>NC_074685.1:43441702-44169202 GCF_029448725.1 Salvelinus fontinalis
GTGTATGTATGTCCCTCTGTGTGTGTGTGTGTGTATGTATGTCACTCTGTGTGTGTGTGTGTGTATGTATGTCCCTCTGTGTGTGTGTGTGTGTATGTATGTCCCTCTGTGTGTGTGTGTATGTATGTCCCTCTGTGTGTGTGTGTATGTATGTCCCTCTGTGTGTGTGTGTGTGTGTGTGTGTGTATGTATGTCCTTCTCTGTGTGTGTGTGTGTGTGTGTGTGTATGTATGTCCCTCTGTGTGTGTGTGTATGTATGTCCCTCTGTGTGTGTGTGTGTGTGTGTGTGTGTGTGTATGTATGTCCCTCTGTGTGTGTGTGTGTGTGTGTGTGTGTCCCCACCTGCGGCATTCCACAACCAGGTCTGACCACTGCAGACTACAGAGGACAATACTCCATCATGCACTCCACCCTCCTGTCCACCCTGTGTTTATAACAGCCCCAAGCTGAAGGCGCGTCTTGGAAGTCCTCTAATTAACATATCCGAAAGAATGAGACCTGACAGAGTTAAGCTATAGGCTAGCTAGGTCAGCATAGCAGCGGTAAAGTACATTAGCAATGGCTAGAATTGTGTAGTGATAAAATACAGGGCTGATCATAAGTATTCATCCCCCAAATATTAGTTGAGCAGTGTATTTCAAGCACAAATCTAACCACAAAGACCAGAGAGCTTTTCCAATGCCTCGCAAAGAAGGGCACTGATTGGTAGATGGGTAAAAAAAGACACTGAATATCCCTTTGAGCATGGTAAAGGTATTAATTAGGCTTAAGATTGTTTATCAATACACCCAGTCATTACAAATATGCAGGTGTCCTTCCTGAGTTACTGGAGGAAGGAAACCACGGAGGTAATGGGGATTTTAAAAATGCTACAGAGTTTAATGGCTGGGATAGGATTGAACTGAAGATGGAACAACATCATAGTTACTAACATTGTAGTTATTAACCTAAATGACAGCATGAAAAGAAGGAAGCCTGTACAGAATACAAATACTTCAGAACATGCATCCTGTTTGCAACAAGGCACTAAAGTAATACTGCAAAAAAAAAAGGAATTAACTTTTTGTCCTGAATATAAAGCGTTATGTTTGAGGCAAATCCAACACATTACTAAGTACCACTCTCCATATTTATGCTGGCGGTGGCATCATGTTATGGGTACAGTATCCTTGTCATTGGCAAGGACTGGGGAGTTTTACAGGATAAAAATAAATGTAAAAGAGCTAACCACAGACAAAATCCCTGAGAAAAACCTGGATCTGTCTGCTTCCACCAGATACTGGGAGACTAATGAACTTTTCAGCAGGACAATAACCTAAAATACAAGCCCAAATATACACAAGAGTTGCTTACCAAGAAGACAGTGAATGTTCCTGAGTGGCCTAGCTACAGTTTTGACTTAAACTGCTTCAAGACCTATGGCAAGACTTGAAAATGGCTGTCTAGCAATGATCCACAACCAACTTGACCGAGCTTGAACATTTTCAAAATAATACAAATTGGCAAATATTGCACAATCCAGGTGTGGAAAGCGCTCACACAAAAAGACTCAGCTGTAATCGCTGCCAAAAGGTGTTTCTAACATGTATCGACACGAAGGGGGTGAATACTTATCAAACAACATACACTGAGTCTACAAAACATTAGGAACACCTGCTCTTCCATGAAATAGACTGACCAGGTGAATCCAGGTGAAAGCTGTGATCCCTTATTGATGTCACTTGTTAAATCCACTTCAAATCAGTGTAGATTAAGAGGAGGAGTCAGGATAAATAAGGATTTTTAAGCCTTGAGATAATTGAGACATGGATTGTGTATGTGTACCATTCAGAGGGTGACTGAGCAAGACAAAAGATGTAAGTGCCTTTGAACGGGGTATGGTAGTAGGTACTAGGTGTAATGGTTTGTGTCAAGAACTGCAACGCTGCTGGGTTTTTCACACTCCACAGTTTCCAGTGTGTATCAAGAACGGTCCACCATCCAAAGGACATCCAGCCAATTTGACACAACTGTGGGAAGCATTGGAGTCAACGTCAGCCAGCTTTCGACACCTTGTAGAGTCCATGCCCCGACGGATTGAGGCTATTCTGAGAGGTAAAGGGGGGTTCTTAATATTTTGTATACTCAGCGTAAATGAGTGTTTAATTTTTCATTCATCTTTAGAAAATGTCAGAATTTTTCTTCCACTTTGACACGAGTATTTTGTGTAGATTGTCAACCAAACATTTTTTTTAAATTCATTGTAGTCCCACGTGGTAAGAGACAAAATGTGAAGAAATCCAAGAGGGGTGAATACTTATGTCCCTGTGTGTATGTGTGTGTGTGTGGTGTGCGGTGTGTGGTGTGTGTGTGTCGGGCCAATCCAATGTACACCCGCGGCATTCCACAACCAGGTCTGACCACTGCAGACTACAATACTCCATCATGCACTCCACCCTCCTGTCCACCCTGTGTTTATAACAACCCCAAGGTGAAGGCGCGTTTTGAAAATAATAAAAATGGGCAAATGTTGCACAATCCAGGTGTGCAAAGCTCTTAGAGACTTACCCAGAAAGACTCACAGCTGTAATCGCTGCCAAAGGTGTTTCTAACATCTATTGACTCAGGGTGTGAATACTTTTCTAATCAACATATATTAGTGTATTATTTTTCATTAATCTTTTTTTTAAATGTTGTAATTCTTTATTCCACTTTGACACTAGAGTATTTTGTGTAGAATGTTGACAAAAAAATGACAATTTAATCCATTTTAATCCTACTTGGTAACACAATACAATATGAAGAAATCCATACTTATGATAGGCACTGTAGGTGGGTTCAGAATGGATTTCACTCTCAAAAGGGACCAGTTGTCGTTGTTGAAATTCGACTTTGTAATGTGAGGAAACTGGAATGTCAAGCTTCACCATAGTGCTTACTACTAAAGGGAAATGCCGGGGAGCAAAATGGTTGACAGTTTTGTACGGCACAATGGGCAGTGCTCTGATGTAATCCTAGCTTCTGTAACCCTACTTCTTTATTATGTCACAGCGTAAACAAAGTGCCAGGTTTGACAGGAGGATTATTATCATTAACAGCTAGCGGCAATTTAGAGAGCCGTTTCTGTGGTAAACTTAACTTGGCGGTACCCTAAGTGATAAGCATATAACGATATCATTGATACGGATTGGGAAATGGTTCAAATGTTAAAGATGTGAATGCATCGGTCCGCAGGACTCCAAACCAATCCAAAAGTAGCATGAATCGGTTCAGAGAAACAATTAAAATGTTACAAACTGCCGGGTCGCTAACATTTTTACTCATACAACTTTCTTTCTAACTTCTGTAAATACCTTACTTCTTTTTTGACTCAACTGGTCATACACCCAATACACCCCAGGGTTGTTTCATTGGTTGAAGCTTCTATACATCCACAGCTCATTTTTTCCCCCTGTGCCACTAAAAAGTGTGCAAAAGTATGTGGACACCCCTTCAAATTAGTGAATTAGGCTATTTGAGCCACACCTGTTGCTGACAGGTGTATAAAATTGATCACACAGCCATACAATATTCATAGACAAACATTGACAGCAGAATGGCCCATACTGAAGAGCTCAGTGACTTTCAACGTGACACTGTCATAGGATGCCACCTTTCCAACAAGTCAGTTTGTCAAATTTCTGCCCCGTCCAACTGTAAGTGCAGTTATTGTGAAATAGAAACGTCTAGGAGCAACAATGGCTCAGCCGCGAAGTGGTAGGCCACACAAGCTCACAGAACGGGACCAAGAGTGCTGAAGCACATAGAGCTTAAAAATCTTCTGTCCTCAGTTGCAACACTTACTACCGAGTTCCAAACTGCCTCTGGAAGCAACGTCAACACAAGAACTGTTCGTCGGGAGCTTCATGAAATGGGTTTCCATGGTCGAGCAGATGCACACAAGCCTAAGATCACCATGCGCAAGGCCAAGTGTCAGCTGGAGTGGTGTAAAGTTCGCCGCCATTGGATTCTAGAGCAGTGGAAACGCGTTCTCTGGAGTGATGAATCACGCTTCACCATCTGGCAGTCCGACGGACTAATCTGGGTTTGCATAGTGCCAACTGTAAAGTTTGGTGGAGGAGGAATAATGGCCCGGGGCTGTTTTCATGGTTTGAGCGAGGGAGATCTTAACACTACAGCATACAATGTCATTCTAGACAATTCTGTGCTTCCAACATTGTGGCAACAGTTTGGGGAAAGCCCTTTCCCATTTCAGCATGGCAATGCTCCTGTGCACAAAGCAAAGTCCAAAGTTCCCGGACCGTGGACCATCACAGGAGGTTCCGGACCGTGGACCGTCGCAGGAGGTTCCGGACCGTGGACCGTCGTAGAAGGTTCCGGACAGTGGACCGTCGTACGAGGTTCCGGACAGGGAACCGTCACCGGAAGCTCTGGACTGGGAACCGTCGCCGGAAGCTCTGGACTGGTGACACGCACTTCAGGGCGCGTGCGAGGAGCAGGCACAGAACGTACCGGACTGGGGAGGCGCACTGGAGGCCTAGTGCGTGGAGCCGGCACAGGTGGTCCCGGACTGATGACACCTTCCTCCAAACGCCTGCGTTGCCGCATACTCCTAGCCAACTCCATTCTCCGGTATCCTTCCTCACACTGTTCCAACGAATCCCAGGCGGGCTCTGGTAATCTCCTTGGGTCGACCGACCACCTCTCTATCCCCTCCCAGGTGGTCTTTGGCTCTCTCCGTTCACTCTCCTCCAATTTCTCCATCTTCTCCCAGATGGGCTCTGGTTCCCTCCTCGGCTCCGCCGACTACCCCGTGTGCCCACCCCCAAAATTTGGGTGGGGGGGGGGGCTGTCCTTTGGGCTTCCATTGTAGCCGCAAACCCCGGCATCGGCGCTCTCCTTGCATCTGCCGCCAAGGAAGGCATCTGCCGCCAATCCTGTCCTGCCAGGATTTCCTCCCAAGTCCAGGATCCCTTCCCATCCAAGATCTCCTCCCAAGTCCAGGATACATTCTCCTCCTGGGCACGCTGCTTGGTCCTGGTGTGGTGGGATCTTCTGTCACGATCGTCGTTGTAAGCATACTCGGACCAAAGCGCAGCGAGTGCTCACAGGCAACTACACATAAACAAGATCCCACAAAAAAACAGCGGGGAAATGGCTGCCTAAATATGATCCCCAATCAGAGACAACGCTAAACAGCTGCCTCTGATTGGGAACCATACCAGGCCAACATAGAAATAAAACAACCTAGATTACCCACCCTAGTCACAAACCGACCTAACCAAAATAGAGAATAAAAAGACTCTCTATGGTCAGGGCTTGACAAGTAGGCTTGATTACCAACAATGACAAGACAGCCTACAGGGAAGAGGTGAGAGCTCTGGGAGTGTGGTGCCGGAAAAATAACCTCTCACTCAACATCAACAAAACAAAGGAGATGATCGTGGACTTCAGGAAACAGCAGAGTGAGCACCCTCCTATCCATATCGACAACAGTGGAGAAGGTGGAAAGTTCCTAGGCGTACACATCACTGACGATCTGAAATGGTCCACACACACAGACAGTGTGGTGAAGAAGGCGCAACAGCGCCTCTTCAACCTCGAGGCAAAAAAAAAAAAAAAAATGTGGCTTCACACCTAAAACCCTCACAAACTTTTACAGATGCACAATAGAGAGCATCCCGTCAGGCTGTATCACTGCCTGGTACGGCAACTGCACCGCCCGCAACCGCAGGGCTCTCCAGAGGGTGGTGCGGGTCTGCCCAACGCATCACCGGGGGCAAACTATTCTTAATTCCATTCCTTTACTTTACTTTGATGACACAATTCTGTATACTACTGGCCCTTCTTTGGACACCGTGTTAACAAACCTCCAAACTAGCTTCAACGCGATACAACACTCCTTCCGTGGCCTCCAACTGCTCTTAAATGCTAGTAAAACAAAACGCATGCTCTTCAACCGATCGCTGCCCGCAACCGCCCGCCCGACTAGCATCACTACTCTGGACGGATTTGACTTAGAATATGTGGACAACTATAAATACCTGGGTGTCTGGCTAGACTGTAAACTCTCCTTCCAGACTCACATTAAGCATCTCCAATCCAAAGTTAAATCTAGAATTGGCTTCCTATATCGCAACAAAGCCTCCTACTGCCAGACTTACCCTCGTAAAACTGACTATCCTACCGATCCTTGACTTCGGCGATGTCATTTACAAAATAGCCTCCAACACTCTACTTAGCAAATTGGATGCAGTCTATCACAGTGCCATCTGTTTTGTCACCAAAGCCCCATATACTACCCACCATTGTGACTTGTACGCTCTCATTGGCTGGTCCTCGCTACATATTCGTCGCCAAACCCACTGGCTCCACATCATCTATAAGTCTTTGCTAGGTAAAGCCCCACCTTATCTCAGCTCACTGGTCACCATAGCAACACCCACCCGTAGCACACGCTCCAGCAGGTATATTTCACTGGTCATCCCCAAAGCCAGCACCTCCTTTGGCCGCCTTTCCTTCCAGTTCTTTGCTGCCAATGACTGGCACCAATTGCAAAAAATACATTTTAAAAATCCACAAAACAAATCACTGAAGTTGGAGACTTATATCTCCCTCACTAACTTTAAGCGTCAGCTGTCACAACAGCTTACCGATTGTTGCAGCTGTACACAGCCCATCTGTAAATAGCCCATCCAAACAACTACCTACCTCATCCCCATATTTTGTTTTTCTGCTATTTTGCACACCAGTATTTCTACTTGCACATCCTTATCTGCACATACTGTATGTCACTCGTGTAAATTGCTAAATTGTAAGTACTTCGCCACTATTGGCCTATATATTGCCTTACTTCATTTGCACACACTGTATACAGATTTTTCTACTGTATTATTGACTGTACGTTTGTTTATCCTATGTGTAACTCTGTGTTGTTTTTGTCGCACTGCTTTGCTTTATCTTGGCCAGGTCGCAGTTGTAAATGAGAACTTGTTCTCAACTGGCCTACCTGGTTAAATAAAGGTGACATTTAAAAATAAAAATAAATAGATTTGTGTGTTGTGTCTATGTTGTGAAATTGTTAGATATTACTGCATTGTTTGAAACACAAGAATTTCACAACACCCGCAATAATATCTGCTAAACACGTGTATGTGACCAATAAAATGTAAAAACCACCCTTGGGGTGGTTGGGGAGCCCTGCTGTATCATATCAAAGCCCATGTATCTAGATGCATATTGAATCATCTTTGAAAAAAAGGGAAGATGTAATAATGTAAGCAATTTTGTAAACAGAACAACAAAAACAGAACAAAACTGTTAACTTTGAGCATTTTACGATGGTCGATCTCTGCAAGTTGTGTAAAGCACTCTGATGTAACCATAGCCTCTGTAGCTTCAAACAAACAACTCTCACTGTGAATCCACCACAGACTGGATTGGGATATGCTGTCAATCAAGCTCTGTCTGTCATCGTCAATCTATACCTGAAATGGCTGCTAAATGTTGTGAAAGAGCCCTATTCTGAGAGTGCTACCCAGTGGTCACTTTCCTGACCCCCCTCCAGATGACCTTTTACCCCTGGTCACTGAAGGCCAGTGTCCAGTCTTTCTCCCTAGGGCTCAATCTTTACCATCAGACAGCCTTCTGTCATTGCCAAACACACACACGCACGCACAAGTTCATAACTAGAGCAGTGTGGCATGTCACTTGTCTCCCAGAGTGAAAGAAGTGGGTTGATAGAGAGAAAATAGCTATCTGACTTTTTTGGATAGAGTCCAGGCATGCTCCTCTCTCCCCCTCCACACATTCCCTTTGCTACCCACGGAAAAGGAGAGGTACCTGTGAAAGTGATTATGTCAGTCATAAGAAGTGTCAATGGTCATTTTTTGCCCCTTACAAAACACACACCTCCAGAAGGTCAAGCCTTGGTCAGCATCAGGCGGGGAGGGGGGGGTTGGCGTTTATGACGTGGTCAGAGGCAATCGGGGAAGGGAGTTGGCGTTTATTACGTGGGGAAGGGCCTGGGGAGGGTGATGTTATTCCACCACAATGCTGAGTGACAAGCTCAAAGGGACATCTTCCCTTTCAACATAAAAGGGCGAAGATTTACGAGCTAGATACCAGGCCTGGCCAGTGTATACCGTAGGGCTGATGGGATGACTGATGCCCGAGAGGCTATCCCCCACCAATACTGATCAGACCCTGATATGAATACAAAGGGACTGGGGAATGGAACGATGTAACAGGCTGTGATACAGAGTTAGAGCACATACTGAGGAATAAAACACAGATTGGAATGAGGCAAGATTGGGTTTACCTATTGGGGTGGGGTATATTGTCTTGTATTGCTTTATTTGATCAGTATATTGTTATAAACGATATTGCAACTGTATGAAAGAAAAACGTTTTTCCCCCATTTGGAAAAATCTAAAATCGTTGGAATTCCAACCAAAATCAAGGTAGACTTGGAGCTGCTAGACTAACTTGCAATCCACAGCAAGTCATTCGGAAAAATGGTCAGTTTGTGTTGGAATCCTAACATTCCTGGGGGATTCCAGTTAGAATGCCCATTGAGTGTGTTTTTTTGCTGTTGACTGTGACCTTTCCCCCTTGCTCACCATCTGAGGTTGCCATTTTAGGATTGGCTAAGAAGAATAGAGCAACTTAGCCTGTCCACTAAATCTTTGGTGAAACGTCACCACTCAAAACACCATGACTCCAAGTCAAAACCCGTCACACAATCAATCATGTAGTACTCCTAACTCCATCTAATGGCCTAAACTCACCAAAAGCAAGCGTGTGAGGTATGTCTGATTTATTCTAGAATGCATTGCTTTGAAAAGTAAAGACCCAACCAAAGCAGGGCGAACGGGTTGTCCGCTTTGACAGCTCGCTCAATTAGAACGTCTCTCTATTTGTGTTGGCGCTGTAGTGACACATTTTCTTTTTTTTAGCAGATTTTACTTGGAAGAGGTAGCTAAGGGTTGAGGTGTTACCATATTTACACCAATTCATCAGCAAAGATAATTGGAGATATGAACTATCCTGCTACAGTCACTACTCTGCATGTCCCATCCTTTCCACCAGCCTCGCTCTGCCCGCCCGCTTCTGTTGAGTTTTTTGCTTAAGTGTCCGGACGTGACATCTGTTTTTGAAATCTTGGAAGCCATTATCATAACTAAACTCTCCTTGCTTCCCAAGCTACCTCTCTCTCAGCTGGTTGGGTTCCATTCTGTTTGCAATTCAGTTAATTCAAGACATGAACTAAAGTACATTTTTAGCCTGTGTGAGGATTTGATCAATTCATGAATTGAAGTTCAATTCACTTCCTTGATTGACTCAATATAGGTAATTTTCTCATTGTAAACTGGAAACATTATATACCCAGATTACAACCAACTGGTCTCTTGTTACAATCAGATAAAACCAGCTTTATGTGACAAGATCAAGACGTCATGGGAAAGACATATGTTGGACATATAAGTAGATTATAACCAACTGGTCTCTTGTTATAACCAGATAAAAAACAGCTTTTTGTTACTTATTTCTCTCAAATTTTGTGCACAAATTTGTTTACATCCATGTTAGAGAGCATTTCTCCTTTGCCAAGATAACCCATCCACCTGACAGGTGTGGCAGATCAAGAAGCTGATTAAACAGCATGGTAATTACACAGGTGCACCTTGTGCCGGGGACAACAAAAGGCCACTAACATTTGCAGTTTTGTCACACAATACAACGCCATGGAAGTCTCAGGTTTGAGGGAGCATGCAATTGGCATGCTGACTGCAGGAATATCCACCAGAGCTGTTGCCAGAAAATTTTATATTAATTTCTCTACCATAAGCCGCCTCCAACTTTATTTTGGAGAATATGGCAGTGCGTCCAATCGGCCTCACAACCGCAGACCACGTGTAACCACGCCAGCCAGGACCTCCACATCCGGCTTCTTCACTTGCGGGATCATCCGATACCAGACACCCGTACAGCTGATGAAACTGAGAAGTATTTCTGTCTGTAATAAAGCCCTTTTGTGGTGAAAAAACTCATTCTGATTGTCTGGGCCTGGCTCCCTAATGGGTGGGTCTATGCCCTCCCAAGCCCACCTATGGCTGTGCCCCTGACCAATCAAGTGAAATCCATAGATTAGGGACTAAATCATTTATTTCAATTGACTGATTTCCTTATATGAACTATTACTCAGTAAAATCGTTGAAATTGTTGCGTTTATTTTTTTTCCGGTATAGATTACTACCAGATAAAACCAGCTTTATGTGACAAGATCAAGACATCATGGGAAAGACTTCTTTTGGTCTCCTGGTTGGAGATCAAGAGGAGTCTTCCCAGTTACCCAACACAGAAGTTCTTAAATGCTGTGGTGCCTCTCACCAAGGTTGCAAGACCCCTTTACAGTTCAAGTCGCTGAGGAACAGAGGTTTGACAGTTCAAGTCGCTGAGGAACAGAGGTTTGACAGTTCAAGTCACTGAGGAACAGAGGTTTTACAGTTCAAGTGGCTTTACAGCCATAGAGGAAGAGAGTTCCTGTCCCTCAGCATTTTATTGTGATTAAAAAAATAAGAGCCAGAAGACTATTTGACGATGCCCCAAAGGACATTGTCGTTATTAGTAGCCAAGTTCAATGTTTTATGGGGACCCGCAAAACACCTCCCTCTAGCCAAAATTAGCATAGAGTCAGAGGGGGGATTTATGGTTGAAAATCCCAGAGCCCTGACAAAGGGTGCAGCTAGGGATTTCTCTGCCTATTGTTACTGTACCAACTGACAATGGCGTTCTACAGTAACACAACACAGTTTTAGTGTTGTGTACAAAAGCATTAAAAACACCCACTCATTCTAAAACATGGACTGATCAGGTGAAAGCTATGATCCTTTATTGATGTCACTTGTTAAATCCACTTCAATCAGTGTAGATGAAGGAGAGGAGACGGGTTAAAGAAGGATTTTTAAGCCTTGAGACAAGGATTGTGTATGAGTACCATTCAGAGGGTGACAAGACAAAAGATTGAAGTGCCTTTGAATGGAAGGTGTATATCTCATTTATCACCTTCAATCCCTCCTTCTCCAAAGAAATGACAAGCCGTGGTGCTTCTTTCTCTGTCACTTACACAAAACGATTTAAAGACAACCGATCCATAGTTGAGATGTTTTGTGGGGGGGGGGGGGGGGGGGGGGGTTGACATTTTCAAATGGTCTTAAGTTTACTATTAATTTGTTTCTTTGAAAGGCTGCTTAAAAAGCATACCTACTTTGTTTTGTGTAGGCCTATGGTTGTTCAGGATTTGGGAAAACGCAATTGTAAAACCGAAATTCTCTATGCCACAAAAAATGTCATAGTAATTTGTCTGTTCTATACTTTACGTTTCTACCTGCAACACTGTTAAACAATATTTTACATGTACACGCCTCACATCAATACACTTCACAGTCAATCAGAGTAGAGGATGTGGGTACCACAAAGCAGACAAGCACTCTACAAAGCCAATGAGGTCCACTCCTTAGCATTATTGGTAGTTTAACAATTGAGCTCCATCCATTCTATATGGGTCTGTTTTTTTCTGGGTCAAAATTGGGCTTAGGTGGTGGGATTGGAGGGGGCATGACTGTGGGCATGGCTGTGGGCATGACCACTGGTGCAGTCGCTGACCGGAAATGTTATAGGCCCTCCTGTTGGCCGCAATGACGAAATGTTGCTGTTTTAAAGCTAATTTCCAGCAATTCTACACATTTGCCATGTGGTCGGAGAGAAACGTGCAGTTTTAAAGCTACTTTACTTGAAGCCACGCTCAAGGTTCTAAACGATATCATAACCGCCATCAATAAAAGACAGTACTGTACAGCCGTCTTCATCGACCTGGCCAAGGCTTTCGACTCTGTCAATCACCGTATTCTTATCGGCAGACTCAACAGCCTTGGTTTCTCTAATGACTGCCTCGCCTGGTTCACTAACTACTTCTCAGACAGAGTTCAGTGTGTCAAATCGGAGGGCCTGTTGTCCGGACCACTGGCAGTCTCTATGGGTGTGCCACAGGGTTCAATTCTCAGGCCGACTCTTTTCTCTGTATATATCAATGATGTCCCTCTTGCGGCGGGTGATTCTTTGATCCACCTCTATGCAGACGACACCATTATGTATACATCTGGCCCTTCTTTGGACACCGTGTTAACAAACCTCCAAACGAGCATCAACGCCATACAACACTCCTTCCGTGGCCTCCAACTGTTCTTAAATGCTAGTAAAACAAAATGCATGCTCTTCAATCAATAGCTGCCCACACCTGCACGCCCGACTAGCATCACTACTCTGGATGGTTCTGACTTAGAATATGTGGACAACCTATAAATACCTAGGTGTCTGGTTAGACTGTAAACTCTCCTTCCAGACTCACATTAAGCATCTCCAATCCAAAGTTAAATCTAGAATTGGCTTCCTATTTCGCAACAAAGCCTCCAAAGCCTCCTGCTGCCAAACTGCCAGACTATCCTACCGATCCTTGACTTCGGCGATGTCATTTACAAATTAGCCTCCAACAGTCTACTCAGCAAATTGCATGCAGTCTATCACAGTGCCATTAGTTGTCACCAAAGCCCCATATACTACCCACCACTGCAACCTGTATGCTCTCGTTGGCTGGTCCTCGCGACATATTCGTCGCCAAACCCACTGGCTCCTGGTCATCTATATGTCTTTGCTAGGTATAGCTCCACCTTAGCTCACTGGTCACTATAGCAACACCCACCCGTAGCACGCGCTCCAGCAGGTATATTTCACTGGTCATCCCCAAAGCCAACACCTCCTTTGGCCGCCTTTCCTTCCAGTTCTTTGCTGCCAATGACTGGAACGAATTGCAAAAAATAAATGTTAAAAATCCCCCCCCAAAAAAAATCACTGAAGTTGGAGACTTATATCTCCCTCACTAACTTTAAGCTTCAGCTGTCACAACAGCTTACTGATCGTTGCAGCTGTACACAGCACATCTGTAAATAGCCCATCCAACCAGCAACCTACCTCATCCCCATAATTGTTTGTTTTTCTGAACACCAGTATTTCTACTTGCACATCCTCATCTGCACATATATCACTCCAGTGTAAATTGCTAAATTGTAATTACTTCGCCACTATTGGCCTATTTATTGCCTTACCTCCTCCTTCATTTTCACACACTGTATACAGATGTTTCTATTGTGTTATTGACTGTGTTTGTTTATCCCATGTGTAACTCTGTGTTGTTGTTTTTGTCACACTGCTTTGCTTTATCTTGGCCAGGTCTCAGTTGTAAATGAGAACATGGTCTCAACTGGCCTACCTGGTTAAATAAAGGTGAAATAAAATAAAATAAACTTAAATTCTACATATTTTGCCATGGCTTATGCTAGCCGAGTGACTCAAACATAAAATTCAAAGGAGCCCAATACAAAGACAAAAATACTGCGGAATACATCATTTTTGGAATTTTAGATTTCCCTGACTGTATAGCTTTTATATTGGTGATTGTTGGTTCTCAAAAATGATCTTATTTAAAAATTATATTGGTCCATTATCTTTTCAACATACTTTATATCTGATTTTAGTTGTTTAAGTTTCCACTGAAAACATTTTTTACATTCCAAAAAGTATTAATTTTTATTGTTGGGACATAGCCGGACCGAAAAAACATTTTTCTTTACAGAAAGAAACCCTGGAGTTCCGTCCATTCTATATGGGTCTGAATGGAGTTCCATCCATTCTATACAGCTCTGAATAGAATTCCATCCATCCTACATGGGTCTGAATAGCATTCACTGCTAAAACATATCGTAACACGGACATAAAGCAACCTTCAAGACAAGGCCAAAGTCAAATAGGTTGGATGATCATGTAAATGCTGTTGCTCGATACGTGCCCCCTATGACCGCTTTGCTGTGCTATCTGAGGGGTCAAGCAGGGGTGGGAGGTCAAGGCTGCGGCTTGCACACACTGGTATGCACAGGGGGGATATCCAGAACTGGAGAGAGAGTTTCCAATAGCAACACCATTAGAGGGTCCAGGACGCCATTCAGCTGTTGTGGACCTGATGAAAGGCCAACTCGCTGAGGTAGGAGGTGGATTGTGTGTGTGTGTCTCGCTTGTCATGTTCATGTCCATAAGGAGCTGTAGACCTTGGGCCGCTAGAGAAGGTAATATATAGATTTAATTGCACGGCATTGTTAATGGGCATCTCAACCATTTACACTATCATACAAAAGTTTGGGGTCACTTAGAAATGTCCTTGTTTTTGAAATAAAAGTACATTTTTTGTCCATTAAAATAACATCAAATTGATTAGAAATACAGTGTAGACATTGTTAATGTTGTAAATTACTATTGTAGCTGGAAACAGGTGATTTTTTATGGAATATCGGCATAGGCCATTATCAGCAACCATCACTCCTGTGTTCCAATGGCATGTTGTGTTAGCTAATCCAAGTTTATCATTTTAAAAAGGCTAATTGATCATTAGAAAACCCTTTTGCAATTATGTTAATACAGCTGAAAACTGTTGTTCTGATTTAAAAAGCAATAAAAACTGGCCTTCTTTAGACTAGTTGAGTATCTGGAGCATCAGCATTTGTGGATTCGATTACGGCTCACAATGGCCAGAAATAAAGCACTTTCTTCTGAAACTCGCCAGTCTATTCTTGTTCTGAGAAATGAAGGCTATTCCATGTGAGAAATTGCCAAGAAACTGAAGATCTCACACAACGCTGTGTACTACTCCCTTCACAGAACAGCGCAAACTGGCCCTAACCAGAATAGAAAGGAGTGGGAGGCCCCGGTGCACAACTGAGCAAGAGGACAAGAACATTAGAGTATCTAGTTTGAGAAACAGACGCCTCACCTTAAAAGTTTAAAATAAGTCAATACATGATGTGTCCTCCATAAATTACATTGCTCTTTTCAGAGCGCCTGCAGTCCTTATGCCTCCTTGCAGCATGCCTATGGCACGTTCACGCATATTATCCTGGGCATCTTTCTTTTGATGTTTTCAGAGTCAGTAGAAAGACCTCTCTTTAGTGTCCTATGTTTTCACTGCAATAGTCTGTCACTACAAAATTATTTCTCAAATTATCATTACAGATATTCCAAACTTAACTATTACAAGACTGTTGCTGTCAGTTTTAATGGTGATTTTTTTTTTTTTAATTATACTGTTCTTGGCTGTGATGTAAGACATGATGTTCTGGTTGAAGAACTTGAGAATGATAAAAAATGAAAGTGACATATATGGATGTTGCCAAAAAAAATAATTGGTAAATGTTGAATAAATATGGAAATGACTTAAAGTAATTCCACTACGTGTAACTGTTATTCTTAACAGTTACCTAGCATTCTCCCTCCACACTTTACATTTTTTCTTATGTCCATCTCTCTTCCCTTTATTCCTCAATGTTAGGGATGAATTTAAAAAACTAACATAATGGTCAGATACTGTATATGCAAAATGTGAACCATAGTATGGCATCTTACTATAGTTATACCCTAATTGCTCCTGTAAGTCGCTCTGGACGAGCGTCTACTAAAATGTAACTATTTTCAGATTCAAAATACCATAGCTGTAATGTTTTTTTGTGGTGAATGATCTTGATTGAATAATCTTGTTTTTAAAATAAATATTGAAAATATATATTGCACAAGCTAGTTCAACTCTTGCCGTTTCAAATCCCCCCCAAAAATAAAATGCAATCGAGGTAGCAGTTGAGACGTGTTCCTTTGTTTCACAATCTTATAACATATAATTTTCTATGTTACATCGCGTCTGAGACCAGGCTGTGTAATCTGGCACACTGCATACCACAGTACACCAACACTACAAATATTCAGCAAATGTCAGAACCTCTGACTTCACAGATTGAGCCTAAAATAATAATTAACCAATATTTTTTTAATAATTAACCAATATTTTCTCATGGCATATTTTGACATTTGATTACCATCAAAAGGCATTTTATAATTTATGAAAAGTTCATTAACTTATGGGGCAAAGACCATGTTGCAAGCAACCACTTTGCCACCCTTTTAGGAAATTTTTGTAAATGTACAACAGCCAAACAGAAATAACTGCTTCTTAGCGCAGATTTACCTACTGGGAAAGAATATGTACGGGGGCAGATGAAATTGTGCATCCCTAATCTAGTGTAAAACTATTGTATAAACTATACTATTAAAACTCTCATATGCAGATAACATCTATGCTGGCGAAAGCAATCATGCACTACTCAGCATAACTTAAGGATAGGAATGATGATGGTGTCTTAAGAATCGTTGACAGAGCTGAAGTAAATCAGTTTTTCTGGTGCAACAACTTAATTGTGTAATGTCCTTTGTTGTTTTTTTAAAAGCTGCAATATGTATCTTTTTTATCCCCCTCCATTATTTTGAATTCATAATTATGTGATAAGTAATTTAGGCAAATTGCTCTCTCATCCACCCCAATCCCTGCAGTAGTTTCATTGCAATCACGTTGTCATGCCATTCACTCCCCCACACACTCCTTGTGATGCTGAGTATTGAATATGTGGAGAAAGCATTTCATGTGCACAATTATGAATTTATTTTGGTTAGTTTGTATATAAACTTTTTTTTAAATGGAAGATTGATTTGTTAAGCATCTGAATGTTAAGCATTCAGAGGACATGGTGTTCCTTTTTTTGATGCTGCCGTGGTTCTAACTTTTTTAATGCTATCACTACCTTTTTTCTTTCTTTATTGACTTTTTTTTTTTTTTTTTTTGTCTCAAATTTAAACAATTTGATTGCCACAGGACAATCAGTGTTTATCAGTAGTGGATGGGCCATGAGAAGATGACCCACATCAATAAGAGATGGCCTATACTCTGACACATTGGTGGTCCAAAACAAGCAACAAGCAACACCTCAACTGGCAGCTTCATTAAATAGTACCCGCAAAACACCAGTTTCAACAGTGAAGAGGTGACTCCGGGATGCTGGCCTTCTAGGCAGAGTTGCAAAGAAAAAGACATATCTCAGACTGGCCAATAAAAATTAAATATTAAGATGGGCAAAAGAACAGACACTGGACAGAGGAACTCTGCCTAGAAGGCCAGCATCCCGGAGTCGCCTCTTCACTGTTGACGTTGAGACTGGTGTTTTGTGGGTACTGCATGAATGAAAATGGACTGAAACAGGGGACCTCCAGGACAAATAAGAAACAATTTTTGTTTTCTATTGCGTCCCCTAATGAACACAATGCTGAAAAAGCAAAGCACATTATCTACTCTTGGCATCAGATGAAAACACAAAGTCACTCTAGCAGGACACCTTCTAATCTATGCGATCTCATGGCAGTGATCAAATATTTGACTCCACAAAATATAATTCTACTAGAAGCTGTTAGACGATAAAATAAAGTTCTACTAGAAAACGGGTTGAAAAAGCCATTTGTTTGCGAAACAAATAACATTTTCTGGAAGAGAAAGGCTGCAAGTTCATAGACAAAGAGAAAGTGAAAGGATATGAATTGCAACATGCATGAATGAAAAGTCATTGATGAAAAGTTATGGATGAATAATGGTCAGTGTGAATGATCATTTTAAATTCAAGTCATTATGAAAACACTGCTCATGACGCCATCATGGTTAAAAATGACCTAAGTTAAATAAAGGGGGAACAGACTTCACGCAGCGATCTGTGACATAGATGGATTATAAGACAGTGGGTGTGTGCGTGCATGCGGAGTCGCTGCCATAGCAGTAGCATGCTGAAGTGTGATTGACCAGATCTAAGCTACTCCTCACAATGCAGACAGAGGAAAACCTCTCTCTCTCCTCCCTAAAATAGACTGCTTCCCCCGTACTGTATGCCTCTATCATTGTTCAGAAAGCCTCAACAGGATTGATGAGGGGAGAGGGGGCGAAATGGAGAATAGAGAACCCCCTCTATGTCATTCCACCCCCGTGGCCTCAACAGTTGAACAACTATTTCCCAGAGGGGGGAGAGAGATCAACATGTCCCTGCAGTTGCCCCCCCCCCCCACACACACACAAACACACACACACACAGAGAGAGCGAGAGAGACTCGCCGGCTACATCTCAAACATCTGCCAGGCTTTTTCCTCCAGGCTAGCACACAGAGACACACGCACAACGACCACACAGAGACACACGCACAACGACCACACAGAGACACACGCACAACGAGCACACAGAGACACACGCACAACGACCACACAGAGAGAGATACATAGAGTGTCACATTATATCCTTGACCTATCAGATATAGCAGGAGCAGGACTGAACACACATATTGAGAGAGAAACACACACACACACACACACCACACACAGACGAGAGAGAGAGATTCTTACAAGAAATCCATGCATCATTGTTCAGCTCTATTTCCTTGGCTGATCAGTAGTTTAAAGTGGGGAACTTGCTCCATAGTCAGTGTATAATTTACCATACCAGAAGCTAAAACAATGATTAAGAAAATGTAAACATGTTACATTCAAATTACAAAGCTTAAACATGCAGAGTTTGAATTGTTGATGTTCGATTTTGTTATGAGTCATGATCATGTAATGTGACTTCAATGTCCAAAAAAAAGGATTCTGAAAAATGAGTCAAATAATACATGAGGTACAGGAGTTAACGCGATGGCAGAGAATTCCCCCGAAAATAACCATTTACCTCAAATTAGTAAGAGACAATATAAAATGTTTCAATTAAGAAAATGACTACACATTTGTACAGAGCATAAATAATAACCTAGACTCATGGTAAGAAAATAGTAGGCTAGCATTCAATCATATACACTAAAATCTTAATTAGAAAAACATTTAGTGGTCGGTCCATATGAAGAGAGAGACGTTTTGTTATTTGTATGTGTGCATTTTATTTACATTTGCACATTTTATTTTAACAGTTGGATCACATACATTTATGCTCTAACTAAACCATATTAAACTATTCCAATAGCCGTGTCTTTTCATAAAAATAATTTAACAGTTTTCTCTGAAAATATCAATATTGACATGTCCCACATAACATTTGTCCAAATTTTTAACTCACTTGACCCCAAGATTTTCACAGGTTTTCACCATCACTGTAAAGTATTGGTTAATTTGTTGCTTTGGGAAAGTAGTTCCTGGAGATCTTTGATTAGTGATTCATTTACATTTGACCCTCAGGTTTATGGTCAACCCTGTAACATAAACGTAACTCTCATTTTAATATGGTAAAACTACCCCTTTTTAAATTATAAAAAAACTGTAAGTGTCGAGGATAAAATGTCAACCCAGTTATCAATAGAAAGATAGGCTCGAAATGTTTTTATTTTCTGTTAATGACTCGTGACTGCCGGTGTGGCAGTAATACTGTAACAGCCCTAGTCATGAAGAGCACATGTTCAGCTTTGTTAACAAACATGTTTTGCCATCTCAAGATTAAATTAAGAAAAAATACTATAGAATTCACAGGTTTGACGATTACATGTTAAATCAGCCATAAACTCTTGCCTAGTTAAAGGTGAAATAAAACTCCCCGTGTGACAGGGGGAAATGGAAGCTTGTAGTGTGCAACAGGAAGGGGTTAATGCAGTCAAATTCCACATGACCGTTTAGTCATGGTAACTAGGCTTCTCCATGCTTTGATGCTGCTGCTGGTCATTAGTAGCCTACCAAACTTGCTAACTGCCTGGTACAGCACTCTACTGTCCCTCTAATCACTCTGACATCAATGAAAATGTAATCGGAAATCAAATCAAACACTTCATGAGAGCCCATGAGATCATGTTGTGCAACATTTCTATAGAATATGCAATTGCGTGAGAAAACAGTGATGGCCTCTACTAAAAAGATAAACCCACCAGCTTTCTATAGGCTAGGCCTAATATATCTATTTCTCAACTTTCCTAATATTAAGCACATTGCTTCGCTTTACAACAGGAGTATAGCCTACCTGGCTGGCATGAAAATTTACCAAGGGAAAAGCGATAGCATGTCTTTATCCCCCTGCCCCCATTTCGAGACAGGTGCATGATAATGGTCCATTCTAAATCAAAACTCATTTCACACATACAGTACCAGTCAAAAGTTTGGACACACCTACTCAGTTAAAGGTTTTTCTTTATTTTTACTATTTTCTACATTGTAGAATAATAGTCAAGACATCAAAACTATGGACTAACACATATGGAATTATGTAGTAACCAAAAAATTGTTAAACAAATAAAAATATTTTATATTTGAGATTCTTAAAAAAGTAGCCACCCTTTGCCTTGATGACAGCTTTGCACACTCTTGGCATTCTCTCAACCAGCTTCGTGAGGTAGTCATGTGGAATGCATTTCAATTAACAGGTATGCCTTGTTGTAAGTTAATTTGTGGAATTTCTTTCCTTCTTAATGTATTTGAGCCAATCAGTTGTGTTGTGACAAGGTAGGGGTAGTATACAGAAGAAAGCCCTATCTGGTAAAAGACCAAGTCCATATTATGGCAAGAACAGATTAAATAAGCAAAAAGAAACGACAGTCCATCATTACTTTAAGATATCAAGTAATTTCTTCAATAACTTTCTTCAAGTACAGTCGCAAAAACCATCAAGCGCTATGATGAAAATGGCTCTCAAGAGGACCACCACAGGAAACAAAGACCCAGAGTTACAACTGCTGCAGAGGATAATTTAATTAGAGTTAACTACACCTCAGAAATTGCAGACCAAATAAATGCTTCACAGAGTTCAAGTAACAGACATCTCAACAGCAACTGTTCAAAGGAGACTGTGTATCAGGCCTTCATGGTCAAATTTCTGCAAAGAAATCACTACTAAAGGACACCAATAAGAAAAAGAAACTTGCTTGGACCGGTGGACATTAGACAGGTGGAAATCTGTCCTTTGGTCTGACGAGACCAAATTTGAGATTTTTGGTTACAACCGCTGTGTCTTTGTAAAACACAGAGTAGGTGAACAGATTATCTCTGCATGTGTGGTCCCCAACGTGAAGCACGGAGGAGGAGGTGTGATGGTGCTTTGCTGGTGACACTGTCAGTGACTTATTTTGAATTCAAGGTACACTTAACCAGCATGGCTACCACAGCATTCTGCAGCGATACACCATCCCACCTGGCTTGCGCTTATTGGGACTATCAATTTTTCCAACAGGACAATGACCCAACACACCTCCAGGTTATGTAAGGGCTATTTGACTAAGAAGGAGAGTGATGGAGTGCTGCATCAGATGACCTGGCCTCCACAATCACCCGGCCTCAACTCAATTGCTGTGGTAGCAATTTGCTTACCGCCCCAATAGTTTCACAGTTGATGCAATTACCACCACACTGCCCTGTCCGATCTGGACAAGAGGAATACCTATGTAAGAATGCTGTTCATTGACTATAGCTCAGCATTCAACACCATAGTACCCTCCAAGCTCATAATCAAGATCGAGGGCCTGGGTCTGAACCCCGTCCTGTGCAACTGGGTCCTGGACTTCCTGACGGGTCACCCCCAGGTGGTGAAGATAGGAAACAACACCTCTTCACTGATCCTCAACACTGTGGCCCCACAAGGGTGCGTGCTCAGTTCCCTCCTGTACTACCTGTTCACCCATGACTGCGTGGCCAAGCACACATCCAACTCAATCATCAAGTTTGCAGACGACACGACAGTAGTAGGCTTGATTACCAACAACAATGAGACAGCATACAGGGAGGAGGTGAGTGCTCTGGGAGTGTGGTGCCAGGAAAATAACCTCTGACTCAACGTCAACCCCCCATCCACATCGATGGGACCACAGTGGAGAAGGTGGAAAGCTTCAAGTTCCTCAGTGTACACATCACTGACAAACAAATGGTCCACCCACACAGACAGTGTGGTGAAGAAGGCGCAACAGTGCCTCTTCAACTTCGAGGCTAAAACTCTCACAAACTTTTACAGATGCACAATTGAGAGCATCCTGTCAGGCTGTATCACCGCCTGTTACGGCAACTGCACCGCCTACAACCGCAAAGCTCTCCAGAGCGGTGGTCTGACCAACGCATTACCGGGATCAAACTTCCCACCCTCCTGGACACCTACAGCATTCGATGCCATAGGAAGGCCAAAAAGATCATCAAGAACATCAACCACCTGAGCCACTTTCTGTTATCCCGCCTACCATCCAGAAGGCAAGGTCAGTACAGGTGCATCAAAGCTGGGACCGAGAGACTGAAAAACAGCTTCTATCTCAAGGCCATCAGACTGCTAAACAGCCATCACTAGCACATAATAGGCAGCTGCCTATAGACAGATTAGGAATCACTGGCCACTTTTAGAAATTGATCACTAGCCACTTTAATAAATGTTGCGTATCTAGAGTTACTCATCTCAGATGTATAAACTTCACTCCACACTAATCTACAGTATCTTAGGCAGGTTTCAATTGTGTTTACATATTGCATCACCCATTTCATATGTATATACTGTATTGCATTCTATACTGCACCACTGACTGTTAACAGCCATCTCCAGCACATCAGAGGCTGTTGCCTATATACCTAGATTAGGAATCACTGGCCACTTCCAGGAAATTAAACAGTAGCCACTTTAATAATGTCTCTATCTTGCATTACTCATCTCATCTGTGAAAACTGTACTCTACGGTATCTCTGTACTCTACGATATCTTAGTCACTTTAATTGTGTGTAAATATTGCATCCTCCATCTCATATGTATGTACTGTATTCTATACTATGCCACTGTATCTTAGTCCAATGCCGCTCTGACATATACGTATATTCTTAATCCATTCCTTACTTAGATGTACGTGTATATGTTGTGAAACTGTTAGATATTACTTGTTAGAATTTACTGCACTGTCGGAGCTATACGCACCAGCATTTCGCTACACCTGCAATAACATCTGCTAAACACGTGTATGTGACCAATAAAATTTGATTTGAATGTAGATGGTTTGGACCGCAGAGTGAAGGAAAAGCATCCAACAAGTGCTCAGCATATGTGGGAAATCATTCAAGAAAGTTGGAAAAGCATTCCAGGTGAAGCTGGTTGAGAGAATGCCAAGAGGATGCAAAGCTGTCAAGGCAAAGGGTGGCTACTTTGAAGAATCTCAAATATAAAATATATTTAGATCTGTTTAACACTTTTTTGGTTACTACCTGATTCCATGTGTTATTTCATAGTGTTGATGTCTTCACTGTTATTCTACAATGTATAAAATAGTACAAATAAAATAAAAATCCTTGAATGAGTAGGTGTGTCCAAACTTTTGACTGGTACTGTTTATTATTCCGTATATGTAAAGACAACATTAAACTAAGAATAGTCTGATGGGGTGACAATTTTAGCCTTTCACTTGTGAATGATGCCCAGCGGGTGCAGTATTGCAAGGAACAGCACGTCTTTTTTTTTAGACTTTTCAAATCCTAGTCACACAGCTCATGTAGACTGATAAGGTTTGTATCACAACTAAAGTGGCCAAAAAACTAAATAACACAATTCGCTTTACAACCAGTGTAGAGCCTAACCGGCATACATAGGCGACGCGTGAGTTTAAAGTTAGGTTTAGATCATTTTCACCATAAAAATGTACCTTTATAATAAAGCATTACATGCGTAATGGCATTTGCGGTCACTTCTGAGAATGGTGTTTTCCTGCTAATTGATTGCATTTTTTTTTTTTACATCTGCGCTTACAGCCTACTGCCGTGTGCGCATTGCTGCACTTATAACGTGATGAAATAGCTTAATAGTTTATAAAAATGTTAAGCCAAACGATCAGCCTCTTTGCTTTAAAAGTTTTTTTGATGCTACTGATTGTATTCAATTGGGATCTATCGCATCCCACAACTGTCCCAGACTATGTTTGGAATATTTATTTCTCGCACAGAATATGTCAACTTTTGTACTATGGGGGATAGTAGATTGACATAGGCTAGTGCTTTTGCTGTTCGTTAGACCTACTCATCTTGCTGGCTGAAGAAACGTGAACAGTTCTTTAGCATCTTTAATATGCGCCTCGGAATTCGATAAGAAGGAAGCACACAGTTGCGTCCCTGATGTGTCTGTCTTCAATTGTAGCCTACTTCAGATGGCTGTAAGAAGGACCCGATCACGTGACAGGCATTGGCTAATAACAATTGAGATATCTGAGACAGCTATGTGAGTGAGAGGTGCTTCAGAACACGGCAATTGGCAGCCGGGAGAAGGGAATTCATATTATTATATTCAGCCTAAGGTCACAACGGCCACTTTGGCAGCAAAACGCATGGATTTTTTTAGGGGGCATTACGGCCACACAAGGGGGATGCCAACGGGAAATTTGAGGCCTGGTGAGAATATTATCAAGTCCTCGTCAAATTGTGAATGAGAGACTGATGAAGTGTGTGCAGCAACTTAAAAAAAAATCATCACTAGAGTCGCATCATGCAGCCTTAGAATGTTTTAAAAATCAAAACATATAGCCCAACGTTTATATCACAAATACATTTGCATAAATAACTAAATTAAGCATATAGGATGACCTGTTTCTTTGTTAACCAATCAACACAGAATAGCCACATGTGCGTACTCCCTCGCAAATCGTTTGCGGAAAATATCCTTTCTATTTTATGTTCAATTGTATTGTTCATTCTTAAAATAACGCCACGGAATTCTTAGCAAATCTTGTCTGCTAAATGAACTCATGTAGCCCACAGCCATAAGGCATAGCCAAACGTAAGGACATCTCAGAGTATGCTATTCTGTTCTTTTGAAATAGACTACATTTTCTTAATATCATGTTTCTTTAGAGCTGTCTAAAATAAATAATAAATGTATTGTGATGTATATGCTATATTAAATTGATGTAGACTTTTTTTATGTAGATGTTCCAAAGGTCTGCATCATTACCTTGCAGACTATGTGTGGAAGCCAGGAGATGCTCAACATGTTTATGTTAATTAACGGTCAATTACCGTAAGACTGGCAATTATTTTCTAGACAATTACCAGCTGACAAAATGTAATGACCGCCACAGTCCTATTCATGACAGAACGTTAACATTTGGTGAATTTATTTATTCATTTTTAAATTACACTTCCTAAAATGCACTCTATTTGTAAAATGACACAAACATAATTTGTTTTCTGCAGCTGTAGCCCTCCTACTGGTTGGTCTATCTTACAGAAATAAACTAGAAAAACAAGTTATTTTTGAGGCTTTGATCTGCAGGTTACATCTGGTAGCACCACAATTGAGAGACATGTCCTTGTAGCTTGAGGGCAATTCCACATTAACAGTGCCATGCTTAGAGAGATTTTTCACTTTAAAATGTTTGTCAAACTAAAATCAATGATTGCAAAGTTAAACAAACCATAACTCTATGCACAAGGACTAAAACTCTTCCAAAAACCTATTTACTTTTAGAATGGTGCGGATGCAAAGTTTCGCCATAGAATGACGGCTTTTGCTGCCATTCTGTTACCAAACTTTGCATCTGCAATGTTCTTAAAGTAAAAAATGTTTTGTAAAATGTTCAAAGTAGTCCTTGTGTATAGTATTGTATGGTTTAACTTTGCAATCATTGGTTTTTGTTTGACATACATTTTGAAAAGTGAAACATCTGTCTCAGCGTCACTCTGTTACCATGGAATTGCCCTTAGTTAACATTAAATGCCTACAATACCATTTAATTGTAACAGAGACATCCAAAATGCATACAAAGAATGTGTCAAATTTGTGTTATGGTCTAAGATGATCCACCCCCAAAAATGAAATGATTCAATCTTGGAACAGACTAATCAGACCTGGAATGTTACATTTATTCAATTGTATTTTTACTTAATGATAGGCAAATTAAAGAGATCAATAAACAGAATAATTAGTAGGGGTTGCACACTAATCACCAGCATAACCTTTCAAGTAATTTCAAGACCAGTTCTTCCTATTTGTGACAGTAGAATAATTACTCATATTTAACCATCTGCATTGACTAATTATGGATGTTGATACAGCTTATACAAAAAGTAGGTGTAGCCTACAAGTCTTTTTAATTAGGTGGATTTTGCTGAATCTGCTTGAAGCATACTAAACTACCTCACTGTAAAATCAACGAGGAATATCACAATTAGGCTGTCAGCCCACCCCAGTCAATGTGACAATGGTTTCACATCATAGAGTCGTTCACTTCAATGTTGTCCTTGCACTTTATTTGGGTTGGGGAGTCAGAGCGTTATAAATGGGCAACCACTTTGCCAACATCACCGTGGCTATAGCCTCAGCTTCTGCTTTAATTTGAGAAATTAGGCTACATTGGTGTTTGGGAAAGTGGAGTTATGGTTAACTTCACAATGGAAAATAAATGATAGAGGCGACATACCATTAATTGACTTGCTCCGATCAGTGTACTCAAATCCATTTGTCCTCTTCTCAATCTCCATCCTCCTTCCGCTAAATAGATCTTCGTCTTGGTTTCAACAGTTGTCCTCTGGAAATTACGAAATGTGTCTTTATGTTTTCATCCAGGTCGCTAATTATAGAAGAACCACTTCATGCCTCTGCCAGTTCAAGGGAAAAACCTTTTGCGCCACTCTCGTGCTACAAAACACACCTTGACGTTTTCATGAATCACGTGATGAAACACTATTTGGCGTCTGAATTCTGGGATTTGTAGGATTCAATCATTGTGGGGTTGCATTAGGACAAAACAGTAGTCTAAAATGTCTGAAATAACCTACTAGTTCATCCATTGTATTTCAAACAGTTTCAAACACTTTAATATTTAGTAGTGTCTGTGATAGGCCTAATAACAAATCACAGTAATATAGCTACACTGTATTGACCGGCTTCTCACCTCTGAAAAGCAAAATGCCATCCATAAGAGATCATGACATGATAATGCCTTGTTTGTAATATGGAACTGATTTCCATATTAGGTAAAGGGTTTGTGGAAGGAGGATGTCTCTCTCTCTCTAATATCTGTAGAGTGTATATACACTAAACAAAAATATAAACGCAACATGTAAAGTGTTGGTCCCATGTTTGGTTTATATTTTTGTTTGGTGTATAAATGCTGTATCTACAGATATCAGAGAGAGAGAGAGATCCTCCTTCCACAAACCCTTTACCTAATATGGAAAGAGGGTGCAAAGCTGTCATCAAGGCAAATGGTGGCTACTTTGAAGAATCTAAAATCTAAAATATATTTTGATTTGTTCAAAAAAAAATTGGTTACTACATCATACGATATGTGTCATTTCATAGTGTTGTTGTCTTCACTATTATTCTACAATGTAGAAAATATTAAAAATAAAGAAAAACCCTTGAATGAGTAACTGTGTCCAAACTTTTGACTGGTACAGTAAATACAGATTACATGTAATCCGTTACATTACTAGCAAAAATACTGTAATCCGATTACAGATACTTTTGAAAAAACATCGGATTACTTTTATATTCAGAAAGAATATAATACAAATATTTCACACTTTTCTGTTTTCTCAGTGACATTCAAATCAGCATTGAAAAAATGCGCAAATTTAAATTTGTTCCACCTGAGCGAGTCTGACTACTAGTCAGAGACCACTACGATGACACACCAAATGTATTTGATGGATCGCGGGAAAAATATTATAGGAATAGGCTTTTGTAGGTTACAGTCCAAGCTATCTCTTCCAATGGTGCGGCTGCTGTTGGCATCCAAAAAATGATCTAACTTGAATAAACGCTTGGAGGTAAGGGTGACATAGGAACTGAGAAGTGGTCTGTGATCACCACCTGCAGAATCACTCCTTTTTTGGGGGTGTCTTGCTAATTGCCTATAATTTCCACCTTTTGTCTATTCCATTTGCACAACAGCATGTGAAATTTATTGTCAATCAGTGTTGCTTCCTAAGTGGACAGTTTGATTTCACAGAAGTGTGATTGACTTGGAGTTACATTGTGTTGTTTAAGTGTTCCCTTTATTTTTTTGAGCAGTGTATATTCTGCAGGGTTGGGTAGGTTACTTTCTAAATGTAATCAGTTACTTTTAGATTACTTTCCCCTTAACAGGCATTAGAAGAAGACAAAACATGTATGTTACCAATTGAACGACATCTATTGCAAGGATAAATCAATGTTAAAGTTTACATAGCTGGCCATACATGGATGTTACATTTTACTTTATGGTTAGGTTATGTAGGCTACTTCTAACCTATCGCTTTCTACCACATATAATAATACGATTCAATTATATCTTTATATTTATCATTCATAAGTCCAAAATGGATGTAGCAACTACATATTGTTCTTTTAAGTATATAAAAAGTGTACGAGTTTGAGCATGTGTCCATTAAGCCTAAGGATAAAAACATTTTTATCACCATGAATTAGATTGAGCAATAAAACCCCCACTTTTATTCCATAGGCTGGGTTCCGCACTATGCAGCTGTCGTAAGAGCGCATTTTTCACTGACTGTCCACTGGTTTCAAAAACAATGTTTCATGGGCAGCTTAAACTTCTTGAATTCAACCATTATTTGGTTTAAATATCACACATTTAGATTTGTGAACAGCCATCCACAACAACCACAATCGGAAAGGCGCAAATAGCTAAATGAGAGAGTAGCAGCGTGATTCACGTCAATCCGCTTTGTAGAAATCAATAATAAGGGTTGTCCGTATCGCTGTAGACTACACCACTGCTGTCACCCTTTTCCTATGCTTCCTGGCTGATGTTTTGGTCACTTTTGAATGCTGGCGGTGCTCTCACTCTAGTGGTAGCATGAGACGGAGTCTACAACCCACACAAGTGGCTCAGGTAGTGCAGTTCATCCAGGATGGCACATCAATGCGAGCTGTGGCAAAAAGGTTTGCTGTGTCTGTCAGCGTAGTGTCCAGAGCATGGAGGCGCTACCAGGAGACAGGCCAGTACATCAGGAGACGTGGAGGAGGCCGTAGGAGGGCAACAACCCAGCAGCAGGACCGCTACCTCCGCCTTTGTGCAAGGAGGTGCACTGCCAGCGCCCTGCAAAATGACCTCCAGCAGGCCACAAATGTGCATGTGTCTGCTCAAACGGTCAGAAACAGACTCCATGAGGGTGGTATGAGGGCCCGACGTCCACAGGTGGGGGTTGTGCTTACAGCCCAACACCGTGCAGGACGTTTGGCATTTGCCAGAGAACACCAAGATTGGCAAATTCGCCACTGGCGCCCTGTGCTCTTCACAGATGAAAGCAGGTTCACACTGAGCACATGAGCACATGTGCCAGACGTGACAGAGTCTGGAGACGCCGTGGAGAACGTTCTGCTGCCTGCAACATCCTCCAGCATGACCGGTTTGGCGATGGGTCAGTCATGGTGTGGGGTGGCATTTCTTTGTGGGGCCGCATAGCCCTCCATGTGCTCGCCAGAGGTAGCCTGACTGCCAATAGGTACCGAGATGAGATCCTCAGACCCCTTGTGAGACCATATGCTGACACATGCACATTTGTGACCTGCTGGAGGTCATTTTGCAGGGCTCTGGCAGTGCACCTCCTTGCACAAAGGCGGAGGTAGCGGTCCTGCTGCTGGGTTGTTGCCCTCCTACGGCCTCCTCCACGTCTCCTGATGTACTGGCCTGTCTCCTGGTAGCGCCTCCATGCTCTGGACACTACGCTGACAGACACAGCAAACCTTTTTGCCACAGCTCGCATTGATGTGCCATCCTGGATGAACTGCACTACCTGAGCCACTTGTGTGGGTTGTAGACTTCGTCTCATGCTACCACTAGAATGAAAGCACCGCCAGCATTCAAAAGTGACCAAAACATCAGCCAGGAAGCATAGGAACTGAGAAGTGGTCTGTGGTCACCACCTGCAGAATCACTCCTTTTTAGGGGGTGTCTTGCTAATTGCCTATAATTTCCACCTTTTGTCTATTCCATTTGCACAACAGCATGTGAAATTTATTGTCAATCAGTGTTGCTTCCTAAGTGGACAGTTTGATTTCACAGAAGTGTGATTGACTTGGAGTTACATTGTGTTGTTTAAGTGTTCCCTTTATTTTTTTGAGCAGTGTATATATATATATATATTTTTTTTTAACTGGGTGTTTTGAGCCCTGAATGCTGACTGGCTGATAGCCGCGGTATATCAGACCATATACCACAGGTATAACAAAATATGTATTTTTACTGCTCTGAATACATTGGTAGCCAGTTTATAATAGCAATAAGGCCGCTCGGGGGTTTGCGGTATATGGCCAATATACCACCGATAAGGGCTGTATCCAGGCCATGGTATATTGGCCATATACCACACCCCGCCCCGTGCCTTATTGCTTAAATATATTATATGCAGCCTGCAGGATCGACAGCGTAAATGCTCATCAAATCAAATGTTATTTGTCACATGCACCGAATACAACAGGTGTAGGTAGACCTTACAGTGAAATGCTTATTTACAAGCCCTTAACCAACAATGCAGTTTTAAGAAAAATAAGTGTTAAGAAAGTATTTACTCAAATAAACTAAAGTAAAAAAATAAATAATAATAATTAAAGAGCAACAATAAAATAACAGTAGCGAGGCTATATACAGGTGGTACAGAGTCAATGTGCAGGGGCACAGGTTAGTCCAGGTAATATGTATAGGTTTTTATTTAACTAGGCAAGTCATGTTTTATTTTACCTTAACTAGTCAGTTAAAAACACATTTTTATTTTCAATGACTGCCTTGTTCAGGGGCAGAACGACATATTTTTACCTTGTCAGCTCGGGGATTTGATCTTCCAACCTTTCGGTTACTAGTCCAACGGTTTAACCACTAGGCTACCTGCCGCCCCGATAAAGCTAGATGTAGGCTAGATGTCCCAGGTACAGTGATGCCAGAGACATCAAAACCAAGTGAGAAATTCCTTATTGTATTGTCCAACCATTGGAGAGATGCAGAGATGGCTCATTTGAGCACACTTCTCTTCACATCCAGGCATAACCTGACTGTGGTCAACTCAGGGCTAGTACATTTCCCCCCATTCCCCTGTATATTGCTGCCCTCTGGTGATGTCATTACATACTTGCTTTGGTTAAATCCAGCAGACTAAAAACAAGGAAGATATTCTCTGTAACAATCCAGCAAAGGACCATTGAAAATGCAGGTTTTCTAATTCTACCCACAGTTTGAATGTACAACTTTGTCGTAGGCTTATCCTGCCACCCACCCTCACATGTGAAATTCATGGGACTTTGCTGGAACAATGTCAGTTATTTAGAAAAAATAAATACATGGTGAATTGTGTTTTGCTTCCTTGTAATGTGTTATGCTGACATTTTACATGACATTTTAGTCATTTAGCAAACACCTATCCAGAGCACTGTACAATCCGTGCCGTCAACTAAGGTAGGTAAAACAACCACTTATCACAATAATTTTTTGATAGTAGTAGGCCTATCATAAGCATTTTTTTAAGTTTTTGCATTCATAATTGGCACTGGCTTACAAATTATGTACAGTAGCATAAAAGTCTGAAATAAAACGAATACACAGAAACACTCTCACTCTCCTCCTATGCTGTCTTCAGAAGTAATACCTCTAAAACATTAGCTAGATTAGAAATTAATACATTCATTTTCCCAGAGAGAACTTCCATTTTCACAATCCTAGGATTTGGGAGAAATAATCTCTAATCTATCTAGACTACAGAGAGCTTAATCTGTGACAGTCAACCCCCTGAGATTCATTCATCGGCAGGTAGCATAGCAGTTAAGAGTTTTGGGCCAGTGATCAAAAAGTTGCGTGTTCGAATCCCTGAGCCGGCTAGGTGAAAAATCTGTTGATGTCCCCTTGAGCAAGGCACTTAACCCGAATTGCTTCTGTAAATTGCTCTAGATAAGAGCATCTGCTGAATGACTAACATTTTTAAATGTATAATCGATTCACAGAATACGGCATGGTATTCTGGTATGTTTTTTTTGTCACACTGCTTTGCTTTATCTTGGCCAGGTCGCAGTTGTAAATGAGAACTTGTTCTCAACTGGCCTACCTGGTTAAATAAAGGTGAAATAAAAATGGTAAAGCATCACTCTGACAGGGGGAGGAGAGAGAAAGAGAGTTTGACAGTCAATCAATGAAGCTCTTTGATGTTCAAGAGATGTGAGTCTAGGTTGGCAAGTAAAATAATGTTATATACGTACTACCAGCATCCTATGAAGGATTTGGGAAACCCACCCCACAATAATGAGTACCTTTTTCAATGACAGACAGACAATCATTCAGTGAGGTTACCTCCAGGAAATGGATGTGAGCCTCTGTGTGAGCTTCTCCAGCTCAACCTCGCTCTTCTTCAGCTCAGCGATCTCCTGTTCCAAACACTCCATGAAGGCTTCAGCTGCGTTCTCCCGGGCTACAACCAGCTCCTTCACCTCAAAGTGTACGTCTTCTCTCAATTTTACAGATTGACTGACCTTCATGTCTTAAAGTAATGACGGACTACCATTTCTCTTTGCTTGTTTGAAATGTTCTTGCCATAATATTGACTTGGTCTTTACCAAATAGGGCTATCTTCTGTATACCACCACCACCAGACCCACCTCCCACCTTGTCACAACACAACTCATTGGCTCAAACGCATTAAGAAGGAAAGAAATTTCACAAATTAACTTTTAACAAGGCACACCTGTTAATTGAAATTCATTCCAGGTGACTACCTCATGAAGCTGGTTGAGAGAATGCCAAGAGTGTCATCAAAGCAAAGGGTGGCTACTTTGAAGAATCTCAAATATAAATTATATTTTGATTTGTTTAACACTTTTTTGGTTACTACATGATTCCATATGTGTTAGTTCATAGCTTTGATGTCTTCACTATTATTCTACAATGTAGAAAATAGTAAAATAAAGAAAAACACTTGAATGAGTAGGTGTTCTAAAACTTTTGACCAGTAGTATATATATATATATATATCACTCTGCATTATTGGGAAGGGCCTGTAAGTAAGTATTTCACTGTTAGTCCACACCTGTTGATTACGAAGCATGTGACAAATAACATTATTTGATACGATACGATACAGGACTCTTATTCTGAAATATTCCCAAAAATCAGACCTGGAAGTACTTAGTCATTCTGGCCTACTTCGCACCAGTTTTTGTAACTAGCTTAGCTATAGCAACTCTTGAGCAGCACAAAAATCAATAACTTCTCCCACTTTTTTTCTCCCCAAAATGTCTAAACTACAGCTACTCAATGAGGTTCTCGATGAAAAATTAGCTGCAGTTCCCCTGGAGATATCCGTGGTAGTTAAAACAACGATAGCAGAGTACCAGGGAGAAATCTCCCGTTTGAAGCGGGCTGTTGCACGACTACGAAGACTGCTCGATTTGGTTTTCAAACCAGAGATAAAATTGCAAAGATTAGCAGGTTTGTGACTACGTGTCTCTGTTTGACATGCATTTACAGTGTAGCCCAATATTAATCATTACAATTTTAGGCTTTGATTAGTACATTAGTATATACTGACGAGTAGCAATAAAAGATGTGGGGGATACGCAAGCAGTATGGCTAGCTAACGACATAACGTTAGCTAGCAAGCATGTACAATTACTTTAATTACAATTTAATAGCATACCAATTTCACGACGAAATATTTAAAGAAAATGTGGCCATTGTCCATTGAAAATGCATTTTAAAAAAGGGTTCTATGCCATTTTGTCTTAAATGGTATTTAATCCGTTTTTGAAAAGGTATTATATTTTACTGGGACTCGTACGATAAATCAGTCAAAGTAGTCCTATTTCTTCCTTTTCAGGATTTATTGTGGATGGGCTCCTGAGCTAAAACACTGCATCTCAGTGCAAGGGGTGTCACTACAGACCCTGGTTCGATTCCAGGCTATTTCATAACTTGACGTTATTGGGAGTCCCATAGGGTGGCGCACAATTGGCCCAGCGTCGTCCAGGTTAGGGTTTGTCCGGGGTAGGCCGTCATTGTAAATAAGAATGTTCTTAACTGACTTTCCTAGTTAAATAAATACAAATACATTTGATTCTTTCTCCAGACCTCCAGCAGCTCACACTCACTGAAGAGGTTATTCCTGAGCAGGAATGGAGCCCTGGTCTGGGGCCGGTGGAGTCGGATACCGAAGAGTCTATGTGGGACTCTTTCAACATCATAACTGTGGAGAACCAAACAGAATCTGATGGCGAGAGCCACAACAGAGAATCTGAATCAACCAGTGACTATGAGCCCCCCTCTGAAGTAAGTCCAGACAGTGACAACAGTGAAAATGGAAACGTGGATGGAGTGGAGAGTAGAATACCACTGTCAGGATTAAAGCCTCTCAAATCAAAGAGAGGAAGAGGACGGCCAAGGAAAGGAACCAGTAAGTTGCCTGATCTGAAATGTGACGTGTGCGGGAAATGCTTTACAGCAGCACGTAGTCTGAAAAGGCATCAGCTAAATCTGCACAGTGAAGAGAGACTAACAGGACAGCCAAAGAAAGAAAACTGTGAATTTCCTGATCTGAAATGTGATGTGTGTGGAAAATGCTTTGAGAAAGCACGTAATCTGCAACGGCATCGGCAATATCGGCACAGTGAGGAGAGACGACACATGTGCGACACTTGTGGGAAATGTTTCATCCGGAAGGACCATATGACCCAGCACATGAAGCTTCACACAGAGGAGAAAAAACACTGCTGCACTGAATGTGGCAAACGTTTCCTTCACAAGTCCATCCTGAAAAATCATATGGGTACTCATACAGGGGAGGCTTTTAAATGTGATGTGTGTGGAAAATGCATGACGACTGCAGGTGGTCTGAAAGTGCATCAGAAAAATCACACTGAGAAATCGCATCAGTGCAAAGAATGTGACAAAGCCTACACCTTTAAGGGAGACCTGATAAAGCATGTGAGGATTCACACTGGGGAGAAACCATTTCAATGCAAAGAATGTGGCAAATGCTTCAGCGACAAGGGAAGCCTTCCAAAGCATATGATGACTCACACAGAGGAGAAACCACATCGCTGTAATGAATGTGGCAAATGCTTCAGTCTGAAGGGAAGCCTGACAGCGCATATGAAGATTCATACAGGGGAGGGAGTTCAATGTCATTTGTGTGGAACTCACTTGAAGTTAAAATCAAGTCTAAAAAGACATCTGCGAACTCATAGAAGGAATAGCCCTAATGAATGAGAACACGTACAAATGTTTTGGAAAGATCCAAGCTGAATATGAATTATAATTGTTATTTCTGTGGAATGGAGAAGGAGACCATTTTTCATAAATATTTTACCTGTATTTATAGTGTAATGTTTTGGATTGACGAACAGGACATGTGGTACAATTGAATGGCTTTGATCATTACTTATTTCAGAAATGAGATTGATAAGGATTTAGTATATTTAATTAAACTGTTAATAATTATAGGTCAAATTCATATTTACATAACAACTGGTCTGATTGAACTAATATGGCACTATTTTAAATACAATTAAAAACAAAGGCACTATTATTAATCAATATGATTTCTTTGGGTAGGACTCCTGGCAATGTAAAAAGTTTGTTTTTGTATGTGACTAATCCTCTTTCGCTAAAATAATATATATATATATATATAAAAAAGAGTTAAGGCCCCCACTTGTGTCATGTCACATCATACCTGGACCACCTATTGAGATTAGCTTTTTTAAAGTAAATCAGGAGTTAAATGAGGTGAAAGGGAGACTGGAGGACTTTAAGCAGATTTCCCGATATTAATGTCCAAAAAATTTGCACAACCACCCTGGGTGGGTAAACGGTGGATTTAGAAACTAGAGGTGCTCCTGTGTAGAATGGACCCCACTTTTACTGTGACACAATTTCCAGAAATGTGTGTATAGTCCCCCCCAAAAAATGTCAAGCATAAATGGTCATAGAAAGCACAATAGCTTAAAAATACATTAAATTATTTGGATGATAACTAGTATTAAATATATCGACAATAGTGCATATTTTCCCCCAAATTATTTGTTTACAAGGTAAACAGGACAGGACTCTTATTCTGGAGGATTCCAAAATGGTCTCTGTTAACTGGAATCCTTGGGAAGTCCCTTTCTGTTAGGGAACACCTACTCTGGGAAGTGTTTTTTTCTCACCTTTATTTAACCAGGTAGGCCAGTTGAGAACAAGTTCTCATTTACAACTGTGACCTGGCCAAGATAAAGCAAAGCAGTGCGACACAAACAACAGCATAGAGTTACACATGGGATAAACAAACGTACAGTCAACAACACAATAGAAAAATCTATATACAGTGTGTGCAAATGTAGTAAGATTAGGAAGTTAAGGCAATACATAGGCTATAGTGGTGAAATAATTACAATTTAGCATTGACACTGGAGTGATAGATGTGCAGAAGATGAATGTGCAAGTAGAGATACTGGGGTGCAAAAGAGCAAGAAGATAAATAACAATATGGGGATGAGGTAGTTGGGTGGGCTATTTACAGATGGGCTGTGTACAGGTGCAATAATTGGTAAGCTGCACTGACAGCTGATGCTTAAAGTTAGTGAGGAAGATATAAGACTCCAGCTTCAGGGATTTTTGCAATTTGTTCCAGTCATTGGCAGCAGAGAACTGGAAGGAAAGGCGGCCAAAGGAGGAGTTGGCTTTGGCGATGACCAGTGAAATATACCTGCTGGAGCGTGTGCTACGGGTGGGTGCTGCTATGGTGACCAGTGAGCTGAGATAAGGCGGGGCTTTACCAAGCAAAGACTTATAGATGACCTGGAGCCAGTGGGTTTAGCGACGAATATGAAGCGAGGGCCAGCCAATGAGAGCATACAGGGTGCAGTGGTGGGTAGTATATGGGGCTTTAGTGACAAAACGGATGGCACGGTGATAGACTACACCCAATTTGCTGAGTAGAGTGTTGGAGGCTATTTTGTAAATGACATCGCCGAAGTCAAGGATCGGTAGGATTGTCGTGTGCATGTACAATAACTCAAATTTGCCTTTGCACTCCTAAACAGCGCGATTTAAAAACACTTTTGCAAAGGGTAAAGTCTACAAAACTTAGTCGACACTGTTCATAACAGATTCTAGTTTTGTGAACAGAAAAGAGTATTGAGATCAAATGTTTAATTGAAAATGTGCAAACGGTTGGCTAAAATCCATCGCTCACTTCCCACCAGTGGGCTTCCTCACATATTTGGTAGTGAGTGGAAACGCTAACCGGATGCTTCACCTTCATACATCAGGTGGAATATCTGTCTCATTGTTCTATCTGTGGTATGATTATTCGAACACAACTTATGGCTCTGGCACTGACCATTCCCGGAATGCGTCGTTATTCTTGCCAGAAGCACAGATAGAACAATGAGACACACACACACCCATAAAATTAGGTGGAAACTGAGCTGCACTTCCTAACCTCCTGCCAAATGTATGACCATATTAGAGAGACATATTTCCCCCAGACTACAAACTCACAAAGAATTCGAAAACAAATACAATTTTGATAGACTCCCATATCTATTGGGTGGAATACCACAGTGTGCAATCACATCAGCATTTTTTGTGACCTGTTGCCACAAGAAAAGGGCAACCAGTGAAGAGCAAACACCATTGTAAATATTTATTTATTTTCCCTTTTGTACTTTAACTATTTGCACATCGCTACAACACTGTATATTTGAAATGTCTTTATTCTTTTAGAACTTGTGTGTGTTTATTCTTTTAGAACTTGTTTTTCATTTTTGTTTATCTATTTCACTTGCTTTGGCAAAGTAAACATATGTTTCCCTGCCAATAAAGCCCCTAGAATTGCATCTGCTTGGTGTTTCCACTCACTACCAAATATGGTAGTGAGCGGAAGCCCAGTGGACAGCAGTGGAAGAAGATGGATTCTGCATGTTCTCATCGATGAAACATTTGATCTCAAGTTTTCTGTTCCCAAAACTAGAATATGCTATCAACAGAGTGGACTAAGTCTTGTAGACTTTACCCTTTGCCAAAGTTGTAAAAAATTGCGTTGTTTCGAAAGAGTGCAAGGGCTAATTAAGTTATTGCACAAGCGCACTTCAGAGTAGGCGATCTGTAATGGAAATATACAGATGATGCGAGAACGGGCCAATAGAATCTCACTAGCTCGTGTTTGGCTTTGCCCCTCCTTGCTTGTTCTGCCCACTATGACTCATTTGTTCCCATTGGAAACGATAGGCTGTGGTCTATCTTGGTTTAGTTATAAAAAAAATCATTGCAATAAGTATTTTAAGAAATTAAGAGATGGTGAACCTAAACTCGATTAGTATTAACGTCCATTTGCCGTGTTCAAAACAACTGGGATATTGTAAAAATACGAGGTCAAATCATGACGTCAGTGATCTTCCGATCAGAGGCTTAGAAAGAGGCCCGAGTTCCCTGGTTAGAATTCCAAGTTGGATGACCTTTCAAATCCATTTTTCCCAGTTGTTTTGAATGCTCGGAAGTGTGAGATTTCCGAGTTCCCAATTGTTTTGAATTTAATCTCATTGTTCTATCTGTGACTATAGCCTAGATTTTTACAAGGGTTTTCGTGATGATTAATTTAGCAACAGCGTGACACACCATGACAACGTGAACGCGATTGGTTGATAGTATGCTGGGCAGGCATTATACATTCCTCCATTTATTAACCAATGAGATTACTATCCTCATTTCTTGGGGAGAAGCATGAAGCGAGACGGTGGATGGTGGTTGGAAGAGTGCGCTTGTTTGAAATGGAAAAGTGTTGTGGTAGCTTTTGATAAAGAAGAACATCAAGACGAAGCAGCTGCTTTATAAGTGGGATACACTTAGGGGTTTGAGCTGATTGTATGGAGATTGTGACAGCCGGTTAAATGGCGTCCCTTGAGAAGGCAAGAACAAGACGTGTCAGGAGATGTATTATCATAAGGAGACGTATACTTGGAATACGAAGGAGGAATGAAGGGAAAAAGCGAGGCAGAGGAGGTCTGAGGGAGGAAGAGGGTGAGCTTGAGTCGGTTAAAAATGGCAGAAAATAGGGAGATGGTTTGTTAAAGGATGGTAGAAAGTAGCAGAGTGAGCTGAAGACAGGAGGAGAAATGGAAGTGAATGAGGTCGAAGTATCGGAGGTGGTAGGTGTGAAGTTCTCGGAGCCCGAGGCTTGCACTGAGGGTCAGGATAAATATGTCTGACAGTAGGAGTGAAGTTTTTGGAAAAAGTGGACCCTGCCTTTTGGCTGATCCATTTGTGGTTGCAGGGTGGCTAAAAACAGTTGGGTGCTGTGGAATCGGTGAGGGTAACCAGAAGTGGTCATAATAATTGTTTGTGTTTCTGTTGGTCAGAGAGAGATGACACTGCACTTAAATGAATGGGAGCAAGAAATGTGAATGGTTTTGCTCTCAAGAAAAAGGGCGCCATTGAGTAATTACTGTTGTAGCAGTCAATGTAAAAGTTGACCAACTGAAGAGGAAGATTCCCGGTGTTTGTGATGCTTGTCGTTTGGTGCGACACACAGGGTGGCGTGACTGGTGAAACAGAAGAGTCTGTTCTTTTGAGTTTTTATGTTGAGGCTTTGCCCGACAGTGATGTTAGGATATATACGTTATCCTGTACAAGCTTTTGTGCTGAATACATTACGTTGTTACAGGTGTCACGTTTATGGGCATGTGGCAGCAGTGTGTAGTAGAGAGGTTCCTAGGTGTGCAGAAGGGCATGAGACAAAGGAATGTGTAGCATTGGGGAAAGTAGTGGTATGTGTTAATTGTAGGGGTGCCCATGTGGCTGGGGATCAGAAATGTCCTGTGCGAGAGAGGCAGGTTGAGGTTTCCAGGGTTAGAGTAGTGCAGAAGTTGTCATATGCTGAGACAGTGAAGAAAGTAGAGTAAGATGGGTCAAGGGGGAGGGATCCTGAGCGGAGTGGTGTGAGTAGTAGATCTGTACCAGTACAGAGGGATAGGCCAACAAGTGATATGTTTCAGTGAGATTTGATTTTTAGCATTTATAGCAATTGTTATCAACTGTACTGCAGGGATAGAACGTAAGTCTCCGAAAATGTAGGTTGTGGTGGCAGATGCGGAGAGGTATTTGGGTGTGCAAGTCTTGACATCAGACAAATTACAGGGTGTGTTAAGCAGTGGTGCCCAGGTTGTTGGCCTACGGTAGGACTAAATAGATTTAAAATAGTGGAGTAGAATGGTGTTATTTTTGAATAATTTTCAGAGTGTAGTGTTAATGGTAGGGTATGCATTTATTTAAAAATTCAAGCAAAGTATAAGGGAGTTGTACTCCGGTCTAGTAGATGGCGGTAATGCAACATTTATTGGATACCAACCGCCGTTAAACGTCATCGAAGAATCCTCGTTTCTTCAAATATTTCTGTTATTGCCTGCTTCACAGCGGTAGCAAAAAAAATGCTAGCTAACACATGTAGCTAGCTATATATTTTAACGTTACGTGAATGAGTCTGAGGGCGAAATGTCAACTTACAATATGTTCCAGTCAGAAACAACATCGATTATGGCTTTTGTCGTCGAGACTGTAATGAAAGAAATTAGCCATCTTTCAAACGCGCAACACTCGGACGCTAACGACTGCAGTAAATATGAGAGAGAGGTGAGCGCTGACAAATACTCTACTGAGCAACGTGATGACGGGTGCGTAGTGACTACAGTTAACGTCGAACAAAAGTTTTAGATAACTAGCTTTCCCAATGGTTTAGCTAGGTAACGTCACTACTGCTATACCTTATGCCGCGTTCTTGTCCTAGTCGGAGCTAGGAAACTCGGACATTTCCGACTTGATAATTGGTATAATTGGTTGAACGAGGCACGTGTAATGTAAACCAGTTTGCAAGTCTAATTTCCGAGTCTCCTATTTCCGACTAGGACGTGAACGCGGCATTAGCTCCCGAAAACTAGGGAGAAGGCAGAATGCCGCCTAGTTGTCAGGCATTAGCTTCGCCAACTACTACATGTGAACAATCCCGAAGCGCTGTTATAACGTTTAGAAACGTCAATAATCGCTTGCAATATGGCTTTCGAAAAATGTAATTTATCTTTCATCAGCGAGAAAAAAATCCTTCAAATAAAACATTTACATACTGTAGCAGTTTTGCATAGAGCCATACAGCTGGGCGCCTACCACCAACGAAACTACACTTCCCGAGTTACGCTTACACAGGTGTTCGGAGCATGCTAGATAGCTTATTAGCACAGGTGGTAGATTTTTGTCTCACGTAAACAAGCGCTGTAACATGGAGATATGGCCCTGTGGGAGCATGAACCAAGCCCAATCAAGGTGCTTATCAATTTAACCAGTTATCAAGAGACTAGTGTTAATGTTCAGATTGAGCTTTGGGCTCTTTTCTACTAGCAGTATTTCAATCTGTTCAATTTCGCAGTGTGGATAAAGGTCAAATGTGCATGTCGCATCCCAGAATTGAGGTGTCTTAATGTAACCATGATTGCATTCGACCCCAGTGCAACTCGGTGTAAACAAGCTTAACAGTAGGGTCAGCATCTTCTGGCAAAACCCTAAGCTATGTTACTAACTTGCTAGGTAGCTATGGTTTCACATCCTCTGCTGTGGCTGGCTGTATACTGTTAGGTAGTCTAATATCCACAGGAAAGTGTTTTACACTTCTCCAGCGTGCCAGTGGCCATCGAAGGTGAGCATTTGCCCGCTGAAGTTGGTTACGACTCCAAACTGCAGTCAGGTCAAGACCCTGGTAAGGACAACGAGCACGCATATAAGCTTCCCAGTGACGATTTCTGGCAGTTTGAGGAAATAGTTTGCTTGTGCAAACCCACAGTTTCATCAGCTGTCCGGGTGGCTGGTCTCAGACAATCCCACAGGTGAAGAAGCCAGATGTGTGCTGGTGGTCCTGGGCTGACGTGGTCTGCTGTTGAACGTACTGCCAAATTCTCTTAAATGAAATTGGAGGTGGCCTTTTATTGTCCCCAGCACAAGGTGCACCTGTGTAATGATCGTGCTGTTAATCAGCTTCTTGATATGCCACACCTGTCAGGTGGATGGATTATCTTGGCAAAGGAGAAATGCTCACAATTTGAGAGAAATAAGCTTTTTGTGCAAATGGAACATTTATGGAATATTTTATTTCTGCTCATGAAACATGGGACCAACACCATACATGTTGTGTTTTGTATTTTTGTTCAGTGTAGTAGCTAGCTAACCAGTTTACTTTTTACAATTTCTCTACAGCTTTGCACCATAATGAATCTGGTGATGGGGGAGGCTAATCGTAAAATCTGCCAACTATTCCTCGTGGCCTCCTCACGTCTACAAAATGAAAATGGGAAACTGAAGACCAAGATGGAGCAGATGGAGGAAGATATGAAGACAATAACTGAGAAGGCTGAACATTATAGAATGTCTCTAGCTAAAGTGCAGGCACAAGCAGAACCGAAAGGACCTACCCATGTTCTGCACAATGGAATCATCTTTGCAATTAAACCACTTGGTGAGTGTTATAGACCTACAGTCATTACTGTCTATAGCAAGTTAGTTAACTTATTTTTTTCCCCTGTATATTTAATAGTTTTGTTTATCAACTTACATCACACACATTGTGTGGAAAGAAAGGGAAAAGTGTTGTAAATATTTCATTGTAATATTGCATGTTACTTTTAGATCTCCCAGTGTTGCCTGGAATGACAGCGGGTTCAGCATTGCCAGGGAATGTCAGTCAAGCAAACCCTGTGACTAACGCAACATCAGTCCGTGCAGGTAATATCCTCAAGTTGGTGTTCATTTGAATAATTGTTGACAAACCAGAGGTGCATTCAATTTAGTTAAATGTTGTCTACGGTTTAATGTTTGTTGGCTGCGTGATGGGTTGTACTTGAACTACATGTTTTCCGTGAATGGTGCATGTGCTATTCTTCAATCTTTTAGTTATGTTTGGTGGGTCAAGTGGGTTTGGCCTGATCAATATGTGACTGTTTCAAATCGCAAAACTTGTGCCGCAAACAATCACCCTCTGGGCCAACTTAATCACAACATTCTTGGACTGGTCGTTCAGGACAGCGCTGTTTCTGTTGAATCAACTGTTGCACCCCGTTGTGTCCTGCTGAATGCGCTCCAGCATTCAGCAGGACACTAGGAACCAAAACGGTGACTACCTGAACTTGTCCAAGAAACGCTTGTGTTCGTTTTGTTGCTAAATATTGCCATATATTTGTTGATTTTTATTTGACTAATTAACTTCTCTGGGATATGTGGGACGGTAGCGTCCCACCTAACCAACAGCCAGTGAAATTGCAGGGCGCCAAATTCAAAACAGAAATCTCATAATTAAAATTCCTCAAACATACAGTTATTATACACCATTTTAAAGATAAACTTCTCGTTAATCCAGCCAACATGTCTGATTTCAAAAAGGATTTACGGCGAAAGCACACCTTGCGATTATGTTAGGTCAGTACATAGCCACAGAAAAACACAGCCATTTTCCCAGCCAAAGAGAGGAATAACAAAAAGCAGAAATAGAGTTAAAATTAATCACTAACCTTTGATGATCTTCATCAGATGACACTCATAGGACTTCATGTTACACAATACATGTATGTTTTGTTCGGTAAAGTTCATATTTATATCCAAAAATCAGAGTTTAGGCAGGACGCTACTGTCTCATTTGGCCAAAAGCCAGAGAAAATGCAGCGCGCCAAATTCAAATAAAATACTATAAAAATCAAACTTTCATTAAATCACACATGAAAGATACCAAATTAAAGCTACACTTGGTTGTGAATCCAGCCAACATGTCAGAATTCAAAGAGGCTTTTCGGCAAAAGCAAACGATGCTATTTTCTGAGGATAGCAACATTGTAAACAAAGAGAGAGAAGCATATTTCAACCCTGCAGGCGCGACAAAAGATGCAGAAATAAAAATATAATTCATGCCTTACCTTTGACGGGCTGCTGTTGTTGACACTCCAATATGTCCCATAAACATCACAAATGGTCCTTTTTGTTCGATTAATTACGTCTATATATATCCAAAATGTCAATTTATTTGGCGCGTTTGATCCAGAAAAACACCAGTTCCAACTTGCTCAAACGTGGCTACAAAATATCTCAAAGGTTACCTGTAAACTTTGCCAAAACATTTCACACTACTTTTGTAATACAACTTTAGGTATTTTTTAACATAAATAATCAAAACATTTAAGACGGGATGATCTGTGTTCAATACAGGAATAAAACAAACTGTAGCATGCTTTCTGGTTACGCGCCTTAAACAAAAAGTACACTTCACTCGACTCTCGTTCTGAACAGGGCTACTTCTTCATTACACAAAGGAAAAACCCTCAACCAATTTCTCAAGACTGTTGACATCCAGTGGAAGTGGTAGGAACTGCAGAAGGTCAATTAGAAATCTGGATTCCCAATGAAAATCAATTGAAAAGAGTGACCTCAAAAAAAAATATATATATATCTGAATGGTTTGTCCTCTGGGTTTCGCCTGCTAAATTAGTTCTGTTATACTCAGACATGATTCACACAGTTTTAGAAACTTCAGAGTGTTTTCTATCCAAATCTACTAACAATATGCATATCTTATCTTCTGGGGATGAGTAGCTGGCAGTTGAATTTGGGTATGCTTTTCATCCAAATGTGAAAATGCTGCCCCCTATCCTAGAGAGGTTAATCAAATTGGTGTTGGACAACTTTGTTTTCTTATGTCCTCTTAACTTGGGCCATAGTTTTACAATGTGTGTCATCATATTCCTTTTTATATTTAGGTCCTGCAATGGTTTGCAGTAAACCCACAGAGACGTCTTCATTGGAGTGTGACTCCTCTCTGGGAGACACAGATGGACTGAATACAGACCTCTCCCCAAGAGACACTGAATCCAACGTTGAGGATATGAGAGCTGCTCTGCCTGAGGGCAACGAGAGAGACGGCCATGAAAGCCAGAAAAACAGCAATACTAAAGGGACACGATCCAAAGAAACCAAACGCTTCAAGTGTGATGTTTGTGAGAAGACCTTCAGCAAGAAAGAGTTGTTGAGAGTTCACAAGCTAAGTCACACAAGACCCTTCAAGTGTGATGTGTGTCAGAAGACCTTCACCAGGAAGGGGTTACTGGAAGCTCACAAGCTAAGTCACACAAGACCCTTCAAGTGTGATATTTGTGACAAGGTCTTCAACCTGAACCGCTTGCTGGTACGTCACAAGCTACTTCACACAGGAGAGAGGCCATTCGCTTGTGGTCAATGTGGCAAAACATTCAGAATGTCCAAGCAGCTCGAACATCACATGTTGCGTCACAGAGAAAAAACGCTCAGTTGCAAAGTTTGCGAAAGTATATTCCCTACCAAGAAAGATCTGACACAACATCGGCTTGTTCATGCAGTGGAGAGACCGTTCAAGTGTCTGACTTGTGGAAAAGGTTTCACATCAAGGGCCGTGCTTATGGGGCACGAGAGAATCCACACCGGTGAAAAACCACACAGCTGCGCTGAATGTGGGAAGAGTTACAGACTGTCTTATGACCTAAGTATTCATATGCGAAGACATACAGGTGAACGTCCACACTTATGCTCGGAGTGTGGTAAGAGCTTTATAACTAAATCCAGCCTTGAAAACCACAAGGTAATCCATACAGGGGAGAAGCCATTTACATGTGAGACCTGTGGAGCTGCTTTCGGCCATAAAGCAAACCTTCAGAGACACCAAGTTCTTCACACAGGGGAGAGACCGTTCAAATGTAAAGTGTGTGGGAAAAGCTACCTTCAGTCCACCGACCTAAAAGCTCACATGCACCGTCATGGGGCAACCAAACCATTTATGTGTGACCTATGTGGAAAGACTTTCATTTACAATTACCAAATGAGACAGCACAATATAAAATGGCACACAGCTGAAGGAGAGAACATTCCTGGGGGAGTGGGAACCTCGACAAAGCCATTCAGTTGTGATGTATGTTTGAATGGCTTCAGCTCCATGCTAACTCTGAAAAACCATCAACAAGTTCACACAGGACAAAATCAATACTCTTGTTCTGTTTGCGAAAAGACCTTTGCCTATAAAAATACTTTGGACTATCACATGAAACTTCACAGTGGAGAGAAGCCCCATGAATGTAAATACTGTGGAAGAAAATTCATTCTTAAGCAAGCTCTCAAAGGACATGAGCGAACCCATACAGGTGAAAAGCCCTTCAAATGCAGTTATTGTGACAAGACTTTCTCAGTCAACAGCAATCTCAAAAGGCATGAGCGAGTCCACACGGGAGAGAAGCCATTCAAATGTGACGTCTGCGGGAGAGGTTTCAGCCAAGCCAACAATGTCAAAGCCCACATGCAAGTCCACACTGGAGTTAGGCCTTATTATTGCAAGAGATGTGGAAAGGGCTTTTCTGACATAAGACACTACAAAAACCATAGCTGTAATGGTGTGGCAGCGACACGCAATCAGTCTCGTAAACCTTCTGACCGTACTTTTAGAAGTAGGAAAGGAGGTAGAGACAGGAGTGCTTGCCTTAATGCTGCTGTGATGTAGACTCAGTGATATAATCTCAATCATTCACAGTGGGGCAACTTCCTGCTTTCAGACATCAGGAACAACATGGATGTATTCAGCAGGGTGAAAAGTTCTCGGGTGAGTTTCCCGAAAGCCTCGTAGGAAATGAGAAGCATATCTGCCGTAATGCTTGGAGATTTTGCTATAAGTCTTAGTCAATGTTCATGAGCCCACATTATCATGGAGACGTTGTATATTTCTGACTGTGCTCAATCATTTACCATGTGTTATTTTTTTCCTATTGTGTAAATCCTTAAACACCTAATTCATGTGAAAATATCAGAACTACACATTTAATACTTTGTACGTCAGCTACATAGGACTGCTAGATTAGTTATTCAGGTGATTGTCCTGATTGGGCAAGAATTTTGAAGGAATTCTTGTTTTTAAAGGTCCAATTCGGCTGTTTTTATATCAATATCATATAATTTCTTGGTAACAATTGAAGTACCTCATTTTGCTTGTTTTCAATTAAAATGGTCAAAAATATTTATTTTAAAATAGCTTTTTAGCAATGAGCAATTTCTCAAGCAAGAATTTTTCTTGGACTGTCGGAGTGGGGAGAAACTGTTGTTGTTGGCAGAGGTTTGGAACGCTTCCTTATTGGTCTATTAACTCATTTATCATCAGGCTGCCAGAAACTCCATCCCACCAAAACAGGCTGAAATGTCAGCCGGTCTTTTCAAACAACTCTTACTCTAAAAGGGAATTATCATTCTCACACTATTATTCCAACCTCATAGTGTGGAAATATTGTACATGACCAAAGGTATGTGGGACACCTGCTCATGTCACATCTCATTACAAATTCATGGGCATTAATATGGAGTTGGTCCCCCCCTTTGCTGCTATACCAGACACCCTCCACTCTCCGGGAAGGCTTTCCACTAGATGTTGGAACATTGCTGCGGGGACTAATGCTCTTGTAGCTGAATGGAAGCAAATCCCTGCAGCATTGTTCCAACATCTAGTGGAAAGCCTTCCCAGAAGAGTAGAGGCTGTTATAGCAGCAAAGGGGGGACCAACTCCATATGAATGCCCATGATTTAATGTCCAGCTTTAAGCTGTTCACCTTGGTGTACTATTTTTCCTTTTGTAAGAGACTTAAGAATGTCTTTACCTTGTTTGGTTAGTTACTTCCATTTCAAGTTACTTTTGGGAGAAGTAGCCTTTTAGCTTGAGGAGAAGTGCATTGGATCTCCTTTTATTTGCAACACTGCATTTATGGTTTTTAAATACTACATTTAAGACTCGATTCCTGAGTTGTATCTGCATTAGTCCCCATGTATTCTCATTGTCTTACATTTTATGATGGTATAATTTATTGTGACATTTTTATTATCTGGAACTGATGCTTGACTTCAGAGTAATTGGTTGTAGACTAGGGCGTCTCAGACTAAGATAAGTAAGGACTAACCAGTTAATCTTTGAAGCCTAATTATACTGAACAAAAATCTAAATGCAACATGCAATAATGTCAAAGATTTTACTGAGTTGCAGTTCATATAAGGAAATCAGTCAATTGAAATAAATTCATTTGGCACTAATCTATGGATTTCACATTACTGGGCGGGGGTGCAGCCATGGGTGGGCCTGGGAGGGCATAGGACCACCCACTGGGGAGCCAGGCCCAGCCAATCAGAATGAGTTTGCCCCCACAAAAGGGCTTCATTACAGTTCACATAAAGCTTTGTATACTATTAGGAATACAGTTGGTTCACTTACACCACACAAATCTCCTGTTTCACAATGAAGGTCCAAGATGCTAAAAATCTCAAGGTGATAAGTACTAGGAGGGATGGGCCTTCTGTAAAGAGTCAGATGAAAGCCCTGGCTTTCACTAGGCAAGTTGGTTAAGAACAAATTGTTACTTACGGCCTAACCCAGACGCCGCCCTATGGGACTCCCAATCACGGCCGGTTGTGATACAGCCTGAATTCGAACCAGGGTCTGTAGTGACTCTAGCACTGAGATGCAGTGCTTTAGACCGCTGCGCCACTCGGGAGTCGAGGTGAACCTGGGGGCCAACATCCATTAAAGTTAAACCTACTTCTGGACAGGTTTAATGTAAGCTTTGACTTAGATCTAGATTAACTGTAATAGTCCTGGAAATCTGACTTTTTTCGAATCTAGACTAGGCCAAGTCAGACTATTAAACCATGTCTGAGAAAAGCCAATTCAGTTAGTCCAGTTTAAATGCAGCTAGTCTAGGATTAGGCTTAATCTGTGTCTGCGAAATCGCCCCTGAGTGTACAAAATATTAAGGACACCTTCCTAATATTGAGTTGCATCACACCCCTTATGCCCTCAGAACAGCTTCAATTCGTCAGGGTATGGACTCTACAAACTGTCAAGCGTATCACAGGGATGCTGGCCCATGTTGACTCCAATGCTTCCTACAGTTGTGTCATTGTCTGGATCTCCTTTGGCTGGTGGACCATTCTTAACACACACAGGAAACTGTTGTGTGAAAAACCCAGCAGCGTTGCAGTTTTTGACACAAAACAGTGCATTTGGCACATACTTCCATACCACATTCAAAGGCACTTAAATGTGTTGTCTTGCCCATTCACCCTCAATTTCTTTCACCTGGTCAAGCTATGTCAAGGTTGCCCAACTGGAGACCCACGGGTGGCTTTATTTGGCAACCCCAAGTTTGCTGAGCAAAAAAACAGTTTTCATTGTTGGATATAAAAGACTAAACACCAGGAAATCAGCTCTAGTTGAATTTAATTTTTTAAGTCTGTTCCCAAATGCTCCCACACAACAGAGATGTGATCGTATACAAATGTAAGCAAGTTTTTAAATTATTTTAGTGAAATATTATATCTGTTTGGGCTTCTTGCAGTCGATTTGACATTAGAAATTATTTGTAATTATGTTCCGGCTGCCCGACCATCCGCTCAAGAACAGAAATCGGTACGTGGCTCAGTCTAGTTGATGATCCCCGGTATGTCATGGAAAGAGCAGGTGTCCTTAATGTTTTGTTCACTCATTCTAAATTCACTTTCATCTTATACCATTTTGATAGACCGCAGCGGATTTAGAATGTTGAATTTGTTTCATATCTCACTGATGACCTGACACTCCCATCCTCTGAGTTATGTTTGTTATCAGAATTTTCAACATCATAATCATTATATAGGTTACTAGTTTGTGTTGCTGTACTCATCTTATTTTCAACAATTAATTCCACTTAGAGGAAATAGAATTTCAGCTTTTCTATTGGCATGGTTTCCAAGAACATTGATGTTGGGTCTTTACTGGTAATTTGACACCTTCATCCTCTATATGAGCATCTGTCTGATTATCAACATCATGACCTGTATCTAAGTGACTTGTTTGATGTTCCAGAATGATCTTGTTTTCATTCATTGATTCCACTTTGATAGACAAATCTATTTCCTCCATTGGCATGGTTTTCAAGTCCATTGATTCAGATTATTTTGTTTTAGCTTGACCATCATCCTGCATTCATCATCCTGCATTTGGGCTCCCGAATTGCGCAGCAGTCTAAGGCACTGTATCTCAATGCAAGAGGCAAGAACCAATCCCTGGTTCAAATCCAGGCTGTATCACATCCGGCCGCGATTGAGAGTCCCATAGGGCGTTGCACAATTGGCCCAGCGTTGTCCGTGTTTGGCCAGGTTAGGCCGTTGTAAATAAGAATTTGTTCTTAATTTACGTGCCTAGTTAATTAAATAAAATCTAGGTTCAGGTAACAGTAGCTGTACCCAATGATGCAAACTTTAATGGTATGACACATTTGAGTTATTCAGCAGATGCTCTTATCCAGAGCAATTTACAGGAGCAATTAGGGTTAAGTGCCTTGCTCAAGGGCACTTCGTGATATGTTTCGCCTCGTATTTCCACAATGAGTTTCCATGTCTGACATTTGAGTTGTCTTGAACGTGGCACTATTAGTGTTGGGTCTGAGGATTCTGAAACGCCCCTTTCACTTTGACAACTTCTATAGTTTGAAACCGTACAGAAGCAGACGTGTGGATATGAAAATGCTCTCTTCAAACATGTTAATCCTATTTGACATTGGTTAACTTTTAAACCCACCAACCGTGTTGTTTTTCACAGGGGATTATAATTAAAACCGTCACCAATATACTTTTAAATAATACAGTAAAACTTAGATCTTTGTTAATTGACAAAACATTTGTTTGCATTTCCAAATCGGGCGACTTATTTTGAATGAGGCGTATGATCACGTGACCAAATTTGAACTAGCTTCATTGCTGGCAGGTGCTAGGTTTCCAGTAGTTTGTACGCCACAAATTCAAAATAGTCAGTCTGAGCGCAAAATGGCTACAACTTGTTATAATAGGTTTCAGTCAGAAACAACATCGATTATGGCCGTTGTCGTTGACACGGCAATGACAGAAATTAGCCGATTTCTGCCCAGCGTGCCAAATTCTTACCCTAACGTTAGCAATCCGGAGAGAGAGGTGAGTAGCCTACAGTGCAAATTGCACTACAGCCAAGACTGGATCTCTGGCAACGGTCATTGGTACGTGATTGACGGAGTTGAGCTTGCTACGTAACGTCTAACTTTAGCTGTCTAGCTAAAGTTACACCACACAGAACAATTATTAAAACAAATATTTGGTTACACGTTACGTTGTCTAATAGCAGAGAGGAAGAGGTAACTAGAGGCCTAATTCGGCGGGAAGTCACTCCCTACGGCATGTAGCGTTTTTTCGCCAACCAAGCAGTTTGTCAATAAGTGTCGAATTTGGGCATCATTTTTTTTATTTGATTAGAAGTTTTGTAATGGTCATAGGTTGTTACGAGTGTACTGGCATAAGTAGGACACTTGACAAACCAGCAACTCAGTGAGAGAAAAAAAAAACATAGGAGTTGTCTCGAAATGGATGTACATATTTATAGCATGAGGCCTAGTAGCATAGTATCTCACTCAATTGTTAGGCCGGAGACAAGTATCTTGTCAGTATATCCATAATTTTTGCTAATTTAGTAGTTTATCCACTATGATAGTCTTTGGCGTAACTATGACTACGTTAGCTAGCAAGTTAGCTCTAGGGTGCAATAGCAAAGACAGTACAGTATAAAGATGGACAGAAACTGCTTCTCCTATAGAAATCCCCGATCACGCTTGTAAGTGATGTCAATGTGACGTTGGCTAGCTATGCCGCGTTCAAAACAACTCGGAACTGGTAACTCAGTAATTTCTGACTTCAGACAAGCTTCGACTGGGAATATCGTTTTGACTCGAACTCTGGCTTCTTTCTCGAGATCCGAATTGAAGATTACTGACTTCATGATTTCTCCTCGTATTTTTACCAGTTCCCATGAATGCACTATTAAGCTCATCGGGTCTAATGATCATTGCACCTAACTGCGCATGTGCAGGCCGTAAAATCAGACACCCCTTCAATATAAACGCGTTAAATGAAAACGTGTCAGTTTGTAACTTTCAGGAGGTCTGATTTAATAACATGTTCAGCTACTTAAAGGAAAATTTTACTCAACTCTTAAGGTATCAGCAGTCAAGTTATCAAAGTATTGGACCTTTTAAGAAGCAGTGTCATCGGCGTTTTAGATTTCAAGAAAAGGAACAACTAAGGAATCATTTTTCACTTCTCTCATTGACCACGTTAACATGCACACCAGTGTCCTGTTATTATTCGGGATACTCAAGTGTTCTGTTTTTAATTTGACATGTAAACAGCATATCCCGTTTACAATATCCCGGTTATGAGAAACCAGGACAAGATGCCTGGTATATGCTGATACTGTGGCATGTAAACATCGTATCCTGTTTTGCATATCATGGGTGTTGTGTGATGTTTTCAAACAAATCACTTCAAAAAGTAGGCTACCTGCTCAGTTCGATCTGGACTATATAGCCTACTGGCTACTTTCACCCCTAATTTAGACAACTTTCTGCTTATAATTTACGCCATTTGCTAGGCCATATTATAATTTACGCCATTTGCTAGGCCATATTATAATTTACGCCATTTGCTAGGCCATTTTTATAATTTACGCCATTTGGTTGCATGTATCAAACTATAGTTTGATACGTGCAGCTTCTCTTCTGTCATAACATGTTGCCCCAGAAGACTAAAGTATTGCTCACCAGAATGTCTTACATTGATACAATGAATGCACTAGTAATTTAGTTAACACTGGTAAAGTTGTCAGTTTTGTTTTAAGGGACGGGGGGGAAATGCAATAACTCAGTGTAAAAGTTGGTCCTGTGCAGAATGTCCAAATGTCATCAGTTTGACTGGTTTTAAGGAAATGGAAGGCTGGGAAAACGATGAAACACGTTACAGATAAGACTTCAGTTTGTCTTGGGTGCATATTTTATGGGTTTGAAATACTGTCTGCTTGCATAAGTGTCAAAGATAACACATTACATTTGCTCGAAATGCCGAAAGAAAGAAATCATATTTCTGCGCTAGGGTTCCGGAGACAAACATTTGTTGTATAATTTTACTGCAAGATATACATAATTCTGCAGAAGTTAATATTACATTACGCTACATGTCAGAAGTTATAGGCCTGCAGTCAGTGTCCATATTTCAATTACTATTCCATTTAACGCATATTAACTTAAATGAAGAATATTCTGTTTATTCAATAGTAATGCCAGAGTTTCTAAACCCAGAAGCGCAACATCTCGAGACTTCCGGGAGCACTTGTGAAACAGATTAAGCAGACCGGTTTGAGAAGTCAATGAGAGAAGTGAAAAATTCTTACAAATCCAGGCACTACCTAGATTTAAGTTGTCTTCAGTAATTGAACATGTCAGTTTGTCACTTTCAAACGGTTGGAGTAATAACAAGTTTTAATTTGAATCAAAAACATCTTTATCGGAGTGCTTTTGATATGATGGCCTGCACATGCACAGTTTGGCGCGAGACGACCGTTAGGTCCGATGACGTTTCTGCGCATGTACTTAGCTAGCCAACGTCGCCATGCCATCGCCTAGAAGCGTGATCGGGGATTTCTATTGGAGAAGCAGTTTCTGCCTGTCTTCATGCTGTACAGTCTTTGGTAATGTCGTCCTTTTGTAGGCACGAACACCACCATGGTTCGTTGGACAAAGTCTATGGGGAAATTAATGGAGATTTTTGTAGCGTTTTTGGTTTAATGCCAAAAGTTAGGTCTGTGGTAAACACAGGCTAATGAGTTCTTATACGTTTTGTTCTATGAGATAGTCTTCATCAGGTTACACAACTTTTTGTGAATTTTGAAGCATTCATCAGAAAAATCACAAAGGCTTCATAGTTCATAAAGGCCAGGTTAACCGACGACTATAATGTCATAGAACAAAACGTATAAGATCCCCTAAGCCTGTGTTAACCTCAGACCTTTTTTTCTGTGTTCATTCCAAAACCCTATTCTTTTCCCATAGGAATGGCTGAACGAACCAGAGGTAACTCTTTTTTCCGGTTTTTATGACTACAGGCTGGCGAGTTTTATTGCTAGCCCACCTAGCTAGCTAACTTACTGGTTTCACTTCTTCATTTCAGTGTAGCTGGCTGCACAGCTATCTACTTGGGTAACCTTTTTTTTCTTCTCTCTCTCTACACAGCTGTGCACAATTATGAATCTTGTGACAGGGGAGGCTATTAGGAAAATCTGCCAACTATTCCTAGTGGTCTCCTCAAGTTTACAAAATGAGAACGATGAACTGAAGACCAAGGTGGAGCAGATGGATGAAGATATGAAAACCAAGGTGGAGCAGATGGATGAAGTTCTGAAAACCAAGGTGGAGCAGATGGATGAAGATATGAAGGCATTAACTGAGAAAGCTGAACATTATAGAGCATCACTGGCTAAAATGCAGGCACAAGCAGAACTGAAAGGACCCACGCATATTCTGCTCAATGGAATGATTTTTGCAATTCCACCAGTTGGTGAGTGTTCTAGACCTAGCTAGCTACCTAGTCATTACTGCCTAGGCTTTAGCTATGACTAGCATGTTAGCTATAAGGGTTCTTGGCCTGTTTTTTGTATCAATTTAGACCTACATGACTTGCATCACACATCATTTTGTGGGAAGAAAGGTAAAAGCGAAGCAGCGTATTCAACGTGTTTTAATGTAATTATGATTGATATGTTTTTAGGTCTCCCAATGTTGTCTGGAATGACAGAAGCTTCAACATTGCCAGGGAATGTCAGTCACGCAAACCCGGTCACTAACGCAATGTCAGTCTCTGCAGGTAATCCTTAAGAGGATTCTATTTTGCATAATGGTTACCAGACCAGGATCTTATTCACTAGGAAGCAAATGGGCCAAAACTGAATGTTTATTTTAACACTCATGTAAAAAAATATATATATATTTATATAAATTAATGTATTGGTAGATTTATTTGACAAATGAAATTTGACTAGCGTCCTGTCCAGCTAGTGTATTTGTACATCAAGATGCCTCATGCTACATAAAAGTTTGCTCTATAGTAGGGCAGGGCAATATATCAAATGAATTCAAACATGTGTGTAAGTGTAGCGTTCCAAATGCCTGTATTGCAAGACTCTAGGCTGAATTTATTTCCCATTTTTATGAGCATTTGTCTTATTGGTCACGTCTCCTTCACTCGTCCCTGTACTCTGTGCACACTCTCCCCCTGCTACCAAGCCCCTCCCCCTGACACTCACAACAACAAAGAGTAAAGATCACTTCTGCCTCTCTGACAACAAGCAGTTTCAACTCTATTTGCATTTGAGGTTTGGTCAACAGGACTGGTCATGTGGACACTGAGACACAATTTTACTGTAATAGAGAAGTGAACATCTAACGATACCATTTGTATGTCTCAACTCAAATTGTGTGAATAACCTATTAAAACGTGAGTACCAACGAACATTGATTCTGGAAAACATGCTCAGTTTCTGTTGCTTGTGGTACTACGTACCGATAGCAGCATTTTAGCCACAGACAGTAATACTAGATGTCTAGCCTGTTTTATAAATTTGCAATGAGCATAAACTATATTATAAGGAATAGGCAACTCTTTCTCATTCTGAGAAATAAGGTAGGCCACTTGATTTCAACATCTGAACAAAGAGGACAGGCTAGCATCCTTTTAAACAGTTGGAGATGGACAGAAGGGTGTGTTCAAAACAATTCAACTGTTCTGCCTTGTTCGCTAGCAAATAGATCCAAGTTGGCTTGACTTTAAATATAAAGTTTAGCTGGCTATTTGCTAGCACCTGGGCTTGAGATTGTTTGAGACCTGTGTTCATTTTCTATAACGCCTACTACAAGAACTTGGTCATAAGTAAATTTGGATTATGCGTGGTTCTGGTTAAATGTTTAACCAAAAGGGCATTTTCATAGACAGACTTAAAAGCCAGATCAGTGATTATTGCAAAAATCAGGTTAAACTATTTTGATCAACATTTTGATAAAATATTAGTGGGTCTTGTGGAAGGCTTTTAAATAGCCTAGGTATAATTTCAGAAGTCCTGAATTCATTAGATTATTGCTGACTGTTTGAAATGCAGTGTATTTTACTTTTAATTGTACAACAAAGTTAATTTAGAGAACATATAAAGTGTGTGTCACCCATGAGTTAGAAATAGATGATTTTTAGGCCATATCGCCCAGCCCTACTCTATAGGCTCCGGACCTATGGGCCGTTCTGGCTCAGACGAGGCTACTTACTTTCAATTCATGAAATTAGTTTAGTATAATCCTCACATTTGTAAAACCTATTTAATTGATAGTTTTTTAATGTGTGTATATACTCATTTCTTTCATCTTTAGGTCCTGCAAAGGTTTGCTGTAAACCCACAGAAACTTCTTCGTTGGAGTGTGACTCCTCTCTGGGAGACACACATGGACTGAATACAGACCCTTCACCAAGAGACACTGAATCCAACGTTGAGGATATGAGAGCTGCTTTGCCAGAGGGCAACGAGAGAGACAGCCATGAAATCCAGAAAAACAGCAGTACTACTAAAAGGATGCGATCCAAAGAAACCAAATGCTTCAAGTGTGATGTTTGTGAGAAGACCTTCAGCCGGAACAACCTACTGGTACAACACAAGCTAACTCACACAAGACCCTTCAAGTGTGATGTGTGTGAAAAGACCTTCAGCAGGAAGGGGTCACTGGAAGCTCACAAGCTAAGTAAACCAAGACCCTTCAAGTGTGACGTTTGTGAGAAGAACTTCTGTCTGAACCGCTTGCTGGTACGTCACAAGCTACTTCACACAGGAGAGAGGCCATTCGCTTGTGGTCAATGTGGCAAAACATTCAGAATGTCCAAGCAGCTCGAACATCACATGTTGCGTCACAGAGACAAAACGCTCAGTTGCAAAGTTTGTGGAAATACATTCTCTACCAAGAAAGATCTGAAACGACATCAGCTTGTTCATGCAGTGGAGAGACCGTTCAAGTGCCTGACTTGTGACAAGGGTTTCACATCAAGGGCCGTGCTTATGGGGCACGAGAGAATCCACACTGGTGAAAAACCATACAGCTGTGCTGTATGTGGAAAGAGTTACAGACAGCATGGTGGTCTTAGTATTCATATGCGACGACATATAGGTGTACGGCCGCACTCATGTTCAGAGTGTGGTAAGGGTTTTATGACAAGCAGCAGCCTCAAAAACCACATGGTTGTTCATACAGGGGAGAAGGCATTTAAATGTGAGACATGTGGAGCTGCTTTCGGCCATAAAGGAAACCTTGTGAGACACCAAGTGCTTCACACAGGGGAGAGACCGTACAAATGTAAAGTGTGTGGGAAAAGCTACCTTCAGTCCACCGACCTAAAAGCTCACATGCACCATCATGGGGCAACCAAACCATTTATGTGTGACCTATGTGGAAAGACTTTTATGTACAATTTTCAAGTGAGACGGCACCATCTAAAATGGCACACAGCTGAAGGAGAGAAACAGAGGGAACGAAAGAGAAGAGAGAGAGCGAGAACCGCCAGGAGACAGAGAACCTCAACAACGCAATACTCTTGTTCTGTTTGCGGAAAGACCTTTGCCTATAAACATACTTTTGACTATCACATGAGACTTCATAGGGGAGTGAAGCCCTACGCTTGTAAATACTGTGAAAAGAAATTTGTTCTTAAGCAAGCTCTAGAAGGACATGAGCGAACCCATACAGGTGAAAAGCCCTTCAAATGCAGTTATTGTGACAAGACTTTCTCAGTCAACACCAATCTCAAAAGGCATGAGCGAGTCCACACGGGAGAGAAGCCATTCAAATGTGACGTCTGCGGGAGAGGTTTCAGCCAAGCCAACAATGTCAAAGCCCACATGCAGGTCCACACCGGAGTTAGGCCTTATTATTGCAAGAGATGTGGAAAGGGCTTTTCTGACATAAGACACTACAAAAACCATAGCTGTAATGGTGTGGCAGCAACACGTGATCAGTCTCGTAAATCTTCAGACCGCTCTTTCAGAAATAAGAAAGGAGGTGAAGACAGTAGTGCTTGCCTTAATGCTGCTGTAATGTAGACTCAGTGATATAATCTCAATCATTCACAGTGGGGCAACTTCCTGCTTTCAGACATCACGAGCAACATGGATGTATTCAGTAGGGTGAAAAGTTCTTGGGTGAGTTTCTGGAAAGCCTTTTAGAAAACTTAGAAAACGTTTAGGAAATTAGATGAGTGCCTGCTGTAATGCTTGGAGATATTGCTATAAGTTTTGGTCATTGTTCATTTGCCCAAATTCTCATGGACATGTTTATTTCTGACTGTGCTGAATCATTCACAATGTTTTCTTTCTTTCTATTGTGTAAATCATTAAACACCTAATTCATGTGTAAATATCAGAACTTCTCATTTACATAATTGTCCGTCAGTTACAAAGGACCGCTAGATTAGTTATTCAGGTGATTGTCCTGATTGGACAAGAATTTTAAGTATTTCTTGTTTTTTTTTTTTGCTGATTTTTAAAAAATATATATTTTTATACAGTATATACGTACACTAAGTGTATAAAACATTAAGAACACTTGCTCTTTCCATGACATGTGTAGGGTGCCGTCTTTCGGATGGGACGTTAAACGGGTGTCCTGACTCTCTGAGGTCATTAAAGATCCCATGGCACTTATCGTAAGAGTAGGGGTGTTAACCCTGGTGTCCTGGCTAAATTCCCAATCTGGCCCTCAAACCATCATGGTCACCTAATAATCCCCAGTTTACAATTGGCTCATTCATCCCCCTCCTCTCCCCTGTAACAATTCCCCAGGTCGTTGCTGCAAATGAGAATGTGTTCTCAGTCAACTTACCTGGTAAAATAACGGTAAAATAAAAATAAAATAAACATCGACTGGGTGAATGGGCATGTCAAAAATTGTAAGTGCCTTTTAAACGGGAATGGTGTCAGGTGCACCGGTTTGTGTCAAGAAATGCAATGCTGCTGGGTTTTTCATGCTCAACAGTTTCCCGTGTGTATCAACAGTAGTCCACCATCCAAAGAACATCCAGACAACTTGACACAACTGTGGGAAGCGTTTTAGTCGGCATGGTCTAGAGTCCGTGCGTAACGCTTTCGACAACTTGTAGAGTCCATGTCCCCGACTAATTGGGGGGTGCGCAACGCAATATTAGGAAGGTATTACTAATGTTTGGTATAATCAGTGTATATATGTTGGCATTAAAATGCAACTGAAGACCTTTTTTCCTGGTTTCTAAACTTTGGTTGTCTCCCTGGATTTTGGTGCTTTTTAATTTTAAACTGGGCAGGCAAGTAATTGACAACTTTTCCCAGTATTCCCAAGTTTTTAAAATGTTTCTTACCTTTCTGCTTGACAAAAAACTTGCTTAGTCCTACTTTTATAATTATTAAATTTACAATTAATACTTTCATAATTATTTAGGGTGCGTAATAGATTTTTTCTGTAGAAGCAGCACTTTACCGGCTTAGTGAGGCAGTGTGGAAGAAATAATCAAGAATAGTTCAAAGCCCCATAATCAAAAACTTTTGCAAAAGGGCTTAATGGTTTTTTCTATGAAGAATCTTAAGTCAAAGTGGATAATAGTGAAGCAATAGATCTTGACTTCAACCTAGACCTATTGCCTCATTTGTTTTGTAATTGGGGACGGATTAACTTGTAAGCCTTAGATGGCAACGGTTCATTTCTTTCCGTACATACTATAGCAGGCTGTTTTATGAGGGTAAATACAATTGAAACAGTATTTCATTTTTATCAAGAAGTTTGTGCCATATCCTCCTGATTTTAAGGTTACTGTAATTTATTGAGTGGTGTGATGCATTCATTCTGCCTAGATTTCCTGTTTATTGGTCATCAGTGTCCTGGATAACAAAGAAAACACCTCATAATGGTACAGGAAGCAGCTCCACCAGTACTGTAGGTAAGACTTAACATTTATCTCAAACTCTCTTCCATGCATAATGATCCTGTTATGTGTCATGTCCACAAGTGAAGGGAAAGGGTGTGTAGAGACGAGAAGGAATTATCAAGTGATCAAAGGGGTCATGCTGTTTTTATATGGCTGCTATGAAAGTGATCTGTGTATGCGTGTGATCAGGAGTGTATTCATTCTGGGCCTCCGGAGTGGCGCAGTGGTCAAAGGCTCTGCATCACAGTGCTAGCTGTGCCACTAGAGATTCTGGGTTAGAGTCCAGGCTCTGTCGCAGCCGTCCACGCCCGGAAGACACATGGGGCGGCGCACAATTTGCCCAGTGTCGTCTGGGTTAGGGGAGGGTTTGGCCGGCAGGGATGTCCTTGTCATATCGTGCACCAGCGACTTCTGTGGCGGGCCGGGCGCAGTGCACGCTGATACAGTCGCCAGGTGTACGGTGTTTCCTCCGACACATTGGTGTGGTTGGCTTCCAGGTTAAGTGGGTATTGTGTCAACGATGCAGTGCGGCTTGGTTGGGTTGTGTTTCAGAGGACGCGTGGCTCTCGACCATCGCTTCTCCCGAGTCTCATCGCTGCAACTCCCGGACGGACAAGACTGTAGCTAGCAATTTGGATACCACAAAATTGGGGAAGAAAAGGGTTTTAAAAAGTATCCATTCTGCCGATTCTGTTAAAGGGAAGCGAACAAAACGGGGATAAACACCTTAATTTGTCCAATAGAAACTCGTTTACAACTGTTGGACTAATGATTATAGCAAAGATCAGTAAGATGCAGACAAGATTGTGCAAGGTGTTATTGAATGTATGTCTGTCGCCTTGATTACTCAAATTTGTCTTTACCTTTGCATCTACAGTACATTCGGAAAGTATAGAAACCCCTTGACCTTGTCCACATTCTATTACAACCTTATTCTAAAATGTATTAAATCGTTTTTTATCCCCTCAATCTACACACACTACCTCATAATGACAAAGCAGAAACAGGTTTTTATACATTTTCACATTTTTATTTAAAAAAAAAAAAAAATACAAAATTGATCACATTTACATAACTATTCTGACCCTTTATTCAGTAAATAAAGTTTTTTTGATACACCTTTTGCAGCGATTACAGCTTTGAGTCTTGTGTATGATGCTACAAGCTTGGCACACCTGTATTTGGGGAGTTTCTCCTATTTCTTCTCTGCAGATCCTCTCAAGCTCTGTCAGGTAGGATGGGGAGCGTCGCTGCACAGGTATTTTACGGTCTCTCCGGAGATGTTTGATCGATTCAAGTCTGGGATCTGGCTGTGCCACAAGGACATTAAGAGACTTGTCCCGAAGCCACTCCTGCGTTGTATTGACTGTGTGTTAGGGTCATTGTCCTGTTGGAAGGTGAACCTTCGACCCAGTCTGAGATCCTGAGCACTCTGGAACAGATTTTCATCAAGGATCTCTCTGTACTTTCGATTCTCACTAGTCTCCTAGTCCCTGCAGCTGAAAAACATCCCCACAGCATAATGTTGCCACCAACATAGGGATGGTGCCAGGTGTCCTCCAGATGTGACGCTTGGCATTCAGGCCAAAGAGTTCAATATTGGTTTCATCAGACCAGAGAATCTTGTTTCTCATGGTCTGAGAGTCCTTTAGGTTCCTTTTGGCGAACTCCAAGCGGGCTGTCGTGCCTTTTACTGAGGAGTTGCTACCGTTTGGCCACTCTACCATAAAATCCCGATTGGTGGAGTGCTGCAGAGATGGTTGTCCTTCTTGAAGGTTCTCCCATCTACAGAGGAGCTCTGTCAGAGTGACCATTGAGTTCTTGGTCACCTCCCTGACCAAGGCCCTCCCCCCCCCCCCCCCCCCCATTGCTCAGTTTGGCCAGCTCTAGGGAGAGTCTTGGTGGTTCAAAACTTATTCTATTTAAGAATGATGGAGGCCTTAGTGTTCTTAGGGACCTTCAATGCTGCAGAAATGTTTTGGTGCCCTTTTCCCAGATCTGTGCCTCGACACAATCCTGTCTCGGAGCTCTAAGGACAATTCCTTCAACCTCCATAGCTTGGTTTTTTGCTCTGATATGCACGGTCAACTGTGGTGCCTTGTATAGACGTGTGTGTGCCTTTCCAAATCATGTCCAATCAATTGAATTTACCACAGGTGGACTTCAATTAAGCTGTAGAAACATCTCATGGATGATCAATGGAAACAGGATGCACCTGAGCTCAAATTCGAGTCTCATAGCAAAGGGTCTGAATACTTATGTAAACAAGGTATTCCTGTTTGCAAAAAAAATGCAACCATTTCTAAACCTGTTTTCTTTTTGTGTGTAGATTGGGGGGGAAAAGTCAATGGGTCTGAATACTTTCCCAAATGTACAGTGCCTTCGGAAATTATTCAGACCCCTTGTCTTTTTTCCACATTTTGTTACATTACAGCCTTATTCTAAAACTGGAAAAGAGGTTGGGGACTGTATCTCTTTGTGGTCTCGTTTATTTTTTTGCTTCGCAGCTCGGGATAAGACTGGTGACTTGCTTTGCTCTCCGGAGCATGCCCCTGTTGAAAGGAGTGATAACTGGAGTGGCATTAAGTGTTGAGGAGGATCAACTGATGCCCGCTTTTTGGTGTGACGCAGAACCGGTGGAGAGCGTGGTGAAACAGAAGACGCTGACTTTTGATGGCGTCTTTACCCAACAATGTCAGTTATCCTGTGAGAGCTTTTATCCCGAACCCTTTGCAAGGTTTTAGGTGCCAAGCTTATTGTCATGTTACAGCAGTGTGTAGGAAGTGGATTCCTACATGTGAGAAGTGTTGCAGGAGGGCATGAGACAAAGGAACAAGGGTGTATTGCTGCCACAGCGTGGGGGAGCAGCGCTCCCTCACTCTTTTCACGGAGCTGATAAAAATAATTATGGTTAATGTATTTGGATCAATTCTAAATTAATTCCATGAAAACGATACAATGACAAGCAAGGCAACAGTAAATGTCATCCCTCACAAATGTTGCAGCCTCCCCCCTTGGGCCAATCAGTGTACTTTTGTAAGTGCCGTATCTCTATCACAAGACGCATCATTCATCCAAGTTTCGTTAAAATTGGGCCAGTGGTCTCTATTGCGTGGGATAGCTAGACTCATATCCCTGAGCATGTGTGCCAAATTTCAAACAGATCAAGAGATGTAAACATGTGCCTGTTAGTGCTACCGTGTGGTTGATATGAATGTTCTTACATAGGTTGAGTCTCGACTGTTTGCAACATGTGTATCAAATTGTTACAAAACAATATCCTTGATTGATTTATATGCATTTCTGTTCCAGACCACACCCACGTGAATGTTTATTGGTCATGTTTTAAGTACCAGTCTAGACAAAATTGGTTTGAGACCTTTGTCCATAGATGCCACATATCATAGGGGACAACTAAATAAATATATAGGCTATAGCAGCCTGTAGATAAATTGTGATTACTTCCCTGTCTTCTCTCTCTGGTGGTGGAGTGAATGAAGAATACCATTCAAGTCTATGGGGCTTTTTTTTTTTTTTTTTTAAGCTATGATCCCTTACTGAAGTCACCAATTCAATCAGTGTAGATGAAGGGGAGGAGACAGGCTAGGTTGTGGAAACCTCATGATGGGTACTGGGAAAATATGAGTATCATATAGTAGCCTAAACCTATCTATGTTACACTGAGCTGGTTTGAATGGAAAATGAATGAAAGTCATCCAATATGTTGTCCTTGAAATAAGGCCATGCTAATATAAAAGTAGTATAAAGTTAAGTATTTGTTCCCATATTCATAGCACGCAATGACTACATCAAACTTGAGATTGTACAAATTTGTTGACTGCGTTTCACTATTTGTTTTGGTTGTTTCAGGTTATTTTGTGCCCAATAAAAGTGAATGATAAATAATGTATTGTGTCATTTTGGAGTCACTTTTATTGTAAATAAGAATATATTTCTAAACATTGCTACGTGGATGTGATTATTACCATCAGTACAGATAAAGCTGATGACTGAATGAGTGAGAAAGTTACTCACAAATAGCGTTGTCTTGTTACATGTTCAACTACTTATGGAATAATTTTTTACCTCTCAAACCCCAGCCTGGTCGGCTTTGTCTGTTTCACAAGTGTCACCTCTGGGTTTAGAAACTCTTAGTCCGTTTTCTGTCACAGTGTAATGGAGTCACACTCCAGAACAGCCCAAACAGTAGGTGGCAGCATGCACTTCTAACGTATGTTTGCAGCCTGCCATAATACCATAGAAGGAGAAGACTGAGGTTGTCACTAGTTACCACAAACACAAAGTCATACATCGGTTTATTTCTACACTATCTTCTTAAAATCAGATTTTAAGGCTAACCGTAACCACACTGCAAACTGTAAATTAAGACCAAAAAGCTATATTTTGGGGGTTTGCGTGAATTTGTACGATATAACCTGTTTTGACTTTGTGGCTGTGGTAACTAGCGACAACCGAATACTGCCTTCCTGTCATGTCTAGAAGGTATACGCAGATATGAGACAGATATTTTACCAGATGTATAAATGTGAAGTATCCGTTTTGGCGTTTCCTCTCTTGTGAGAGGAAGCACAATGGCCGGCAGTGGGAGAAGATGGATTTTGGCTTACATTCTGCTCATTTTCTCATCGATGAAACAATTGGTCTCAGTAATTTTCTGTTCCCAAAACTAACATCTGTTACGGACAAAGTTGTGATGTTTAGAAGGAGTGGAAGGGCGAATTTAGTTATTTTTCACGCTCACTTCAAAGTAGGCGTTCCCTGACGGAAATATGTAAACACATGCTAGAACGCGCTGATAGGCTCTCGCTAACTCGTGCTTGTTCTGCCCACAATGATTAATTTGCTCTCATTGGAAACGACAGGCTGTGGTCTTTCTTGGGTTAGTTATTTAAAAACTTTGGTATACAGTTTGGAGAAAAAAATGGGGGGCATTTTAGCAAACACTTTGCCTAACCTTAATCTAACAATGTCCTGACCTGCTACGTTAATTATCCAAATCTTCTGCGTACTTTCTAACTTGCTACGAAAAGTCAATTTTGACAAAAACAGTATCCCTTCTAGCCAAATCCTTGCCTTCCCGCGTCTGGGACAACTACTCTCATTGTTAAACGGAGACACGGCCGTCTCAGTATTTCTGACGACTAGCTTCCCGTTGCTGGCAGTTGATAGCTAGCTTGGTTATTATTGTATGCAAATTAGTCTTGAGGGCAAAATGGCTACATCTTACAACATGTACCAGTCAGAAACAACATCGATTATGGCCGTTGTTGTCGAGGCGGCAATTACAGAAATTAACAAACTTTGGCCAAACTCTTACGCTAACGTTAGCAATCCGGAGAGAGAGGTGAGCTAAAGTTACGTCAATATAATGGTGACTACGCGTAACGTTAACTATCGAGTTTATCCAACGTTGGTTTTTAACCACATGATAATATTATGTAACTATGGCTAAATTAGGTAGCTTCCTGCAATTTGCTTATCTAGCAGGCTAACGTTACTAGCTAGCTATCTTAGCCTTCGGCTAAGCTTGTTAGCTAACGTGAACTAGTTTGCTGATTTATTGGTTTCACATCTTCTTTGCTGTAGCAGCGTATAGCTTAGCTAGTTACTTAGGTAACATGTTTTTCAATTTCTCTACACAGCTTTGCACAATTATGAATCTGATGATGGAGGAGGCTATTCGTAAAATCTGCCAACTATTCCTAGTGGCTTCCTCGAGTTTACAAAATGAGAATGTGAAACTGAAGACCAAGGTCGCGCAGATGACCCAGTTGTTTGAAAACAATACACAGCCTGGTAAAAGTATGCTTATTTTAACGCTCATGTACAAATATTGATATTGCCATAAGGGTTGGGTCAGTGCAATCCGGAATCCATGGCACGTACACCCCTTAACAATTTTAATGTCCAACTTCATTGGGTTTAGGAAGTCCCGAGGAACTGGATCGCATGGACCACCATATATTAGTAGACTTATTTGACCAACTAAATTAGACTAGTGTCCAGCTTGTCTATTTCTACATCAAGATGCCTCATGCAACAGAATCAGGAGATCTATAGGCTCTGGCGCAATGGGGCGTTCTGTATTGAGCGATTTCAGTGCCAACAACAGAAACTAATATGAATTCAATATTTTTAATGTGTAAATCATAAATTGAATCATTGACTTCATGAATTGAACATGTTTTTCATGATTTGAAACTGAAATCAATGACTACAAGACAACTTATTTTTAATTTTATAATTAGCTTGGAAATGTGTAAAGCCCGCTTAATTTATAGTTTTGTGTGTGTATATATTCATATTCCTTTTATCTTTAGGTCCTGCAAAGGTTTGCTGTAAAACCACAGAGATGTCTTCATTGGAGAAGGACTCTTCTTTGGGAGACACAGATGATCTGAATACAGACTTCTCCCCAAGAGACACTGAATCCAACTTTGAGCATATGAGAGCTGCTCTGCCTGAGGGCAATGAGAGAGAAAGCCAGAAAAACAGCAATACTACTAAAGGGACACGATCCAAAGAAACCAAACACTTCAAGTGTGATATTTGTGAGAAGACCTTTAGCCGGAACAAACGGCTGGTACAACACAAGCTAACTCACACAAGACCCTTCAAGTGTGATGTTTGTGACAAGACCTTCAGCATGGAAGGGTCACTGGAAGCTCACACGCTAACTCACACAAGACCCTTCAAGTGTGATGTTTGTGACAAGACCTTCAGCCGGAACCGCTTGCTGGTACGTCACAAGCTACTTCACACAGGAGAGAGGCCATTCGCTTGTGGTCAATGTGGCAAAACATTCAGAATGTCCAAGCAGCTCGAACATCACATGTTGCGTCACAGAGACAAAACGCTCAGTTGCAAAGTCTGTGGAAATACATTCTCTACCAAAAAAGATCTGAAACGACATCAGCTTGTTCATGCAGTGGAGAGACCGTTCAAGTGCCTGACTTGTGACAAGGGTTTCACATCAAGGAAACTGCTTATCGAGCACGAGAGAATCCACACCGGTGAAAAACCATACAGCTGTTCTGTATGTGGAAAGAGTTACACGCAGAGTGGTGGCCTGAGTTATCATATGCGAACACATACAGGTGAACGTCCACATTCATGCTCAGAGTGTGGTAAGCGCTTTATGACTAAATCCAGCCTTGAAAGACACAAGGTAATCCATACCGGGCAGAAGCCATTTACATGTGAGACCTGTGGAGCTGCTTTCGGCCATAAAGGAAACCTTGTGAGACACCAAGTGCTTCACACAGGGGAGAGACCATACAAATGTAAATTGTGTGGGACAAGCTACCTTCAGTCCACCCTCTTAAAAGCTCACATGCATCGTCATGGGGCAACCAAACCATTTATGTGTGACCTATGTGGGAAGACTTTTATGTACAATTTTCTAATGAGACGACACCATCTAAAATGGCACACAGCTGAAGGAGAAAAGCAGAAAGAACAAGAGAGAAAAGAGAGAACCGCCAAGAGACCGGGAACCTCAACAAAGCCATTCAGTTGCGACATATGTTTGAACGGCTTCAGCTCCATGCTAACTCTGAAAAACCATCAACGAATTCACACAGGACTAAAGCAATATTCTTGTTCCATTTGTGGAAAGACCTTTGCCTATAAAAATACTTTTGACTATCACATGAGACTTCACAGTGGGGTGAAGCCCTACGCTTGTAAATACTGTGAAAAGAAATTTGTTCTTAAGCAAGCTCTAGAAGGACATGAGCGAACCCATACAGGTGAAAAGCCCTTCAAATGCAGTTATTGTGATAAGACTTTCTCAGTCGGCACCAATCTCAAAAGGCATGAGCGAGTCCACACGGGAGAGAAGCCATTCAAATGTGACGTCTGCGGGAGAGGTTTCGGCCAAGCCAACAACGTCAAAGCCCACATGCAAGTCCACACCGGAGTTAGGCCTTATTATTGCAAGAGATGTGGAAAGGGCTTTTCTGACATAAGACACTACAAAAACCATAGCTGTAATGGTGTGGCAGCAACACATGATCGGTCTCGTAAATCTTCAGACCGCTCTTTCAGAAATAAGAAAGGAGGTGAAGACAGTAGTGCTTGCCTTAATGCTGCTGTAATGTAGACTCAGTGATATAATCTTGATCATTCACAGTGGGGCAACTTCCTGCTTTCAGACATCAGGAACAACATGGATGTATTCAGCAGGGTTAAAAGTTCTGGGGTGAGTTTGAAGAAAGCCTTGTAGGAAATGAGATGCAGGCTGCCATAATGCTTGGAAACTTTATGGTCAATGTTCATTCTCATGGAGACATTGTTTATTTCTGACAGTGTGCCGAATTGGTTCCAATATATTATTTTTTCTATTGTGTAAATCATAAAAAATGTAAATCGTGTGAAAGTATCAAGCTAGGTATTCACCTTTTGTCCGTCAGCTACATAGGACCACTGGGTGAGTTATTCAGGTGACTAATTGGGCAGGAATTTAAGGAATTCTTGTTTTTATACTTTATGTAAAAAATGATTTGCATTTACACGGAGGCCAGTGTATTAGGTACACCCATCTAGTACCGGGTCAACCCCCTTTTTTGGTGCCAGAACAGCCTGAATTCTCCGGGTCATTGAAACATTGCTCAATTGGTATCAAGGGACCTAACGTGTGCTCGGAAAACAGTCCCCACACTGTTACCACCAGCCTGTACCGTTGACACCTGGCAGGATGGCGCCATGCTTACGCCAAATCCTGACTACCAACAGCATGACGGAACAAGAACTGTCATTCGTCCCACCAGGCAATGTTTTTCCACTCCTCAGTTGTCCAGTGTTGGTGATCGTGTGCCCATTGGAGCCACTTATTTTACACTGCTCAAAAAAATAAAGGGAACACTTAAACAACACAATGTAACTCCAAGTCAATCACACTTCTGTGAAATCAAACTGTCCACTTAGGAAGCAACACTGATTGACAATAAATTTCACATGCTGTTGTGCAAATGGAATAGACAAAAGGTGGAAATTATAGGCAATTAGCAAGACACCCCCCAAAACAGGAGTGATTCTGCAGGTAGTGACCACAGACCACTTCTCAGTTCCTATGCTTCCTGGCTGATGTTTTGGTCACTTTTGAATGCTGGCGGTGCTCTCACTCTAGTGGTAGCATGAGACGGAGTCTACAACCCACACAAGTGGCTCAGGTAGTGCAGTTCATCCAGGATTGCACATCAATGCGAACTGCGGCAAAAAGGTTTGCTGTGTCTGTCAGCGTAGTGTCCAGAGCATGCAGGCGCTACCAGGAGACAGGTCAGTACATCAGGAGACGTGGAGGAGGCCGTAGGAGGGCAACAACCCAGCAGCAGGACCGGTACCTCCGCCTTTATGCAAGGAGGTGCACTGCCCGAGCCCTGCAAAATGACCTCCAGCAGGCCACAAATGTGCATGTGTCTGCTCAAACGGTCAGAAACAGACTCCATGAGGGTGGTATGAGGGCCCGACGTCCACAGGTGGGGGTTGTGCTTACAGCCCAACACCGTGCAGGACGTTTCGCGTTTGCCAGAGAACACCAAGATTGGCAAATTCGCCACTGGCGCCCTGTGCTCTTCACAGATGAAAGCAGGTTCACACTGAGCACATGTGACAGACGTGACAGAGTCTGGAGACGCCGTGGAGAACGTTCTGCTGCCTGCAACATCCTCCAGCATGACCGGTTTGGCGATGGGTCAGTCATGGTGTGGGGTGGCATTTCTTTGTGGGGCCGCACAGCCCTCCATGTGCTCGCCAGAGGTAGCCTGACTGCCATTAGGTACCGAGATGAGATCCTCAGACCCCTTGTGAGACCATATGCTGACACATGCACATTTGTGGCCTGCTGGAGGTCATTTTGCAGGACTCTGGCAGTGCACCTCCTTGCACAAAGGCGGAGGTACCGGTCCTGCTGCTGGGTTGTTGCCCTCCTACGGCCTCCTCCACGTCTCCTGATGTACTGGCCTGTCTCCTGGTAGCGCCTGCATGCTCTGGACACTACGCTGACAGACACAGCAAACCTTCTTGCCACAGCTCGCATTAATGTGCCATCCTGGATGAGCTGCACTCCCTGAGCCACTTGTGTAGGTTGTAGACTCCGTCTCATGCTACCACTAGAGTGAGAGCACCGCCAGCATTCAAAAGTGACCAAAACATCAGCCAGGAAGCATAGGAACTGAGTGGTCTGTGGTCACCACCTGCAGAATCACTCCTGTTTTGGGGGGTGTCTTGCTAATTGCCTATAATTTCCACCTTTGGTCTATTCCATTTGCACAACAACATGTGAAATTTATTGTCAATCAGTGTTGCTTCCTAAGTGGACAGTTTGATTTCACAGAAGTGTGATTGACTTGGAGTTACATTGTGTTGTTTAAGTGTTCCCTTTATTTTTTTGAGCAGTGTATTTGTCTGATAGGAGTGGAACCTGGTGTGGTAGTCTGCAGCGATAACCCATCTGTGACAAAGACCGTGGAGTTGTGCGTTCCAAGATGCCGTCCTACACAACACTGTTGTACTGCGTCGTTATTAATGGATATCTTAGGCTAATTAATTTATGGTTCAACAATTGAGAGAGTGGGAACTCAAAACATTAACTAGATCACTAACTCTAAATACAATACCCACTGCTAGTAGCGATGTATTCATCCAACAGCAAATGTATTTGCTAAAATAAAAAACTTTGCAGTTGTATGCTACTACCCATGAGCAGCCTACAACTGTCCTCAAAATGGCCAGTGTGCATATCTCAAAGCCGTATTAAATATATTGGTTGAAAAATTGTTGCTATTGAGTTGAGAAATAAAATGTATACCTACAGAAAGCTGAGGACCACCTCTTCAAATGGGACAAGGAGACAAAGCTTCCTAAAAATAGGAAGTTTTGAGGGAGGTGACGATGTAAATTGCTCTTTCCATGTTTATAGGCACTTTTTTTTTTTTTTTTTTACTTTTTTTTTTTATACAACGATGATCTTGGCTGTGTAACTGATGACAGAGTTGGAGCAAGTCTCTTTGCTGATGTCGCATTTGACTTTGAATGAGAGTTTGTGTGGCCTCTGCTCAGCCTATCAGAAAACCTTGGTAGAGGGGCTGGCTGTTGCCCACTGATCAGCCAAAGGCTCATTATAGATTAGTATAACAGGCCCATGGGTGCTGGCCATGTCATCTTTTAACAAATGTGTCAACGTCAACCGGCCTACCCAACAAATTGCCCAGCCCATCTGGCATTTGCCAGAATTGTCAGGTGGCCAATCAGCCCCTGGCACTGGTGGAGTTGCTTCCTGTACCATTATGAGGTGTTTCCTTTGTATTCTCTGACTAATTGCCAATTGACAGGGAATCCCAGCGGAATAAATGGAATGCATCATACCACACAATTAATTATAGTAGACATGAGTCACTTTAAATCAAGAGTAGGATATATGGCACAAGCTTGACGATAAACCTGAAAATACTGATTCAATTCTAATAAAATACTATAGTATTGTTTAGAAAGAAATGCACTGTAACATTGCCATCTAGGGCCTACAAGGTATTCAGTGGCCTGTTTCTCCACCTATTGCTGAATCTCCATCACTACAGATGGGCATGAGCAGAAAGCACAGCAACATCCAAAATATTATTTCCATTGCTCCTATAATTTAGAAATTGTCATGTTAGACCGCAAATGTATTTTGTATTTTACCCCCTTTTTCTCCCCAATATTGATATTCTCATCACTGTAACTCCCCAATGGGCTCGGGAGGCGAAGGTCGAGTCATGCGTCCACTGAAACATGACCAGCCAAACCGCGCTTCTTAACACTCGCCCGCTTATCCCGGAAGCCAGCCGCACCTATGTGTCGGAGGAAACACCATTCACCTGACGACCAAGGTCAGGCTGCCACGAGTCACTAGAGCGCAATGAGCCAAGTAAAACACCCCCAGCCCGGACGACGCTGGGCCTATTGTGCACCGCCAAATGGGAATCCCGATCATGGCCAGCAATGATACAGCCCAGGATCGAACCAGGGTCTGTAGTGACGCCTCTAGCACTTTGATGCAGTCCCTTAGACTGCTGCACCACTCGGGAGCCTCAGGTCACAAATGTAACCGTGCAGCTAACCCAACGTTGCAGGCGTAAAATAAACTCCTCAAACTAGATCCCCCCCTACATACTGGTCCAGACAAGAAATTCTGTTGCGAGAGGTTCTCTTCTGAACTGTTCAACCAATCCAGTAAATGTGGAGGAGGAGTTAAGATGGAGTCTCGCCTGTACTGTCTGTTGTTTCTTTCCAAAAGCGGAAGTTCAGTCACATGCCCTCTATCCATTTATAATGAATTAATATCTATGATATTAATTAGTGCACATAAAGATGTATGTAATTCATCTCTATTGAACAAATCTGGAAATTCTGGATTCCTATTTTGACAGTAACATATTCCAACTATAATCTAACTGTCAACCCAAAATTCATGAACATCACTGGATTAGGTTGCACAAAAATATATTGAATCATGTATTCCAGCTTGGACTTGTTAGATGAAACTACTTATTTATTGATCACCTCAGTAGTCTTATGTGTCATACTTCTTAATAAAGCACTATGTTGGCCAAATCATGGGCTGGTTCCACCAGCTGACATCAGGGGGAAATGTTAGTCTGGAGCTTTGTAACACTTAGGGTTCTATTTTCGGCTGGCGCTGTGGTGGTGCTATTGTCAAACGTACGTTAGTTTGCAAGTTCGTAATGTAATAACTGGCGCACTGGCATTTTCCAGCCCTAATGCCAGGTTTAACAATTTACCGGTCTAACATCAGCTCGCTTGAGGTGGGAGGGGTGGCAATATTTGAGGTGTGGCCTTAAAAACAAGCGCATAAGTGACCATTCCATGCAGTGCTAATGGGAAGTTAAGGCAAAAAGCAGGTCTTAACGGTAACACAGTTAATGGCATGGATTTTGAGAGCAGAAGCGTAGCCTATCCAGCCATGGCACACAATGCCCATGGAAGGAAAGTTGTGCTGGTGAATCTCGTATTTAGAAACATTTACAACAACAACAACAACAACAAAAAAATTGGTTTCCCCCATTTTTTGTTTAATTTGCTACATTTTTTAAAAATGAAGTAACATTCAAATTGGACACAATACATAAGCCCATAAATACACAACTTGAAGCAACCACATATTTAGCCATGGAGCAGTGAGTGAGACAGACAGAACAACATGGAGGCCAACGAAATGGCTAGAGCAGAGGATCAGTTATAGTGGTGAGTTGCATCTCCAGACAGAGGAACAGTTATAGTGGTGAGTTGCATCTCCAGACAGAGGAACAGTTGTAGTGGTGAGTTGCATCTCCAGACAGAGGAACAGTTATAGCTGTGTATCTCTAGTGTTTTTACATAATGTATTTTTTATCATGAGCAAGATAAAAAAGAGGAGGACCATGTCTCACCAGTCAATGGTACAGAAATGGTTCAGAAACGCTCTACTGTAACTGTTGTGTCAACAGTACTGCCTGTGTAAGTAGGGTGTGTAGGTTGGGGGTGGGGGGGTTGTCAGCGCATGCAGTGATGTGGGCTGGTGTGTATTTTCTTTTCCCAGTCTGCCCCTGACCAGTGCTGTAGGTAAGACTTACTAATCATCTCAGACTCCCTCCATGCATACTGATCCTGTTGTGTCTCATGTATGTTTAGGCACCACTGTGTAAGCCAGACATAGATATGAGTGAAAGAGGCTAAAGCTGGTGGTCTCATTCACAGGGAGCTTTGATGAGACACAAGAAATGCACGAAGTGTGCTGTTGCTCGTCTTCCTCGTGACGTGCTTCATCCTCAGTCTGCTGGTGGACGTTGGGTTCTTTGTGGTCAAGTTGAGGAGGGCTCGCATCCCCTGGAAAAAAGAAGGGTAACAAGAAACCAGCACACTAGGATCATCTCATGACTACCTGTTTGCTTACTTTTCCTATTTTTGTTCATCTCCCGTCCTCAACTGAAATTTCACTCCTGTTGGTTTACCTTTTATTTGAATAACTTGATATTAGTTGAGTTCAACTAAGTTCATATAAAAAAAAAATGTTTTTTTAAAGAACACAAACCAGCATAATGTTCAGTCCTCAGGGACTGGAGTTGTTCAAAACATTAAGAACACCTTCCAATCAATTACATTTATTTATAAAGCCTGTCTCAAAGACCCAAACTAATATTGAGTTGTAATGCCAAGAAACTGGGTTCGATTCCCGGGACCAACCATATGTAAAATGTATTCACGCATGACTGTAAGTTGCTTTGGATAAGTGTCTGCTAAATTGTATGTATTATATTTTACAAAAACATTTGTAGCATGGCACAACCTCTTTCCCTCTTAGGTGCATAGTCAATAATGGACCTGATCTCAATTTCCCCCAAAATGCTGTGCTGTAAGATGACACACACTCTAAAGTGCAATCATGCACAGCAAAACACGTTGGTAGGGCCTTTTAAAATCCGTTTTTTTTGTCTACTTCCATTACATAAAAATAACAAAATTGTATTTTCGTTGTTCACAATGCTTAAACCACAATTGTTGAAAATTATATGTTTTATGTAGTTATCCTTTAATTCAGTGAGCATGCCCTGCACTGTTGTTTGGTTAGCGGGTTTCTGTAGTGCAGTAAGCGCACATGTGATGTGATTCGGCCGCCATTGGAATATGGGAGTAAAATGCCAGCCACACTACAATACTTTTACTGGAGCACCCAGAATCGTTCTTGCTCTAAGCCAATATCTATTCCATATACAGTGATTCGCATTAGGGACATTTATTTGACCTTGGAACATGTTTTAAAACCCAAGTTTAATGCAAATGTCACTTAAATATGAACAAATATGAATCATTGTTAATGTTTAACAATCATTTTTAATATATCATGAATGGTTATTGACACTTTTCTACAATTACGTGGGGGGCTTTTATTTTGAACATTTTCGAAATTCCTTGACCCGGAAGTATTTTATTGTGTTGCTGACGAGACTCTAATCATGTGATGAGTTCAAAAATCAAATGCCCACTTCTGCTGTCACTGGACAGCGAAAAACAAGTTAACCTTTATTTATTGTAATTTAAATTAGTTTGTAAGGGTTAAGTGTTGGTTTAGATTACATACTGTAGCAACCTTAATCCAAATAATTTCGATAGGTTCACATCAATTACCAGCTAGCAGAAATTTAGCTAGTTAGCAGGTTCAGCTAAATACAAATCCCCCAAGATACAGCCACGTCTCATAGGCACGTCATGAGATTAGTAAATGACAGACAAATATAATAATACGAATTGAATGGAGTTCCCCATCTTCCCATTTACAGTTTCTGGCACAGCACAGAAATGCCCTTATCCAGATGGTGTGACAAAGGCATTTCCTAACAGCTAACTCTTTTTGTTAAGAGGCAATAACAATTCATCCACCAGCTCAGTGACAAGCTACACTATTCACAGCCCTGTGTAATGTTCAATGTAATTGCATTGCAGGCTTTTTGAAACTTCATGAATTTGTATTGTTTTAAAAATGGACAAATAAAAGGAAATAAGTAAATAAGAATTTGTTTTTAACTGACCTGCCTAGCTAATGTAACGACCCTGGGCAGAGTCGTTACAGTATGGTTTAAACATGTCTTTAATGTTTATTTGTTATTTTCTGTTAAGGAATTATCACTGTGTTAATACCTTTGTGTTTACATCATTAAGCCTTTATGTATGTGTTATGAATGACCAAAGGTGTTTGACTTTATAGTAAATACAGTGTCATGTGATATAGAGTCTATATGTATTCGTTATGAAAGACCGAAGGTGTCTCACTTCAAACTAAGTAGTACAGGACACTACATGAAGTGCCAATAAATAAGCTATTCATGTAATGCTGATTTAAGGTTCTCTCATGATCCACAGGTTACTGTAGGTTGTGAGAGGTATTTAAATGAGTTGATGGACCTGAAAAGCTTGTGTGTGTGTGTGTGTGTGTGTGTGTGTGTGTGTGTGTGTGTGTGTGTGTGTGTGTGTGTGTGTGTGTGTGTGTGTCAGAGCCAAGATGATTTGGAGTAGTCCAATCTGAGACTACCGCACCAGGTATTCCTCCTCTGTTCCCATGCTGGAGACCAGGCCTCGATTACAACCTGTTAGACTGGTTCCAATATTTTATGGCTCATCTTTTAGCGGGGGAGTGGGTGAATGAGTCAACCTGATTGGGCCCAGCACCGCGTGATAGGGCTCGTTTTTGTTGTGTGCGTGTTTGTGTACTGAGGAACAAGTAACTTGATTTCAGAAGACACTGTCAATTTCTTTAGGTTCGGGGCTTTCATCAAGGTAAGTATTTCTTTATGTAACGTTGTCCCCAGGCTATTGCATACACAAGCCTGGGATATCAACCATTCAAAGTTGGCCTTAGTGGGAGTGACCATAGAATTCTATAGGAGTGACCTTACTGAGTAAAGTATTTGTCATAGTCACTAAACACAGTCAAAAAGTCATAATTATGGCTAAACCATGCCTATTTCCACAATTTATTTTCTTAAAATTGGATTTGAAACCTAAGCCTAACTAATGAAGGCCAAGTTTGATGCGTTGGTCCAACAAACCTTCCGTGCGTTTGGGTGGAAGTGTCTTTGAACGAGATTAGGTGTAATGTACGTGACTAACATGACAACACTTCAGAGCAGAAGTTCTCAATCCTCAATCAATTTTTGTTTTTGCCCTAGCACGAAAAGCCTTTTGATGAGTTGATCATTTGAATCAGCTGTGTAGTTCTAGGGCAAAAACAAAAATGTGCACCCCTTTGAGTCCCAAGGACCAGGATTGAGAACCAGTGCTTTAGAGCATATGCCATCCTTCAGCACAACCATAGCTGCGGGAAGTAGGGGTGCTGAGGGTGCTGCAGCACTGAAAAATCACAAGAAAAAAATAATCGTTATGAAAAAAATAATCACAAAAGTAGTGCACGGGGTCTTTAAAAGTCCTGTATTAGCGGACTGATTCAGCCGTCTGCAGCGCAGTGCAGGCCTAGTTTCACTTTGTTTGTGAGGAGGATGCAGAACTGCACACAATGTGGTATTTCAGGTGGCAAAGAGCCAGTAGTCAATCATTCAGGGTTGGAACCTTTGTGTAGGTGTTTTAAGAATGCTTGTTAACAATGCTGTTAAGGTGTAGCCTAATAAAGTGCCTAACAAGTTCTTATACAACTATTGAGATTCATCCAAGGATAACAAGGCCACACCTTAACAGAAGAACATTTTTCTCATGAAATCGTTTGACACATAGTTAGAGTTAGACTCTTGTGAACACGTTTTACTATGATATTTTATTTATTTTTTATTTATTTCACCTTTATTTAACCAGGTAGGCTAGTTGAGAACAAGTTCTCATTTGCAACTGCGACCTGGCCAAGATAAAGCATAGCAGTGTGAACAGACAACAACACAGAGTTACACATGGAGTAAACAATAGACAAGTCAATAACATGGTAGAAAAAGAGAATCTATATACAATGTGTGCAAAAGGCATGAGGTAGGCAATAAATCGAATAATTACAATTTAGCAGATTAACACTGGAGTGATAAATCATCAGATGATCATGTGCAAGAAGAGATACTGGTGTGCAAAAGAGCAGAAAAGTAAATAAATAAAAGCAGTATGGGGGTGAGGTAGGTAAATTGGGTGGGTAGTTTACAGATGGACTATGTACATCTGCAGCGATCGGTTAGCTGCTCGGATAGCAGATTTTTAAAGTTGTTGAGGGAGATAAAAGTGTCCAACTTCAGAGATTTTTGCAATTCGTTCCAGTCGCAGGCAGCAGAGAACTGGAAGGAAAGGCGTCCAAATGAGGTTTTGGCTTTAGGGATGATCAGTGAGATACACCTGCTGGAGCGCGTGCTACGGGTGGGTGTAGCCATCGTGACCAGTGAACTGAGATAATGCGGCACTTTGCCTAGCATAGCCTTGTAGATGACCTGGAGCCAGTGGGTCTGACGACGAACATGTAGTGAGGGCCAGCCGACTAGGGCATACAGGTCGCAGTGGTGGGTCGTATAAGGTGCTTTAGTAACAAAACGGATGGCACTGTGATAAACTGCATCCAGTTTGCTGAGTAGAGTATTGGAAGCTATTTTGTAGATGACATCGCCGAAGTCGAGGATCGGTAGGATAGTCAGTTTTACTAGGGTAAGTTTGGCGGCGTGAGTGAAGGAGGCTTTGTTCCGGAATAGAAAGCCGACTCTAGATTTGATTTTGGATTGGAGATGTTTGATATGAGTCTGGAAGGAGAGTTTGCAGTCTAGCCAGACACCTAGGTACTTATAGATGTCCACATATTCTAGGTCGAAACCGTCCAGGGTGGTGATGCTAGTCGGGCGTGCGGGTGCAGGCAGCGAACGGTTGAAAAGCATGCATTTGGTTTTACTAGCGTTTAAGAGCAGTTGGAGGCCACGGAAGGAGTGTTGTATGGCATTGAAGCTCGTTTGGAGGTTAGATAGCACAGTGTCCAGGGAAGGGCCGGAAGTATACAGAATGGTGTCGTCTGCGTAGAGGTGGATCAGGGAATCGCCCGCAGCAAGAGCAACATCATTGATGTATACAGAGAAAAGAGTCGGCCCGAGAATTGAACCCTGTGGTACCCCCATAGAGACTGCCAGAGGACCGGACAACATGCCCTCCGATTTGACACACTGAACTCTGTCTGCAAAGTAGTTGGTGAACCAGGCAAGGCAGTCATTAGAAAAACCGAGGCTATTGAGTCTGCCGATAAGAATATGGTGATTGACAGAGTCGAAAGCCTTGGCCAGGTCGATGAAGACGGCTGCACAGTAATGTCTTTTATCGATGGCGGTTATGATATCGTTTAGTACCTTGAGCGTGGCTGAGGTGCACCCGTGACCGGCTCGGAAACCGGATTGCACAGCGGAGAAGGTACGGTGGGATTCGAGATGGTCAGTGATCTGTTTGTTGACTTGGCTTTCGAAGACCTTAGCTAGGCAGGGCAGGATGGATATAGGTATGTAACAGTTTGGGTCCAGGGTGTCTCCCCCTTTGAAGAGGGGGATGACAGCGGCAGCTTTCCAATCCTTGGGGATCTCAGATGATACGAAGGAGAGGTTGAACAGGCTGGTAATAGGGGGTGCGACAATGGCAGCGGACAGTTTCAGAAATAGGGGGCCCAGATTGTCAAGCCCAGCTGATTTGTATGGGTCCAGGTTTTCCAGCTCTTTCAGAACATCTGCTATCTGGATATGGGTAAAGGAGAAGCTGGGGAGGCTTGGGCGAGTAGCAGCGGGGGGGCGGGGCTGTTGGCCAAGGTTGGAGTCGCCAGGTGGAAGGCATGGCCAGCCATTGAGAAATGTTTGTTGAAGTTTTCGATTATCACGGACTTATCGGTGGTGACCGTGTTATCTAGCCTCAGTGCAGTGGGCAGCTGGGAGGAGGTGCTCTTGTTTTCCATGGACTTTACAGTATCCCAGAACTTTTTGGAGTTAGAGCTACAGGATGCAAATTTCTGCTTGAAAAAGCTAGCCTTTGCTTTCCTGACTGACTGCGTGTATTGGTTCCTGACTTCCCTGAACAGTTGCATATCACGGGGGCTCTTCGATGCTATTGCAGTTCGCCACAGGATGTTTTTGTGCTGGTCGAGGGCAGTCAGGTCTGGAGTGAACCAAGGGCTATATCTGTTCTTGGTTCTGCATTTTTTGAACGGAGCATGCTTGTCTAATATGGTGAGGAAGTAACTTTTAAAGAATGACCAGGCATCCTCAACTGACGGGATGAGGTCAATATCCTTCCAGGGTACCCGGGCCAGGTCGATTAGAAAGGCCTGCTCGCAGAAGTGTTTCAGGGAGCGTTTGACAGTGATGAGGGGTGGTCGTTTGACCGTGGACCCGTGGCGGATACAGGCAATGAGGCAGTGATCGCTGAGATCTTGATTGAAGACAGCAGAGGTGTATTTGGAGGGCAAGTTGGTCAGGATAATGTCTATTAGGGTGCCCATGTTTACGGATTTAGGGTTGTACCTGGTGGGTTCCTTGATGATTTGTGTGAGATTGAGGGCATCAAGCTTAGATTGTAGGACTGCCGGGGTGTTAAGCATATCCCAGTTTAGGTCACCTAACAGAACAAACTCTGAAGCTAGATGGGGAGCGATCAATTCACAGATGGTGTCCAGGGCACAGCTGGGAGCTGAGGGGGGTCGGTAGCAGGCGGCAACAGTGAGAGACTTATTTCTGGAGAGATTAATTTTTAAAATTAGAAGTTCGGACTGTTTGGGCATAGACTTGGAAAGTATGACAGAACTTTGCAGGCTATCTCTGCAGTAGATTGCAACTCCTCCCCCTTTGGCAGTTCTATCTTGACGGAAAGTGTTATAGTTGGGTATGGAAATCTCAGAGTTTTTGGTGGCCTTCCTAAGCCAGGATTCAGACACGGCAAGGACATCAGGGTTGGCAGAGTGTGCTAAAGCGGTGAGTAAGGCAAACTTGGGGAGGAGGCTTCTGATGTTGACATGCATGAGGCCAAGGCTTTTTCGATCACAGAAGTCAACAAATGAGGGTGAGTGGGGACATGCAGGGCCTGGGTTTACCTCCACATCACCCGAGGAACAGAGGAGTAGTAGGATGAGGGTGCGGCTAAAGGCTATCAAAACTGCTCGCCTAGAGCGTTGGGGACAAGGAATAAAAGGAGCAGATTTATGGGCGTGGTAGAATAGATTCTGGGCATAATGTGCAGACCAGGGTATGGTGGGGCACGGGTACAGCGGAGGCAAGCCCAGGCACTGGGTGATGATAAGAGAGGTTGTATCTCTGGACATGCTGGTCTCAATGGGTGAGGTCACCGCTTGTGTGGGGGGTGGGACAAAGGAGGTATCAGAGGTACGGAGAGTGGAACTACGGGGTCCATTGCAAACCAAACAATGATAACTAGCCTGAACAACAGTATGTAAGGCATATTGATATTAGAGAGAGACATACAATAAGGCATAAAGTGATTGCAGGTCATGATTGGGAGAGCTAGCTAAAACAGCAGGTGAAATAACAGCAGCTAGTCAGCTAACACAGCAACAGAAGGTAAAAATGGCGACGACTGGGCAGAGAGGGTCGGATTAACTACACACAGATCCTGAGTTAAGGCACAGAGCCGACAGATAAAACACAAATAAACAGAATGGAGTACCGTGAATTAATGGACAGTCAAGCAGGCATCAGCTATGTAGCCAAGTGATCATAGTGTCCAGGGGGCAGCCGTAGATGGAGTAGTGAGGCCTCCACTAAGCTAGCACGCGTTTAAAGTTAGTAGCCCGGGGGGGTGGTCTGCTCAGACGGAGGTGGTCTGCTCAGACGGAGGCCGGTTGAGGGCACGTCTGCAAACCAGACGTGGTCGTGTCGACAGAGAATCCAAGCCGGATAGCGATGGCGAAAGAGAGGTTGTGAATTGTAGAATTGTGTTTGCTAACTGGTGCTAGCTTCCTGGCTGCGCTAGCTGCAAGATAAGCTAGCAGTTAACAGACCGGGGCAGGCAAGTTAGCCTTTGGGGGACGTCGCGATGGGGGGGAAGTCTGTTTTTGCCTCTTCGTGCGGTGACGTCGATAGACCAGTCGTGGAATTAGTAGGGTTCCAGGTAGCTCTAGGTAGCTAACAGGCCTAGTAGGTTAGCAGAATGGGCCTTCAGCGGGCGTCACGCCTGAGGGGCCTGTTGGAGTCCCCGGGCAGATTATGTCGGTATTCCAGTCGTAGAGGATAGGCGGGGTTCCGTGCTCCGTACCGGCAGTAAATGGGTCCGGGTCTTGTAGCCCAGGAGTGGGCTTCAGTGGTAGCATAGGAGCCCTAGCCAATTAGCTTCAGGCTAATTGGGGCCTGCTCCGGTGCCTGCTCCGGGGTGGAAACGCTAGCCAGGAGTGGTCACCCGGGATTGTGGTTAGCTAGTTGCGAAGATCCAGATGAAAATGTTCAGAGTTTGCGGTAGGAATCCGGGGATATGGTGAGAAATAGGTCCGTTATGCTCTGGTTTTAGTCACGTTGTTCGAACTAGCGAGAGCTTTCCGAGCTAAAGGTTAGCTGATGACCGCTAGCAATGGTTTGCTAACTGATAGCTGGTAGGCAGTTAGCTGGCTATCTTCAGTAGATGGATTCCAGATCAGAAGTAAATAGAAATACTTTAGAAAAAAAGCAGATCCACGCCACATTGGGTGAGGCGGGTTGCAGGAGAGTATTTAGAAGTTGAGGTTTAAGAAAGTATTTTTAAAAGATATGCGAAGAAAAAGATGTAAAAAGATATATACAAGGGACACGACAGGACAAAGACGTCTACACTGCTACGCCGTCTTGGATATGTTTTACTACTATATAAACTCAGCAAAAAAATAAATGTCCTCTCACTGTCAACTGCGTTTATTTTCAGCAAACTTAACATGTGTAAATATTTGTATGAACATAACAAGATTCAACAACTGAGACATAAACTTAACAAATTCCACAGACATGTGACTAACAGAAATGGAATAATGTGTCTCTGAACAAAGGGGGGGGGTCAAAATCAAAAGTAACAGTCAATATCTGATGTGGCCACCAGCTGCATTAAGTATTGCAGTGCATCTCCTCCTCATGGACTGCACCAGATTTGCCAGTTCTTGCTGTGAGATGTTACCCCACTCTTCCACCAAGGCAGGACATTTCTGAGGGGAATGGCCCTAGCCCTCACTCTCCGATCCAACAGGTCCCAGACGTGCTCAATGGGATTGAGATCCGGGCTCTTCGCTGGCCATGGCAGAACACTGACATTCCTGTCTTGCAGGAAATCACGCACAGAACGAGCAGTACGGCTGGTGGCATTGTCATGCTGAAGGGTCATGTCAGGATGAGCCTGCAGGAAGGGTACCACATGAGGGAGGAGGATGTCTTCCCTCTAACGCACAGCGTTGATTGCCTGCAATGACAACAAGCTCAGTCCGATGATGCTGTGACACACCGCCCAGACCATCCACCTTCAAATCCCGCTCCAGAGTACAGGCCTCGGTGTAACGCTCATTCCTTCGACGGTAAATCAGCCCTGTCAGGTCCAGCGACGGTGGGTTTGTGCCCATATGCGACGTTGTTGCCGGTGATGTCTGGTGAGGACCTGCCATACCACAGGCCTACAAGCCCTCAGTCCAGCCTCTCTCAGCCTATTGCGGACAGTCTGAGCACTGATGGAGGGATTGTGCGTTCCTGGTGTAACTCGGGCAGTTGTTGCCATCCTGTACCTGTCCCGCAGGTGTGATGTTCGGATGTACCGATCCTGCCTGTTACACGTGGTCTGCCACTGCGAGAACGATCAGCTGTCCGACCTGTCTCCCTGTAGCGCTGTCTTAGGCGTCTCACAGTACGGACATCGCAATTTATTGCCCTGGCCACATCTGCAGTCCTCATGCCTCCTTGCAGCATGCCTAAGTCACATTCACACAGATGAGCAGGGACACTGGGCATCTTTCTTTTGCTGTTTTTCAGAGTCAGTAGAAAGGCCTCTTTAATGTCCTAAGTTTTCATAACTGTGACTTTAATTGCCTACCATCTGTAAGCTGTTAGTGTCTTAACGACCGTTCTACAGGTGCATGTTCATTAATTGTTTATGGTTCATTGACAAGCATGGGAAACAGTGTTTAAACCCTTTACAAAGAAGATCTGTGAAGTAATTTGGATTTTTACAAATTATCTTTGAAAGACAGGGTCCTGAAAAAGGGACGTTTCTTTTAGCTGAGTTTACAATAGTGGTATTTATACTTTAACCTACCTCTCAGACAAGTGCTATATATGCCCATATGGCATGACTTTCAACAGTCGCAGATAAAGTAGCTGGAGCATATGAATGCGAGAAAAGGAGAGCGCCGCAGCAATGCTATTATAACAGGGTCAAGATGACCATTGCTGCGTTTACACAGGCAATCTAATTTGTCTTTTAACCATTTAGATCAGCTCTGAAAAATATCAGATGTGAAGAAGAAAAAATCCCAAAAGAAATTAGTGGAAAAAATATCAGAATTGCCTGTGTTAACGCAGCCCCGGTTAAATGTATTCCTTTGGAATGTTGATATCATGGAAAATGTGCTTTGTTATGCTGGCCGTCACTAGTTATCACAACCACAAAATCTGAAACCCGCCTATTTCTACAAATTAACTTCTCTAAATGTGATTATAACCCTAACCTTAACCACACTGCTAACCTTAAATTAAGACCAAAAGGCTAATTTTAGTTTTAGTGAACTTTTATGATTATAGTCAATATGAAATTTGTGGCTGTGGTAACTAGTGGAAACCCTGTTATTGACTATGTCTACTTTCTTCCCGGCTAAAGAGGTGATTGCGCACACCTGCGTCCCTTTCGTTTAAATGGGGAGCTCTGGGCGCGAGCCATATCAGGGAGAGGTGGACTCCAAGCTGCGGTGCCAATGCACGGGTGATTTTACAGTATTGTTGTTGAGTGTATTGTTAGGTTTATTAAAGTAAGAGCAAAACTGGTTTGTGTTTAGATGTGGCATCTTGGAGCAATGCCAGGTAGTGCACAACATTTCATTGTTTGTATTTGTTATTTTGGGGAAACTTGATATTCTATAATGGACCCAGGCCTCCCTTATAACTAGTTGTACTTGTTGTAGTTAACTTGGTAGCTTGGTGTGGCCTATTACTGTTTGCTGTGCTGCTCTTTAGTTACCTTTGTGACGTTATCATCTTGTGCCTTTCACTACAGTATATTTTAAACAGAGTGCTGTGTCCTACAACCTAAGTGCAATAATTGTCTACTGTAATCTAGAATATATTATGAACATCGGAAGGTCTCATGCTTACCACTGCTTGAATTATTGAAATTGTAATGACACTGTAGTAAACAATATATTTTTGTAATACATTGTAGCGTGACCTGTTTACTTACCATGTACCCAGTTGAAGTCTTTATCCACTCTGGCCTATCTGAAAACAATCTGTTTGTTACACTATCAAGTTTTTACTTCTATATCCTACTGTGAGGTGAAGGATGTTAATCTTGCATCAAATTTGGGCATACAACTTTCGTGTCTGTAAGTTTAGCAACCGATCAAAAAATCCAGTCAACTTGTATTTGCATTTGACCTTTTAACAAATGCATTTGTCCAAATACAGTTTGCTTAAACTCTGCCCAAAATTCCCAACAGCAAACCACTGGTCATAGTGGCAATGTAAATGTTTTGCATCATAACTACTTTATAAAGACAGACCAAGGACAGACCAACAACCTGAGGCCGGCAACCTGAGGCCGGCAACCTGAGGCCAGCAACCTGAGGCCAGCAACCTGAGGCCAGCAACCTGAGGCCAGCAACCTGAGGCCAGCAACCTGAGGACAGTTATGCACATAATACCTATTCATGAACTACTTGAACATTGTTTTATTTCAGGGCATGGACTGGTATGTTCAGATTAAATGACAGCATAGTTTCACTCTGGTTATGAGGAGGATGTGGAGCTGAACCCAATGCAGGGTTTCAGATGGCAAAGAGACAATAGTTAAAGTCACTGGTGGTTTAGACATGCCATTAATCTCAATGCCCCGAGAGACTTCAACTAGTTTGAACTTGTGTGTAGGTCTTTTAACAATGCCTGATATGCATCTTGGCTGCAGGTATTATATTAAACTACTCACCCTAACTGCATCCTGAATAAAGTGACTTATGGTTTGACAAAAGGATTCCATGTATTGTGTAAATGATCTGTCGCTTATAATTGTCATTGAGGAAATGGTTAAATGTTAGGACATTTTGACTATCCACATTGGAACGTTCTTGTCTTTAAAGCTAGAATCATATTCACAATAGAAGCCCAGATTATGTTTGCAAAGTAGAAATACATGTACATCAGTATGACCTGATGCTTTTCTTGTGACAACAGACCTGATGAAAACCATACAATAGCTTATATGCATAATATCCAGTCTTTCTAAATCAGTTTTTGCATGTTTATATTTTATTATGATTCTTCAAATACAACCTGTCACCCATTCTCTTAACATTCAATAAGAAATGTTCTAAGAATTCATTAAGAGTAAACCGAGGTGTATAATTGTAGCATTCATTTAATTTAACTCACAGATGTGGGAAATCATGTCCCATCCAACCAACCTCTCATTATTTCCTAATTATTTTTCTTATGATGACCAATAGAGTCAGTCCTACTCCCGCTGTGAAAATAATGTTGTTGTGTGACTTCACCATTTCCCAAACTGACTCAAGAACAGGAGGGACAGTGGCAGGGGCAGGAGGGTCCATGTCAGGAACAGAAGAGGCTATGTCAGGGACATGAGGGACCATGTCAGGGACAGGACAGGTGGCAGGGACAGGAGGGATCATGTCAGGAACAGGAGGGACGATGTCAGGGACAGAAGAGACCATATCAGGGACAGAAGGGACCATGTCAGGGACAGGACAGGTGGTAGGGACAAGAGGGACCATGTCAGGAACAGGAGGGACCATGTCAGGGACAGGAGGGACCATGTCAGGGACAGGAAAGGTGGTAGGGACAGGAGGGACCATGTCAGGGACAGGACAGGTGGCAGGGACAGGAGGGATGATGTCAGGGACAGAAGAGACCATGTCAGGGACAGAAGGGACCATGTCAGGAACAGGACAGGCGATAGGGACAGGAGGGACCATGTCAGGGACAGAAGGGACCATGTCAGGAACAGGACAGGTGGCAGGGACAGGAGGGACCATGTCAGGGACAAGAGGAACCATGTCAGGGACAGAAGGAACTATGTCAGGGACAGGACAGGTGGCAGAGACAGGAGGGATGTGTGGGGGATGTGTTCGTAACCTTTTTAACAACAGTTTTACTATCATCACTGCTGAAATGAAGATAAAGCAACCAGCTGCCCCTTTCCAGTACCATGACCAGCTATTCTGCTTTTTCTGGAGTCTGGTTTCTATTTTTTCTAAAAGCTCTCTAACCTGATTGTTGTTGCTGGTGTCATTGTTTTTGAACACGTGGTATCCACCCCTGCATTTCTTAACCAGCTTCTTCAGATTGCTATCCTCGCGAATGAACTGATCTATAGTTGTGTCTTCCAGTCTCTCCCCATAAGTGAAGAGCACCATCGTGTTTCCATCTATGTTGGCAGATAAAAGCTCCTTGAGTGTCTCCATTACACTCTTCTCTTGTTCTGTGAAGCGACCCAGCTGAATGACCAGGAGGAAGGCATGGGGACCTGGTTCACACAGAGTCATGGCCCTGTTCATCTCTCCTCTCACTTCCTCCTCAGAGAGGTCACTGTTGGACAGACCTGGAGTGTCCACTACTATCACTCTCCTCCCACACACCTCTCCTTCTTGTCTCTCACTCTTCAGTGTTACTGGTTTGAAGCTGATTCTGGAATCAAACACCTTTTGGCCCAGAATGGTGTTCCCAGCTGCACTCTTCCCCACTCCACTCAGGCCGACCAACACCAGTCTCAGGTCATTGCTGTTAGCACCTGAAGCAAGAGTTCAGACATGAAATACTGAAATGTGAATTATAGCTTTAGACAGACTGAACAACTGTGTTAAGTCCAAACATGTTCATGCTACTGATCAGTGCCATATTTTTGTAACACCGGTATTCACTGCCATTATTGATATCCTCTCAGTCTCCTTTCACTTTTAATTTAGTGATTTATTAATTAATTTATTAAGTAGATTATTGACAACACAGCACATTTATGTTTCATGTATATTCATGTATGTTGCATATTGAATTCAACACCATTTTGTCACGACTCCTACCGAAGGTGGCTCCCCTTCCTGTTCGGGTGGCGCTCGGCGGTCGTCGTCACCGGCCTACTAGCTGCCACTCATCTATTCCTCCCCCTCCTTGTCTGTTTATTAGTTACACCTGTTTGTAATTAGGTTTATTAGTTGGGCTTTATTACCCAGCCGGCCCGCCTGCTTTGTCACACACCAATGTCACAGAGGAGGAAGATAACTTAGACAAGTTCTTCACTATTGGCACAGAATTGTATGTTTGCAATGTTTGCCCCTTTTCAAGATTTTCATTAATCTGCATTGTCCTTTTGGCTACGGTATATTTTATTGACCATAGATTCATGTGATGTTACTTTGAGTCATATTATTCTTCTGATATTCCAGGGAGATCTCACTCAATCACATGACATGTCAAACAGAATCATTTTACAGTGAGCATCACAATATATAAAATGCTCTGTATTGTATGTTTTAAAAAGTGTCTCAACATCTTCTTATAAACCATATAATACTTTTAAAGAGACACAACCTGTTTTTTCTCACCAATGACTTGGGGACAGTTCAGAAACATCAAACAAACATCCACATGAAATTACAAGCAGAGCAGGTACTGCCATAATTCAATACATATGCAGGAAAGCAAGAGACCTAGGATAGTTAGACATGCACAGTGTTTGTATAACTGTTATTTGTTTAAACTCTGATTAAATAATTTGAGTTATGATTCTGATAGGGAACTACACATGTGGAGTTGTGAAAACAGTGAGTTTTGATACTCTACATACAATCAATCCTGTGGGCCATTTCTAAATGAGACGTTTGAAAGTGAATCAAGTTAGTAGGCTTTCTCTTATGTACGTAACCTCCTTTCACTCTTATTTTTGGGGTTTATTTATTTACCATTTTTAAACCTTTATTTTATCAGGTACAATATCGAGGATACATTACATTTTTGTTTGTTGCACACACAATTCAAACCTACTTTATGTAAATTATTTCCATTTCAAAATCATTTCCAAACTAAACAAAAACTCAATTCAACCATGTTCTTTGTCTAACTTTTATTTCAGTTTCTTATGTCAGTGAATCTTTCATTTTCAAATCATATTTCTGCATGCAATAGGTTACATTGAATTCTCTCCTAATAACGTTTTTTTTTCATAGATAGTGAATCAAGGAAAACAATCAGGTTTAAACTCTAAAATGAAAAATGACAACTACAGTAAAAAATGATGAATATATCTGGATATACCTGTGAAATCTGAATGAACTTGAAAAAATAGATACATCTGGACAGTATACAAAGTATGATGTTATTTTACAATTAGCCTGGAATCAACTGCACCCATCACCTAAAATGTTTTATCTTCAAAAACTTAAGCTTATGTAAATGTTCCCGTTGTGCAAAATAAGTGTGTTTCTGTATAATTTGTGCTTGTTTCAGCAAACACTAAGTCAGGCAAAACTGTTGTCTGTCATTGTACATTACAGGTTCCTTTCGTGAAGGCTCCAAAAGTCACTCCAACAAGAGTGAAGCCAGCTGCTTTCAAATATGCAATATTTCTTTCAGCTTTATCTCTTGCTTCTCTCTCCTTATTTTGCTTCAGCTCCTTGATTGCTCGATCCAGGGCAATTCTTCCATATTTACCTTTCAGTGCTTCAATCTCTATCCATGTCTTATTTTCATTCTCTTTCAGAATCCTATCTATCTCCTCCTCAATCGCTCTCTCAGCCTCTTGGAACATTTTGTTGGTGTAGTAGTGCTGTCTTCCATCCATTATGGTCATGTTGTTGATCTTCTCAAGCAGCTTAGAGACCTGAGAGCGATTATTGTGGTCTCTGTTGTTGAAGGCATGATATCTCCCATGGCAGGCTTCAAAGACCAAGGTTTTTAAATCTGCACAGACTTCACTTCCCATAATGAATGATTCAATACTTTCTCCCTCTAGATCATCTTCACGAGTAAAAAGCACTATGGTGTACTTTTCTGCCTCTTTGCCAAAGATCTGCTGGAGGATGTTCACCGCCTCTTTCTCCTCGTCTGTGAATCTACCCAGCTGGATCACAATCAGGAACGCATGGGGACCAGGAGCAGCAAAAGTGATGCACTTTTTGATCTCGTTCAGTATCTCCTCTTGGGTAAATTTGGTGTCGAACAAGCCTGGAGTGTCGATGATAGCAATTTTTTGCCCATCCACATTCCTTTTGGTTTTGTCACACACCAATGTCACAGAGGAGGAAGATAACTTAGACATAAAAGTGTTTTCTCCCAGGATGGTGTTTCCTACTGCACTCTTCCCAACTCCAGTCTTCCCAACCAAAACAATCCTCAGCTCATCTTTTTGCTTTGGCTGCTCTGTTGGGTGACAAAGACAAGTTCTTCACTATTGGCACAGAATTGCATGTTTGCAATGTTTGCCCCTTTTCAAGATTTCAATTAATTTGCATTGTCCTTTTGGCTACGGTATATTTTAATGTGATGTTACTTTGAGTCATATTATTGTTCCGATATTCCATGGAAATCCCACTCAATCACATGACATGTCCAATCAAATCATTTTGCAGTATTAAAAATGCTCTTTATTGTATGTTTTAAAAAGTGTCTCAACATCTTAAAAATCATATAATACTTTTTAAGAGACAAAATATTTTTTTTAATTCTCCAATGACTTGGGTACAGTTCAAACACATCAAACAACCATCCACATGAAATTACAAGCAGGGCAGGTACTGCCATAATTCAATACATATGCAAAAATGTGCAGGAAACTAAGAGACCTGTGCTAATTAAACATGCAGCTGATGGTGTCCTTTTTACCCCGACACATGTAACATAGAAAAAAGAAAAAAGCAATGAGAAGCTGGAAACTGGGTACTGGCTTGTGTTTCAGTTAAGTTATTTATCTATTAATTAACAAAATAATCAACTTGAAAGTTTCACTTAAGAAGGTAATATTTCCTGTTTGTGGACAGCACCCTCATAAGTAAAAAAGCTAAAATATTTACATATATTGACAACGCACAGAAACCCCATTATGAACGGATGTACTTGTTGATGAACAGTGAGTGTCTCTGTATTTATTACTGATTGTGTCAACCACAAAAGAAGATCCGGCATTTCACAATAAAGTCATTTGAATTGAACTGAACTATATTGGATATACTTAATATACTGTATGTTTGACAGCAGTATTTCTACATGTTTACTGTTAGTTGAATGAGAAGTTAGTGTAAAGAAGCATACTTTTTGTGTACTTTGACCCATTTAACGATAACTCAACAAAATATTTAAAGTATTATTGCATTGACCTGATGGGTTTGCACTACAGTAGTCTACTGATATAAATACCAATTCTAGTTGATGATATTATTACATTTAACTTCCTTTCATACAAGTATCATATATACAACAAGAATGTTAATATACTGTTAACTGAGTGTACTTACCCATCTGATTATCCAGGGAACTCATGTTTGAGCTGTGCCGTCTGTCATGTGCTGTGTTTGTTTGATTTTAGAGTGATCTAACGAATCATTACTGTCTCTATAGCCTTGTGTGCAGGGCGGGCTCTAGCCATGAGGGCCCTAAACACATTTTGGTTGGATGATTGCATGTTACAACTCAGCGTAAAACACCTCCCCTCAGAGGGGTTGGGTTAAATGGGGATGACTCATTTCAGTTGAATGCATTACGTTGTGCAACTGACTAGGTATCCCCTCCCTCCTCCCTCCTTTCTAACAGCCTACAGAATTTCAGTAGGCCTAATCAATAATCAGTTTCAATAGGCTTATCAATTTCATCTTGCCAAAACAATTTCATCCAATGGTTCATTTCATTTCAAGAGTCTTAAACATGTCTGTGTTTCTATAACTGTTATTTGTTTAATACTATGATTACATAATTTGAGTTATGATTCTGATAGGGAACTACACATGTGGAGTTGTGAAAACAGTGAGTTTTGATACTCTACATACAATCAATCCTGTGGGCCATTTCCAAATGAGACATTTGAAAGTGAACTAAGTTAGTAGGCTTTCTTATATGTATGTAAGCTACAATATGTTATGTTAAAAGTTGAGAACAAGTCTTGTCATGTTACAGTATTACAGGTCAGGGTGCAAATATATTACATACAAGATCACCATCTGCTGGACGATTGATAAACTGTCTCTGGAACATCAGATGGATGATGAAAACAGAGAATTCTAAGTATGAACTTCCTTGGGTTTGATGTATAAAGTTAGTACTCCCTGCAACTTCAGCATCAGTGTCAACCTTGGGCCAAGAGGGAATTGGTTTCGCCCATGGTTGACCCGAGTTCAGATACAGCCCATGACATACAGGCCTACAATAACCTTTTTTGCGGGATCACAAAAAATCGTATTCTGCAAAATATTTTACTTAAATTAACTTCCTTCTTAGTATTTTTGGCTCACAACTTTTGTCAGGATGGTTCGCAAAGCACCCTGGGTAACCCTTTGCTTTAGTTAGTAATTTGCTTGTTATTTAAATTGTCAAATTATACAGCCCAGTAGTGTCCTCCAATCTTGTTTGACATTTTTGGAAGATAATTGATCATATTTTGTATTCCCTTTCTCCATGAGAAGAGGGTAAATGCAATTTTTGGGGTTCTAATTGGTGTTCAATTCACTTAATTGTGCTCTCGAAAGCCTAATTAACAAAATATGTGGGAATGTGTTGCACACTGTCTGCCTTTTGGATGCAGCACCACATATTGTACACGACAGTAATGTTTCCACATTCAAAAACTGTTTGTTCAGCATGGCTTGTAATTTATGCTGTCTAAGTTATTGGAAGTTCGATGTTCCGACTGTTAAGTTGCCCCTGATTACATTTTGCGCAGCACATCAGTGCTAGAACCTACTCCATTATGGTTAAACGCAGACAGTGACTCTTTAATTGCACTGGAAAGTGCCTCATTGTAATATTTAAAAGCTTTTATATTTTTCATCTTTTCAGCTACCACCTTTCGCTCAGGTCCCTTAATGGGCCGACTCACTGGGCAACAACTGGTTGAATCAGCGTTGTATCCACATCATTTCAACCAATGAAATCAATGTGATGAAGTTGAATCAACGTGGAAAACTGATTGGATTTGCAAAAAAGTCATCAACGTTAAGGGCATTTTGTATTTTTTTCACCCAACTTTTAACCTAAATCCAATGACATGGTGACATTTGTTGTTGATTTCACGTTGAATTCACAGTTAGTTGACAACTCAACCAAATGTAAATCAAAACTAGACATTGATCTGACATCTGTGCTCAGTGGGTAGCCTTTAATCTGTCCCCTTGGTGTACTATTTTTCCTTTGTAAGAGACTTCCGAATGATGTCTCTACATTTTTTGGTTTCACAGTCAGCTTGGGGATTGGAAACAGCAACCTTTCACTTACAGGCCCAACACTCTTAACCGCTAGGCTACCTGCCGCCCTAGTGTCTTCCTTTTTTATGATGGTATAATATACCATAATGTCCTCAGTTCTTGTAACATTTGAATTATCTGGGACTGATTCTGAAAAATGTTGCTTTACCTGAGAGAATATATTTTATTCAATTGCCATGAAGCAATATATCCTCTATTGATTCAATTTTGATAGACATCATGGTTTCAAAGTTAATTGATTTAGAATGTGGCATTTGTTTCATTTCAACATTTACTGATGACTTGACACGCCCATCCTCTGTCTGAGCTATGTTTGTTACTGACAGAATGTTCTACATTATATTTTTGTAGGTTTCTTATTTTAATTGATTCCACTTTGATGGGCTGAAAATCTATTTCCTCCATTGTCATGGTTCAGAATCGTTTGTTTTGGCTTGATCATCATCCTGCATTCCCCTAGATTCAGGTAACAGGTGACAGTGTCTGTACCCCATAAAAACACCCCAATGACGCAAACTTTCATGGTATGACACTGGATCCTATTAGTAGACGGTGTGATGATTCTGAAACACCTCCCTTTCACTTTAAAAACTTCTACATTTTAAAACAGTACCAAAGCTAACATGTGGAAAGAAACATTTTCTCTTCAAAACATGTTAAAATCCTGTTTTGTTAAATCAACCAATCAATCAATCAATTGTATTCAAAAAGCCCTTTTTACATCAGTAGATGTCACAAAGGGCTATAACGAAACCCAGCCTAAAGCCCCAACAGCAAGCAATGCAGATGTCCAGCTTCTGCAAAGGATACCAGAAAACACACCCTTTTAACAGGGAAATCATGAGTATATGACACATCTGAGTGTCATTAATGTCTCCAGGACGGTCTCTGCCGCCCTCTGGTGACAGGTGGAACCATGACAGTACACCCTTCTAGGAGCGGCTCAAACCACAGAGCCAGGGCGACTACCACGTAGTTGGTGGAAGTCCCAAACAAATCCCAGATCTTGGATGTCCCGGCCAGGCACCCACGCCCGCTTCTCAGGACCGTAGCCCTCCCAGTCCACCAGGTACTGCAGGGTGCTTCGGACCCGTCGAGCCTCCAACAGACACCAGACAGTGTAGGCCGGGCGGACATCCACAAGACGAGGGGGCGGAGGGGCAGGTGTGGGGTTAGAGAAGGGACTGGTCCTTACCAGCTCGAGACGGGAGACATGGAAGGATGGACAGACCCTCTGGAGACGATTGATGACCGAGTTGATGCAACTGAGGATCTTGAATGCTCCTATTTAGCATGGAGCGAGCTTCCATGAGTCCACCTTTAAGGGAAGATCACGGGTGGACAGTCTCACCTGTTGACCCGGTTGGGGGAGTCGAAGAGGCCTTCAGTGCCGGTTTGTTTGGTGTTGGTGTCTTGCAGAGGAGCGGAGCTAAGAGGAGACAGCAAGGGGTCATCAGGCCAGGTAATCCTGAGGCATGGTCCTAGGGCTCAGGTCCTCCGAGAGGGGAGGGAGCGGGAGAGAAAGAGAATTAGAGGGAGCATACTTAAATTCACACAGGACACTGGATAAGACAGGAGAATTACACTAGATTTAACAGACTGATACTAGCCCCCTGACACAGAAACTATTGCAGCATAGATACTGGAGGCTGAGACAGGGGGGGTCGGGAGACACTGTGGCCCCGTCCGCGATACCCCTGGACAGGGCCAACCAGGCAGGATATAATCCCCACCCACTTTGCCAAAGCACAGCCCCCACACTACTAGAGGGATATCCGTAGACCACCAACTTACTACCCTGAGAAAAGGCTGAGTATAGCCCACGACGATCTTCTTCACCGCACGAGCCAGAGGGGGCGCAAAACTGGACAGGAAGATCACGTCTGTGACTCAACCCACTCAAGTGACGCACCCCTCGTAGGGACGGCATGGAAGAACACTAGTAAGCCAATGACTCAGCCCCGTAATAGGGTCAGAGGCAGAGAATCCCAGTGGAGAGAGGGGAGCCTGTCAGGCAGAGACAGCAAGGGTGGTTCGTAGCTCCAGTGCATTTCAACTCACCTTCGCACCTCTGGGCCAGACTACACTCAATCATAGGACCTACTGAAGAGATGAGTCTTCAATAAAGACTTAAAGTTTGAGACTGAGTCTGAGTCTCTCACACGGATAAGCAGACCATTCCATAAAAATAGAGCTCTATAGGAGAAAGCCCTGCCTCCAGCTGTTTGCTTAGAAATTATAGGGACAGTAAGGAAGCCTGCGTCTTATGACTGTAGCGTACGTGTAGGTATGTACGGCAGAACCAAATTAGAGAGATAGGTAGGAGCAAGCCAATGTAATGCTTTGTATGTTAGCAGTAAAACCTTGAAATCAACCCTAGAATTAACAGGAAGCCAGTGTAGAGAGGCTAGCACTGGAGAAATATGATCAAATTTTGGGGTTCTACTCAAGATTCTAGCAGGCGTGTTTAGCACTAACTGAAGTTTATTTTGTGCTTTATCCGGGCAGACGAAGGGTAGAGCATTGCAGTAGTCTAATCTAGAAGGGACAAACGCATGGATGAGCTTTTCTGCATCATTTCTGGACAACAAGTTTAGGATTTTTTGCAATGTTACGAAGATAGAAGAAAGCTTTCCTTGAAATATTATTAATACTCTTGTCAAAAGAGAGATCAGGGTCCAGAGTTAACGCCAAGGTCCTTCACAGTTTTATTTGAGACGACTGTACAACCATCAAGATGAATTGTCAGATCCAACAGGAGATCACTTTGTTTCTTGGGACCTAGAACGAAAATCTCTGTTGAAACACGGGCACCCAGGGTGGGCAACATCTGCTAACCATGTGTATGTGACCAATCAAATTTGATTTAGCAGTGAAAGTTAACATTATGTTTCCGAATGACATCACCAAGAGGTAGAATATATAGTAAAAACAATAGTGGTTCTAAAAAGGAACCTTGAGGAACACCGAAACTTACAATTGATTTGTCAGAGGACAAACCATCCACACAGACAAACTGATATCTTTCTGACAGATACGATCTAAACCAGGCAAGAACTTGTCTGTGTAGACCAATTAGGGTTTCCAATCTCTCCAAAAGATTGTGGTGTTCGATACTGAGGTAAAGTTGGTTTTATATTCAGACATTTGGACATTCAACAGACATTCGCCAAAAGTGGAATTTGTATTAAAAACAAAGGTTGTAAGAATATAGAATAAATTGAATAAATAATATCTAGTTTGATGATTCTGTAACAAACTGTGAATTAGTTATTGATTTATACAGCTTTAAATTGCATTTTAAAGATTTTATGTATTTCTATCAAATCAAAACTGGAATTTGTATTCAAAACAAAGGTTTTAAAAGTATGCTAGACAGTTATAGAATAAACCATATCTATTTTTATGTTTCTGTGACAATCAATGAATTAGTTATTGATTTTTACATTTGTAAATGGATTTTGGCGAATGTCTGATTGTGTGAATATAAAACCAACTTACCTTGGTGTAAAACATGGTGTCAAAAGCAGCACTAAGGTCTAGGAGCACGAGAAAAGATGCAGAGCCTTGGTCTGACGCTATTAAAATGTAATTTAACGAGTGCAGTCTCGTGAAGGTGCTTTGATGGGGTTTAAAACAAAACTGAAGCGTTTCGTATATATTATTTGTCTTCAGGAAGGCAGTGAGTGAGTTGCTGCCCCACAGCTTTTTCAACAATGTTTGAGAGGAATGGGTGATTTGATATAGGCCAATAGTTTTTTACATTTTCAGGGTCAAGATTTAGGTTTTTCAATTGAGGCTTTATTACTGCCACTTTTAGTGAGTTTTGTACACATCTGGTGGATAGCGAGCCGTTTATTGTGTTCAACATAGGAGGGCCAAACACTGGAAGCAGCTCTTTCAGTAGTGTAGTTGGAATAGGGTCCAGTATGCAGCTTGAAGGTTTAGAGTTGACATCAGTCAAAAACCATTAAAACTTCCAGCAACAGTGTTGGTATTGTGTTATCATTGTTGTTTTTCATAGGGGATTATAATGAAAAGCATCACCAATATAGCTTTTAAAATGTAATAGTACAGTCAAAAACTTTATATAGGGGATTATAATGAAAAGATTCACCAATATAGTTTAAAAAATGTAATAGTACAGTCAAAAACTTTATTTAAAGTTAGCTTCGTTCTATCTTTGCTAATTGATTTCTATAATGAGTTGTTTGCATTTTCAATAAATGTTTAAGCAAGTTCAAAGTATAATTTTCTGATATTTTTTTTATCCAGAAAACAATGTCAAGTAAAAGTCAGGAGTACTTTTATTTTGAAAATTAGGCGTACAGGAAGGAACTGCCGATGCTAAGTGACAGATGGCTAGCTGTTATGTGAGTGAGTCTGAGGGCAAAATGGCTACAGCTTACAATATGTTTCAGTTAGAAACAACGTCTATTATGGCCGTTGTCGTCGAGACGGCAATGACAGAAATGGGCAAATTTTTGACCACCGGGCCGAACTCTTACGTTTGCAATTCGGAGAGAGAGGTGAGTACAGAGTTGAGCTAACTGCGTCAAATATGTTTTTAAAGTAACCTAACTAGTTATACATCCGGAAAAATATCTGCCTCATTGTTCTATCTGTGGCAACGTATAGTACTGTTAACGCGTAACGTTATCCAACTAGCTAAAGATACGTTGTCTAGTAGTTTATCCAACGTTGTGTAACCACTGCGAATATTTGGTGTAACTATGGCTAAATTAGTCAGCTTCCTGCAATTTCCGTATATTCGGTAGTTGCTAGCTAGTTAGTTAACTACTAGCCGTTAGCTAAATGTGTTTTTCTTTTTCTTTTTTAAACCTTTTATTTAACTAGGCAGGTCAGTTAAGAACAAATCATTATTTACAATGACGGCTTGAAGACTGACTTGTTCAGGGGCAGAACGACAGATTTTTACCTTGTCAGCTCGGGGATTCGAGCTGTTACCATGTGTTTTTTAATTGTGTTTCAACAGCACGTACAGTCTGATTCCCCCTAATAGATATCTTTGATTTGAAAGATATCACTGATATATATTAGGGGGAAATCAGACTGTACGTGCTGTTGAAACTAACACAATTAAAAAACACATGGAATTGGGAGATATCTTTTACTTTACTGGTTAGTAACCTTTCGGTTACTGGACCAACGCTCTAACCACTATGCTACCTGCCGCGTTAACTTAGTGGTTTCACATCATTTTCTTTGCAGCGTAGCTGACTGCACAGATAACTAAGTTAACGTTAACTAACTATTTAGGTAACATTTTTTTTCAATTTCTCTTCACAGCTGTACACAATTATGAATCTGGTGACAGGGGAGGCTATTCGTAAAATCTGCCAACTATTCCTAGTGGTCTCCTCAAGTTTACAAAATGAGAACGATAAACTGAAGACCAAGGTGGAGCAGATGGATGAAGTTCTGAAAACCAAGGTGGAGCAGATGGATGAAGATATGAAGGCATTGACTGAGAAGGCTGAACATTATAGAGCATTACTGGCTAAAATGCAGGCACAAGCAGAACCGAAAGGACCCACGCATATTCTGCTCAATGGAATGATTTTTGCAATTCCACCAGTTGGTGAGTGTTATAGACCTAGCTAGCTAGCCAGACAATATTTTTTAAATTTAACTAGGCAAGTCAGTTAAGAACAAATTCTTATTTACAATGACGGCCTAGGAACAGTGGGTTAAGAACAAATTCTTATTTACAATCACGGCCTAGGAACAGTGGGTTAACTGCCTTACTCAGGCAGAACAACATATTTTTTTACTTTGGCAGCTCGGGGATTCGATCTAGCAACCTTTCGGTTACTGGCCCAACGTTCTAACCACTAGGCTACCTGCCAAGGCTTTAGCTAAAGCTAGTTATTGGTGTTCTTGGCCTACTGATAATTTATTTTCAAATACATTTAAGCCTAAATCACACAATTTTGTGGGAAGAAAGGGAAAGGTGAATGTGTGTTAAAGGTAATTATGCTTGTTATGTTTTAGGTCTCTCAATGTTCTCTGGAATCACAGCGTCTTCAACATTGCCAGGGAATGTCAGTCAAGCAAACACTGTCACTAATGCGATGTCAGTCTGTGCAGGTAATCCTTCAAATTGTGTTATTTGGAATAATGGTTAGCAAACCAAGGTCTTAATCACTAGGAACCAAACAGAAGCAAATGGGCCAAAACGAGAAGGGCATAGGCAGCTAGTGAGTGGTGTCACCACCAGTGAGTGGTGTACAGAATGGTGTTGTCTGTGTAGAGGTGGATCAGAGAATCACCAGCAGCATCATTGATGTATACAGAGAAAAGTCAGCTCGAGAATTGAACCCTGTGGCACCCCCATAGAGACTGCCAGAGGTCCGGACAGCAGGCCCTCCGATTTGACACACTGAACTCTATCAGAGAAGTAGTTGGTGAACCAGGCGAGGCAGTCATTTGAGAAACCAAGGCAGTTGAGTCTGCTAATAAGAATGTGGTGATTGACAGAGTCGAAAGCCTTGTCCAGGTTGATGAATACGGCTGCACAGTATTGTCTCTTATCAATGGCGGTTATGATGTCGTTTAGGACCTTGAGCGTGAGGTGCACCCATGACCAGCTCGAAAACCAAATTGCATAGCGGCGCAGGTACGGTGGGATTCAAAATGGTCGGTGATCTGTTTGTTAACTTCGCTTTCGAAGGCAGGGTAGGATAGATATAGGTCTGTAACAGTTTGGGTCTAGAGTGTCTCCCCCTTTGAAGAGGGGGGATGACCACGGCAGCTTTCCAATCTTTGGGGATCTCAGACGATACGAGAGGTTGAACAGGCAAGTAATAGGGGTTGCAACAATTGCGGCAGATAATTTTAGAAAGAGAGGGTCCAGATTGTCTAGCCCGGCTGATTTTTTTTTGGGGGGGGGGGGTTCACATTTTGCAGCTCTTTCAGAACATCAGCTATCTGGATTTGGGTGAAGGAGAAATGGGGAGGCTTGGGCAAGTTGCTGTGGGCGGTGCAGCGCTGTTGACCGGAGTAGGAGTAGCCAGGTGGAAAGCATGGCCAGCCGTAGAAAAATGCTTATTGAAATTCTCAATTATCGTGGTTTTATCAGTGGTGATAGTGTTTCCTAGCCTCAGTGCAGTGGGCAGCTGGGAGGAGGTGCTCTTATCCTCCATGAGCTTTAGTGTCCCAGAACTTTTTGGAGTTTGTGCTACAAGATGCAAATTTCTGTTTAAAAAAGCTAGCCTTTGCTTTCCTAACTGCTTGTGTATATTGGTTCCTAACTTCCCTGAAAAGTTGCATGTCTCGGGGGCTATTCGATGCTAATGCTGTACGCCTCAGGATGTTTTTGTGCTGGTCAAGGGCAATCAGGTCTGGAGTGAACCAAGGGCTATATCTGTTCCTGGTTCTACATTTTTTTAATGGGGCATGCTTATTTAAGATGGTGAGGAAAGCACTTTTAAAGAATAACCAGGCATCCTCTGACAAAATGAGGTCAATATCCTTCCAGGATACCCGGGCCAGGTCGATTTAGAAATGTCTGCTCGCTGAAGTGTTTTAGGGAGCGTTTGACCGTGATGAGGGGTGGTCGTTTGACCGCGGACCCATTACGGACGCAGGCAATGAGGCAGTGATCGCTGAGATCCTGGTTGAAGACAGCAGAGGTGTAGGGCAGGTTGGTCAGGATGATATCTATGAGGGTGCCTGTGTTTACAGATTTGGGGTTGTACCTGGTAGGTTCCTTGATAATTTGGGTGAGATTGAGGGCATCTAGCTTAGATTGTAGGACGGGCGGGGTGTTAAGCCTATCCCAGTTTAGGTCACCTAACAGTACAAACTCTGAAGATAAATGGGGGGCAATTAATTCACATATGGTGTCCAGGGCACAGCTGGGGGCTGAGGGGGGTCTGTAACAAGCGGCTACAGTGAGAGACTTATTTCTGGAAAGGTGGATTTTTAAAAGTAGAAGGTCAAACTGTTTGGGCACAGACCTGGATAGCATGACAGAACTCTGCGGGCTGTCTTTGCAGTAGATTGCAACTCCACCCACTTTGGCAGTTCTATCTTGGTGGAAAATGTTGTAGTTGAGGATGGAAATTTCAGAATTTTTGGTGGCCTTCCTAAGCCAGGATTCAGACACAGCTAGGACATCAGGGTTGGCCGAGTGTAATAAAGCAGTGAATAAAACAAACTTAGGGGTGAGGCTTCTGATGTTAACGTGCATTAAACCAAGGCTTTTACGGTTACAGAAGTCAACAAATGAGAGCGCCTGGGGAATAGGAGTGGAACTGGGGGCTACAGGGCCTGGGTTAACCTCTACATCGCCGGAGTAGGACAAGGGTATGGCTAAAGGCTATAAGAACTGGTCGTCTAGTGCGTTGGGGTCAGAGAATAAAAGGAGCAGATTTCTTGGCGTAGTAGAATAGATTCAAGGCATAATATACAGACACGGGTATGGTAGGATGTGAGTACAGTGGAGGTAAACCTATGTGTTGCCTCCAGAGACGAAACCTCTCTCATCGTCACGCATCAATTAACGTAGGTGAGGTCTCCGCATATGTGTGGGGTGAGCCGAAAGAACTAAGACATTTTGAGCGGGACAGGGCTCTACAGTGAAATAAAACAATAAAAACTAGCCAAGACAGCAGTAGACAAGGCATATTGACATTAGAGAGAGTCATAAAGCAATCACAGGTGTTGATCAGGAGAGCTAAGACAACAACGGATGAATGGGCAGAGCGGGTCAGTTAGGTACATACAGGACCTGAGTTCGAGGCTGGGGCCGACAGGTAAACAAAATGAGGTACCGTGTTATTGAAACAGGCCAGGGTGCATCAGCTGTGTAGCCTAGTGATCATAGGGTCAAACGAGTAGCAATACGTGAGTCAAGGTGCTGTTCGGTAGTCACTACTACGCTGGACAAGCAGGGGACAAAGCGTTCAGAAAAAGTTAGCGGCCTGGGGCTAGTAGATGGTTCTACTGCGATACCCTAACAGAATAGCCTGTTGAGACCACATCGGGAAATCACGTCGGCAGTCCAGTCGTGCTGGATCGACGGGGCTCCGTGTTGACGATAAAGGGTCCAGGCCAACTGGCAAAGGAGGTATTGTAGCCCTAGAATTAGCTGGTATATGGGCCTAGCTCAAGGCTAGCTGGTGCTTGCTTCGGGAAGAGGCGTTGGCTAACAGTAGCCACTCGTTTGCAGCTAGCTAGCTAGCTGCGATGATCCGGAGTAATGATCCAGAGCGGCAGGAATCCGGTGATATGGTGGAGAGAGACATTCCAATATGCTCTGGGTTGATATCGCGCTGTGCAGACTGGCAGGTGATTGTCCGAGCTAAGGCTGGCTGATTCCGGGGGGGAAAAGGCGAGGACCGCTAGCCGTGGCTAACAAAGACTAGCAGCTAGTTAGCTGGCTAGCTCTTGATGGAAGTTCCAGTTATAAGGAATAAAAAAAAACAGATCCGTACCACATTACATTGGGTGAGGCATGGAGACTGCATGGATATGTGCTGTTTTATACACCGGTCAGCAACAGGTGAAGCTGAAATAGCCGAATCCACTAATTTTAAGTGTTGTCCACATACTTTTGTATGTATAGTGTAGCTCAGATATAGAGGATGGGCGTGTCAAGTCATCAGTAAATGTTGAAATGAAATAAATGCAACATTCTAAATCAATTAACTTTGAAACCATGATGTCTATCAAAATTTAATCAATAGAGGATATATTGCTTCATGGCAATTGAATAAAATATATTCTCTCTGGTAAAGCAACAATTTTCAGTATCAGTCCCAGATAATTCAAATGTTACAATAACTGAGGACATGATGGTCTAAATTATACCATCATAAAAAAGGAAGACACTAGGGCGGCAGGTAGCCTAGCGGTTAAGAGTTGGGCCTGTAAGTGAAAGGTTGCTGTTTCCAATCCCCAAGCCGACTGTGAAAAATCTGTCGGTGCCGTTGAGTAATTTTGCTGGAAGTTTTTATGGTTTTTACTACTGTCAACTCTTAACAAAACACGATTTAAACATGTTTTAAAGATAATGTTCATATCCACACGTTTGCTTCTGTACCGTTTTTAATCAATAGAAGTTGTCAAAGTCAAAGGGGGGTGTTACAGCAACCTGTTACCTGAATTTAGACGAATGCAAGATAATGGTCAAGCTAAAACAAAAGATTCTGAATCAATGGTCTTGGAAGCCATGTCTATGGATGAAATGTATATTTTTTGTTTATCAAAGTTGACTCAATTGATGAAAACAAGATCATTATGGAACATCAAACTAGTCACTTAGATACAGATCATAATGTTGACAATCATGAAAACTGAAACGAGTCACGGATCCCCACATGGCAGTTTCTTGTCATCGTTGGTAGCTATCTGGCCATCCAGAATACACAACTCAGACTTCTGCCCTATTGAACCATGTGCATAGTTTTTCGTGACGACGTCGGCTAACTCATCTATAACACAAGTCAGCTTGGTTGGTTGCTGTCTCTCGCTCCCTGCATCACTTGGTCACAGTAAGGCCCCTCCCCTGCTTGCTAGAGAGGCACCTCTCTCCCTACTGTGGCGCAGCCCTGGTTGATAAAGTAGTTTAGATTTTTTTTATATGTATATATATATTTTTTTTATTCTGCTACCTTCACTCGATTCTGACCGGGTTTGGATCCTACCTGTCTATATGGTACAGGTCTCTCTCTATATTAAAATGTTTTATGTACACTACCGTTCAAAAGTTTGGGGTCACTTAGAAATTTCGTTTTTTTTAAAGAAAAGCATCACTCTGGTTGTAATTCCGATAGTGTCCACAAGATGGCAGCAGTGTGTGTGCAACGGATAACTGAACAACAGGACTTTTAGTGTGAAGTCCCCAGTTACATTTGGGCAAATCGTGAAAGAGACATTCTCATTCATATTCCATTTTTCTGTAAGAATATTGTCAAATCTGTATACTTGGCCATATAAGCCATACAACCAGTTTTCATGACTTCACAAGGCATGCTGTCGCACAAGGTTAGTAGCAAAATTTTGCGACATGGTTTTTGGATACTCCTGTAAAGCTCAGCTCATTGGTTGGTTCATTAAATAGTACTCGCAAAACACCAGTCTCAACGTCAACAGTGAAGCGGTGACTTCGGGATGCTGGCCTTCTAGGCAGAGCCATGTCTCAGACTGGCCAGTAAGCCATATCTCAGACTGGCCAATAAAAATAGAAGATTAAGATGGGCAAAAGAACACAGACACTGGATAGAGGAACTCTGCCTAGAAGGCCAGCATCCCGGAGTTGCCTTTTCACTGTGAATGTTGAGGCTGGTGTTTTGCGGGTACTATTTAATGAAGCTGCCAGTTGAGGACTTGTGAAGCATCTGTTTCTCAAACTAGACACTCTCATGTACTTGTCCTCTCGCTCAGTTGTGCACCGGGGCCTCCCACTCCTCTTTCTATTCTGGTTAGAGCCAGTTCTGTGAAGGGAGTAGTACACAGCATTGTACGAGATCTTCAGTTTCTTGGCAATTTCTCACATGGAATAGCCTTCATTTCTCAGAACAAGAATAGACTGACGAGTTTCAGAAGAAAGGTCTTTGTTTCTGGCCATTTTGAGCCTGTAATCGAACCCACAAATGCTGATGCTCCAGATACTCAACTAGTCTAAAGAAGGCCAGTTTTATTGCTTCTTTAATCAGAACAACAGTTTTCCACTGTGCTAACATATTTGCAAAAGGATTTTCTAATGATCAATTAGCCTTTTTAAAATTATAAACTTGGATTAGCTAACACAACGTGTCATTGGAAAACAGGAGTGATGTTTGCTGATAATGGACCTCTGTACGCTTATGTAGATATTTAATTAAAAATCAGCTGTTTCCAGCTACAATAGTCATTTACAACATTTAATGTCTACACTGTATTTCTGATCAATTTGATGTTATTTTAATGGACAAAAAGTGCTTTTCTTTCAAAAACAAGGTCATTTTTAAATGACCCCAAACTTTTGAACGGTAGTGTATATCGGATCCGGGTGGGAAAGCCCCAGGTCCATATCGGAAGGGGTCCAACTGTTTGTACCCATGAAGACCTCTAATTGGGTAGTCATAAATTTGAGATTATAATAACTCTCTATTTGCAAAAAATAACATTCTGAACAATGCTTTTCTTTTTCTTTACACACATTCGGAGCATTTGCCAAGCTGCTGAAATTGTGCGCTTCCCAAATTTAGGCTATGCGTTTGCGATTTTAAAACCATCCACAATTATTTTTGGGGGAGACACTAATGATCCTCTGTGGCTATATCATGCTCTCTGGTTTAGTATTTTGAATAATTTGATTTATTTCTGTAAAGACAGGAGTAATTTACATAATATGGGTAAATGTAATTAAATTGACTTAGGGGGAAGCTTAGCTAACCTATTGGATGCGCTACCTATGGGGAAGGGACTACCTGAATGTTTGTTTCCACTTTCCTTTGCAAAACGTTTTGCTACTTTGTGCACTAATGAATATGGCCCAGTTTGAAAACAATTCACAGGCTGGTAAACGTATGTTTATTTTAATGCTAATGTTAAAAAAAGATTCAGACTAGCGTCCAGTCCAGCTGCTTTATTTGTACATCATCAAGATGCCTCATGCTACATAAACAGAAGATCTATAGGCTCCGGTTATATGTGCCGTTCTAGCTCGGACAAGGCTACTTATTTTTAATTAATGATATTAGTTTGTACATTTACATTTAAGTCATTTAGCAGACTCTCTTATCCAGAGCGACTTACAAATTGGAAAGTTCATACATATTCATCCTGGTCCCCCCGTGGGAATTGAACCCACAACCCTGGCGTTGCAAGCGCCATGCTCTACCAACTGAGCCACACGGGACCATATAATCCAACTTTGTAAAACCTGCTTAATTTATAGTTTATTTTTATTTTTATATATATGTGTGTGTGTGTGTATATATATATATATATACTCATAATTCTTTTGTCTTTAGGTCCTGCAAAGGTTTGCAGCAAACCCACAGAGATGTCTTCATTGGAGAATGACTCCTTTCTGGGAGACACAGATGGACTGAATACAGACCCCTCTCCAAGAGACACTGAATCCAACGAAGAGCATATGAGAGCTGCTTTGCCAGAGGGCAACGAGAGAGACAGCCATGAAATCCAGAAAAACAGCAATACTACTAAAAGGATGCGATCCAAAGAAACCAAATGCTTCAAGTGTGATGTTTGTGAGAAGACCTTCAGCCGGAACAACCTACTGGTACAACACAAGCTAACTCACACAAGACCCTTCAAGTGTGATGTGTGTGAAAAGACCTTCAGCAGGAAGGGGTCACTGGAAGCTCACAAGCTAATTCACACACTGGTACATCAGATGCTAATTCACACAGAAGAAAGGCCATTCACTTGTGGTCAATGTGGCAAAACATTCACAATGTCTAAGCAGCTCGAACATCACATGTTGCGTCACAGGGAAAAAACGCTCAGTTGCAAAGTCTGTGGAAATACATTCTCTACCAAGAAAGATCTGAAACGACATCAGCTTGTTCATGCAGTGGAGAGACCGTTCAAGTGCCTGACTTGTGACAAGGGTTTCACATCAAGGAAACTGCTTATCGAGCACGAGAGAATCCACACCGGTGAAAAACCATACAGCTGTGCTGTATGTGGGAAGAGTTACAGACAGCATGGTGGCCTAAATATTCATATGAGAACACATACAGGTGTACGGCCGCACTCATGTTCAGAGTGTGGTAAGGGTTTTATGACAAGCAGCAGCCTCAAAAACCACATGGTTGTTCATACAGGGGAGAAGGCATTTAAATGTGAGACATGTGGAGCTGCTTTCGGCCATAAAGCAAACCTTCAGAGACACCAAGTTCTTCACACAGGGGAGAGACCGTACAAATGTAAAGTGTGTGGGAAAAGCTACCTTCAGTCCACCGACCTAAAAGCTCACATGCACCATCATGGGGCAACCAAACCATTAATGTGTGACCTATGTGGAAAGACTTTTATGTACAATTTTCAAATGAGACGACACAATCTAAATTGGCACACAGCTGAAGGAGAGAAGCAGAGGGAACGACAGAGAAGAGAGAGAACGAGAGAGAGAACCGCCAAGAGAGCGGGAACCTCAACAAAGCCATTCAGTTGCGACATATGTTTGAACGGCTTCAGCTCCATGTTAACTCTGAAAAACCATCAACGAAGTCACACAGGACTAAAGCAATACTCTTGTTCCATTTGCGGAAAGAACTTTGCCTATAAAAATACTTTTGACTATCACATGAGACTTCACAGTGGGGTGAAGCCCTACGCTTGTAAATACTGTGAAAAGAAATTTGTTCTTAAGCAAGCTCTAGAAGGACATGAGCGAACCCATACAGGTGAAAAGCCCTTCAAATGCACTTATTGTGACAAGACTTTCTCAGTCAACACCAATCTCAAAAGGCATGAGCGAGTCCACACGGGAGAGAAGCCATTCAAATGTGACGTCTGCGGGAGAGGTTTCAGCCAAGCCAACAACGTCAAAGCCCACATGCAGGTCCACACCGGAGTTAGGCCTTATTATTGCAATAGATGTGGAAAGGGCTTTTCTGACATAAGACACTACAAAAACCATAGCTGTAATGGTGTGGCAGCAACACGTGATCGGTCTCGTAAATCTTCAGACCGCTCTTTCAGAAATAAGAAAGGAAGTGAAGACAGTAGTGCTTGACTTAATGCATCTGTGATGTAGACTCAGTGATATAATCTCTATCATTCACAGTGGGGCAACTTCCTGCTTTCAGACATCAGGAACAACCGGGATGTATCTGTAGGGTTAAAAGTTCTGGGATGGGTTTCTGGAAAGCCTCGTAGGAAATGAATGTGTCCTTTAGATGAGTGCCTGCTGTAATGCTTGGAGATATTGCTGTAAGTCTTAGGGTCAATGTTCATGAGGCAAAATTCCTCATGAAGGCATGACTGTTTATTTCTGACAGTGTACTGAATTGCTTAAGATTTTATTTTATACTTGTGTAAATCATTAAACACCTAATTCATGTGAAAATATCAGAATGAGTCATTCACATTTTGCCTGTCATTTTGTCTCCTTTGCCAAGATAATCCATAGGATTTCTGTTTGAGCTATACATTTTATTTTATATATATATATACACTGAACAAAAATAAACGCAACATGTAAAGTGTACTTATTTCTCTGAAATTTTGTCCTGAATTTTTTTACATCACTTTTAGTGAACATTTCTCCTTTGCCAAGATAATCCATCCAGCTGAGTCATGTCAAGAAGCTGATTAAACAGCATGCTCATTAGATAGGTGCATCTTGTGCTGGAGACAACAAAAGGCTACTCTAAAATGTGCAGTTTTGTCACACAACACAATGCTACAGTTTTCACAAGTTTTGAGGGAGCGTGCAATTGGCATGCTGACTGCAGGAATGTCCACCAAAGCTGTTGCCAGAGAACGGAATGTTAATTTCTCTACCATAAGCTGCCTCCAACTTTGTTTTGGGGAATTTGGCAGTACATCCAACCGGCCTCACAACCACAGACCACGTGTAACCACGCCAGCCCAGGACCTCCCGGCTTCTTCTCCCGGATCGTCTGATACCAGCCACCTAGACAGCTGATGAAACTGAGTGTTTCAGGCTGTAATAAAGCCCTTTTGTGGGGAAAAACTTATTCTGATTGGCTGGGACTGGCTCCCCAGTGCCCACCCCTGGCTGCACCCCTGCCCAGTCATTGAAAGCCATAGAATAGGACCTAATGATTTCATCTCAATTGACTGATTTCCTTATGAACTGTAACACAGTAAAATGTGATATTGCATGTTGTGTTTATTTTTGTTCACTATATAGATAGATCAATCTCTTGGCATTAATACACATGAAGCCCTTTATATATTTTTTACACACTGATGTCCAGTGGCATCACTCAGTCTTTTGGAGCTTGGTTAATTTAAATTGGGAATTTGGAATCAACTTGGGAATCAAGTATAATTTAAAAAAATTCTGACCTTCTCAACAAAAACCTTGCTTCAGTTCTACTTTTATAATTATTTACAGTACCTGTCAAAAGTTTGGACACCTACTCATTCCAGGGTTTTTCTTTATTATGACTATTCTCTACATTGTAGAATAATGGTGAAGACATCAAAACTGAAATAACACATGGAATCATGTAGTAACCAAAAAAAAAATTAATAAAGAAAATATTTGATATGGCTACATAAGGGTAACGCTAGCTGAAGTATCTGTTTATTAAAAGTAATTTAACCTACGCTCCGGTTTGCCATTATACAAGGAACAAACATAACATGGTGTCAGATTGGTAGTCGCTATGACGAGACAGAGAAAATTCATAAAATACTCTGCTTCTGGGCTCTGTAGTATTTGAGATTGGAATGTGGCTGTGGAACACAGAGAGACACTTGGACATCAAAAAGTTGAATAATTGAACAGTATTTCTGTATTCCAAGCAGTTGGGGTGGTCCGTGGACACTTAAGGAACAGTCATGTCGAGTTTGTTTCATTTGATGACCTCACGAAGGACAGGAGACACACGGTTTCTTTGTTTATATACACTTCTCAATTATGGAGTTTGAATGTTGTATAAAATAAATGATTAAGCAAAAGAATACTTTTGGAGAGATAACAATGTGATTTTAGTCTTCTACACAGTGCCATGGAACGCCCCCTTTTCTACTCCTGTATAAAACCACCAGTGACAAACTTTAGATTAGACCAGAAAACATGGAAGCTGTCGCTACATGTTGAAGTGGTTGGCAACTCTACCAAAAGTACATTTACATTACATTACATTTAAGTCATTTAGCAGATGCTCTTATCCAGAGCGACTTACAAATTGGTGCGTTCACCTTATGACATCCAGTGGAACAGCCACTTTACAAACAGTGCATCTAAATCTTTTAAGGGGAGGGGGGGGGGGGGGGGGGGGTCAGAAGGATTACTTTATCCTATCCTAGGTATTCCTTAAAGAGGTGGGGTTTCAGGTGTCTCCGGAAGGTGGTGATTGACTCCGCTGTCCTGGCGTCGTGAGGGAGTTTGTTCCACCATTGGGGGGCCAGAGCAGCGAACAGTTTTGACTGGGCTGAGCGGGAACTGTACTTCCTCAGTGGTAGGGAGGCGAGCAGGCCAGAGGTGGATGAACGCAGTGCCCTTGTTTGGGTGTAGGGCCTGATCAGAGCCTGGAGGTACTGAGGTGCCGTTCCCCTCACAGCTCCGTAGGCAAGCACCATGGTCTTGTAGCGGATGCGAGCTTCAACTGGAAGCCAGTGGAGAGAGCGGAGGAGCGGGGTGACGTGAGAGAACTTGGGAAGGTTGAACACCAGACGGGCTGCGGCGTTCTGGATGAGTTGTAGGGGTTTAATGGCACAGGCAGGGAGCCCAGCCAACAGCGAGTTGCAGTAATCCAGACGGGAGATGACAAGTGCCTGGATTAGGACCTGCGCCGCTTCCTGTGTGAGGCAGGGTCGTACTCTGCGGATGTTGTAGAGCAGGGGTGTCAAAGTCAAATGGACGGAGGGCCAAATAAAAAATTTAGCTACAAGCCGAGGGCCGGACTGTTCGAATGTTCATTGAAAATTTTTTAAATGACGCATATAGTCTAGTGAACCTAATTGAACCTACTGAAAACCTAACAAATATATTCCAATATGATCAGATAAATAAAGCAATATTTTCTTATGGCTCTGTCAGTAATCTTTAATTTTCAACAGACACAAAAGACAAATTTCCTTTATATAAAAATCCCCATAACATGAACATTAAATGAAAGAAACCGGTATTCAAGGCACCATCAGTAGCCTATATTTTCTATTTTAGCAAAAGTGGGCTAAATTTACTTCAAAGAAAAAAACAATAATAGCAATTTTCTATCATCCACTCAACTGAAATATTTTTAAAATATAATTGGATTGAAATACAATAAAATAAAGTGCAAAAATCTATTAATCAAAAACAACACTTTGTTTAAGGAGAAGTAACATGCAGTGAAAACAAATATTAAACTTTAACTTTTAAACTTGAACTGAGTAAAAACTCTAAATATGTGATTGCACAGTAATGTTCACTTGTTTGAGGTTGAGGGTGATACTTGGTGGTGTCCCATCTTTTCCACAAGTTCATCAATGTTCGGGGTAAGGCTCTGAGCTGAGGAAATCCTCAGAATTGAGTGGAGGTGTTCAGCAGTAAGTCGACTTCTGTGTGATGTTTTGTTCAGGTTCATCAAAGAAAACAGTTGTTCACACAGGTATGTGCTGCCAAACATAGACAACGTTTGAGCAGCCTGGATGCGCAGCTGGGGCATTGTGTCGGGGAGGAAACGGGCGAACTCCGCAGCACCCACTGCCGCATATTTTGCCCTCAGTGCATCATTGCATTGGAGGTCAATCAACTCCATTTGGAGGTTTGGTGGTGAGCTTTCCACGTCAACAGCAAATGGGTTACCGAGCAGTTCCAACCTGCTTTTTTGTGCTTCGAAGTCAGCAAATCGGCGTCGAAAGTCAGCGGCAAGCATACCTATTTTATCAGCCAACTGTGCGCTCGGGAACGCACTGGTAGAGAGCTTCTCTTTCATGGTCTGGCAGCTGGGAAAGTGGCTCAAATTTTCTTTCCGCATCTGCGTCTCCCACAGAGTCAGTTTGGTTTTAAATGCCTTCACTGTACTGTACATATCAGAGATGACATGATCCCGACCCTGCAGCTGCAAGTTCATTGCATTCAGATGACTCGTAATGTCACACAGAAAAGCCATTTCACACAGAAACATTTCGTCTCGGAGTTGTGTTGTGTCTTTCCCTTTGCTGTCCAAGAACAGACAAATCTCCTCACGAAGCTCGAAACATCTTTGAAGCACCTTTCCCTGGCTTAGCCATCGCACCTCTGTGTGATAAGGCAAATCACCATGCTCCGTTTCTAACTCCGTCAGAAATGCCTTGAACTGGCGGTGATTCAAACCTTTGGCTCTGATAAAGTTAACTGTGCGCGTGATGATGCTCATTACATGCTCCATTTTCAAGGCTTTACCGCACAACGCTTCCTGGTGTATGATACAATGATAAGCTGTCAGCTCACCTGTCGCGTTTTCCTCTTGCATCTTTTCCCGTATCTTCGCCACCAGTCCGCTCCTGTGTCCACACATCGCAGGTGCTCCGTCGGTTGTCAAACCCACGAGTTTTTCCCAAGGCAGCTCCATCTCATTTACACATCTTGACACCTCTTCATACAAATCATGCCCCGTAGTTGTGCCATGCATAGGACGTAAAGCCAAAAACTCCTCTGTCACGCTTAGGCTGGAGTCCACTCCGCGGATGAAAATTGACAACTGGGCAATGTCAGAAATGTCGGTGCTCTCATCCACAGCCAAGGAATATGCAATGAAATCTTTTCCCTTTTTCACAAGCTGCTCTTTTAGATTGATGGACAACTGGTCTACTCTCTCGGCAATGGTGTTTCTGCTCAGACTCACATTTAAAAAGAGTTGCCTTTTTTCTGGGCAAACTTCGTCACAAACTTTAATCATGCAGTTTTTGATGAAATCCCCCTCCGTAAATGGCCGGGCTGATTTAGCGATCTCTTCTGCCAAAATAAAACTGGCCTTGACAGCAGCCTGGCCTTGTGATTTGGCTTTTTTGAACAGAGCCTGTCGAGATTTGAGGCCTCGTTTTAATTCCTCTGCCTTTTGTAGCCTTTGTTCCATGTCCATATTCTTGTTTTTGTCCGCGTGTTTCGTTTCATAATGTCGTCTCAGATTATACTCTTTCAGTACCGCCACACTTTCTCCACACAGAAGACACACAGGTTTTCCAGCTACCTCCGTGAACATATACTCCGACTCCCACCTTGTTTGAAACCCCCGGTTCTCAGTGTCCACCTTCCGTTTTGCCATTTTTGATGGGTATCTGAAAGTTAATTTTACTGTGATGCTGACGACTGCTGTGCCAATAAATATTGAAATGAAGCAGCCTACTGCTCGGTGCGTCACCGTTGCATTGTGGGAAATGTAGTATTGGTGCGTGTAAAATATCTGCGGGCTGCCGGCTTGCTGCGGTCTGCGGGCCGGTTCTAATAATAAATCAAGATCATCCCAGGGGCCGTAAAAAACCTTCTCGCGGGCCGGATGTGGCCCCCCGGGCCTTGACTCTGACATATGTGTTGTAGAGCATGAACCTACAGGAACGGGCCACCGCCTTGATGTTAGTTGAGAATGACAGGGTGTTGTCCAGGATCACGCCAAGGTTCTTAGCGCTCTGGGAGGAGGACACAATGGAGTTGTCAACCGTGATGGCGAGATCATGGAACGGGCAGTCCTTCCCCGGGAGGAAGAGCAGCTCCGTCTTGCCGAGGTTCAGCTTGAGGTGGTGATCCGTCATCCACACTGATATGTCTGCCAGACATGCAGAGATGCGATTCGCCACCTGGTCATCAGAAGGGGGAAAGGAGAAGATTAATTGTGTGTCGTCTGCATAGCAATGATAGGAGAGACCATGTGAGGTTATGATAGAGCCAAGTGACTTGGTGTATAGCGAGAATAGGAGAGGGCCTAGAACAGAGCCCTGGGGGACACCAGTGGTGAGAGCGCGTGGTGAGGAGACAGATTCTCGCCACGCCACCTGGTAGGAGCGACCTGTCAGGTAGGACGCAATCCAAGCGTGGGCCGCGCCGGAGATGCCCAACTCGGAGAGGGTGGAGAGGAGGATCTGATGGTTCACAGTGTCGAAGGCAGCCGATAGGTCTAGAAGGATGAGAGCAGAGGAGAGAGAGTTAGCTTTAGCAGTGCGGAGCGCCTCCGTGATACAGAGAAGAGCAGTCTCAGTTGAATGACTAGTCTTGAAACCTGACTGATTTGGATCAAGAAGGTCATTCTGAGAGAGATAGCAGGAGAGCTGGCCAAGGACGGCACGTTCAAGAGTTTTGGAGAGAAAAGAAAGAAGGGATACTGGTCTGTAGTTGTTGACATCGGAGGGATCGAGTGTAGGTTTTTTCAGAAGGGGTGCAACTCTCGCTCTCTTGAAGACGGGAGGGACGTAGCCAGCGGTCAGGGATGAGTTGATGAGCGAGGTGAGGTAAGGGAGAAGGTCACCGGAAATGGTCTGGAGAAGAGAGGAGGGGATAGGGTCAAGCGGGCAGGTTGTTGGGCGGCCGGCCGTCACAAGACGCGAGATTTCATCTGGAGAGAGAGGGGAGAAAGAGGTCAGAGCACAGGGTAGGGCAGTGTGAGCAGAACCAGCGATGTCGTTTGACTTAGCAAACGAGGATCGGATGTCGTCGACCTTCTTTTCAAAATGGTTGACGAAGTCATCTGCAGAGAGGGGGGGGGGGAGGGGGAGGAGGATTCAGGAGGGAGGAGAAGGTGGCAAAGAGCTTCCTAGGGTTAGAGGCAGATGCTTGGAATTTAGAGTGGTAGAAAGTGGCTTTAGCAGCAGAGACAGAAGAGGAAAATGTAGAGAGGAGGGAGTGAAAGGATGCCAGGTCCGCAGGGAGGCGAGTTTTCCTTCATTTCCGCTCGGCTGCCCGGAGCCCTGTTCTGTGAGCTCGCAATGAGTCGTCGAGCCACGGAGCGGGAGGGGAGGACCGAGCCGGCCTGGAGGATAGGGGACATAGAGAGTCAAAGGATGCAGAAAGGGAGGAGAGGAGGGTTGAGGAGGCAGAATCAGGAGATAGGTTGGAGAAGGTTTGAGCAGAGGGGAGAGATGATAGGATGGAAGAGGAGAGAGTAGCGGGGGAGAGAGAGCGAAGGTTGGGACGGCGCGATACCATCCGAGTAGGGGCAGTGTGGGAAGTGTTGGATGAGAGCGAGAGGGAAAAGGATACAAGGTAGTGGTCGGAGACTTGGAGGGGAGTTGCAATGTGGTTAGTGGAAGAACAGCATCTAGTAAAGATGAGGTCAAGCGTATTGCCTGCCTTGTGAGTAGGGGGGGAAGGTGAGAGGGTGAGGTCAAAAGAGGAGAGGAGTGGAAAGAAGGAGGCAGAGAGGAATGAGTCAAAGGTAGACGTGGGGAGGTTAAAGTCGCCCAGAACTGTGAGAGGTGAGCCGTCCTCAGGAAAGGAGCTTATCAAGGCATCAAGCTCATTGTTGAACTCTCCGAGGGAACCTGGAGGGCGATAAATGATAAGGATGTTAAGATTGAAAGGGCTGTTAACTGTGACAGCATGGAATTCAAAGGAGGCGATAGACAGATGGGTAAGGGGAGAAAGAGAGAATGACCACTTGGGAGAGATGAGGATCCCGGTGCCACCACCCCGCTGACCAGCTGCTCTCGGGGTGTGCGAGAACACGTGGGCGGACGAAGAGAGAGCAGTAGGAGTAGCAGTGTTATCTGTGGTGATCCATGTTTCCGTCAGTGCCAAGAAGTCGAGGGACTGGAGGGAGGCATAGGCTGAGATGAACTCTGCCTTGTTGGCCGCAGATCGGCAGTTCCAGAGGCTACCGGAGACCTGGAACTCCACGTGGGTCGTGCGCGCTGGGACCACCAGATTAGGGTGGCCGCGGCCACGCGGTGTGAAGCGTTTGTATGGTCTGTGCAGAGAGGAGAGAACAGGGATAGACAGACACATAGTTGACAGGCTACAGGAGAGGCTACGCTAATGCAGAGGAGATTGGAATGACAAGTGGACTACACGTCTCGAATGTTCAGAAAGTTAAGCTTACGTAGCAAGAATCTTATTGACTAAGATGATTAAAATGATACAGTACTGCTGAAGTAGGCTAGTTGGCAGTGGCTGCGTTGTTGACACTACACTAATCAAGTCGTTCCGTTGAGTGTAATAGTTTCTACAGCGCTGCTACAGTGCTGCTATTCGGTGGCTAGCTGGCTAGCTAGCAGTGTTGATTACGTTACGTTAAAAGAACGACAATAGCTGGCTAGCTAACCTAGAAAATCGCTCTAGACTACACAATTATCTTTGATACAAAGACGGCTATGTAGCTAGCTATGTAGCTAGCTACGATCAAACAAATCAAACCGTTGTACTGTAATGAAATGAAATGAAAATGTGATACTACCTGTGGAGCGAAGCGGAATGCGACCGGGTTGTTGAGTGCGGAAGTTCTATTCGGTAGACGTTGGCTAGCTGTTGGCTAGCTAGCAGTGTTTCCTACGTTAAGGACGACAAATAGCTGGCTAGCTAACCTCGGTAAATTAAGATAATCACTCTAAAACTACACACTCTGAACTACCCAATTATCTTGGATACGAAGACAGCAAAGACAACTATCTAGCTAGCTAACACTACACTAATCAAGTCGTTCCGTTGAGTGTAATAGTTTCTACAGTGCTGCTATTCGGTAGACGGTGGGCGTTTGCTAGCTGGCTAGCTGCTGGGCAGATAGCAGTGTAGACTGCGTTAGGACGACGAAATACGATAATTACGCAATTATCTTTGATACAAAGACGGCTATGTAGCTAGCTAAGAAGAAGTTGCTAAGATTAGACAAATCAAACCGTTGTACTATAATGAAATGTAATGAAATGTAATGAAAAGTTAACTACTATTCGGTAGACGGTGGACGTTTGCTAGCTGGCTAGCTGGCTAGCTGCTGGGCAGATAGCAGTGTGGACTACGATAGACGACGAAATACGATAATTACGCAATTATCTTTGATACACAGACGGCTATGTAGCTAGCTAAGAAGAAATTGCTAAGGTTAGACAAATCAAACCGTTGTACTATAATGAAATGTAATGAAATGTAATGAAAAGTTATACTACCTGCGGAGCGAATGCAAATGCGACCGCTCGCTCCAAACCGGATGTCAGGAAAACCAGAGAACACGGAGATCATCCCCACGCTGAAATGGTTAAGAAAAATACCAATTATTAAAGACCAATTATTCAGGCTGCAGCTGTTTAAGTACTTCAGTCTGTTAATCGCAACCAGTTGAATGACAGAATAGTACGTCTGACGTATCCATTACAACAGACACTATCCAGAGCCCGCTGAGAAAACTACAACCACAAACGACTTTGGGACTTCTGGGGAATGCAACCAGACATTCTATCCAGCAGATGGACCGGCAACTACAGAGAGAGACAACAAAGGCATACACTCGTAAATATGTCAATTGCAATTTCTTTTCGAATGTTCAAAGTATTAGCATTTCCATGAGTGTAGTCAACTGTATGTATCTGGGTCCACTCTGAGTTTCCCGCCCTTGAACTGTCCCCACCCCTTTCCTTTGTCTACCAAGCCGTCATATTGGTTTCATCCACTAGGGACTTTTCCTTTGTATCATGTTAGTAACCAATGTATGACCTATTGTGTGTGTGTTTATGTAATTCTGTGATTGATTAGTTGGTTAGTAAATAAATAAGTCAATTTGTATATCGCTGATTCATGATTTGTGGTTGGTTTGTGCAGATATCCAAGGGTTTGCGACATTCAGGAATGAGACTGATGAGGTAATAATACATTAATAGAAGATGTAATCGATAAGATAATAAAATATCTGAAGAGTTATGTTCGGGAAATTGCAACTCTATAAACAAAATTTTCCCGTGGTGCCCCGACTTCCTAGTTGATTACTATTCCGTGATTCGTTTAATCATGGAATAATTACACATAGAGAATTGATTTAATAATATAACAGTCTTCACATTTAATGACAGCAAATGCTATGACAATACCATTGACTGTGAATGAAACTATAATACCATTGACTGTGAATGAAACTATAATACCATTCAAGCACGATACTGGAGCTCAGGTAAACCTGTTGTCGCTGGATGACTACAAAACACTGAAAGTGAAGAGCAAAACACACCCTGTGAAAATCAAGGTTACTGGTTATACTGGGGAGAATGTCCCAGTCAAAGGAAGCAGCATAGTAACTTTACAGCACAATGGAAAACAGTTCAAAGCACAGCTGCTGATCGCGCAAAAGAGGGTGCAGCCTATCCTTGGAATCAGTGCATATGAAAAGCTCAATTTGGTGAAAAGAGTTTATGTAGTTCCATCACAGACTGAAAATGACCAAGAATCACTACTGACTGAGTACAAGGATGTGTTTGAGTGTCTCCGATATTTACCTGGAGAACACAAATATGTACAGATGACAAAATTACTCCAGTTGTGCATACATGCAGAAAAGTTCCATTTACACTGAGGAAAAAGCTCAAGCAGGTTTCAGATTTCTTCGTCTACCATATGGGATTCTCTCAGGGCTAGAGGTCTAAAACAAGACAATCCTCATGATCTTTGAGCACATTTCAGGAGTAGAGACCACGATGGACAACATCATTGTCTGGGGGTTCACAAAATAAGAACACAATGCAAGAGTGAGAGAAGTGCTGGACCTGACACGGAAAGTCAACCTGAAACTAAACAAGAACAAATGCGAGTTTGGTGTAAAAACACTTACCTTCGTGGGAGACGTATTTTCAGAGGATGGAGTCAAACCAGACCTGAGGAAAGCATCAGCCATCAACAACACAGAGCACCCGAAGAACAAGGAAGACGTGAGACGCTTCATGGACATGATCACGTACCTTGCAAAGCACAGTCCGCTCCACTCAGATGTCTTCCCTTCTTCTTCCCTTCTCTTCTGGGAAGACAATCCCAGAAGAGCCAGCACTCAGGTTCTGTGATCCAGAGAAAAGAACAAGGATTTCTGCAGACGCGTCACAGTTTGGCCTGGGAGCAGTTCTTCTGCAACAGCATGACGACACATGGCAACCCGTCACTTATGTGTCCAGAGCCTTGATAGGCGCAGAGACAAGGTATGCACAAATAGAGAAAAAACTACTGGCGAGCACATACGCGTGTGAAAGGTTACACCCAATACGTCTATGGACAAGCCTTCGAAGTAGAAACAGACCACAAACCATTGGTGTCAATCATGTCTAAGCCACTGAATGATTGTCCAATGAGAATCCAGAGAATGTTGATCAGACTGCAAAAGTATGATGTGAACATGATCTACACCCCAGGAAAGTTCATGTTTGCCACTGACACTCTTTCTCGGGCAGTCGACCAAAAAGAGAGCGCCGACACACAGAAACACTGAGATTCAGGCCTACATCAACATGATCGTAGCACCACTTCCTGTGTCTTCTGAGAAAATGGAGCAGATCAAAGGAGAGACCTCAGCTGACCAAACAATGACAGAGTTGAAAGAAACAATACTGATAGGATGGCCCGCACAGAAAAACAACTGTCCAAGGAGAAAACAGGATTACTGGATGTGCAGAGCGGAGCTCACCATTGTGAATGACATAGTGTTCAAAGGCAACAAGATTGTCATTCCCATGACACTACGCAAAGAAATGCAAAAAAATTTAATAGAAAGAAAGGACCACTTGGAAAAGGAAAAATACAAAGGACGAGCACGAGAAGTAATGTACTGGTCAATAATGAACCAAGAAAATCGTCCAGACCACTGCTTTATGTGAACTGTGTTTACCTACAGTCGTGGCCAAAAGTTTTGAGAATGACACAAATATTAATTTCCACAAAGTTTGCTGCTTCAGTGTCTTTAGATATTTTTGTCAGATGTTACTATGGAATACTGAGGTATAATTACAAGCATTTCATAAGTGTCAAAGGCTTTTAATGACAATTACATGAAATTGATCCAAAGAGTCAATATTTGCAGTGTTAACCCTTCTTTTTCAAGACCTCTGCAATCCGCCCTGGCATGCTGTCAATTAACTTCTGGGCCACATCCTGACTGATGGCATCCCATTCTTGGATAATCAATGCTTGGAGTTTGTCAGAATTTGTGGGTTTTTGTTTGTTCACCCGCTTCTTGAGGATTGACCACAAGTTCTCAATGGGATTAAGATCTGGGGAGTTTCGATGGGAAATATCGACGTTTTGTTCCCCGAGCCACTTAGTTATCACTTTTGCCTTATGGCAAGGTGCTCCATCATGCTGGAAAAGGCATTGTTCGTCACCAAACTGTTCCTGGATGGTTGGGAGAAGTTGCTCTCGGAGGATGTGTTGGTACCATTCTTTATTCATGGCTGTATTCTTAGGCAAAATTGTGAGTGAGTCCACTCCCTTGGCTGAGAAGCAACCCCACACATGAATGGTCTCAGGATGCTTTACTGTTGGCATGACACAGGACTGATGGTAGCGCTCACTTTGTCTTCTCCGGACAAGCTTTTTTTCGGATGCCCCAAACAATCGGAAAGGGGATTCATCAGAGAAAATGACTTTACCCCAGTCCTCAGCAGTCCAATCCCTGTACCTTTTGCAGAATGTCAGTCTGTCCCTGATGTTTTTCCTGGAGAGAAGTGGCTTCTTTGCTGCCCTTCTTGACATCAGGTCATCCTCCAAAAGTCTTCGCCTCACTGTGCATGCAGATGCACTCACACCTGCCTGCTGCCATTCCTGAGCAAGCTCTGTACTGGTGGTGCCACAATCCCGCAGCTGAATCAACTTTAGGAGACGGTCCTGGCGCTTGCTGGACTTTCTTGGCCGCCCTGAAGCCTTCTTCACAACAATTGAACCGTTCTCCTTGAAGTTCTTGACAATCCAATAAATGGTTGATTTAGGTGCAATCTTACTGGCAGCAATATCCTTGCCTGTGAAGCCCTTTTTGTGCAAAGCAATGATGATGGCATGTGTCTCCTTGCAGGTAACCATGGCTGACAGAGGAAGAACAATGATTCCAAGCACCACCCTCCTTTTGAAGCTTCTAGTCTGTTATTTGAACTCAATCAGCATGACAGCGTGATCTCCAGCCTTGTCCTCGTCAACACTCACACCTGTGTTAATGAGAGAACCACTGACATTATGTCAGCTGGTCCTTTTGTGGCAGGGCTGAAATGCAGTGGAAATGGTTTTTGGGATTCAGTTCATTTGCATGGCAAAGAGGGACATTGCATTTAATTGCAATTCATCTGATCACTCTTCATAACATTCTGGAGTATATGCATATTGCCATCATACAAACTGAGGCAGCAGACTTTGTGAAAATGTATATTTGTGTCATTCTCAAAACTTTTGATTTGGCCACAACTGTACAGGCCAAAGCAGCAAGCAGAGCCGCTAATGCCTCATCCAGTACCCAAACGACCATGCTACAAAATTGGAGTTTACCTTTTTGACTGCAATGGCAAAAGTCACATTATTTTGACCAACTACTACTCAAACTACTCTGAAGTAGAAACACTGCCAACTACCTCCAGCAAAGCTGTAATCACCTACCTGAAATCAGTCTTCGTAAGACATGGGGTTGCATCTGAACTGTACTCGGACAATGGCCCGCAGATCGTTTGCTAACGACTGGGGAATCCAACACAACACCCCCAGCCCCAACTACCCGAGGTCCAATGGCTTAGCGGAGAGTTCGGTCACAATTGTCAAAAGGTCTGATGGAAAAAAGGCACATGATGGAAAGGAGGATTTCCTGAAAAGTCTGATCTACTGATCTACTTCAGCGCACCGCTGCAGAACAGACTTTCACCTGCACAAATGTTAATGGGACGTCGCATTGGAACGAACCAACCTACCCATTCATGAGGACTTGCTAACACCCAGAGGTTTTCACGAAGTCAAACTCGCAAAGGAAAAACAGAAAGACAAACAAAAACAGAGACAGGACAACAGTTCAAGACACTTACCTGAACTGAAACCTGGAAATCATGTACAACTCCGAGACATCACTGCAGGAACCTGGATGCAGCAAGGGCGCGTGCAGAGAGAAGTTGCACCACGACCTTGTGAGATCCAAATGCAGCATGGATCACAACTGAAACTAAACAGAGTGGATCTAATGCTTCAGTCATTCACTCAAGGGATTGAGGTTCATCAGGAGGATACTGCTGAAGCTCAAATGCCTTTAGCAATGGACAATTCAGTCAGAACACCCTGACTGACAATGAACACTGTCCAACTGTTTCAGTAAGCACTTCAGCAGAATGACCAAAAAGGACTGTCAGAGCCCCTGAAGGCTTATCGAGACTTGCAACAACAACAAAAAGCACCTGTAATGAATGTTTTTGTTTATGTGAAAACAAATAGATCCACAATAGATTACTGTTGGACAGAGACTGCATTTAGTAAAAAATATTTATAAACACACTCAAAATATGTTTCTTGCCTCTTAAGTGATAAAGAGTGATTAAACATTTATAAAAAAAGAGTAAAGAAATGTGTGTTATTGAAAATTGCATCTTATTCAGGTTGAGTAAACAAATATGAGATTTGATATGTGACATGTTTAGTTACAGAGAAAAATATGTTTTCTTTTATATGAAGGAAGATGCGTTAATAACATTAAGACTACATTACCCAGTAAGCTATGTGAGGGTGAGGGAGTTGAAGTATGCCTTACATGGCTATTCAAGGATATTACTAGCTGAAGTATCTGTTTATTAAATGTTAAACCTACGCCCGGTTTGTTATTATACAAGGAACAAACAAAACAAAATGTTCATAATTGTAAAAGTTGTCAAAAATATAAATAACCAAAAAAAAAAAACATAAGTATTACTTTCAAGTATTTTTACTTAAAACCTGTTCAGGCTGCAGGGTGAATATTGAAAAAACTGGAAAATATGTGCACATTTTCAAACGGCCTCTTAAGAATTTTTTTATTTTACAATATGCATATATTTACTACTGTTGGATAGATAACAGTCTATAGTTTCTAAAAAGGTTTGAATTATTTCTCTAAGTCGAACAGAAATATTTTTACAGCCATTTTCCCAGCCGAATTGAGATTTCCAAAATGCGATGTGTCTCTTTAAGACCTTGTCTATAAAAGGTCATTACACTTAGGACCGTAGAAACACGTCCTACGCCTTCATCAGGGTGTAATGCGGAAGTGAGAATTGAAAGGAGTCGAATATCTCGTCCATGGACTGAATACCACACCTTCTTGTGAGACCTGCGCAGTTAAAAAAAAATTCCGGGCGCGAAGCAGGATTTGGTCTCGGCTACTGGAAGAAGGTCGATAACGGTGAATATGATCTCTGACTTCGATATTATTTGATACATGTCACAAAATCATCCTAAAGTATGTTTTTTCAATATACTTTAATTATATTATTGCAATTTATTCTGGACTTTAGACGTGATGTTTTGGAAGAATGTTTTGAAGACAGAAAGTTTAGCGCCGCATAGCCGTGGTGCTTGCTAACCAAAGAGGGAAATATTTCGTTCTGGAACCCAACTAAAGACTGTACTGGACATTGGACCCCGTTACAACATTCTGATGGAATATCAACAAAGATAAGGACCCAATTTGGGATGCTTTTTCATATATCTGTCGAACTGTTGTATGCTAACTGTGCTAACTGTGCTAGGCTAGCGCTTCACTAGAATCAATGCTGCCTTATGCTAGCTTATGTTGTTAGCTAATATAACGATATATTGTGTTTTCGCTGTAAAACACTTCAAAAATCGGAAATATTGGCTTTATTCACACGATATCTGTCTTTCATTAGCTATCCACCATATGTTTTTCTGAAATGTTTTATGAGGTGTAATTAGTAGTCGACGTTGGTGTATGTATTTTCTCTGGCTACTCCCGTCTGGATTCAGACTGTAGCTATGTGGTAGCATTTATGGTAGCATCAATGTAAAACTGATTTATAGCTAAAATATGCACTTTTTATGAACAAAACATAGATTTATTGTGTAACATGTTATATGACTGTCATCTGAGGTAGTTTTTTCTGGGTTCTTTAGGTTGGTTTTAGTTTATTTCGGTTGGCTTGTGCATGCTACTTGAATCATAATTCATACATCATAATCATATTCATACGTGTCTGTCCACTTTTGTATTTGGTGGTGAGCTAACATAAATATATGTGGTGTTTTCTCTGTAAAACATTTAAAAAATCGGACATGTTGGCTGGATTGACAAGATGTTTATCTTTCAAATGCTGTATTGGACTTGTTAATGTGTGAAAGTTAAATATTTAAAAAAAATAGATTTTGAATTTCGCGCCCTGCAGCTGTTGTCATTTTCGTTCCGACGTCGGGCTTGCAGCCCAAACAGGTTAACATCTTATACAACAGGTGGGTCTAATCCTGAATGCTGATTGGTTAAAACCGCATTCCAGCCGATGTCTATTCCATCAGTTGCCACTGGCTAAATCTATGACATTGAAAATGCCTATTTACTCTGTTCCGTCTGACTGTGCAATCCGCTGTCACATTTTCTATGCCAGGCGAAATTGCGCCTCATTAGCTCATTGTTATGGATGTATCCAATTAAGGGTGATTCTGCAACTACGGGCACTTCCATGTCCTCGGGTCAATTTTGGGGATTTTACGAAAAAATAAAACAAAAACTTGTATGTTAAATTCACACGAATCACCGCATACTTTTTTAAACACCTCTCTATCAAGTATTTTAGCTACTTTTCAGATGCCTTTTATATCTCAATTTCACTATTTTGCCCTTGTCCCTGACCCAGACTTTTAAGCTTCTACTATGTTTTTCTATGAGAAAACATTAATAATTACACATTATATAATGTTATGCACTACAGAAAGAGTAAATAAAATCTATATCAATATTTATTGCGAGTATGCCCTTTATATTGGTTTTTACACAAAATATACCTGTCCTTTGGGACAAATTCCTTATTAATAAAGTTTTCAAGAGAATGTTAATTTTGTTACCATGGAAACATTGTGACACTGAAGCGCATGGCTGCAGTGGACAGTTGTTCCAGATGTGATGTCCAGAAGTTGAAGAAAAATCGAGTGTCAACGTCGTGTGTATAGGTGGCAGGGAAGTCAGACGCAGGAGAGTAAACGATGTGTATATGGAGACTTTTAATAAACGTCCATGACATGCTCCAAACACGAGTAATATACATATAAAATAAAATGGGTACAAGGACCCATCGCACACCTATACACTAATAAAACAACACTTGACATAAAACAATCTCTGACAAACACATGAAGGGAAACAGAGGGTTAAATACACAACAGGTAATGAATGGGATTGACAACAGGTGTGTGGGAAGACAAGACAAAACCAATGGAAAATGAAAAATGGATCGATGATGGCTAGAAGACCGGTGAAGTCGACCGCCGAACACCGCCCGGACAAGGAGAGGCAACGACTTCGGCAGAAGTCGTGACATTACCCCCCCCCCTGACGCGCGGCTCCAGCAGCGCGTCGACACCGGCCTCGGGGACGACCCGGAGGGCGAGGTGCAGGGCGATCCGGATGGAGGCGGTGGAATTCTTTTAACATGGAAGGATCTAAAACGTCCTCCACCGGAACCCAGCATCTCTCCTCCGGCCCGTACCCCTCCCAGTCCACGAGGTACTGAAGGCCCCTCGCCCGACGTCTCGAATCCAAAATGGATCGAATAGCGTACGCCGGGACCCCCTCGATGTCTAGAGGAGGCGGAGGAACTTCAGGCACTTCAGCCTCCTGGAGCGGGCCAGCCACCACCGGCCTGAGGAGAGACACATGGAACGAGGGGTTAATACGGTAATTAGTGGGCAGTTGTAATCTATAACATACCTCGTTCACTCTCCTCAGGACTTTAAACGGCCCCACAAACCGCGGACACAGCTTCCGGCAGAGCAGGCGGAGGGGCAGGTTTCGGGTCGAGAGCCAGACCCTGTCCCCTGGTACGAACACCGGGGCCTCACTGCGGCGACGGTCTGCGCCAATTTTCTGGCGCCTTATGGCACGCTGAAGGTGGACGTGGGCTGCCTCCCAAGTTTCCTCAGCGTGCCGAAACCAATTGTCCACCGCAGGAGCTTCGGTCTGACTCTGATGCCAAGGAGCCAGAACCGGCTGATACCCTAATACACATTGAAAAGGGGTAAGGTTAGTGGAGGAGTGACGTAGCGAGTTCTGGGCTATCTCTGCCCAGGGCACGAACTTCGCCCACTCCCCTGGCCGGTCCTGGCAATAGGACCGCAGAAACCTGCCCACATCCTGGTTAACTCTCTCCACCTGCCCATTACTCTCGGGGTGAAAACCTGAGGTAAGACTAACCGAGATCCCCAGACGTTCCATGAACGCCTTCCAGACCCTTGACGTGAACTGGGGACCCCGATCAGACACTATATCCTCAGGCACCCCATAATTCCGGAAAACGTGTAAACAGAGCCTCCGCAGTTTGTAAGGCCGTAGGGAGACCGGGCAAAGGGAGAAGACGACAGGACTTAGAGAACCGATCCACAACGACCAGGATCGTGGTGTAACCCTGTGAAGGTGGAAGATCAGTCACAAAATCCACTGACAGGTGCGACCACGGCCGTTGAGGAACGGGTAAAGGTAAAAGCTTACCTCTAGGCAGGTGTCTAGGAGCCTTGCACTGGGCGCACACCGAACAGGAGGAAACATAAATCCTCACGTCCTTAGCTAAAGTGGGCCACCAGTACCTCCCATCAAGACAGCGCATCGTCCGACCTATCCCAGGATGACCAGAGGAGGGTGATGTGTGAGCCCAATAGATCAATCGGTCGCGGACAGCAGACGGAACGTACAGACGACCAGCTGGACACTCAGGAGGAGAGGGCTCTGCACGTGACGCCCGCTCAATGTCCGCGTCCAGCTCCCACACTACTGGCGCCACCAAACACGACTCTGGGAGTATGGGAGTGGGATCCATGGGTCGCTCCTCTGTGTCATACAGCCGAGACAATGCGTCTGCCTTGACGTTCTGGGAGCCTGGTCTGTAAGTAAGTGTAAACACAAAACGAGTGAAAAACATTGCCCACCTTGCCTGGCGAGGATTTAGTCTCTTCGCCTGCCGGATGTACTCCAGATTGCGGTGGTCAGTCCAGATGAGAAAAGGGTGATTAGCCCCCTCAAGCCAATGCCTCCACACCTTCAAGGCTTTTACGACAGCTAACAGCTCTCGGTCCCCCACATCATAGTTACGCTCCGCCGGGCTGAGCTTCTTCGAAAAGAAAGCACAGGGGCGAAGCTTTGGTGGCACACCCGAACGCTGAGAGAGCACTGCTCCTATCCCAGCTTCGGATGCGTCCACCTCTACTATGAATGGCAAAGAGGGATCCGGATGAGCCAACACAGGCGCCGAGGTAAACAGAGCCTTCAGTTTACCAAAAGCCCTATTCGCCTCGGCCGACCACTGCAAGCGCACCGGTCCCCCCTTTAGCAGTGAGGTAATGGGAGCTGCAACCTGACCAAAACCCCGGATAAATCTCCGGTAGTAATTGGCAAACCCTAAAAAACGCTGCACCTCCTTTACCGTGGTTGAAGTCGGCCAATTACGCACGGCTGTAATGCGGTCGCTCTCCATTTCCACTCCTGAAGTGGAAATCTGATGCCCTAGGAAGGAGATGGATTGTTGGAAGAACAAGCATTTCTCAGCCTTGACATATAAATCATGCTCCAACAGGCGACCAAGCACCCTGCGCACCAAGGACACATGCTCAGCGCGTGTAGCAGAGTATATCAAAATATCATCGATATACACCACTACACCCTGCCCGTTCAGGTCCCTGAAGATCTCATCTACAAACGATTGGAAGACTGATGGAGCATTCATCAACCCATATGGCATGACCAGGTACTCATAATGACCTGAGGTGGTGCTAAATGCCGTCTTCCACTCATCACCCCTCCTAATACGCACCAGATTGTACGCACTCCTGAGATCCAATTTTGTGAAGAAGCGGGCCCCGCGCATTGACTCCATTACTGTATTAATCAAAGGTAGCGGGTAACTATATTTTACCATGATTTTATTAAGGTCTCGATAATCAATGCACGGGCGTAAACCGCCATCCTTCTTCTTCACAAAAAAGAAACTCGAAGAGGCGGGTGAAATGGATGGCTGAATGAACCCCTGACGCAGGGATTCAGAGATATAATTATCCATAGCCACTGTCTCCGCTTGCGACAGAGGATACACATGACTCCTGGGATATGCAGCGTCTACCAGGAGATCTATCGCACAATCCCCCTGTCGATGGGGTGGTAATTGAGTCGCCTTCTTTTTACAGAAGGCGAGTGCCAAATCGGCATATTCTGGGGGAATGCGCACGGTGGAAACCTGGTCTGGACTTTCCACCGTAGTAGCACCAACGGAAACCCCTACACACCTACCTGAGCACTCTCGCGACCACCCCGTGAGAGCCCTCTGTGGCCAAGAAACAGTGGGGTTATGAGTAGTTAACCAGGGTAGGCCTAACACCACAGAATACGCAGGGGAATCAATAAGGAAAAGACTAATCTTCTCCTTGTGACCCTCCTGCGTTATCATAGACAAAGGTGCGGTGACCTCCCTGATAAACCCTGACCCTATTGGTCGACTATCTAAGGCATGAATAGGGAAAGGCATATCAACAGAAACAACAGGAATCCCTAAACTATGAGCAAAATTTTTATTAATGAAATTCCCAGCCGCGCCTGAATCTACTAGCGCCTTATACTGGGAATGCAGGGAAAAATCCGGAAAGGTGACAGAGACAAACATAAGTGCAGCAGAGGGCTCTGGATGAGTATGGTGCCTACTCACCTGGGGTGATGCCAGAGTGCCCTGCCTGCCTTCTCTATTCCCAGAGGAACCAACCCGACACCGATCAGCAGTGTGATCTCTGCGATCATAGATGGTGCTCGAGCGGGTACCCCCTCCGGTCTCCCTGCGCACCATCCCTCCCAATTCCATAGGTTCGGGAGAGAGAGTGCGGGAGGATGGAACAACCAGACCCCGATCTAGACGTCCCCGAGTAGCCAGCATGTTGTCCAGCCTGATGGACATATCCACCAGCTGGTCGAAGTTGAGGGTGGTGTCTCTACAGGCCAGCTCCCGACGGACGTCCTCGCGTAGACTACAACGGTAGTGGTCGATCAGGGCCCTGTCGCTCCATCCAGCGCCGGCAGCCAAAGTCCTAAACTCCAAAGCGAACTCCTGAGCACTCCTCGTCCCCTGCCTTAGATGATAGAGGAGCTCACCTGCTGCTCTGCCTTCGGATGGGTGGTCGAATACCTTCCGGAAATGGCAGATGAGCTCCTCAAAATGGTCCAACACCTTATCCTCTCCTAAGGCATGAGACGAGGGCGAAGCTTTTCTCACGGTCTGATGGTACTGGAGAGACCGTGGCCAGATACAAGTTCAGTTTTAGGAGAAAACCCTGGCAGCTGGCAGTATCTCCATTGTATCCTGTGGGTAGGGATAACTGGATCCTGTTCTGTTCCGGAGGATAAAAAACGTTCACAGGAATTCCAGGTGGTGGTGGAGGTACTGGAAAAGCTCCCTGTCTCTCCCAGCGGTCCATACTCTGGACAATGCGATCCATGGCAGCGCACAGTCTGTCAATCTCCTCCGCGTGTTCCAGGACGCGTTCCTCAACCTCCATTAGCGAAGTGCCTCCTCCTGCTGACTTCATTTTTTATGGTCAGAGATTCTGTCAACGTCGTGTGTATAGGTGGCAGGGAAGTCAGACGCAGGAGAGTAAACGATGTGTATATGGAGACTTTTAATAAACGTCCATGACATGCTCCAAACACGAGTAATATACATATAAAATAAAATGGGTACAAGGACCCATCGCACACCTATACACTAATAAAACAACACTTGACATAAAACAATCTCTGACAAACACATGAAGGGAAACAGAGGGTTAAATACACAACAGGTAATGAATGGGATTGACAACAGGTGTGTGGGAAGACAAGACAAAACCAATGGAAAATGAAAAATGGATCGATGATGGCTAGAAGACCGGTGAAGTCGACCGCCGAACACCGCCCGGACAAGGAGAGGCAACGACTTCGGCAGAAGTCGTGACATCGAGGTAAATATTGCTTGTGTAGAGAATATTTAAATTTGTGGTAGAACTTTATATTTTTTATATATTTGATGTATTTAGTGTAAACGATATGATAGCTGTAATACTAATCAAAGCATGCTAAGCTGTCTGTCAATTTTCTCCAGAAACTGTAGATATGTCATTTCCGTCACAAACTTAAGTGTGGTGGAAATGACAGAAAGTGGTGGAAATGACACAAATCCATTATCTTATTAATTTTTACTTTACTTTTTTTTTTAACTTTAGGCTTATTTAATCATGTTTTAAATTAATTTAGTCTAGAAAATGCTCCAAGGTGTGCACGAAGTAGTACTTGTCTTTATTTTTTAGAAGATACCACATAAAACAGCACAGAGGTCACAGACATATAGAAACAAAATAAAAAATGATCCTATACGATACCAGGAACATCTGCAAAAAAGACAGGGAGAGATACTGGAAGAAAAAAGAGAAGGGAGAAGTGAAATCTATCTCTGAGCTTACATAGTGAGAACAAAGAAACACGAGATGGCAATGGAAATGTAACCAACGGAATAGAAGACAGACTTTAAAGAGAACAGTTGCAATGGAGACCTATCTATCAGGCAACACACCACCTCAGTCACCAGATGACTTGCAGCCAGAACATGAGGCTAACATACCTGCCCCTAACTTACCTGCCCCTGATGCACATCCTGAAATCCCTTTTAGTATTGTCATACTAAGATCTCTATGCTTTTGAGCGACCTCTTCCAACCTTTTTCCTTCCAGCAAGTATTCGACTTCTCATTCCTGTTGCAGACGATGAGAGGTCGCTCAAAAGCATACAGAGATCTTAGTATGACAATATATCAAACTTGATAATGCTTTACGGAAAGCTGAGAAATACAAAAAAAGGAATGATTGACTGATGAACAAAATGAAGAGACAAGATTCCCCAAAGACAAAGACAAAACAGCAAATGAAGGGAACTCCGAAGAACTTGAGAAGGATTTTATTGTTTCAAAATGCCATCATTGCAGAGTTAAAACAAAAGTATAAAAAAATGTGCAGAGCAAAAATGCTCAGAGGCAACATCCTGAGAAAGTATGGCCTGGTCAAAGTCGCAAACAGAGAATTTGGATTTTCAGCAAAAGCAATGAGGGCAAATGAAAACAGGCCATCAAGTCTTCAATACTCCAGGAAAAATCAGTGTAACAGAATTAGCACTACCACAGAAGAGAAAATCACTAGATTCTATGAACGTGATGACAACAGCAGAGCAGCAACGGGGAAAAAGGACACACTAACGAGGAACAAGAAGAAATAGCACAAGTGCTTCTTGAATGGCATAATTCAGAACCTTTATCAGAAGTTTAAGAGGGAATATTCAGAAATTCAAATGTCCTACTGTGATTTCTGCAAAATACGTCCTTTTTGGGTTGTCAAGCCAACAGTCCAGGATAGGGACACGTCTCTGCAAAACCCACGCCAACCTCCAGTTCATGGTGGACAAACTACAGCATCACAAAGTGATCAGCTGCAGCAACATTGAGAAAGGTAATGAGTCTTTGTGCTGTGAGAACCTGAAGAAAGAGTGTATGTATAGAGAGTGCTCCCTTTGTCAAGCAAAAGAGCTTAAAACATCTGACTTTGATGCTGGTGAGCAGACATGGTGGTTTGAGTGGAAAAACACAGCTGAAGAGAGAGAGAAGAAAAACAAAGAGGGAAACATGGAGAAGTTCACTGTGCATTTGAAATTAAAATAAAAGATATGTGGAACACTGCAGATTCTATTGGAGGACTTCTCCAATAGAAGTTGGGGAAACACGTGTACAACATTCGACACCAATACTCCAAACTGAGAGAATTAAAAGAGAATCTGGGGAAAGAGGAGACCATTGTGCATATTGACTTTGCAGAGAACTACCTGTGTAAATACACCAGTGAAATCCAGGCAGTTCACTTTGGTGATTCTCACAAGCAGGTGACCCTCCACACCTGTGTTGGATATACCACAAATTATACAGTTTCACTTTGCTCACTGAGCTCTTCTATGCGGCATGACCCCTCTGCTATCTGGGCCCATCTCTCAAAAACACTGGCCTACTTCCTTGAGCTCTGCCCATCGGCTACTGCTGTACACTTTGTGAGTGATGGGCCTACAACCCAGTATAGGTCTAAAAATTGTTTTTACTATCTCTCCACCCGTCCCTTTGAAATGGGCCTCCAGAGAGTTACATGGCATTTCCTAGAAGCCGGACACGGAAAAGGCCCAGCTGATGGGGTAGGAGCAGCTGTGAAACGAAGAGCGGATGAAATTGTGGCACAAGGCAAGGACCTCCCAAATGAAAAAACTGTATTTGAGGAACTGTCAAAAGATCAGTCAGCTGTCAAGCTCTTATATATCTCAGAGGAGGAGATAGAGACCATCGAGGCCCTCCTACCGGATCACCTGGAGACAATCCGTCGGACAATGAAGATACACCAGGTAATAATTGCGGGTTATTTTATGTCGAATTTCACATTTGTTATACAAACATATTATCACTATGCTATGTATCACTAGACTATGTTATGATTACATATTCCGAATGTGCATAACTTTTTGAATTTCCTGTGTTTCCAGATCGTCACCGACAATCCAGGGGAGATAACTTGGCGGATACTTAGTTGCTTCTGTTCCTTTCCACATCACTGCAGCTGTTTCAGCCCACAGACTGTGACTCTGGTTGAAAAAACTGAAGCAGACCAAGATGGAAAATTCAACTAATCTCAAAGCCCCATCCAGCCCTTCATCTAAGTGAAGCATTGATTGGAAAGTGGTGTGTGGTTGAGTATGATCACGACGTTTACCCTGGTATCGTGCAAGACGTTCACGCAGAGAATGGTGCTTTTGTGAAAACCATGAGTCGCATTGGCCCCTACCGTTTTTTTTGGCCAATGAGAGACGACATCATATGGTACAGACCACAGCATGTGCTTGGACTTGTCCCTGAGCCCCACCCAGTGACCAAAAGGCACATGGAGCTGGATGCCTTTCTAAGCCTTAGATACACTTGGAAACTCACTATACAGTACATACAAAGCAGGGCATAAAATCATACATTAAATAAAACATGTGTAGCTCTCAGTTAACTCTTCCCTCTATATATGTGCTAGAATTGATATTTGTAGGATCTGTAACACATTGTTCTCAAGTGCTAGTTCCAGTGTTTTGGAATCTTACTTTGTCTTATATTAATGAAATGTTTAACAATGGTTATTGTTCAAAATGTTTGCAATAAAATATTGTTTTCATACGTATTTTTTTACATAGATGTCATTTCCACCACTCCTTGTCATTTCCACCACACCTTGTCATTTCCATCACAACCCATATTTTGAGATAAATGAATATATTATGTATAATTTACATACATTTATTTGTTTTAGATATGGAAATCATATGGTTATCATAATCTCACAAAAAGGTTGGGTGGAAATATCTTATTTTTCATGATAAATAAATGTTTTCAGCTGTCACCAAGGTAAGTTTATACATTCACGCCTCATTTTATTATTTATATTAGGAAAACCTTAAACATCTCTTTAAATAATATTCAATACAAGTTCATGTACAAATATAAAAGACATCCATTATAAATCAACTGTTTGATATTTAATTTTCAACTAAAATGGATGTTTAATGACGTGATGGAAATGACATTTGTTTATTGCGGTCTGGGAAAAATGACAAAAATATATACATTCCTGAATAGTACGATCGCAGCCATTATCAGATCAAAGAGTACAATATCAAAGAGTACAATACTGGTAAAATGGTGTTTGAATAAGTTTTAATTGCTGAAAGTTTGCATGGCCAAAGTGCCCGAAGTTGCATAATCATCCATAAATGTCACTAGAAAACTGTTTTCTGGCTGTTATTTTGATGACTAAATTAGCCGTAGTTGGCATTGTCAGGACCCGGTGTGAGAAACAGTCACTAATAGTCGGCAGAACCCAGAAGATGAGGCAGACTCAGCAGTACTAGAGATGGTGGTTTAATAAAAGAAAAAGATCTACAGGCAAAGAATATAAATCCTCAACATCCAAAATAAAGCCAAGAGGCAAAAATGGATATCCTCCAAAATACAAAGAAACTCCACAAAGTGGAAAAAACAGCAGGGAAAAAACAAACCTCAAAAGACTAATCAAAAAATAAACAAGAACTAAACCAGAGAACCTCTGGAAAATCCAACACGAGAAATATATGTTCACAGCAAGGCTGGGGCTGGGTGCTAACATACAAACACTGAGCAAAGAACTGAGGAACACACAGGGTTTAAATACCAACAAGGAAACGACACACAGGTGCAAACAATAATTAGAGCAAGGAAAAAACAAAAGGTTCAAAAAAGGTGCAATGGGGACATCTAGTGACCAAAACCTGAACAATCCTGGCCAAATCCTGACAGGCATGGCTAGTAAGCATGGAATAAGAACTGGCAATGGAACAATAGTCGCGTCTCTAGCAACCCTAGATTTGTGTCGGGACTACATCTTGTGGAAGGATGAAATAGTATGAATAAATTAATCAAAATATATATATTTTTTTTTATTTATTTTTTTTATCCCATTTTCTCCCCAATTTTCGTGGTATTCAATCGCTAGTAATTACTACCTTGTCTCATCGCTACAACTCCCGTACGGGCTCGGGAGAGACGAAGGTCGAAAGCCATGCGTCCTCCGAAGCACAACCCAACCAGCCGTACTGCTTCTTTAACACAGCGCGCCTCCAACCCGGAAGCAAGCCGCACCAATGTGTCAGAGGAAACACCGTGTACCTGGCCCCCTTGGTTGGCGCTCACTGCGCCCGGCCCGCCACAGGAGTCGCTGGAGCGCGATGAGACAAGGATATCCCTACCGGCCAAACCCTCCCTACCCCGGACGACGCTATGCCAATTGTGCGTCGCCCCACGGACCTCCCGGTCGCGGCCGGCTGCGACAGAGCCTGGGCGCGAACCCAGAGACTCTGGTGGCGCAGTTAGCACTGCGATGCAGTGCCCTAGACCACTGCGCCACCCGGGAGGCCAAAATAACATTTTGAATGAAAATATATCAATCATTATTTGAATATGTTGGTAACCCTTTGTATAAAAGTGATAATGCCCTCAAAGCCGGTGTTTGAAGGATATATTGGCACAGTTTGCCGGCCTGAGACGAACCCGTACCAATATATCCTCCAGACACCGGCTTTGAGGGCATTATCACTTAAATAAGGAATCATGCAGAACATTTAGTTGAGAGGAATATGTTAGTTAACGTAGAGACAAACAATTATTTGTATATTTTTTGCCATAAAGTTAACTTACGAAAATCGCTATTTAGCAAGTTGCTGACTAGCTAACATTAGCCAGCTAGCTTGATGGGCATTGAGTAGGTTATGAAATTGTAAGTTGTGTTGTTTGATGTTTTCGGGACTCCTGAGAAAACCACAAACCAGGTTGTCTTGTTTAACAGTGGATGTAAAGAATCTAGCTAGTGTTAGGGTTGCGAAAGTTCAACTGAGATAGGAACAATAGCACACCTGAACTTGGTTAAAATAATTGTTTAATTCAAAAGTTAATAAATGGCAAATACAATTTCCGTATATACGGGTTCAATGTTTCATCACGCAGGATAAGACAGAGAACTGATTTGTTTCTGACAAAGATATTATATTATACTCCGACAGAGGTTAGTTCCCACTTCCGAGCCGGCCTGTCAGAGTAGAGACTGGGCGTGGTTTAGACTCACCCAGCCTATCGTTGATGTTGGCGCCTTAAGCCAGTCCTGGCCCCTTAGCGCATATGATGTCCCAACACTGTTGCTGTGTAGATTACGCTCCTTCACCCCAAAGACTGGGGTCAGACAGTTTTATAACATTGTCTGAGATATCTGCACCTGTATACAATGTCCTCTGTTCTCGCTCAAGGCTAACTACAGCTTCCCAGCTCTTTATCTGAGCTAACCGTTACTTCCAGCACACACACACAGACATCCAGGCGCCCAAACAGTTTGTCAATATCAAATCACATTTGTTATAGTATTCAATCACATATAATATAGTTGCTGATCACGTTTATAGTATTGGGTTATAGTGCATGACTCAGAACCTCACATATGTTTTTCGTGTGTATAGTTTATCTGTTATTGTCTGGTCAGCAGTCTCCTGATTCACCCCCCTCCTGTGTCTCTCTAAGATTAGCACAGTCCCGGCCACATAGTACAGCGCCCACACTACTGATACATTTGTTGCATACACACACATATTTCATACAGTACAGCGCTCTCTTTAACACACACACATTTCAGGCTGATATTCATGGTTAGACAGAGCACTGGTAAGAGTAGAGACTAATGGAAAATGCAGGTTCACAAGAGTCAGCAATTCAAACTTTAATGCATAAGAAGCCCTACTAGCTTATAGTTAGTTAAGCATGTCAAAAAACCTTATAAAAACCCCACACTAGCTAAAGCATTTACTGAAATTGCATACAATGTTGTAAGCTTGCTTTGCTGATACTTGCCATGCAATGCAGCTGAAGTAACATAGCTAACTAACTATGTTCTTGCTTATTGTGTAGTGGAGGATTAAAATAACTGTATGCTATGGATGTGTAGCTGGCTATGTAGCCGATCTGTGTAGGGACCCTAAAATGTTTGGTATAAATATTAGTTCAGAATCTAGCTATGAACCTCAGCTATCATAGCCGGTTGTATCGACTTCAAAACAGTCTGAATGGTATCACTGAAGCCAACGGATTGAGTAGAATATAATATAACTTTATTGTGCCAAGGGTGCAAGTTGTATATACATGTAGTTATTACCAAGCATGAGATCCTCACATTGATGCCAGTACATTGAATATATTCACTGATCATGTATCCTACCTTGGCAAATAAAGGTGCGGTCCAGGTATGAATGTCTGTGAGACATTCTTTTTCAGTCATATCCAATACCAGGAGTATCAAACTCCAGTCTTTGAATGCTGCTGTGTCTGCATGTACATTGCCTTTGGAAAGTATTCAGACCCCTTAATTTTTCCTACATTTTGTTACATTACAGGCTTATTCTAAAATTGATTAAACAAATGTTTTTCCTCATAAATCTACACGCAATACCCTTATGACAAAGTGAAAACAGCTATTTAGAAATACGTTATTTACATAAGTATTCAGACCCTTTGCAATGAGACTCGAAATTGAGGCCAGCTGCATCCTGTTTCCATTAATAATCCTTGATGTTTCTACAACTTGATTGTAGTCCACCTGTGGTAAATTCAAATGATTGGACATGACAAAAACCAAGCCATGAGGTCGAAGGAATTGTCCGTAGAACTCCGAGAAAGGATTGTGTCGAGGCACAGATCTGGGGAAGGGTACCAAAACATTTCTTCAGCATTGAAGGTCCCCAAGACACAGTGGCCTCCATCATTCTTAAATTGAAGAAGTTTGGAACCACCAAGACACTTCCTAGTGCTGACCTCTCGGCCAAACTGAGCAATTAGGGGAGAAGGGCCTTCTTCAGGGAGGTGATCAAGAACCTGATGGTCACTCTGACAGAGCTCCAGAGTTCCTCTGTGGAAATGGGAGAACCTTCCGGTAGGACAACCATCTCTGCAGCACTCCACCAATCAAGCCTTTATGGTAGAGCGGCCATACGGAAGCCACTCCTCAGTAAAAGGCAAATGACAGCCCGCTTGGAGTTTACCAAAAGGCACCTAAAGACTTTCAGGTGAAACCAAGATTGAACTCTTTAGCCTGAATGCCAAGCATGGTTGTGGCAGCGTAATGCTGTGGGGAAGTTTTTCAGCTGCAGGGACTGGGAGATTAGTCAGGATGAGGGAAAGATGAATGGAGCAAGTACAGTGAGATACTCGATGAAAACCTGCTCCAGATCTCAGACTGGGGCAAAGGTTCACTTTCCAACAGGACAACAACCCTAAGCACACAACCAAGACAACGCAGGAGTGGCTTTGGGACAAGTCTCTGGATGTCCTTAAGTGGCCCAGTCAGAGCCCGGACTTGAACCCGATCAAACATCTCTGGAGAGACCTGAAAATAGCTGTGCAGCAACACTCCCCATCCAACCTGACAGAGCTTGAGAGGATCTGCAGAGAAGAATGGGAGAAACGCCCCAAATTTGAACCCGATACAGGTGTGCCAAGCTTGTAGCCAAAAACCCCCAAAAAACAAAAAGCTTCAAAGATGTAATTGCTGCCAAAGATAATTCAACAAAGTACTGAGTAAAGAGTCTGAATACTGATGTAAATTTAATATTTTATTTTTTTATTTTAGAAATTTGCAAAATGAATTGCTTTGTCATTGTGTGGTAATGTGTGTAGATTGAGGGAAATCTACACACAATACCCCATAATGACAAAGAAAAACACTGGTTTTTAGAAATGTTAGAGCATATTACTTAGAGCATATTACTTACTTATTATTTACCTGTGAATAAATTCATGAAATGGAGACTGGATTAAACTATTTACCCATTTAATAACCAGACCTTTATACACTTAATTGTTATGTTGAATTTTTGATGCCTAATCGAAGGTGCTGCTATATGCTGCCAGCCCACCCACAGGCGAACCACTCTGGGCTGCCGGAGCGGTACACGGCAATTTACCGCATACTAATGTACACATATGGTAAAATAGGTTTCTAGCACGTTCAAAATTGACTGGAGTGATATTCTGAAAAGCCCTGCTTGCAGAGGTGTCCATAAACAGAACATACCAATGCTTTTTAGTGGACACAAATACAGTAGGTTGATCATTAGGAGGGATAGGTTTAGGGGTCAATAAACTGTCCTGTGTAACATTACGTACTTTAGAAACACAATTATCCAACAAAAGTTCGTATTACAGAACACAAGAGCAACATCAGAACTGGTGAGATAAGTCCCCTGTAGCCAGACATTTTAAGGCAGTCGTGTCACGTTCCTGACCTGTTTCTGTTAGTTTTTTGTATGTGTTAGTTGGTCAGGACGTGATTTTGGGTGGGCAGTCTATGTTTTCTGTTTCTATGTTTGTTTAAGGGTGACCTAATATGGCTCTCAATTAGAGGCAGGTGGTTTTCATTTCCTCTGATTGAGAGTCATATTAACGTAGGTGTTTTCACACTGTTTGTTGTGGGTGGTTGTCTTCTGTGTCTGTATGTTGCGCCACACGGGACTGTTTCGGTATGTTTGTTCGTTCGGTTTTTGTGTAGTCTGTTTTTCCCTGTTCGTGCGTTCTTCGTGTTGCATGTAAGTTCTTACGTTCAGGTCAGTCTACGTTGTTTTGTTATTTTGTAAATCTTTCCAAGTGTTTGTTTTAGTGTTTCGTCGTTTGTCTAATAAATCAGTATGTATTCACAACCCGCTGCATTTTGGTCTTCCGATCCCTCTCTCCTCTCCTCTCCTCGTCTGAGGAGGAATATTATGACAGTCGTTACAAGTCGCACCTGTGTGCCAACCGGTTCCAGGGCTTAGAAGTTGTACAGCCACTTAACAGAGGGGATAGAGAACAGTTGCTGTTACAGAGTGTCATATTATATCCATGCCTTACAGAGAGGCCTTAGAACTCCTGTTAGTTTGCTGCCTGTGAACAACAGGTGAGCTTTTTCTTTGCTTATTATTTATTGTTAAGCTCTTGTGGGAAACAGAAATTAACGTAAATAATGATTGAGAAAAAAGAAAGAAGCAATACTACAATGTGCCATCCTCTATAAATATGGGTGGATGTATATTGTTCTCCAAATGCTATCACAAACGCGTCAGTTTGTTTTGACCTCTGCTGTAAAGAATAAGACAATAAAACGTAAAGAATATTTCAGTGAGTGTGGGTTTTTCCTTTCCTCCAGTAAAATGTATTTTATAACGTAAGGGCAGAGTGGGGGGACTCCGTAGTTTAAAAAAAATTACGATTTAATGTAACATGAAGAATCCTGGCAGTGGTGGAAAAAGTACTCAATTGTCATACTTGAGTAAAAGTAAAGATTTTAATTGAAAAAGTGAAAGTCCAGTAAAATACTACTTGAGTAAAAGTCAAAGTATTTTGTTTTCTGTATCAACAGTAAATGTAATTGCTTAAATATACTTAAGTATCAAAAGTATAAATCATTTCAAATTCCTTATATTTAAGCAAACCAGATGGCATAATTTTATTTTTTTCCTTTTATTTATGGATAGCCAGGGGCTATCTCCAATGCTCAGACAATTTATACTCAAAGCAGGTGTGTTTAGTTTGCCAGATAAAGTAGTAGGGATGACCAGGTGTTCTCTTGATAAGTGTGTGAATTTGACCATTTTCCCGTCCTGCTAAGCATTCAAAATATATCAAGTACTTTTGGGTGTCAGGGAGTAAAAAGTGCATTTCTTTAGGAAGGTAGTGAATTCAAAGTTTTTAACATTAGTTTTACACAACATTAATGTCATAGTGCTGAGTAGATGATTCAATATTTATGCTGCAGTAACATGATTTTCACTAGGCCTTCCCTTTAAACTTGGTGGTGCAAGTTTGAGCGCATGGAAAGTTGCACTGCCGTTTGGATGACCAGGAAGTGAGACACTGTCTTGCAGCTCTAAGTAAACTTCAGGGTAAGAACAGCTAACACAATATTTGGTTAGTGATAGCATGACTTTCACCATGAAAATACGGTAGGTTTACCACTAAAGTTACCATATGGTTTTAACCATTATGCATTCGATATGGGCAACATGTAACGTTCAATGAGAGCGCCGCAAGGCAATCAATGCACAGGTGGGCTCGTAGTAACGTTTAAATTGCATGGTTTTGATGGGGGTAATCAAGTCTAGTGAAAAGGTAGGAGATGTTGAGGTAGACCTGCTTGCCACTTTAAAATCAGTGTCACCCTCAGCCCAAGAAAGGATTTCCCATGGGAGGCCCAGGTTCAGCACCCAACATGGAGTGGTCTCATAGGGAAGGAGGTCAAAGGGGAGTTTAATGTAGCGGGCGAGGTGAGGTTAACCAGCCTGCCACTTCAAAATCAGTGTCACCGTTGGGCCAAGAGGGAAATTGGTTTCTCCCATGTGGAAATAGCAGCGAGGAAAAAGGAAAGGAGTTGAGAGTAGAGGGAAGCGGTGCGTTGAGGAAAGGAGCTGAGGGAAGCGGTGCGTTGAGGAAAGGAGCTGAGTGAAGCGGTGCGTTGAGGAAAGGAGCTGAGGGAAACGGTGCGTTGAGGAAAGGAGCTGAGTGAAGCGGTGCGTTGAGGAAAGGAGCTGAGTGAAGCGGTGCGTTGAGGAAAGGAGCTGAGTGAAGCGGTGCGTTGAGGAAAGGAGCTGAGTGAAGCGGTGCGTTGAGGAAAGGAGCTGAGTGAAGCGGTGCGTTGAGGAAAGGAGCTGAGTGAAGCGGTGCGTTGAGGAAAGGAGCTGAGTGAAGCGGTGCGTTGAGGAAAGGAGCTGAGTGAAGCGGTGCGTTGAGGAAAGGAGCTGAGTGAAGCGGTGCGTTGAGGAAAGGAGCTGAGTGAAGCGGTGCGTTGAGGAAAGGAGTTGAGTGTAGCGGGGAGCGGTGCGTTGAGGAAGTTTGGCTTCATGTACAAAAAGCAAAAAACGTACTCCGGTAGCTCAGAAATTGAACCTGACAAAAGTTTGGATGAATTACCTGCGGTGGCAGGTGTGGAAGACCGTCAAGTTGGAGCCTTGCCCTGATGATGACAAAGATTATTCTGGCCCGTTGGGAATCACCATTTTTTGAGAAAATGTATCCTTGCCTTCTGGCTGATCCATATGTGGTGTCAGGTTGGGAGGAGAAGAGTTTGGGGACTGTTGAATTCGTGAAAGTAAGTCGAAATGGGCTCGTGATGATTTTTTGTGTCTCTTCTATCCAGAGGGAGTGGGCGTTCGACTCCACACGCCTCGGGACAAGACCTGTGACTTGCTTTGCTCTCCAGGGCGGGGCGCCATTGAAAGAAAGATAAATGAAATCAATTGTATTAGTCACATGCGCCAAATACAACAGGTGTAGTAGACCTTACAGTGAAATGCTTACTTACAAGCCGTAACCAACAATGGCATTAAAAAAATACAAAATGCCAACAAAAATAAGAATAAGAGTTATAAGTAACAAAAAATTCGGCTTGTCACCAAAAACATTCACAAACTTTTACAGATGGACAATTGAGAGCATCCTGTCAGCCTGTATCACCGCCTGTTACGGCAACTGCTCTACCCACAACCGTAAGGCTCTCCAGAGGGTAGTGAGGTCTGCACAACGTATTACAGGGGGCAAACTACCTGCCCTCCAGGACACCTACACCACCCGATGTCACAGGAAGGCCAAAAAGACCATCAAGGACAACAACCACCCGAGCCACTGCCTGTTCACCCCGCTATCATCCAGAAGGCGAGGTCAGTACAGGTGTATCAAAACGGGGACCGAGAGACTGAAAAACAGCTTCTATCAAGGCCATCAGACTGTTAAACAGCCATCACTAACTTTGAGTGGCTTCTGCCAACATACTGACTAATCTCTAGCCACTTTATTAATAAAAGATGTATGTAATAAATGTATCACTAGCCACTTTATATAATGTTTACATACCCTACATTACTCATCTCATATGTATATACTGTACTCTATACCATCTACTACATCTTGCCTATGCCGTTCGGCCATCGCTCATTCACATATTTTTATGTACATATTCTCATTAATTCCTTTACACTTGTGTGTGTATAAGGTAGTTGTTGTGAAATTGTTAGGTTAGATTACTCGTTAGATATTACTGCATTGTCAGAACTAGAAGCACAAGCATTTCGCTACACTCGCATTAACATCTGCTAACCATGTGTATGTGACAAATAGATTTTTGTTTGATTGGGACGTCGTGACCTGTAACATGTTATACCTGAGTAAAGGATTATGCTGGAACTTTACCAAACTCTCCGACCTGAGTTATTCACATACACATAAAAACAGGACAAGTACAAAGCACCCCCCAAATGATTATATATTTTTTATTCCCTGTTCCCTATCCCCTTTCTGTCACAAAGTGAAATGAATTCACACTCCAGAACAGTAGGCGGACACAGCCCACACAGTTGGTGGCGGCATGCAAGAACGCATGCCTTCCGGTCTTGGATACAGTTTGTTAATTTAACGTCACATTTTTTAATGTGCATTTTTAGCTAATCATGACCTAATTCTCCTTATCTGTGGTGTACGTTCTAACCTGCTACGTAAAGTCAATTTTGACAAAAGCTATATCCCTTCTAGACAAAACCCTTCCTTCCCGCCTTTGGGACAACAACTCTGTTAGGGCGGAGACAAGACCATATCTGACTAGCTTCACATTGCTGGCAGCATGCTAGGTAGCTACAGTATATAGTTAGCTTGGTTCTTATTCTATGCGAATGAGTCTGAGGGCAAAATGGCTACAGCTTACAATATGTTTCAGTTAGAAACAACATCGATTATGGCCGTTGTCGTCGAGACGGTAATTACAGAATTTAGTCCATTTTTACGCGTCGTGCCAAACTCGTACAATCCGGAGAGAGAGGTGAGTACAGCGTGACTAATGACGTTACGGAGTTGCACAAGTTAACGTTAGCTAAAGTTGCACCAACATTTACTGGTAACTAACGTTAGCTGCATTACGTTGTCTAGTAGATAGGTAGTTTATCAAACGTTGGTGTTTAACCAAATATGATCATCTCTAATGTAATTGTCAAAGTAAGCTAGCCACTTTAGCTTCATGCAATTTGCTTATCAAGCTAGCTAGTCCTCAGCTAAGCTTGTTGGCGAACGTTATTGGTTTCACATCTTTGATGTAGCACGTATGGCAATCTGGCTACTTAGGTAACGTGTTTTTCCCCCTATTCTTTACACAGTTTTGCACAATTATGAATCTGGTGACGGGAGAGGCGATTCGTAAAATCTGCCAACTATTCCTAGTGGCTTCCTCAAGTTTACAAAATGAGAACGTGAAACTGAAGACCAAGGTCGAGCAGATGACCCAGTTGTTTGAAAACAATACACAGCCTGGTAAAAGTATGCTTATTTTAACGCTCATGTAAAAATGTATGTTGCCATTAGGGTTGGGCGATGTCAACCTTTGTCTTATCGTGATGAAGTACCCATAAAACATGAAAAAACATATTTTTTAGTAACCTATTCCTCTGTTGGAACAGTGACACGTAAAACGTGTGTGTGCGCGGTAATGCAAGTGACAGTCAAGGAGGAGCCTCGTTGGCTGTGCATATTGTGACGTGTTGTAAGATGCAATTTATGCTTGATCCGAAATGTGGTCGGAGGCGCCCTGGATTGTTGGACGTAATTTCGCAACCCCTGGTGGCACACAGCGGCCAACTCGAGCTCCATAACACATCGCTGTGCGCCTGTAATGTTTTGTAAATTCGGAGGGCTCTGGTTGACAGTAGATGAGGGCGGGAGGTCCTGTATAAACACAAACTCACTTCCTTAACTTCCTTTACAACAGCTCTGCGTATGAATGCCCTGGCTTCTGCAGAGGCCAAATCACCATAAATGCTGAACATCAATACAGATAACGGATTGACCATATAGCGCCTTTTAAATCACCAAGGGGGGAAAGGTGGATACCTAGTCAATTGTACAACTGAATGCATTCAACTGAAATATGTCTAACACATTTTACACAACCCCTCTGAATCAGAGCCCTGCTGCAACTCTGCTGTCCCCAGAACTGGATAATCATTCAATGATTCACATTTTTGCACAATCTTCCTCTCTTATTAGGCCTAGGCTTCTATACTCCTATTATCATTGAAAAGGGCGTACACTACACAATTTATTTCAGAAGCTTTGCTCAGCTGTAAGTTCTTTTGACTAATCATTAAATGTTTCCATTTTGATATTGTTTGCTCAATCTCACTTGTTGCCTCTAATATTTGTTATTCAAAATAAAGCTGTGATAAAGAGTCGCATATAGACTGACTTTCAGTTCCCATTTGAAAGCTGATACTTCAGTACATAACATAATAGCTTATTTGGGAAATACTCTGCATAGCTTTTGATAGGCTATTTTAATTAGTAGGATTTGGTGTTTGGTTCCCAACGGCAAGGAGGGGGATGCATGTGTTTCTTTTATAGTAGACTAAGCTTTGCTCAACTGTAAGGTTTGTTCAAACTATTGTAAGGTGTATCTATTTTCCTATTGTTCTACCGCTCTCATTATTACCTTAGGCCTATCATGTTTTGGGGTTATTCAAAAACAACTGAAAACTTTGAGAGCCTAGAAGACCGTTAGATAAATTAATGGTTTGATCATGAGATTAAGCCAGCATGCATAAAAACTGAAGTCATATTCATATATGGACAGAAAATGTAAAATGTGGCTTTTAAAATAGACTCGAGTGTCCGCTATAAAATAAATACAAATGTAATAGGATTAGGCTACAGGGCCCAGATAATGTGACATTGAGAAGGAAAAAATATATTTTTTACTGGACCGTTAGAGCTGCTTTGATTAAATCTTAGCTATGTCTACATTCTCTTGCATTCTGTAAATTGTTTTTAACATATTTATTGAAATATGTTATGCAGTCTATAGCAAAATAATAGGCTACTTGGCATGGTCCTGCTGTGGGCTACCCGGTCGGCTCATTACTGCGTGGTGCCAGTCAAGTTGAAATAGGCTATACATCGTCTGTCATATCACAATGTCGTCATCGACGACTGCTGTCAATCATCTTCGATATCTGATACGTTTCTAATATCGCCCAACCCTAATTGCCATATATTGGAAGACTTATTTGACTAACTAAATTAGACAAGTGTCCTGTTCAGCTGGTTTATTTGTACATCAAGATGCCTCATGCTACACAAACAGGAGATCTATAGGCTAATATGTATATTACTCATATTCCTTTCATCTTTAGGTTCTGCAAATTTTTGCGGTAAACCCACAGAGACATCTTCATTGGAGAATGACTCCTCTCTGGGAGACACAGATGGACTGAATACAGACCTCTCCCCAAGAGACACTGAATCCAACGTTGAGCATATGAGAGCTGCTATGCCAGAGGGCAACGGGAGAGACAGCCATGAAAGCCAGAAAAACAGCAATACTAAAGGGACACGATCCAAAGAAACCAAACGCTTCAAGTGTGATATTTGTGTGAAGACCTTCAGCCAGAACAAACGGCTGATACAACACAAGCTAACTCACACAAGACCCTTCAAGTGTGATGTTTGTGAAAAGACCTTCAGCAGGGAAGGGTCACTGGAATCTCACACGCTAACTCACACAAAACCCTTCAAGTGTGATGATTGTGACAAGACCTTCAGCCGGAACCGCTTGCTGGTACGTCACAAGCTACTTCACACAGGAGAGAGGCCATTCGCTTGTGGTCAATGTGGCAAAACATTCACAATGTCTAAGCAGCTTGAACATCACATGTTGCGTCACAGAGACAAAACGCTCAGTTGCAAAGTCTGTGGAAATACATTCTTTACCAAAAAAGATCTGAAACGACATCAACTTGTTCATGCAGTGGAGAGACCGTTCAAGTGCCTGACTTGTGGAAAGGGTTTCACAAAAAGGAAACTGCTTATCGAGCACGAGAGAATCCACACCGGTGAAAAACCATACAGCTGTGCTGTATGTGGGAAGAGTTACACACAGAGTGGAGGCCTGAGTTATCATATGCGAACACATACAGGTGAACGTCCGCATTCATGCTCAGAGTGTGGTAAGCGCTTTATAACTAAATCCAGCCTTGAAAAGCACAAGGTAATCCATACAGGGCAGAAGCCATTTACATGTGAGACCTGTGGAGCTGCTTTCGGCCATAAAGGAAACCTTGTGAGACACCAAGTGCTTCACACAGGGGAGAGACCATACAAATGTAAAGTGTGTGGGAAAAGCTACCTTCAGTCCACCCTCTTAAAAGCTCACATGCACCGTCATGGGGCAACCAAACCATTTATGTGTGACCTATGTGGGAAGACTTTTATGTACAATTTTCTAATGAGGCGACACCATCTAAAATGGCACACAGCTGAAGGAGAGAAGCAGAAAGAACGAGAGAGAAAAGAGAGAACGAGAGAGAGAACCGCCAAGAGACCGGGAACCACAACAAAGCCATTCAGTTGCGACATATGTTTGAACGGCTTCAGCTCCATGTTAACTCTGAAAAACCATCAACGAATTCACACAGGACAAAAGCAATACTCTTGTTCCATTTGCGGAAAGACCTTTGCCTATAAACATACTTTTGACTATCACATGAGACTTCACAGTGGAGTGAAGCCCTACACTTGTAAATACTGTGAAAAGAAATTTGTTCTTAGGCAAGCTCTCGAAGGACATGAGCGAACCCATACAGGTGAAAAGCCCTTCCAATGCAGTTATTGTGACAAGACTTTTGCAGTCAACACCAATCTCAAAAGGCATGAGCGAGTCCACACGGGAGAGAAGCCATTCAAATGTGACGTCTGCGGGAGAGGTTTTGGCCAAGCCAACAACGTCAAAGCCCACATGCAAGTCCACACTGGAGTTAGGCCTTATTATTGCAAGAGATGTGGAAAGGGCTTTTCTGACATAAGACACTACAAAAACCATAGCTGTAATGGTGTGGCAGTGACACACGATCAGTCAAACAAATCTTCTGACCGCACTTTCAGAAGTAGAAAAGGAGAAATGCGGTAGAGACAGGAGTGCTTGCCTTAATGCTGCTGTGATGTAGACTCAGTGATATAATCTCTATCATTCACAGTGGGGCAACTTCCTGCTTTCAGACATCAGGAACAACAGGGATGTATTCAGCAGGGTGAAAAGTTCTGGGGTGAGTTTCTGGAATGCCTCAGCTGTCATATTACACTTCACAACCCAGGCACAAGTAAATTTGCTCCTCACAACCCAGAGCCCCTATTGCCTCATCCTAGTTTGCTCTTACTTTGAGGCATGCTCACATTGGGGAGAGCCTATTTGACTTTTGTTTTATTTCTGTTCAGCTAAACTACAAAGCTTATCTTTTTTTTTTTTGGAATTAAGGTTAGCTGTTTAGGAATTGAGGTGTGTGCCTGAGGTAATGCTTGGAGATCCAGGGTTTATGTTCATGAGCCCATTATTTTTGACAGTTTGCTGAATTGTCTGTTTAATATAATTTTTTCTATTGTGTAAAGATCATTAAAACACATACAAATATCAGAACTTTGCAGTTTGTCTATCAGACAGGACAGCTTGGTGACACTTATTCAGGTGATGGTGCAGTAGAGGCTGGTGGGAGATGCTGTAGGAGAACGGGCTCATTTAATCTGGAATGAAATGAATTGAATAGTCAAAAGGTTTCCATATGTTTTTTTGACAGCTGTCCATTTTTTCCATTCCAGCCATTACAATGAGCCCTTCCTCCTATAGCTCTGCCCACCAGCATCCACTGCGGTGAGTATATAATTTCTCCTGACTGAGTGGTGAGGTGTTATAAGTAGGTCAGAGTTCTGAGTTATTTGTCTACTGGTGCCTGTTTGACGACACTTCCGACGTCCGAGCCTATGTGTGGAATAGTTACGGCCAATTCCACCATGAACCGTAGTGATTAAATATATATATCCCTGGTGCCCTTTAGCCCCAATAGTGCATTTCAAATGCTTCATGCGCCATCAGGAGTTATCCATAGGAGTACGTGACTTACGTCAGCGCTGTCACCATCTACTGGTTTTAATGTCTATGATATTGACAGGCAGATTAGCTAGGACAAAATGGTGACAGATTTGCACGCAACGTTTGCTGAATTTAAGAATGGTGTGGTAGTATCTAACAATTGCGTTCAAATCTGTCTTTCACACCTTTTTGTCCTAGCTAATCAGCCTGTCAATATCATAGACATTAAAACCAGTAGATGGTGATAGCGCTGACGTCAGTCACGTACTCCTATGGAGCATGAAGCCGGAAGTATTTGAATTTGAAATACACTATTGGGGCTGAAAGGCACCGGGCGAAAAAAATTGCTACTGTTCATGGTGGAATTGACCGTAACGAGCAAAGGATCATGGTCGACGTAGTCGTTTTCATCCTGCCTGAGCGAATCTACCATAGCAAACGACGCATTCTTTATCAGAACGGTCTACCAACCACGAATGTACCCTCCGAAGTGGGAAAAGCATAGCGAAACAGGCAGACGCAGGTCTGTACATATGTTGCACGGTGGGCTAGATAATCATGTTGCCTTTACACATTGTTACGTATCTTGGCATTAAAACACACCGGTAGGTAGCTCTTTAAACAGGTTTTGTACTTTCTTCACTGTCAGTGGCACCACCAGTCTTTGTAATAAGTAGTATTTTGTGTTTAGTGAAGTTAAATTGGTCAGCCAGACACTACATTGCCAAAAGTATATGTGGACACCTGCTTGTCAAACATCGGCGTTCCAATTCATCCCAAAGGTGTTCGATGGGGTTGAGGTCAAGGCTCTGTGCAGGTCAGTCAAGTTCTTCCACACCAATCTTGACAAACCATTTCTGTATGGACCTTGCTTTGTTCACGTCTCATGCTGAAGCAGGAAAGGGCCTTCCCTGAACTGTTGTCAAAGTTGGAAGCACAGAATCATCTGGAATGTCATTGTATGCTGTAGCGTTAAGAATTCCCTTCACTGGATCGAAGAGGCCGAGCCCGAACCATGAAAAACAGCCCCAGACCATTATTCCTCCTCCACCAAACTTTACAGTGGCACTATGCATTCCGGCAGGTAGCGTTCTCCTGGCATCCGCCAAAGCCAAATTCGTCTGTCGGACTGCCAGATGGTGAAGCGTGATTCATCACTCCAGAGAACGCGTTTCCACTGCTCCAGAGTCCAATAGCGGCGAGCTTTACTCCAGCTCACATTTGGCATTGCGCATGGGGATCTTAGGCTTGTGACCGACTGCTCGGCCATGGAAACCCATTTCATGAAGCTCCCAACCGAACAGTTATTTTGTTGACGTTGCTTCCAGAGGCAGTTTGGAACTCTGTAGTGAGTGTTGCAATCGAGGACAGACTATTTTTATGCTCTTAACCACTCAGCGATTCCATTCTGTGAGTTTGTGTGGTCTACCACTTCGCGGCTGAGCCGTTGTTGCGCCGTTATTGAGCCGTTGTCTCCACCACAATAACAGCACTTACAGTTGACCCTTGTTGGAACAGTGGCTTCCTATGACGGTGCCACATTGTCACTAAGCTCTTCAGTAAGGCCATTGTTTGTTTATGGAGATTGCATGGCTGTGTGCTCTTTAATTTGATTTGTATACACCTGTCGGTAAGAGCTGTTGCTGAAATAGTCAACTCCACTAATTTGAAGGGTTGTCCATATACTTTAGGCAATGTAGTGTTCTTACCAACTTGGGAATTCAGGGGAAATTGTAAAAAAGATAATAATAAGTCAGATGCCACATGATAGAATTGTCAGGACAAACCAGTTAAATCCAATGTTATCATATGTTAATAGACATTTGGCTGATGTGTAAAAAATACATAGTGAGCTGAACTAAGCCTCCCAATGATCAGCTGTTGACCCTATCATAGAGGGTGGAAACTACACTTTTTTTATCTTCATAATTAGACTTGCTACTTTTTCGTCCTAGTTAAGGTGGCAATATTGCATCCCGTGAATCCACAATCATAAGGGTGAATCAGAGACAGAAGAGGAAGCATTTTTTTTCTTTTCCCCCCCCTGGTTCAATTAGGTTTTTCAATTATTAGCAGCACAAGAGTGGATAATTGTGAATTAAAGTTAAGCAACTTTTAAAATAAAAACAATACTTTTTCAGTTTAGTTGAACATCTTGTTCATGTCAGTATGCGATCACTTTATTGAAATCCTCCATTAATCTTCTTTGTGGGTTGATACTGTACAGGTGGGTGCCTTCTCCCTCGTTGGTTCAAATGTTTTCAATGAAAGTCAATTAACTAAGACCATACCCAGCTATATTGGTGTCTATGAGAGACCCACCCATTGTGACCTCTTTCCAGTACAAGACATCCTTAAGTCATGCACAGATGCAGTAAGACATCTGTAGCCTAGATTTACGTTAATACTTCTAAACATAATGTTTTGGGTTCTCATACTTACAATGATGTTTTGATTGTTGCTTGACCAGTCGCTAAGATTATATTTGGTTGTGATCTTTGCTAAATAACTATTTTGGATACAGCAGTTGCTTACACTCGTTGAGTCTGTAGCAAAAGCTAACCAAATAACCATTTTACTGGTTGAAGTGTTTGTAATGCAGTTGGTTTGCGATAGTGACAAACATTATTTTAAGCTTTCATACGAGCCTAAATAAAATTACATAAAATTACAATCCAAAAGTAGTATGAAATGCACTCATATGCAACATGTAAATAGCGGCTATTTTTGCTTGTGTTGTGTAATAAATCGTTCGTGTTCTGCCACCAACTTGCGCGCATCGCCCTCGTGCGGAAATGTTTGGCAACACAGAAAGGGCGTCTTTAATACCACCCGGTTAAGGCCTGCGTGAACTGTCGTCAGTTTTCAAATTGAGGCGCAACATCGCGGGAACGCTGGCGAAAAGACCAGGCCGGGGTTTGAGTAGTAAATGACGGAACGTTCTTCATTACAAGTTAATTTACTCATTCTAAAGACCCAGTCCAAATTCAAGCAAATGTCATAAGTAGTTGTACATGTTTTTTTATCCAATCTCGTGAAAGTGACAAACTGACACGTTTTGTCGAAAACAACTTTATATCAAAGGAGTGCATTTGATTTGAGACCCTGCACATGCGCAGTTTAGCACGAGACGACGGATAATATTAAGTGTTTCTGAACATGAGTTTTAGCTAGCCATGACATCACAGGTGCGATCGGGGATTTCTATTGGAGACAGAAATTGCTTCAATCTTTGGAGACAGAAATTGCTTCAATCTTCATACTGTTCTTTCTTTGATATTGTCATTTATCCACGGCCATACGTCCCAACGATTCCGAATAGCACTAGCCATTTATTCACCATCTTGGTGAAGTTTTAATATTTTGACAAAGGTGAAAGAGATTGACCCGGAACAACATAGCTAAGTAGCCGGAAAGAGGTTTACAGAAATAGTAGTTTGCAAAAAAGAGGGATGTATCCAGCTAGATTGGACCTGAATAGCTAACGTTGTAAAACTATTAATCTACGTTTAGGTAAGAAGTATCCCTATGCAAGGTCTTTGGTGCGTGTAATGCTTAGCATTACTTAACCTTTTAATTTACAAAATTCGGAAATAAGCAGGTTCCCTCATTCCAGCTAGCTAACGTAATGCAGCTAGCCAGTAAAGCTAACTAACGTTTTTGTTTTTCTTCACCTGATAAACTAACGAGTTGACATTTGTTAAGTTGACTTTTCTGACTAAGTGTTCTATTGTAAGAGTTTATGTTCTGTAGAATGACAGGCCAAGAATAAGTTTTTCCTGTCCGCATTGGCTGGCTAGCTTGTGAGCTAGCTAGCATAATACCTCCCACCGATACGGGTTCTACGGGAAATGGTACGTTTTGCTAGCTTTTGTATTGTACTATTTACCAACTAGCAAGGTATATACCACTTAAGTTAGTTTAAGTGATAAGGTAACAGTTACTTATCCAAGTTGCTAGCTTTGTACACTAACGGTAACTAAATATCTGCACAGCTAGCTAGTTACATTCCTTGAATTCTTACCGTTGCCCGTTTAAAGTAATAGATAACTAGCTAGATAACTTTAGAACAGTAGCTTTTCTACTCAATACAACAACAAAAGCAGTCTTGCATCTAACGTTAGCTAAGAACTAATTTCGCCGTAAACATGAATCAAACTAGGCTTAAGTAAATTATTTGGAAGTAGACGTTTACTGGTAGTGTTTTCCAAACTGGCAAAGGTGATTTTAAGTAGATAATGTTATGTAGTTAATTATCATTACTCAACCCTGAAACCGCAGGTCGTCGTTCTCATGTGCCCATGGAGAAGGCGGTCTTTGAGGGGTGGCTGGAGTCAGTCTCCGCCTCTTTCCTCTCGCTTAGTGACCAGCAGCGCAACCAGTCCCTGGACCAGCTCATCTCGCTGAGTAATGCTGTCCAGCTCCGGCACCTGTCCAATGGGCTGGAGGCGCTGCTTAAGAGGGATTTCCTGCGCCTGTTGCCCCTGGAGCTCACTTTCTACCTGTTGCGGTGGCTGGACCCGCAGACCCTGCTTACCTGCTGCCTGGTGTGCAAGCAGTGGAACAAGGTCAGGCTCTGTCATGATGGTTGGCTCTCTGGTGTGTAAGCAGTAGATAGAACCAAGTTTAGAATTCATGTTATATTCTTTTCACACCATCGTGCTGTCTAGACCAATATTGGACTATAGGAGCCTAACGTTAGTCTTTAGTCCAAGGACTTTACATGTTCAGTTTAATGGGCGAATTGGCTCTTGACGCTAAAACAGCCAAATACTTAATCTAAATGTGAATCTGTTCTCAATTGCGGTATGGTTCTAGATATATAAATCCCTTTACATTCATATCACTAAATCATTTCACAAATGCAAAATACACACTCTAAACTGTTTTCATACAGTTACATCCAACATTATTTTTAATTGAAAACACGTTTGTGGCGTCTTTCTTCCATTTACTTTCAGGTGTTCGGAGACGCATATAGCTAATTAGCACAGGTAGTCCATTGTCTTCAGTCTGTTTTCTGTAAACAAGCGCAGTAACATGGAAATATTAGTCTGTGTGGGAACCCTAACCCTTTAAAGTTGTTTCTATTGAACCTTTTAGATCTTTGAAAATGTTTTCTCAACGATATTAAAGATAAAGTCTTAATTTTTCCAACGCCGTACCACTAGCAATAATATGTTAATGTTCAGTAAAGCGCCACGCTCTTCACAAAACTTCTCCCTACAGAAGACTCCTTCGTCCGTTGACTTTTATGTGTAATGGAACAGTGATCAATGGCTATGTGCTGAACCGTACTATGCTGGCTCGGTTATTTTCTGTTCACTTTCACCTTTACAGTGTCGTTCTAGCAGCTATTGGTGGATGTATAATAGGAGCAGGACCAGTGGTTAATTTGTAAATCGGGAGGTGCTGGAACAAAAAGTGAATGCGAGCGGTGGGTGACCTGGGGAGTTCTGAGGTACCGGAACACCTTTTTATAGTAAATATCATGGCATTTGCGTAGTGACAGCGCAGTAGAGTGGAGACACTTAAATAAGTTGAACACATGGGGAACATTTTTAGTAGCCTAGGGTCTTGGGAAAATGTGGCCTTTCATAAATGCAAAAAAAAACCAAAGTATTTTCAGCCCGGGCCTAATATTCTAAGAGTTGATCCCGGTTGGGCCGGAATGAGTTTATGGTTTGGGCAACATAGTAACCAGTTTGAAACCAACGCTTGGCCGTGGCTGTGTGAGAAGCGCACCAGTATCTCTCATATAACTAGAATTAGCTAAACGTTCTATGATCTCTCCCCCTCTGTTGATAGTTGAGCCTGCAACTCATCTCTCCAGCGTTGCACTTCATTTATTTCCTTATAGAAGCGCGAAGGGTTCTGAAGGAAGTGCAGCACCCCTGATAAATTGAAATACATTTGCTAAAATGATAGAATTACTGCTGTCTGTTAATGAAATAAATCTGAATAGCCTACTACACCATTGGAAACCATTTGCATTCCAACCTGGGTTTTCTCTCAATTGTATTTGAAGTATTGCTAAAGGCCTCTTTTGTCTGCATTGTTTCTTCAAACAGATTTGCCGCATGTTCCCGACTGTAGGCTATTCCTTGTTATTGGGCTACACCAAGGTTTTTAAAAAAACAAGCTATTGATCCTCTGTGGCTAATTTATAGGCATTCTAATAGTAGGCTAGTAGGCTATTCTGAGGGAATTCATTAACAGACAGTAATTCTAAAAATTTGGCAAATGTATTTAAATTTATCAGCGGTGCTGCACTTCCTTCAGAACCCTTCGCACAGCTATGCTTCTATAAGGAAATAAATGGTGAAGTGCAACGCTGGAGAGATGAGACTTGCAGGCTCATGTCTATCAGAGCAGGGGGAGAGATCATAGAAAGTTCATCTAATTCTCGTTATGTGAGATATACTGGTGTGCTTCTCACACAGCCACAGCCTAGCGTTGGTCTCAAACAGGTTACAATGTTGTGCAAACCATAAACCCAGTATGGCCTCCAATTCATAGAATATTAAGCCCGGGCTGAAAATCTACTTTACTTTTTTTGTGGGGGCAGGAGAATTAACGAAGAGGCAACTCGAATGAACTTTGGTTGCTTTTATTATGATTTTTACATTGAAAAAAGTTAATTATTTTTTTCATGCCAAGAGAGGTACAGGATCCGGCCAAATGGGTTCCGGAACAAAACAGTCCAACACGGAGAGGTGCCTGATTCTGTTCCGGCAGGATCCGTCTCAAATTAAGCACTGAGCTGGACCATACCAGTATCGCCCTTCTCATTAGTATCGTGGCAAGGAAACAAGATATGAAGCAGATATAGCTTCTTTAGGGAAACCGCCCTAACGTTGGATGCACATCATGTTGTCATCCAGATTCACATTTATTTATTTCCCAAGCTATAGCACACACTATTTGTCATACAGCAGGTTTTTAAACAACAGAGTTTGGTCTGCTTCGTGTTAACATTTTTCCCATGTAAAATATTGCGATACTGGCTTCGTCACAGCCCTAATGCCTAACCAGACCAGTGGTTTCATTACCACACCATTATGTATGAAAGGGGTGTTTTGTTACAAGCTGGTGTGCAAGCTATTGAATAAGACCAGGGTCTACCACATGTGACACTGATATTTTTACCCCGTTACTGAGCTTCACTTTGATATTGGCTCTTCACATTTTGTACCTTTCCCCCTAAGATTTGCCACTGTTAAATTTGGGTTTCTTTGTCCCCTGTGGTTTCGGTTGAACTGTGACATTCTTTCAGGTGATCAGTGCGTGCACGGAGGTGTGGCAGGGCGTCTGTCGGGACTTGGGCTGGCGCATCGACGACTCCATCCAGGATGCGTCCCACTGGAAGGGTGTCTACCTCAAGGCCAAGCTGCGCATGATGCAGCTGAAGAACCAGGAGGCGTTTGAGACGTCGTCGCTCATCGGGCACAGTGCGCGCGTCTACGCCCTCTACTACAAGGACGGCCTTCTTTGCACAGGTAGGTTATAGGCTTATGGTTATTTTGGGGTGTAGTATTCTTCTGCCATAATATTGACGGGACGAGCCTCTTCATTTTGTCCTCTGGCTTTTTGGGTTGAATTTAAGGTTTTGGTGTAAGCAGCTGTGAGTGCTAAGTGTTGTTTTTTTTGGTGCAAAATGGAATATCTATAACAATCGCTAGTCATCTTTTGTGGTCTGTTAAAATTATGCTGTTACACTCGGTGTGTAATTCCTTATTGTAAAAGTCACAAATTATTTTGAAGGCTCTGATGACCTTTCTGCCAAACTGTGGGACGTACGCACCGGGCAGTGCATCTACGGCATTCAGACGCACACCTGCGCCACGGTGAAGTTTGATGAGCAGAAGCTGGTGACTGGTTCCTTTGACAACACCATTGCCTGTTGGGAGTGGAGCACGGGGGCAAAGATCCAGCAGTTCCGTGGGCACACGGGTGCAGGTCAGGGGACCCCTGGGTCGTCTCGAACCTTCCCATTTGCTGACTTGAGGTGTTTTGCAGATTATGCGTACTGTGTCCAATTCCTGACATGAAGGGATATTCCACAATAGTGGCGTAATGAACAAGCTTTGTTTTTTTTTAACAAAATATCTCCATATGAGCCAACTTGTGAAGAAATATTTAATTCTGAGGTTTTCTGATAAAAAGTGTTTTGTGGGTGTTGTAGTATTGCAGTCTTTCTCCCATACTTTTATATTATGCCTGGTGGTTCCTAAAGACAGCTGACCTCTGCTGATCTGTGGGGTTTTGATTGACAGGCAAATATAAACTGATTTTATGTATTAGCTGCCACTCCAAGTAGCCTCTGTTGCAGAGAAATTTTCAGTATTCTAGCATCAAATGTCTCTTCACATATCAATCCTTATATTTCTTATGTTACATGGAGAAAATAACTTCTGAGTCTATGAATTATGTTGCATAGCCCTTTGGATTGGTGTACTAACGCCAGGTCTCTCTCCTTGGCTCGGTCAGTGTTTAGCGTGGACTACAATGATGATCTGGACACACTGGTGAGCGGCTCGGCCGACTTCTCTGTGAAGGTGTGGGCGCTGTCGGCAGGCGCCTGCCTCAACACCCTGACGGGACACACCGAGTGGGTCACCAAGGTAAACCCTACCAATATGTCCTGAATTACGTTCAGGATCGCTGCTCGGCTGCAGATGGTTTTGAATCAGAACGTTATATCTGTATGTTTGTGGGGATCCGTTGAGGTCCTGGGGCAGAATAGTGCAGAATTGCAAGTCTTGATCACATAATAAGTAGCAATTTTTGGATACGTGATTTGTAGATCACTGATTGGGTATGTTGTGCATAGTCCTGATTGCAATCTCAAACGTGCACATTGTCTTGTGCAAATGCCCGCAAAATGGATGAAAGGAGAAGTTTGCACAGTGTTGCATTCCTGAGCAAAGCCCTGTCTAGCACACAGCTTTTCCTGTTGGTAAATTGTCTAAAAACTGCAAGCTGCCCAGTGTTCAATAGGAATACTAGATGAAGGATCCATACTAAGCTGCCCAGTGTTCAATATGAATACTAAACACAGCAACATCAAAAAACTTCCTCACTGTCAACTGTTTATTTTCAGCAAACTTGTGTAAATATTTCTATGAACATAAGATTCAACAACTGATTAAGTACTGCAGTGCATTTCCTCCTCATGGACTGCACCAGATTGGCCAGTTCTTGCTGTGAGATGTTACCCAACTCTTCCACCAAGGCACCTGCACGTTCCCAGACATTTCTGGGGGGAATGGCCCTAGCCCTCACCCTCCGATCCAACAGGTCCCAGACGTGCTCAATGGGATTGAGATCCGGGCTCTTCGTTGGCCATGGCAGAACACTGTCATTCCTGTCTTGCAGGAAATCACGCACACAACGAGCAGTATGGCGTGGCATTGTCATGCTGGTGGGTCATGTCAGGATGAGCATCACATGAGGGAGGAGGATGTCCTACCTGTAACGCACAGCGTTGAGATTGCCTGCAATAACAACAAGCTCAGTCCAATGATGTTGTAACACACCGCCCCAGACCATGACGGACCCTCCACCTCCAAATCGATCCCGCTCCAGAGTAAAGGCCTCGGTGTAACGCTCATTCCTTTGACGATAAACGCGAATCTGACCATCACCCCTAGTGAGACAAAACCGCGACTCGTCAGTGAAGAACACTTTATGACAGTCCTGTCTGGTCCAGCGACGGTGAGTTTTCCCATAGGCGACATTGTTGCTGGTGATGTCTGGTGAGGACCTGTCTTACAACAGGCCTACAAGCCCTCAGTCCAGCCTCTCTCAGCCTATTGTGGACAGTCTAAGCACTGATGGAGGGATTGTGCGTTCCTGGTGTAACTCGGGCAGTTGTTGTATCCTGTACCGGTCCCGCAGGTGTGATGTTTGGATGTACTGATCCTGTGCGGTTGTTACATGTGGTCTGCCACTGTGAGGACGATCAGCTGGTTATCCTGTCTCCCTGTAGTGCTGTCTTAGCCGTCTCACAGTACGAACATTGCAATTTATTGCCATGGCCACATCTGCAGTCCTCATGCCTCCTTGCAGCATGCCTGAGGCATGTTCACGCAGATGAGCAGGGACGCTGGGCATCTTTATTTTGGTGTTTTTCAAAGTCCGTAGAAAGCAGGGATGTTTCTTTTTTTGCTGAGTTTAGATGGAGCCAAACTTGAGTCTTAACACTCAAACCTTTTCCCCTGTAGGTGATTCTCCAGAAGAGTGAAGTAGAGTCCATGGTCCACTGTCCTGGCGACTACATCCTGTTGAGTGCTGATAAATTTGAAATAAAGGTAATGTGGTTCATTCATTTCTTTGTATCCAGCGTCTCGTCAACTTTCACGCAACGATTGACCCTGTGCTCTGGCTTGTCACTGTAATACTTAAGATGCCCACACGGTGTCCCCCCTCAGCTCCATTTGACCACAGCACTTATGTTTGCAGACGTGTGTGTGTGTGTGTATATATTTATTCATTTCTATGTATTTCACAGGTTTGGCCTATAGGCAGGGAAATCAACTGCAAGTGCTTGAAGACCCTGTCCGTGTCAGAGGACCGCGGTGTGTGTCTGCAGCCTCGCCTGCAGTTTGATGGCCGCTACATTGTCTGTAGCTCGGATCTGGGGGTCTACCAGTGGGACTTTGCCAGCTTTGATATCCTCAGGTAAAAACTGTCCGGGGCCTTGTTTCCTGATAAAACAGAACTTAGCGCTTCATCTTCTATGCTCAGACAGGACAGGTATGATCGGAAACGCTTACGTGTTCGGCTTTTTTACTGTCTCAAATAGCCGACTAATCAGCCTGTTACCAAGCCTTAGTAAACTTCTGGAAAAAAGGGTGTTTGACCAGATACAAGGCTATTTTACAGTAAATAAATTGACGACAGACACTCAGCACGCTTATAGGCAAGGACATTTAACAAGTACAGCACTTATACAAATTTATTGTCTGAAAAAGATTGGGGGGGGCTGTTTTGTTAAACTTCAGTGCGGATTTTGACATTGTTGATCATAGTCTGCTGCTGGCATTACACCCCCTGCTATATTGTGGATAATGAGTTACCTGTCTAACAGAACACAGAGGGTGTTCTTTAATGGAAGCCTCCAATATAATCCAGGTAGAATCAGGAATTTCCCAGGGCAGCAGTCTAGGCCCCTTTTTTCTATCTTTACTAACGACATGCCACAGGCTCTGAGTAAAGCCTTTGTCTATGTATGCGGATGACTCAACACTATATGTCAGCTACTACAGCGACTGAAATGACCAACACTTAGAGATGCAGTTTCAGAATGGGTGGCAAGGAATAAGTTGGTCCTAAATATTGCCAAAACTTAAAGCATTGTATTTGGAACAAATCATACACTAAACCTTAACTAAATCTTGTAATTATAATGTGGAAATTGTGCAAGTTGATGTTGCTAAACTGCTTGGAGTAACCCTGGATTGTAAACTGTCATGGTCAAAAAACATTGATACAACAGTAGTTAAGATGGGGAGAAGTCTGTCCATAATAAAGCGCTGCTCTACCTTAACTATCAACAAGGCAGGTCCTACAGGCCCTAGTTTGTCGCACCTGGACTACTGTTCGTACTGTGGTCAGGTGTCACAAAGAGGGACTCAGGAAAATTTCAATTGGCTCTGAACAGGGCAGCACGGCTGGCCCTAAATGTACATGGAGGGCTAACATTAATGACATGCATGTCAATCCTTCATGGGCTCAAAGTGGAAGAGATTAACTTCATCACTACTTGTTTTTGTCAGTGTTGACAAGCGGAATGTACCGAGCTGTCTGTTTTAAACTATTAGCACACAGCTGAGACACCCATGCATACCCCACAAGACATTCACAATCCCGAAGTCCAGAACAGATCATGGGAGGTGCAAAGTACCACAGAGCCATGACTACATGGAACTCTATTCCACATCAAGTAACTGATGCAAGTAGTAAAAGACACACAAAGGTACATGTGCACACGCACTCTACACACACACGTATGGTGGTATTATACATTTTGTAGTGTGTGTAGTTATTCAAATGTAGCAATATTCTGGTGGTAAAAAAGGCCTCTAAACATTTGACATAATGATTTTGATTCCCTCTTGTTTAAATGCCATTCATGGAGCAGTAGACATATTTTACCCTTTAAATATGACCAATAGATGTCAATCTTTACCTGATGAGAAGCTGACGGCCTCAGCAGGTCAGTGCAAGTCGCCACTAACCAGGAACAAGTTTTATTAATAAGACAAAGAACTAGAGACCGCTGCAATCAGAATAAGTATATCAATGACAATATCCGTGGTTGCAAACAAAATTACTTGTGTGGGTGTTCATACATAGAATGCAACGGAACTTTACCTGCCAACAATAGAATGCAACGGAACTTTACCCGCCAACAGTAGAATGCAACGGAACTTTACCCGCCAACAATAGAATGCAACGGAAATTTACCTGCCAACAATGGAATGTAACGGAACTTACCTGTCAACAATCAGTTACTGAATTTCCTTGTGCTTCTTTCCAGGGTCATCAAAACGCAGGACCCTGCCAACCTCTCCCTGCTCAGCTTTGGTGAGGTGTTCTCGCTCCTCTTTGACACCGACTTCCTGTATGTCATGGATCTGAGGACAGAAAAAATAACTGGCCGCTGGCCCCTGCCCGCCTACAGGAAGTCCAAACGAGGCTCCAGCTTCCTGCCGGGAGTCACCTCCTGGCTCAATGGGCTGGATGGGAGAAATGACTCTGGCCTCGTGTTCGCCACCAGCATGCCCGATCATAGCATTCACTTGGTTCTGTGGAAGGAAAACACCACTAGAGGTGAAACCTACGATGGCTAGGTTGTCAACTGCCATGTAAACGGGGTGCTCTGACTTGAAACCCATAGCCAAGTTAGATAATGCATGGACCAAAGTGTTAATGTTTTTCTACCTTTTCTTTCTCAACACATGCTCTCATAATCAAACATCATGCAACGTGCTTTCAGAAAGACTATTGGAGATGGTTTCACCAACTGAAACGCTGCTATGAATACAAGGGGATGAAAGGCCCAGTTCAGAGGGCAAAGGCAGCGGTTGGTGTTAGTTCCAACCCTGCCATGGGTTCTCTCTTGAAGGAAATACGACGACTGGGAGGGTGGCTGAATGAAGACGGAACTCTCGAAAAACTGCGTGGTCATGTCAGGCTCTACAGCTGTAGATATTTCCCCTGTATTACTATGTATTGGGACCTTTACACTTCGGACAGGGTTCTTCAAGCAGCTCAGACGGGGAGTTGCCTTAACACAGTACTACTTTACAATGAAATACATTATGACTGTGTCCTAGGTTTTTCATAGACTGTGACCAACCATCCCCATGAGTTCCATGTTGACATTTTCAAAGTGGTTTAGTGCATTGGATTTGTACAATGTGAAGCGTTTGTTGGATATTCAGTGTAACTCCATCGTTTGATAATGCTTTTCTTAGTGGTGCTTGTTTTAAAAGTCAACTTGAGAAATTTAGTCGTGCCTTTTTCGTTTGATTTAAATATCCATCTGTGTGATAAGAATTCCATTACGCAGGCACACTGCAATAACATGACTGCGTTGTACATTTTATTTCATACTATAACAAACTGCATACAATGTATTTCTAATACCACTATTTACCCTACATGATTCACTAGAATATATTTTGTGAATTGCAGTATTTGAAGTATAGACCAAGTTCAGTTCCAGGTTATTTTTCTAAAAGGCTTTGAGGTTGGAAGTTTTCACAATGTAATGATTTGAAAGTGGACAATTCCACTTTGTTACAGCCTGAATTTTAAATGGATTCAATTGATATTTTGTCACTGGCCTACATAATTTGACTAATGTTATGGGGTATTATGTTTACACCACAAAGACCAGGGTTTTTTCTTTTTTTAAAGACATTGAATAAGCATGGTGTAGTTGACACTTTAGATGGTGTATCAATACACCCAGTTACTACAAAGACACAGGCATCCTTCCTGATTCAGTTGCTGGAGAGGAAGGAAACCGCTCAGGGATTTCACCATGAGGCCAATGGTGACGTTTATAACGGTTACACAGTTGATTGGCTGTGATAGAACACTGAGGATGGATCACCAACATTGTAGTTACTACACCATACTAACCTAATTAACAGAAGGGAAAATAAGGAAGCCTGTACAGAATAAAAAATACTCTAAAACATGCAACATGTTTGCAACAAGGCACTAAATGAATACTGCAAAAAATTGGTAAGCAATTCACTTTCTCTCCCAAATACAAAGTTATGTTTGGGACAAATCCAATACAACACCTTACTGAGTACCACTATCTGTATTTTCAAGCATAGTGGTGGTTGCATCATGTTATGGGTATGCTTGAAATTCTAAAGGACTGGGGAGTTTTTCAGGATAAAAAATAAACTGAATGGAGTTAAGAACAGGCAAAATCCTAAGGGAAAACTTATTCAGTCTGCTTTCCACTAGATACTGGGAGATTAATTCACCTTTCAGCAACACAATAACCTAAAACACAAGGCAAAATATACACTTGAGTTGCTTACCAAGAAGACACTGAATGTTGTGGCCGAGATACAGTTTTGACTTAAATCTACTTGAAATTCTATGGGAAGACCAGAAAACATTTGTTTAGCAATGATCAACAACCAATTTGACACTGCTTGAATAATTTTGGATAGAATAATGAGTAAATGTTGCATATTCTAGTTGTGGAAAGCTCTTAGAGACTTACCCAGAAAGACTTACAGCTGTATTCACTGCCAAAGGTGCTTCTACAAAGTATTGCCTCAGGGGTGTGAATACTTATGCAAATGAGATTTCAGGGTTTCATTTTCAATAAATGTGCAAACGATTCCAAAAAACATGTTCCATGTTTTCACCTTCTGCAGTACTGTGTGTAGATATATTTAATCAATTTTGAATTCTGGCTGTAACAGGAAAATATGGAATAAGTCAAAGGGTATAAATACTTTCTGAAAGCACTGCATGTCTTATTGTGACATTAGGTTCAGCAGTGTACTTGGAGGAACTGAGTCACTCATTTCAGAGTTAATCCCAATCCATGCAGTTTTTAAATGCCCATTTCAATACTAAACTCAGCAAAAAAAGAAATGTCCTCTCACTGTCAACTATGTTTATTTTCAGCAAAGTTAACGTGTAAATATTTGTCTAAACATAAGATTCAAAAACTGAGAAATAAAATGAACAATTCCACAGACATGTGACTAATAGAAATGGAATAATGTGTCCCTGAACAAAGAGGGGTCAAAATCAAAAGTAACAGTCAGTATCTGGTGTGGCCACCAGCTGCATTAAGTACTGCAGTGCATCTCCTCATGGACTGCACCAGATTTGCCAGTTCTTGCTGTGAGATGTTACCCCACTGTTCCACCAAGGCACCTGCAAGTTCCTGGACATTTCTGGGGGGAATGGCCCTAGCCCTCACCCTCTGATCCAACAGGTCCCAGACGTCCTCAACGGGATTGAGATCCGGGCTCTTCGCTGGGCATGGCAGAACACTAACATTCCTGTCTTGCAAGAAATCACTCACAGAACGAACAGTATGGCTGGTGGCATTGTCATGCTGGAGGGTCATGTCAGGATGAGCCTGCAGGATAGGCACTACCTGAGGGAGGAGGATGTCTTCCCTGTAACGCACAGGGTTGAGATTGCCTGCAATGACAACAAGCTCAGTCTGATGATGCTGTGACACACCGCCCCAGACTGACGGACCCTCCACCTCCAAATCGATCCCGCTCCAGAGTACAGGCCTCGGTGTAATGCTCATTCCTTTGACGATAAACGTGAATCCGACCATCACCCCTGGTGAGACAAAACTGCGACTCGTCAGTGAAGAGCACTTTTTGCCAGTCCTGTCTGGTCCAGCGACGGTGGGTCATTGAAAGACAGGGTCCTGAGAAAGGGCTGTTTCTTTTTTTGCCGTGTTTATTTACATATGTGATTTTCTCTAAAGATCACATTTGTTGCTCTGAGGTGAATTTTTGCCCAAAGATTGTGTTTCCATTCTCTGAAAGAGACTTCAAAAGTATCAGGACAGTCTTCCCAGTTTCCATGATGTGACAAGACAGCAGCTCATGAGTGGAAAGATGGCATAGATTTTTCACCATGGCTGTTTCTGCTGTTTCATGCTTTGTCTGACCTTGTTTTTTTCATTTTCTTGCCCTCCCTCAAATCTCGGGGAGGGACCTAGGATCTTCTCCTCCAATACACTTTGAGAGGTAGGGCAAAGAGTGGAAGAGCTAATCGTGCACTGTTCTCTGATTGGTTAAACGGACTAAGATTTGACATGTTGAATAGTGGAAACTGAATAAAACAACATGAGACGTTCTAAAACGAGACCGTTCAGATCAAGCAAACTAAGGGCTCTATTCAATCCGTAGTGCTGAAAAGCCGCTTTATAGCGCGATTGACCATTAAAGGCCACGTTTCCCGCGGTTGCGGAGACTGCATTCATTGTAAACGCTGCATACTGCATTTTGGCTCAATCTGAAATTACCTTTAGATTTTAAACAAGGATGGTTTGAGGTACGGATTGAATCCAGCCCTTAGTTCTAAAACTCGATCAAACTGTATCGTCTTTTCTCAGCTGTTAGATCTGCTTATAAAAGTTTACCTCATAGATATTTTTGAAAAACTGAAAGTTAAGATTCTGTCATATGTAAAGCACGCTAAAGTCTCATTTATACCGAGTGCTAACATCCATCCTTTGTCCTGATCTTATCCACATTCTGATTGTAGCCGTTGCGTTTCCACATGGTAGTAAAATGTCTCTCTCCCTCCACTGTGTCCGCATTGTGAAAAGATATCCTGGTCCCTAGCTGTATGTACATTTTTTATTTAACCTTTAACTAGGCAAGTCAGTTAAGAAACAAATTCGTATTTACAATGACGGCCTACCCCCTAAACTTGCTGTTATTGGAGGTTTGTAACTCTTTCTTATTCGTCTAACTAATTTACCGCCTGGTGATGACACCAGGCAGGCCAAAACTCCATCCAACCAAAACAGGCTGAAATGTTGGGAAAATATACAGTGTACAAAACATTAGGAATACTACCTCTTTCAATGACAGACTGACCAGGTGAAAGCTATGATCCCTTGACTTCACCTGTTAACTCCACTTCAATCAGTGTAGATGAAGGGGAGGAGACGGGTTAAAGGATGAGTTTTAAGCCTTAAGACAATTGAGACATGGATTGTATACAGTGCATTCGGTATTCATACCACTTCCCTTTTTCCACATTAAGTTACAGCCTTATTCTAAAATGGATTTAAAAAATAAATAAATCCCCTCATCATTCTACACACAATACTAACGAAAAACAAGTTTATTTTTTGTGTGCATATTTATTAAAAATCAAAAACAAATAAGTAAATAATGTAAGTATTCAGACCCTTTGCTATGAGACTTGAAATTCAGCTCAGGTGCATCCTGTTTCCATTGATCATCCTTGAGATGTTTCTACAACTTGGTTGCTTTGCTTTATCTTGGCCAGGTCGCAGTTGTAAATGAGAACTTGTTCTCAACTAGCCTACCTGATTAAATAAAGGTGGAAAAATAAAAAAATAATAAATTGAAGTCCACCAGTGGTAAATTCAATTGATTGAACATGATTTGTAAAGGCACACATCTGTCTATATAAGGTCCCACAGTTGACAGTGCATGTCAGAGCAAAAATCAAGCCATGAGGTCGAAGGAATTGTCCGTAGAGCTCAGAGACAAGATTGTGTCGAGGCACAGATCTGGGGAAGGGTACCAAAAACTTTATGCAGCATTGAAGGTCCCCAAGAACACAGAGGCCTCTATCATTCTTAAATGGAACAAGGTTGGAACCACCAAGACTCTTCCTAGAGCTGGCCGCCCGGCCAAACTGAGCAATCAGGGGATAAGGGCCTTTGTTAGGGTGGAGACCAAGATCCCGATGGTCACTCTGACAGAGCTCCAGAGTTCCTCTGTGGAGATGGAAAAACCTTCCAGAAGGACTACCATCTCTGCAGCACTCCACCAATCAGGCCTTTATGGTAGTGATCAGACAGAAGCCAAAACGCACCTAAAGGACTCTCAGAACATCAGACCCGATTATCAGTTCTGATGAAACCAAGATTGAACTCTTTGGCCTGAATGCTAAGCGTCACGTCTGGAGGAAACCTGGCACCATCCCTAAGGTGAATCATGGTGGTGGCAGCATCATGCTGTGTAGATGTTTTTCAGCAGCAGGGACTGGGAGACTAGTCAGGATTGAGGGAAAGAAGAACGGAGCAAAGTACAGAGATCCTTGATGAAAACCTGCTCCAGAGTGCTCTGAACTTCAGACTGGGGCAAAGATTCACCTTCCAACAGCACAACAACCTTAAGCATGTCTCTGAATGTCCTTGAGTGTCCCAGCCAGAGCCCGGACTTGAACCCAATTAAGCATCTCTGGAGAAACCTGAAAATAGCTGTGCAGCAATGCTCCCCAGCCAACCTGACAGAGCTTGAGAGGATCTGCAGAGCAGAATGGGTGCCAAGCTTGTAGCGTCATACCCAAGAAGACTCAAGGGTGTAATCGCTGCCAAAGGTGCTTCAACAAAGTACTGAGTAAAGGGTCTGAATACTTACGTAAATGTAATCATTTTTTTTTGTTGATACATTTACAAAAATGTGTTTTTGCGTTATTATGGGGTATTGTGTGTAGATTGAAGAGGGGGAAAAAACTTGAATCAATTTTAGAATAAGGCTGCAACGTAACAAAATGTGGAAAAAGTTAAGGGGTCTGAATACTTTCAGAATGCACTGTATGTGCCATTCAGAGGCTGAATGGGCAAGACAAATTATTTAAGTGCCTTTGAACAGGGTATGGTAGTAGGTGCCAGGCGCACACCGGGTTTGAGTGTTTCTAGAACATATGTTGTACACTCAATAAGTCATGTTAACTGCACTGGGCCTTTGTCACCTAGAAAAATGTGATAAAAACAGCTGCATTAGACCTTTAATCAAATTTATAATCAATGAACATTCTAAATCACAAACTTAATATAGGTGAAAAAACATGAATGGTGCCCTACCACTTGCTGACATAGTGGAGTAGGCACTGGATTAGGGACCAGGTCAAAATCTTGATGCCGTTTCTCAAAAAGTATAGCCTTGGTACACCTTGCATTAACCTATGGTTTTGCTTTCTAATTCTTAAATCATTAGCCTACTACACAATCACTCAGGGTGGTTTAAAGGTATCGCCAGTTATAGGCTGTCAACGTTGTCTTGATCTGGCAGCGGAACTGTTAGCTGTTGTGTGCTAATCGCTCTGTGGCTTGGTCAGAGAAACAATAGCTGTTTAATGAGAGGGACACAGGCACACAGGCAGCTAGTGACAGAGAGAGGCTTACCAAGGCACAGGGAGCTCAATGGCCAGCTTATGCACCATCGTGACAGGCTAGCCAAAGCTACCAGTAATGATCTGTATTAGAGTAGGACAAAGCGTGGGGAGGGTTACAACTGGTGTCAGACTGTTTGGCAATGTGTTTACACTACAGCACAGTTCAGGCAGGCTGCACAAGGGGAGCTATCGTGCTTGATAAACTGGCAAATATTCCCACCTGTAAATGGTTGTTCACAAGTAGCCTATATGAAAGCAAATAAGATTAAGAACATGTGTGTAATTGATTGCTTGAATGGTGTGTGTATTGTACTTAGTAATAGTTTGGAATGTGCTGCTGGTATGTCTTCAAAGTAAATTGATCTATTAAGTATACATTTAGCATAAACTGGGTGAATGCTGATTAGCCGCAGATATATACCCCAGGTATGACAAAACATTTTCTACTGCACTAATCACATTGGTAACCAGTTTATAATAGCAATAAGGCACCTCTATGGTTTGTGGTATGTGGCCAATATACCACGACTATAGGCTGTATCCAGGCACTCTGCGTTGCAGTCGTGGTATATTTGCCATATACCACACCCCCTCTGGCCTTATTGCTTAAATAATCCACAATGTTTTGGGATTATAAATGTACAGTATTCAACAAGATGGCTTCAACGTGTGTCTTGTTAACTGAGCACTAGATGGTGGTAGAGATGTGGATTTTCATCAGCTGTACTTCTGTGCAATGACAAATGAACTGAGGACAGCATTCAATCAGTTCTAGATAGTGGATTTCCAAATAGCGATTGCATGTGACTTGCACAGCAACATCTCCTGAAAGGAGGGAGTTAGACACTTGGTAGAGAAATGTTCAGTCCGGCTGCACTGGATTATTTATCAGACAGGTTTTCAAACTGAACAGGTCTCACCCTTGGACGTCTAGTTTCTAAATCCCAGGTCAACTCCCTCTATTTCAGGAGGAGATATGAAGCTCTTCTGCAAGTGCTACCTTGTTTAAAACCAATCAATAATGGATTGAATCCCAGTCAGACCAACTAGGAAATCAATTTGATGCTAGTTATATTTGGAGAAAGAACCTGAACAAACGTACAATTCCAAGAGATGAGAAAAAAAAACACCCAGGTACATTAATAATGATTGATTCATTTAATTTATTTATTGCAATAGATGTACAAAGTATTGGTAACCTTAAATGTTAAAATGTTAGAAAAAAAACATGTGACAGTTAACAGTACAGTATATCAAACATTACTGTTTCAACCAGCTAGGTAGATCACATCTACCCAGATGGAAGAGCAGGGGAAAACATCTTTAAACTGCTTTGTCAACACAACTTTTCGTTCAAAGGCATATAAAAGATAGAAATGTCCAGACTGAAAAAGAGAAACTGATTTTTTGTTGTTGATCAAAATGCAAAAATTAACATGCAAATTAATTTAAAACAAAAAGAAAAAAAACTTGGAGAATTCTAAACTAAAATAAATATATATCTTTCTCCATATTAACTTGCCATTAATATTCTACTCCCTTAATTTACCTAGTTAGACTACTACTTTTATTTACACGTTAGTTTTTCTTCGAGTTACAGTGTGAACTAAGGATTCTGAGTCATGAGAATTTTTGACTAATGCTTTTCTTCATCCATTGTCATGGCTCACAACTCAAGACAGATGGGAGGGGGGGGGGCTTTGGTTACAAAGAGGATGAAGACGTCTCAACATGGCGTGGATACCAGTTGCAGGCGACATGTTTTGGTCTCTTGGATAGAGCACAGTAGTGTCAAGTTCCTGCTAAATAATGACATTGATTAGGATGTTACAGTATTATACTCCTCACATCAATAAAAAAAAAGAACGCACCTTATTTGGTTGTGACATATCGATAGCAACTTTTTTTGTATTTTTACGTGACATCAACGACAAAGAGCCCCGCCCGGTTGGATTGATACATCTTTTCTTATTCATATATTTAAATATAAAATGTAGAGTAACCCGTGTTTTCGTTTGTAACATTGTCGCTTTGTAACAGTAACTGAGGGTTGAGTGCTTTACACACCAGTACACAGAACAGATCTTGGTTAGTAAGATTGTACCATCTGGTTTCTAAAAAGATTTACAATCCCCCAACCATAAAAAAAAAAAGAAAAGATAATGACATGCTTTGCACATTTGAGAGATATTTTTGATACACTAGTTATATATATATATATATATATATATATATATATATATATATATATATATATATATATATATATATATATATATATATATATATATATATATATTCATTCATAATCACATGGCGTAGTCATGGTCTAGATAAAGAACACAGAATGGGGAGATGCAGTCGTGTGGGTGGTAATAGTACAATGAACCTGAAATGCAAAGCACACTGCATGTGGATTTCCATGTGGGACTGAAATCTAAAAAACCTGTAGCTTGTTGAAAAGAAAAGCAACAGAAAGAGACCATCCCTTCATCAACTCCCACTTTAGTGTTAATCAGATTTACATTCAACTGACCCAAGCCTCCTGCCCCAAAAAAACTTTTTTAATTGCATAAAATGATGAGAACTAGGTAAGAGCGGGGCAATGACATGGTCGGCCTTATGACTACAATTTTTACTCTCCCGGAACAATGGCAAAGTGGGCTGACAATAGGTTTAAGGACCAGCCTAAATGGTCCAAAAATGAACTGAGGGACAGTGGAACCTTTCAAATAAACCATGTATGGGCTTTTATAACAAGTAATGATTACAGCTCATCTGCATAGAGACATGTATCAGTTCCCTCTTGAAACATGCTAATCCATAGCTTCTACCTACAATTTCCCCTCTTTTGAACACGGAACTAACTCAAACTCTGAACAAAGAAAGACACCCAGCAAAGTTAAGGCAAAGTCTTAATTCGGTTGTAAGGGCTAGACCGGTTCCTTTGTAGTCACTCCAATGTGGGGGACCTGAGGGCCTGAGTCCTAACTTGAGATATGAATTACCAACTCAGACTTTCAAGTCTCCTTTAGACATCAATACACAAATTCCACAAAAAGTTTGAGTAAAATTGGAGCGTCTCAAATTAGGATTCAGCCCATAGATTCCACTATGAAGACAGACGTCAATGAGGGGAACCTACTCAAATCCGACGTGGACTAAGAACTCAGCCGAGGGTTTTGCTGCTTTTGGTTGAAACACTTGTTCGCGTTGTCATGCCAGTTGTCTCTCAAAAGCTGCTGAGGCTAATCTGAAGCTAAACCCACTTCTAGTAATTTCTGACAGCATGTTAGTAAGACCCCTGGACCTTCCAAGTGTAGACCTGCAGATATCTTTGTTAAGAGACCATTCTTGGGCACCAACCAAATCAACTTTCAGAGTTGAAGTTGATTGCGTCTACTATAAAGTAAGTAGAGGGTGCTGCACTAAGAACACTGTTCAATTTCCACAGCTTAAAGGAAGACAAATGTGGAGTAAAATTAAATCAGAGGTCAGAAAACAATAGGAAACCGTTTAGGGAGGAGAAATAAACACCAGAATGCTTTTTGTTCCATCAAGTGGAGACTCTTTGCTAACCTCCTACAATCCACTCGCATAAAAACATTCCTAAAAAAACACATTTAAAACCCAATAACAAAATAACTTATCCATCTATATTCTTCATACCATTCAATCTGGGTAGAGTGATTCATAATTATATCCTCTAATTTCAACTGGAAGGCACATCCATAAGGCTATAAAAGGAGTAGCAAAGCATTCGGCATGGTTCTCTCCCAACACAAGAAAAGGAAAAATTAGAGGGTGATTATTGCTGCTTTGAGAAAAGCAAAAATGATCTAAATGAAAAACGTGACATCACGAAGAATCTGAATAAAAACAAGAATGATAATAACGTTGTGTGAATCGCATGAACAGATGCTTTCAAACCAGAGGAAATCAACTTTCAGTAAATTCAAATTGTTCACTTCTTTTGTGTGTTGTGTACAATTTGAAAAGAGTAGTGTGGATTTCCCCCCCGACCGACCCCGCCCCCCATTTCACATAAGAGCCTGGACCTCCAGAGCAACACCATATCCTTCATCATCATCATTATCATCATCATCATCATCATCATCAAATGGCTACGGTTTCTACCTTCATTGGAGTGTGTGTGTGTCTCTTAGGGCTAGCACTGGGATAGGAGGTGTGGGCGGTCCCAGAGGCAGCGTGTGTGTGTGTGATTTTAAGAGTAGAAGGTGAGGACGCTCTGGTGGTTGCCTCGTACCAGGAGGAGGGGAGGCAGGTCCTTGGACAGAGTCTCCAACCAGGACATGTAGAGAGCACTGGATACTGCTCCCTTTCTGGCCAGGGGCATGCTCCTGGAAGAGAGATATTAAGAAGTCATACAGTGTCCTTGGCAAAATGCACAAGAGAAAGTATAACCTATTGAGAAAAATACCCAGGGGGGGGGGGGGGGTTGGGATTGGGTGTATGTCCACGAAAGAGTAGTTCAGATTCACCCTAGGTCTGATTGACCATCACACTACTGTTACCTCACCGATACGGTCCCACTTCCTGGGCAGTTACATAGAGACATCTTCACATAGGCTGACTGTCAATCATGTGACCAGCTGCACCATCCAGTCCCACTTGATTTTATTGCATTAGTCTGGGTTTCCCTTCAGATCGCACTATCCATTTCAGACCTCAACCTCGTGCCCCATCCGTGTATCAGCACAAACTCAATCCCACACGCCTACTTCAATAAAGTGCATTATGACTAACAGACAGCAATGACACATCCTATTCCAAACATCCATTAATGAGACACAAAATGGAGGTCCAGTGACACTGAGGACAATGGGCTCCTTCATTATAGTGGTATCAGTATCAGTGGTGGAGGGGAGAAGAGCAGTGGTGTTGTGAATAGGATAGCAGGGACTGAAGCAAAGCCTAGCCAGTTGTGGAGAATGCAAAGACAATTAACCCACAGCCCTACTGAAAGAGTGTGTGGACTATCGTCTGTCTGTGCGTCGACTATTGTCTGTGTGCGCGTAGACTATCGTCTGTGTGTGTGTTGTGTGTGTGTGCACGTGGACAATCGTCTTTGTGCGCGTGTGCGTGGACTATCGTCTGTGTGCGCGGACTATCGTCTGTGTATGGACTATCATCTGTGTGTGCGTGTACTATCTATCGTCTGTGTATCTGTGTGTACTATCGTCTGTATGGACTATCATCTGTGTGTGCATACTATCTATCGCTAGTCCCGTGTAGCTCAGTTGGTAGAGCATGGCGCTTGCAACGCCAGGGTTGTGGGTTCGATTCCCACGGGGGGCCAGTACAAAAAAGTATGAATGTATGTACTTGTAAGTCGCTCTGGATAAGAGCGTCTGCTAAATGATTTAAATGTAAATGTATCGTCTGTGTATCTCTGTGTGTGTGGACTATCGTCTGTGTGTCCATAGGAGAGGGAAGGATTAGTGAGGAAGCAGTGGGAGAATGAAATGAGGATGAGAGGAAAATGGAGAGGGTAAATATAGCAGAGAGAGAAGAGGATGAAGAGTGGATTGAGAAAGAAAGGAGTGTGAGCAAAGGTGGAAGTTAAGTGGCAGAGAAGTGGGAAAAATTGAGGTAAGGGGAGGCCAGATGAGAGAAGGTGAGACCTGGGGGTGGGTGACAGAGGAAAATGTTTATGGGAGGGCTGCTGGCGTCTCAGTTTACAGGACAGCCAGCTGATTCACTTAGCGCCCATTATTGACAGACACGAGGCCTCCTCCACATCTTCACACTGCCGGTGGTTGCCAGAGGTCAAAGCCATAATGCCCGCACACAGGCAGGTTGCAACACACATTAATAAATCCGCTTACATGACAATGAGGTTGGCTGTGCTCGAGTGCTCCTTCAGCAGTTCGTTCAGTCTGATCTGACGATTAGTCTGAGAAGAATCAAAACAAAAATACAGGTTAAGTTGCATACACAAGCATTGGGTTACGAGATTACCATCTAAGACTGAAGCCACACTTGGCTGTAAGATAGGCTGATATCGGAGCACATTCCTCCCCATATAGCTCGTAAAATACATTGGGCACAATACATCATCGGCTTGGTTCCATTTCATCTCCTAGCATCCTACAGTTAGCCCCTACCAGTCCATGTTCACAGATCTGAAAGGACTGGATAGGAATAAGTGATATGGTGATGGCTAGTGGTTAGACTCACCTTGGCCCTGTAGAGTTCCAGCTCGTTGTCTGTGATCCTCCAGGGCTCGCTGGCCTTCAGTGCCTCTGCTGTATCCTGCTCCATGTCGTCCTCCTTCAGCCGGTACGGCTCGATCATCTCCTCAAAGGCAGTCACACTTAAACACCACAGGGGATCAAAGGTTGTTAAACCATTGCACAACACACAAAGTCAAAAGTTTAGACACACCTATTCATTCAAGGATTTTTCTTTATTTTTACTATTTTCTCCATTGTAGAATAATATTGAAGACATCAAAACTATGAAATAACACATGGAATCAAAAAAGTGTTAAATCAAAATATATTTTATATTTGAGATTCTTCAAAGTAGCCGCCCTTTGCCTTGATGAAAGCTTTGCCCACACTTGTCATTCTCTCAACCAGCTTCACCTGGAATGCTTTTCCAACCGTCTTGGAGGAGTTCCCACATATGCTGAGCACTTGTTGGCTGCTTTTCCTTCACTCTGCAGTCCAAATCATCCCAAACCATCTCAAATTGGGTTGAGGTCAGGTGATTGTGGAGGCCAGGTCATCTGATGCAGCTCCATCACTTTCCTTCTTGGTCAAATAGCCCTTACACAGCATGGAGGTGTGTTGGGTCATTGTCCTGTTGAAAAATACACGATAGTCCCACTAAGCGCAAACCAGATGGGATGGCGTATCGCTGCAGAATGCTGTGGTAGCCATGCTGGTTATGTGTGCCTTGAATTCCGAATAAATCACAGTGTCACCAGCAAAGCACCACCACACCTCCTCCTCCATGCTTCATAGTTGGAACTACACATGCGAATATCATACGTTCACTTACTCTGCATCTCACAAAGACACAGCGGTTGGAACCCAAAATCTCAAATTTGGACTCAGACCGAAAGGACAGATTTCCACCGGTTCAAGCAAGTCTTCTTATTGGTGTCCTTTAGTAGTGTTTTTTTTTGCCAGTAACTCAACAATGAAGGCCTGATTCACACAGTCTCCTCTGAACAGATGTTGAGATGTGTCTGTTACTTGAACTCTGTGAAGCATTAATTTTGCCTGTCATTTCTGAGGCTGGTAACTCTAATGAACTTATCCTCTGCAGCAGTAGTAACTCTGGGTCTTCTTTTCCTGTGGCGGTCCTCATGAGAGCCAGTTTCATCATAGCGCTTGATGGTTTTTGTGACTGCACATTTTCTGGATTCACTGACCTTCATATCTTAAAGTAATAATGGACTGTCGTTTCTCTTTGCTTATTTGAGCTGTTCTTGCCATAATATGGACGTGGTCTTTTACCAAATAGGGCTTTCTTCTGTATATCACCCTTTGGCTCAAACGCATTAAGAAGGAAAGAAATTCCACAAATGAACTTTTAACAAGACACACCTGTTCATTTAAACGCATTCCAAAGCTGTCATCAAGGCAAAGGCTGGCCACTTTGAAGAATATAAAATATATTTTGATATGTTTAATACTTTTTTGGTTACTGCATGATTCCATGTGTTATTTCATAGTTTTGATGTTTTCACTATTATTCTACAATGTAGAAAATAATAAAAAATAAAGAAAAACCCTTGAATGAGTAGGTGTTCTAAAACATTTGACTGGTACATTTGACACACACCGCAGTAATAAGTTTCATTCAAAATATATGTTACAATTCAAATTAACGCTACTGTATGTTACTATGCACAACAATCTGTTTCCAACTCGTAGAAAACATTGCGGCTTGCAGTCTACATTTGCAATACGCCACTTGAGTGTCCAAAAGGGAATTATCCTATTATTCATATTTGTGAATGTCAATATAAGGTTTCCTGTAAGTATTTAAGTGCTTGTAGACTTGTTGACTCCCAGCTCAAAGAACACAGTCTGCTTAGTTACTTCACTTTCTTTTTACATACATTTTGCAATGACAATTCAATTAAGGACAAATTTAAAAAAGAAACGGTCGCCAACCCACACGACAATCTGAGATCTGTCAAAAGGGAGAATCAATCATGAGAGAAAAACAACATACTTCTCTTTTTTGGGCTTGGTGTTGATGTCTCCCAGTACATTGATGTCAGAGAAGTCTATCCTGAACTTGCTGAGAAGTGTGGCCATCCTGAGGAGGAACAAATGCCTGATCAAATACTGAAAAGCCACTTACATCCAGAAGCTTTAGAGAGACTGCAAACACAAGCCACTGAGGGCACGAAGAAGCCATTTTGAAGTATCACATCAAACAGGTGCAAGCTGTAGTTTATATTTTGTAGGGGAAAAGCCGTTGTGGCTGTTGAGAGGCTCTCTCTTTATGACAGTCATTTCCCTAGGCTTTTTTCTTCAAAAGATTGGGATAACGTCTCCTCAAAACATCTTCAGCGTCGGCACACGGCGACTACAAACATGGAATGTCTGCGTGAGAACTGCAACTTTTTTTTATTTTCATATCAAAGGATACCGGAATCCTCAATGACATGCAGAGAGTTTGGATGGGATATTATTGCAATAAAAGAGGTCCAAGTATTGAACAAATGAAGTTCAAGAAAGATGGCTAGCCAGTAGTGAAACTCTGTTCAAATCAGCAAGGAAATGTCTGGTCCTGGTTTAATCAAATGTCTGGTCCTGGTTTTCTCAAATGTCTGGTCCTGGTTTTCAAGTAATAAACACACAAAATAAATGAGTTGTGGCACACGCTAAGATAAAAGGCTTGGGTTGCCAGGAAGGTGGTAATTTTTGCCAACAAAAGGGAGGCAGCTGTGGGGGGACAATAACAGTGAGGGACAGGACATTTTGGACAATAATACTACTGCCATGTGGGTTTGTAATACGCAGAACACAGACAAGGAGAAAAAGAGACAGAGACCCTAACCTGCTTATGTGAAGCGAATGCCACAGACGACGATAAAGCGTTTATATAAAAAGACATGCAGGTTTAATGTGGTGATGCAACAACGTGGGTTTAATCCCATCGGGCTGTGCCCATGCCAGTCAGTGTTTTTAGAAGGCAATCCCTGGCACCATTAACACACTGATATTATTCAGCAGTTTGAGTGAGTTCGCCAGACAGACTTAAATCTAGGCCATAAGAGAAAAGAAAAATGAATAATTAAATTTCTCCCATTATGCATGTAGCATTAAGTGTGTTTTAATTGTTGTTTTTTTAACCTTTTTTAAACTAGTTTTCCCCAGAATTTAACCTAAAGGTTCTTTGTGTGTTTTGTTGTCATTGTATTTCCGCATTAGCCTATGTCAGCAATCTAGCCATGAAGTTATTTCAGGTACTTTCAACACATTGGCATATGTAGAATAGCTCTACAGCAACTAGGACTATCCACTCACGCTCTGCGGTCGTGGTCGATCCTGTTAATCTTGCCTCCGATGAAGACGCGGATCTTGCAGTCATTCCACTTCTTCTTGTTGGTGAGCAGATAGGGGATGAGCAGGGTGAGGCCTGGCAGAGTCACGAGAAAGACAGTCACTCACCATCTGTTTGTGGGGCCATGCTGTGGTTTGTTCTTGCTGATGTGCAGAGTTGGGATATCTCTAGAGTCTGAGGGCTTTCTAGTGTCCTCAAAGCTGCAATGCCCATTTCTGTCCCCATTTCTCAGCCACAGATTGTTGACAACATGTCAACTATATTTAGTCTCCAATGTTTATTGAAACATATACATTTGTACAGAGAGCATTTGTTGTCTCTAAAATAGATTGTTACAGTTGTTGGTTAGCTAGCAAATCTTTGCCATAATAGCATTGACATGAAATCAGTCAAAACACCTCAAAACAAGACATGGTTTAAAGAACAAGATGAAACGAGCCACCTACGTTTCCCCACATGGCAGTTTCTTGTCATTGTTGCTAGCTATCTGGCCATTCAGAATCATAACACACTGACTTTTGCCCCATTTACGGGTGCACAGTTTGTGACGTTGTCAGCTAACCCATCTATAGCCTTAAGTGTTTTCCTGCGTCCCAACTATCTACTCTTTCTCCTGAAGTGCGCATTCTTCCCAACACATTCAAAAGCATTGGGTTAGTGTGAACATGGGCTAGACCAGTGTTTCTCAACCCTGGTCCTGGGGACCTGGTCCTGGGGACCAGGATTGAGAAACATTTGGTTAGACGGTTTCCACCATACTTCTATACAAATCATTATCTTTTAAAGGGGAGGGCAGGGAGTGTTTGTCAACTTAAAACTGGGGTATCAAAGCTGCTCTGTAACAGAAACACTAGGCAGTAAGTAATCATATAGCACCCCCTTGTGCTCTGGAGGACCAGACTTAACTCACCGCCGTCGTCAAAGAGCCACCACACGTCCACAGTGCCTTTGCCTTGTTTCCTTTTGAACAGCTGACTGGCGTCCAGTAGCCTCTGGTCGGCCACGTTCAACGTCTGGGGGCTTTTCTCTGTGGGGCCCAAAAATTGCCATGTCAGACACTAAGATCAAGACAGGACAGGAAGCTGTATGCTCACTTAGGGAGATGACTTCGGTAGGAATTCCTCTCTGTGTGTGACTCAGAATGGGACCGCAATCATAAAGTCTCTAGGATCAGTTTTGTCTTTTAGATCATAATGAACCAGATTATACAGACAAGAGGGACCTGATCCTAGATCAGCACTGTCTCCTAGTTTATATATATTTTTTGCCCTGGTCCCAGATATGTTGTTTGTGTGATCTTGCCAACTCCTAAGGTCATTAGCAAGACTTTGGATCAGGATATGTGTGATAGAAATCAAAGGAAGTGGGATCTTATGTGTATTTTATCTAACAGTCACAGTACAATGGAAACCTTCTCTGAAGTGGGCTCAGTGGAATGTAAACGGTGTGCAGTCAGTGAGTGTCTATTGTAACATTCCTTTCTCTGCTCTCTGTCTGTCTGGGACTTGGATAAGTAGACAGTAGTTATAAAACAGCTGTACCTGAAAAGCACATGACAAATACACACAGAGAGAAGAGGGGGGGGGGGGGGGGGGGGGTAGAGAGGTAGAGAGAATACAGAGAGGGGTAGCGAGAGAGACAGTACAGAGAGGGGTAAAACAGAGAGAGGGGTAGAGAGAATATAGAGAGGGGTAGAGAGAATATAGAGAGGGGTAGAGAGAATATAGAGAGGGGTAGAACAGAGAAAATAGAGAATATAGAGAGGGGTAGAGAGAATATAGAGAGGGGTAGAACAGAGAAAATACAGAGAATATAGAGAGGGGTAGAACAGAGAAAATACAGAGAATATAGAGAGGGGTAGAGAGAATATAGAGAGGGGTAGAACAGAGAAAATAGAGAATATAGAGAGGGGTAGAGAGAATATAGAGAGGGGTAGAACAGAGAAAATAGAGAGAATATAGAGAGGGGTAGAACAGAGAAAATAGAGAATATAGAGGGGTAGAGAGAATATAGAGAGGGGTAGAACAGAGAAAAGAGAGAATATAGAGAGGGGTAGAGAGAATATAGAGGGGTAGAGAGAATATAGAGAGGGGTAGAGAGAGAATAGAGGGGTAGAATGAGGTAGAAAAAGGGGGAGAGGAGAGAAAAGCAGACAAACCCCAACAGCAACAGACATGCCTGCCAGAAAGGAAGGGAGAGAGACAGTGACAAAGTACTGAAGACAGTGTCATCTCCGCAGAAAGAGAAGAAACAGGCACTAAAGACCGGCAGGAAGCCCAGCAAAGAAAGGATTTAGAGAAAATACAACGTCAGAGCAGACACACACGACGGCGCTTCAGGGACTGCGCTAGAGCTACAGGAAGCCGGAGTGAGTGCAAAGACAGGAGAAAATAAACATACAGGTTATTCCCAGAGCTAGGACGCTAGCCCTAACCCAGAGCTAGGACGCTAGCCCTAACCCAGAGCTAGGACGCTAGCCCTAACCCAGAGCCAGGACGCTAGCCCTAACCCAGAGCCAAGACGCTAGCCCTAACCCAGAGCCAAGACGCTAGCCCTAACCCAGAGCCAAGACGCTAGCCCTAACCCAGAGCCAGGACGCTAGCCCTAACCCAGAGCCAGGACGCTAGCCCTAACCCAGAGCCAGGACGCTAGCCCTAACCCAGAGCCAGGACGCTAGCCCTAACCCAGAGCCAAGACAGCTAGCCCTAACCCAGAGCTAGGACGCTAGCCCTAACCCAGAGCCAGGACGCTAGCCCTAACCCAAAGCCATTGACAGCTAGCCCTAACCCAGAGCCAGACAGCTAGCCCTAACCCAGAGCCAGACAGCTAGCCCTAACCCAGAGCCAGAACGCTAGCCCTAACCCAGAGCCAAGACAGCTAGCCCTAATCCAGAGCCAGACAGCTAGCCCTAACCCAGAGCCAGACAGCTAGCCCTAACCCAGAGCCAGACAGCTAGCCCTAACCCAGAGCCAGACAGCTAGCCCTAACCCAGAGCCAGGACGCTAGCCCTAACCCAGAGCCAGACAGCTAGCCCTAACCCAGAGCCAGGACGCTAGCCCTAACCCAGAGCCAGGACGCTAGCCCTAACCCAGAGCCAGGACGCTAGCCCTAACCCAGAGCTAGGACGCTAGCCCTAACCTAGAGCTAGGACGCTAGCCCTAACCTAGAGCTAGGACGCTAGCCCTAACCTAGAGCTAGGACGCTAGCCCTAACCCAGAGCCAGACAGCTAGCCCTAACCCAGAGCCAGACAGCTAGCCCTAACCCAGAGCCAGGACGCTAGCCCTAACCCAGAGCCAGACAGCTAGCCCTAACCCAGAGCCAGGACGCTAGCCCTAACCCAGAGCCAGGACGCTAGCCCTAACCCAGAGCTAGGACGCTAGCCCTAACCTAGAGCTAGGACGCTAGCCCTAACCCAGAGCCAGACAGCTAGCCAGGCAGGAAAGACTAACCCTAGATGACAGAGGAAGACGGTAACAAAGGGTGACAGAGTTTGCGCATGAGTGTGAGAGCAATAGAAACAGAAAAGAAAACCAAACTCAACCAGGTTCCACGGTTCGAAAGCACATGACTGCGAGTGAGAGTAAGAGAAAGAGAATTACAATAAGGCAACATGACAGGAAGATAATGTGTGAGGGAAGGGAAAGGGGGATACAGTCAGTTGTACAACAATGCATTCAACTGAAATGTGTCTTCCACATTTAACCCAACCCCTCTGAATCAGAGTGTGGGTACGGGTGATGCAGGTACGTGTGCGTGCACGTGGGTACGTGTGTGTGCGTACGAGTGCATGCGGTGAGCGCGAGTGAGTAGGTGTGCGTACGAGTGCATGCGGTGAGCGCGAGTGAGTAGGTGTGCGTACGAGTGCATGCGGTGAGCGCGAGTGAGTAGGTGTGCGTACGAGTGCATGCGGTGAGCGCGAGTGAGTAGGTGTGCGTACGAGTGCATGCGGTGAGCGCGAGTGAGTAGGTGTGCGTACGAGTGCATGCGGTGAGCGCGAGTGAGTAGGTGTGCGTACGAGTGCATGCGGTGAGCGCGAGTGAGTAGGTGTGCGTACGAGTGCATGCGGTGAGCGCGAGTGAGTAGGTGTGCGTACGAGTGCATGCGGTGAGCGCGAGTGAGTAGGTGTGCGTACGAGTGCATGCGGTGAGCGCGAGTGAGTAGGTGTGCGTACGAGTGCATGCGGTGAGCGCGAGTGAGTAGGTGTGCGTACGAGTGCATGCGGTGAGCGCGAGTGAGTAGGTGTGCGTACGAGTGCATGCGGTGAGCGCGAGTGAGTAGGTGTGCGTACGAGTGCATGCGGTGAGCGCGAGTGAGTAGGTGTGCGTACGAGTGCATGCGGTGAGCGCGAGTGAGTAGGTGTGCGTTGGTACGTGTGCGTGCGAGCGAGTAGGTGTGCGTTGGTACGTGTGCGTTGGTACGTGTGCGTTGGTACGTGTGCGTGCGAGCGAGTGCGTGTGCGCGTGGGTACGTGTGCGCGTGGGTACGTGTGCGCGTGGGTACGTGTGCGCGTGGGTACGTGTGCGCGTGGGTACGTGTGCGCGTGGGTACGTGTGCGCGTGGGTACGTGTGTGCGTGTGACTGGGTACGTGTGAGTGCGTGTGTACGTATGCGTGTACGTATTCGTGGGTACGTGTGGGTGCGTGTGAGCGGGTACGTGTGCGTGAGTGGGTGCGTGCAGTGAGTAGGTGTAAGAGGACATGTGAAAGCAATAGAAAGAGAGAAAAGGAAAGGTAAAGAAACTCAATAAGGTGGACTGCCTGCCTTTTCTCAACAGCGGCTTCGTTGCGGCTTTGCGTTCATCATCGTCACCTGGATCATGTAAAAACAAAAAAGATGGAGGGAGAGAGAAAATGAAAAAAAAAAATACAGAGAGAGAAATAGAGAACGGAAGGGTTAATGTTTTTGTTGCTGTCGCCATGATGGGAAACCCATCTACCCCACTACAATGAGGGGATTTTTCTGGGGTGGGGAGTGGGTGTGTTGGGGGGGGGGGGGGGGGGGCACTACGTCAGTTAATCCCTGCGCCAAACAAAATGGAATGGGCATCAGTGGTAACACCAACTGTTGGGGTCTCTCAGGGAAGGAACCCCGGCAATGGTTAGAAATCTGGAGTCAGAAATCTCCACTACTGGCTTAGTAGTGGACGAGCACTTTTGAGAGTTTTAAGACAGTGGTTTAGATGTTTGACTCCTTTAAAAGCTACTGGAATAGTGTGAAGACAGATTAGTGTAACCAGTGTTTCTAGCCAGGACTCTTTAGTCTTTAGAGGGCAAAATCATTTTCTAGAGGGCAAAATCAGAAACACTGCTTTACAACAACTTAACAGTTTAAATAACATACTAAATAACTAGGTCTAAATCACTTAACAGTTTAAATAACATACTAAATAACTAGGTCTAAATCACTTAATTCTGAAGAATTTGGGGGAGGTTCTCTGGTAGTGTCAAAAGTGTGAAAGTAATGTACGCAAGTAATCTGAGAAAAATAATTAAGCTTCCGGCATTAGAATTGCTTACTGCTAAGCCGATTATAGATGTGACATTAATCTTCAACTAGCTGTTTTCGTCACTTGGCACTAAAAGGTCACCATGTAGTACAAACATGTACCTTAGTTTAAGTAGTCAACCGGCATGGACACAAACACCCTCTCTCTCCATCAAACAAGTGCACACTGAAGTATTCACACACACACACGTCAGGGTAACATTACAAAACCCACACAAACACACAGCTTCAGATGCTCTTCATTATTGACTGTGGGAGGGAATTGAGTGAATCGTGAGAAATGTCACTTCCTCTGTCACTGCACAGGATCAGGGACCTGATCTTCCCTATGGGAGGAAATAGAATTCAACTGAAGTTCCCAGCCTGTCCATGCTGCACTGTGGGAACAGTTTCCCTGTTTGTTTGGTCATAGTTGAAGGAGGAAAACACACACATTTTAGTGAAGCAATGTGTGTGTGTGTGTATTTGGGTTTGTGTGTGTGCATATGCGTCTAAGTGCATGAGATGTTTGTGTGCATGTGTGTGCGTACACGTACGTGTGTGTAAACAAACAAGGACAGACACACACACACTGTAGTGAAACCATCTGTGGGCTGTGGACTAACAAACTGGGCCCAGTGGGAAGGCTGGGGGTTACGGGGTCAGAGGCCACTTCCTCTCTGAGTAGGGCGACTTACAGGGCCGCCCACTCAGTGGATCCTAGTGACTGGCTGGCGAGATATAAGGGAGGCCTTTGAGAGATCTAGAGGGGATAGGGAGTGTGGCGATAAGAATTCTGAAAGCAGTTTACATCCTGACCTTTCTCAAGCACGTTCACATTGTGATTTCACAAGAAACCTAGTTCACTTTGGCACAGTATCAGACCATCGAATGTCATCAAACGCCAAAGTTTCCATACATGCTGACGTGAAGTTATGGACAATTAGGTTGAGGAAGAGGGGTGAACCAACCTTACTGCTCCTGAAGAGCTATTGTTTTCTTCCTGTCCAACTCTCAGGACCTCCATTAGCTGAAGCAGGTATGTGCTCAAAACCACTGGTGTAGAATCTAAGTAAAAAGGCACTGGACGCGTGTTCCTGTTTATGTGGGATACTTTAGAATGACGCTTGTAATGGGAAATATGATGAATTACTTTCCTGTATTTGAGCCTATAATTATCTGCTGAGGCTCACTACCTTTGACCTGCTTAACTGCCAGTATCAAATGTCTGCCAACGTTGAGCCGAGGACACACTGACAATGTATCTGTGACACTGTGTGATTCTGTAGCAGCTGATGTTGTGACTTCTGTCGGTGCTGTGTGATTAATATCAGAGAAGACTCGTTAGACATTTTCTCTGCTTCTGATCTGGAGGCGTCTCCCTGTTGCAACTTGTAATAAACCGGATCGATTTTTGATTGACATTATCAACAACTGCGCTCCTTTTGGTTCACCTGGAAATTCCCATTACAACTCCTGACCTTTCTGGATGGCTGGGCTGTTCTGGACGCTGGTGGCTTTGGACGAGGGCTTGGATGAGTCTCCGTCAGAGTCCTTCATGTCGATGGACACCACCACATCCTTCATCCCCGACGTTTTCTCCTGCGACGACAGCAGGTCATCTGCAAAACAAAGCTAAACTATTAGCCAACTAAAACTGACGTTACCAGAACATCCTGCAAACATGGTGAACAAATTACCTGCGATGCTAAACTATTAGCATAACGCGAACAGAACATCCTGTTAACATTGAAAATAAATGACCTGCAAAGTAGCCCGGGCTGAGTGGAAAACAACTTGAGCAAGACTCCATTTTGTGTCCACTAAACACAGAAGTGGCCAGTAACTGTTAAAATGTAGGTAATTATCTTGATGATGGGGTTATTTGATGGGTGAAAGGGAAACAGTGTGTTTGAAAATGGCCAGCGAGCCATTTGGACCAATTAAGGTGAATTTGGGTGGACTTTTGGCTGCGTAACAAACCAAGTCAAGTGACTGGACTGAGGAAGATTAATTCAACTGAAAAGTACACAGTTAGGAACTGCTCGGTAATATGATACAGCCGCTTCCCACAAACAAGCAAGGACTTGGGCCTAACTTTTTCCTTTAATGCAATTATCTACATGTATTGACTAAGGTTTATTGGTGAAGGAATGGTGGTCGAGTAACATGCCTACTCTTCAACCAAGACATCATCTTCACAATATGTAGAAGAAAATGGGTTTCAAATCCAGGGGAAAGAAAAAGGTCACCCTTCAGGTGAAGATGAATAAGAAGGTTAACAGGAAGTGACTGCGTGGGACCCACATGATCTTCTACAATCTGCAGTTGGACTGTGTTTGGAAAGCAAATCTAATAAAACATCTCTTTGAGTTACTTGTTTAATTAAATCGCTCTCTCCAACTGGCGAGAGCCACATTGAGTTAAAGAATCACACCTCATTATTGGTTGCTCTCGATTCCCTGTGTAGTCGCAGAACATATTGACATGACGCAGCAAAGCACTGGTGCTAAATTCATTTTCTCAATAATAAAATAACGCTTTATGAGGAAACCAATATGAGACAAGGTGATGAGATTAGTCGTTTGGCAAGAGAGTGTTTAGCGTGTGTGTGTGGGTGGGTGGGTAAGAGTATCATGTCGTTTGGTACAGAAGTGTTACTGTGTGTGTGAGTACACCTTGTTCTGAGATGTGGGACACGTCTAGACCCTCCTTCAGTCTGAGGACCACGGCACCGTACTGATAGTCAAAAGCATCACTGAAAGACAAACAGAAAGAAACACGTGCTGTTGGCATTTCACAGGAAGCCGCTTGACACAGAACTGGGCCCGGCTCTGTGTTTACGTGTATAACACACTACATTAAAACCTGTACTTTTCCACTTGGACAAAACACACTAACCAGGCTAACGCAAACAAACAAGCTAAGGACTCAGGCCAAAGCGAAATGCCTTACTGGTAGATGTGGGAACTTCATGATGATGTGAAAACTGCCAGCCAGACTTCACCCAATTAATAATACTTTGATGTCTATAGGTGAAGCTAGCATAAATTGAAAACTAAAGAGCACATTCCTATAAGTATTAGCGTAGCTTTTAATATACTGTGGCTGAACCATCTCTAACATTCCAATCTAATACAAAAATTCCCACACTTTACACCAGGAACTGATTCAACCTAAATCCATTGGTTAATACCTACGTGACTCTGATTAAGTTGATAAAGGTTTTCAGAAGTCCAAGCTCTGTGTGTGTGTGTGTGTGTGTGTGTGTGTGTGTGTGTGTGTGTATATAAAATGACTTTTCTAATCCGGCATCTTTGTGGACAGCCTTTTGACAAGGTGGCTTGCGAGGCCCCTGCTGACTCACTGGATCATCTGGATGTAGGTCTCAACGTTCATCATGTCTCCGTCCTTCCAGTCGTTCTTGAAGCCAATCACCAGAGTGTTGGGCCTCAGACGACCTAGGCCAGCCGCCTTGAGAAAACACAGGTCAAAACATCCTAAAGAAACAACTAAATAAATCACGGTCAGGAGTTTAACCCCCCCTCCCCCTCAAGTGACACAGCTGTCAAAGGCACTGCATTGCAGTGTTAAAGGCGTCACTACAGAGCCTGGTTCGTTCCCAGGCGGTGTCACAACCGGCCGTGATCGGGAGTACCATTGGGCGGCGCACAATTCACCCAGCGTCGTCCGGGTTGGGGGGGGGTAGGCCGTCATTGTAACTAAGAATTTGTTCTTAACTGACTTGCCTAGTGAAATAAAGGTTCAATAAAACATACATTTCACACGGTGCTGCATCTACCAAAAACCAGCTCACGCAATCGCTTTCAAGCATTAGAAAAAAGGCTGGTTGGCAGGCAATCATATCAAAGAGCACCATCGGCATCAGGGTCAATTCAATCTCAATCCATCATTAATTCTAGTTTTCAGTGTCAAATGACAATTCCATGGAGTTGAAATGGAGTTCACGCCAATGCTCACTACCGTGGGTTTCAATATATTTTCATGCACTTTGACTGAATGTACTTGAACTTTAGGATAAATAACGACAACTTTGTACAAGGTCAAAGGCTTGTGTTTCAAGGGCAACTAGAGTAGGGTAGCAGGTGGCCTAGTGGTTAGAGCACTGGGCCAGTAACAAAGGTTGCCCGTTTGAATCCCCAAACCGACAAGGTGAAAAATCTGTCATTCTGCCCTTGAGCAAGGCCGTTAACCACCCACGCCTCTGTTCCGGTTGGACCTCGTGTCACATTGATGATAAAAATACCTTTAATTCAAATAAGTTATTTTAGTTCTATCACAATTTATGTACTTAAAATTACTGCCCACTTAACTTCTATGGCTTGGTACACTGCCAATAATTGTAACGTTTGTCTGTTCTCACCTGTAGCAGATACTGGGTGCCCTCCCGAATGTCCTCAGCGAACACGGGTGTGTAGAATGCCTTGGTCTCGTTCTTCATCAGCCAGCGCTGGTAACGTGTCTGGTCATTGGACAGCTCTTTGAAGTTGGGCCTTCTGGAGCCCTGTGAACACAACACAAAGAAAATAGAGTCACGCTAAAGGCTAAGTGTAGTATTTAGTCACTCTTTAACAAAACAGAACCAATTCCACCTTGCAGTCAAATCACAGCTGGATATATTTACGGTACTAATCGTTATAAAAGGTTCTCAAGTTGTCCTGAAAAAATCCCTAATTCAAACAACCACTCTTAAAAAGGCCTATCCATGGAGTCTTGCTTATATCTAAAAAGAGGGCCTTCAGCGTAAGAAGCAGCCCTAAGCCAGAAAAGGTACCGCCATTATGAGTGAATGTTTTCACTGTTGGCTTGTGTCGTTGTACTTGCTCTTTTTTTGCAATAGAGAGAGTGAGGGTGTGTGTGAGAGAGAGTAAGCAAGACAAAGAGAGGGCACTATATTCCGCAGTACACCCAGTGGACTTGGAGGGATATTCTGCTCATGGAGAGGCACGCCACATTCTTTCCAACCGCTAAGCTAAAAACTGCTCCTCGCTCAAATTTTTTTTTAAATGCCCCTCTAAAATCACCATTTAATCAACACCCATCTGTTTTTGTGACTACCTGGACCTACCACTTGGTTTTGAAGTATTGAAACCAAACCATATGATTTGAATGACAAGTATTTTAATAAACATGAAAAGGTGAATGTCATATTAAACTGCATATAAACAATGTAAATAGGTCAGGAGCCAGACAGGGAACAGAAGGAATGAAAATGAATAGCCTACAAAGAAATACATTGTGAAGCATTTTCGAGTGCGACACTAGGCTGATAGGGACATAAAGCACTCAGCATTTAAACAACATTTCGTTGTATTAAATCATTAGTTTATAAATTGCGCATATAGGCTGTGACTTACTTAGAATTAAATACAAATTAATCTAAAAATGCCTTATTAGGCTTGGTCTGAATATATTTTTAGAAACACCAGTTTGGCCAGAGTCTGTGGCTTCAGGCTCGTGCCTGGAGAGCAGGCCGGCAGCAGAGAATATCCTCTCCCCTGCTTACAGAGCAGGCCGGCAGCAGAGAATATCCTCTCCCCTGCTTACAGAGCAGGCCGGCAGCAGAGAATATCCTCTCCCCTGCTTACAGAGCAGGCCGGCAGCAGAGAATATCCCCTCCCCTGCTTGCAGAGCAGGCCGGCAGCAGAGAATATCCCCTCCCCTGCTTGCAGAGCAGGCCGGCAGCAGAGCTACTAGGAATGCTGAACACCCTTTGTGGCACTCTTGCCAGGCCGGGCAGAGATGCAGTTGTTTTATTGATTTTTTCTCTCTATAGGTAAGGCCTAAAAGTTCAAAACGTAAAGCTCCTTGAAACTGGGAATATGCCGGCCCTATTGAACCAATATCAATTATGGCCTACTGTATAGATAATATAACAAAAATGAACAACTTAAGAGAGCCAATTTTTTTCTTTATATAAGTACTTTGCTACAATGACACTCTTAGCTAGCTACCCACCTTGTTCCTCTCTGTTAGCATGTGCACCTAGTACACCATCATGCTTTCAGGATACGGGTCTTTTCACATTCTACAATGATTCCTTAGTTGTGGACACCACATCACCACACTCCCTCTCTTGCTCTTGGTCCTCCTCATCTTTGTAAGACACCTTGATTTTTGCACCTGTGTTTCTTCATGAAAATATTTAGCAAACTCCATGACAGTAGCTTAAGTAGCTATAGCAGCACAAGTAAACTACAAATGCATGCTGGTCCAGGCATGCTCTGAGCTCGTGAAGTGGGCGCTACTGGAGAGAAGTTGGAGTGGCCAATAAGGCCGACGCTCCAGCCTCTGGGAATCTCGCTCCAGTCAAATTTGGCACGCTCCACTCACACACTGGTGGAGACAAATTGATTAAGGCCAGAGACTTTTCGCTGCTATTGACAGTAGAGTCTCAGTAAAGTGCCTTTTCACATTGTGGGCACAGCGGAGGGACGATTACATCAGCCTAGTCGTCACACCGTCTTATTGGACAGGTCATTTTATTGCCCCCAGGTGAGGGATTTAGATTTAAAAAGTAGCTAAAAGTCGTAAATACAAAACAACTAAAATGGGAGCAATGACTCACTCAACAGGAAATGTGGATTTTAAAAGTAAACAAGGGACTAATAAGAGCAACACAGGAGTCCAGAACAACACAGGAGCCACTGTGTTCGGTTTCCTGTAAATCGGTCCTAATGGTCTTCATGGGAGTTAATACAGCACTTAGTCACCTGCAGTCAACAAGAAGTAATTATGACATTGTTCATCTATGGCTCAATGGACCCTATGAGACAAGTGAAAAACTATGAAATGGAGCCCACACTGTGCCATGGTACGGTTATGGGATGGAGCCAAAATGGCCTCCGGTTGGGCGACGTCTCTGGTTACTCACCGTGCGAACATGGCCGCAGATCATTAGGCCCACATTCTTGGTGAAAGCGTGGACCAGGTGGAGCAGAGCCGGACGGGAGTTGGGGTAGCCCGTCATCACCAAGCACTGAGGTCTGTTATACAACAAGATCAAAACAGAGTTAGCATTTAGCTAACATCCATGCTAACAGTAAGTGGCGCACAAATTAACACAAAGACCTAACCCAGGAGTGGTAAAGCATGCACCCAGTAGCTGTCTAGGTGGGTTGACCAACAGCCACCGCTGGCTTAACCATTTTGACTTTTTTTTCATTGCTAGGTCACATGCACACAGTACTTAATGCGTCATCTCACACCGTGTCTTCTCATGACCTTGAGAGAAGACGTGGTCATATCCTCGATGAGGATTGAAAACAGACAGAGAGCTCCAGAGTAGCACACATCAAAGCAAATATGTTAAGCACATGGGATTAGGGGAGCCAGGAAGGGGGGAGAAAAGGCCAGGAGTAACATGTTTGAATTCTGACGACAATGTCAGACGCTCCCCAATCCCTCGCCAGCCGACTAATTGCCATTGGAACGCTTCCAGGGCAAACGGCGCAGTCCGAGTAGCATCTGTAGCGCCTCGTACAGTCCATGTGATAGCAATTGAACAATAAAGCGCAAGGTTGTTGTGTTGTGGCTCGGACAACGTCGACAACGGTTTCATCGTTTTTTAAAAATTCATCTGGTTCAGCTCTACTGAAGCACTTTTCCTATATCAGTTTCTGAACGAGACCCACTGGGTATGCTTGATTAAACTCCAGGTAAGTTTAATCAAGCATCACTAAAATGATAGTACTAAAGCATCACATATCTAGTTAGTCAGATAAAAAGGCCACTGCACAGTAGACCACAGTTGAGAAACGCAGTTCTATACCGATACTCTAATCCCCATGCTCTCTACCGTGGCTAGATAATGACCAATGCTAGGTTTCAGAGAATAGATGGTCTAGTCTAGCTCCTTTGTCCTGAAAATAGATGGTTTAGTTTAGCTCCTTTGTCCTGAGGCGAGGGAGTGCGAAGGATGCCAATCATATGCCATTGTTGTCCCAGGTGTGCAGTTACACAACCCTCTCCAGGGGGTGTGTCGTGCCGAGACCAAGAGAGGGCTCTGGCTGCAGCCTGACTCGACAAACAGCAGTTTCCTCCCCCGCTACCCCGCCTGCAGCCTGAGCCTACTGCAGCCTGATCTATAAGTCACAGTGAGCATGCGTTAGGGACGACTCGCCGAGCAGCATCGAACGGTAATTAAGTGAAGGAGTCGTCGTTAATCAAATTTGCCAATCAGATACTTTTAGAACTATGAGGGCAACAGCCTTTATGACAATGTGAATGATAGAGATTTCCTGAATACGATACATTTTACCCAGTAAATATTTAAAAAGTAACATAATGAAACTTAAACACCGGAACGGACGCCGGTGGTGAAAATTAGGCGGTTTAGTGACTAAAGAATCTAGCCTTTCGGGCTCACGAGTGAAGCAGCGGTCTAAGGCACTGGATCTCAGTACAACAGGTGTCACTGCAGTCCCTGGTTCGAATCCAGGCTGTATCACATCAGGCCGTGATTGGGAGTCCCATATGGCGGCGCACAATTGGCCCAGCGTTGTCCATGTTTGGCCGGGTTAGGACATCATTGTAAATAAGAATTTGTTCTTAACTGACTTGCCTAGTTAAATAAATACGGGCGAGCGCATTTTGAAGACGAGACATACCTTTCCTTTGGTCTAAGAAGTGAAAGCGTGTGTATATGGGAATGGGTTCTGTACAGTACCTGAAGTTCTTGATGTGGTCCTCAACACTGCTGAGATGCAGACTGTGGGTTAGGGCTTGGTGGTATGTCAGAGCCTGAGTGGAAGAGCCCCAGTTCACATCTGGAAGACAGGACAAACAGTCACATTCTGGAGTCAGGACCCTGTATGGGTGGCCATTAAGACGGTCAGGCCACTGGGGCAACTTCCATGCAGTGTGGGACTCAGTAGGGATGCTGTGTACGTGTGTGTGTGTGTGTGTACGTGTGTGTGTGTATGTGTGTGTGTGAAGCTGTGATGGAGAGCATTTGTGTATTAGAGATGCATGTCAAACTGAGTGTGTGAAGCCATGTGTGTATTTGTGGGTTCATACAAAGCCTCTCTGTAGATGTCTATATTGGTGTCTGGTGCTCTGCTGGGGTTTCTAGCGCAGGTCAGGTGTGTTTACCCAGAGGTCCCATTTGGGGCCTTCCTATCATCTGGGGACCCAGATAGCCATCTGACCCCTTTGGGGACCTCCACAGCCAGGCCAGAGAGGCTGAGCACCAACACAGGCGAGGGCATGTAGCAGCATGTAGCTGGTCCCCCACATGCTGCACCCTCCCAGCTCTAGACATTTCAAAAAGGCCCCCATTTAATGTCACACTGCCTTGCGTGGGCGGGTAGCTTAACAGAACGAGCCAGCCCTTTGGCAAATCACCATAGAAACACCGGAGGGAAAGTCTCTTCATGTACTAGATAACGTCATAGAAGGAACAAAAAGTTGTTCAGAAATCCATATGCTAATTAACAGAAAATCTAAGTTTCCCACGAAAATGTTATTTTCTAACCTGCAAATGGAGCCACAAGCCACTCTTAATGCAATATCATATTGTGAATAGCCAGCTCATTCCGGTTGAATTCAGACAGTTTCCACAACCCTGCGTTTTGCTATAAATACATTTAAACCGTGTTGGCCTGGGCTGCACTGCAGCAGAGGGTGCATAACAAACACCTCATTGTGATGCAAATGCTTACCACTTCACCAAAATACACATGTGCATCAGCAATAAAATAACTTGAAATATCAATACTGGGACCTGATTCACATTCTGTGTTCAAAGCATCTTTGGGCATCAAGGGACTGACTTCCAGTGCACTGTGCTAATGTGGCTTCATCATAGAGGATGACATTTCAGTGGAATCAAAAGAACTAGGCAATTATTTACGTTAAATGGTGAAAGTGTAATTTACATCGATTGACCTTCAATAGGACCTCTTTCGGGAAATGTTTTTTGTAGGCTAATTCATGAAAGATTCTGCTATAATTTGTAAAGTAAAATAACCGATAATCCACGTCAACAATAATCAACATCAAGTTTCACAATGAGCACCTATCTTGGCAAAATAACACTAGTCGATGTTGAGGCAATCCAAGATGGCCGACTTGGCCTGTTGACGAGTCACTCACCGGGCTTCTTGTAGCTCACGTAGATGTAGAGGCCCATGACAATGACGTTGGTCATCAAGGCTGCCCACCAGTTGATGACGAACATGACCACGCAGCACAGCACGGCTCCAGCCAGGGACACCCACATGTTGTAGTACTTGAAGCTGGGGCGCCATCCTAGGGTTCAGCGAAACGTTAGGTGAACTTCCTTAGAAGGACCCTCATAAAATGCACTTGAGGGGTCAGCCATACCAAGGGGTGACAGCATAGGACATTTGTCCTTGTAAAAGACAGAGGGGCTGGTATGGGAATTATATAACCAAATTTAAGGAAGAAAATGTGAACTTGAAAAGAGGTAGAATCTAAAAGGTTCGATCAAATCTGCCCCTCATGTCTATGAAGAACCAGTGACTCTATGACGAGCCGCTTACCATAGCTGAAAGCTCTTGTCGTAAAGCACATTTACGACTTGCATTAGTCTTCACATACATGGTTTTAGTGAAATTACTGAATCATTAAAAAAACAAAACAATGGGAGGCGGCTTAATATGGCAATGTCACTGAATGAATAAGAGCATGGATATGCACTTGGATTAAAAATGGAGTTAAAATTCAGAGTTAGCAACCAGTTAAAACATTGTAAGAGCATGTTACATCCACGGCTACTGGAAACCCGTTTATTGGGTACTAAAGACACTAGACCAGTGGGAGTTTAGTAAACTGGAACAATGGGGCACAGTTTGACTGTGTGCACGGTTACACAATGACAAGAACTACAAAAAAACACAGGACCTAAAGGGTACATTGTTTGTGACGTCATTCTTTGCCACATGACTGTTTTTACATGCAGTCATGGGAGAGAGACAATGGGCTAGAGCCAGAAAAGAAGGCGTTAGACATTGCCAGGTTGAGAGTTTCTAGAGGTGAGAAGCCAAGTGTCTATTTCCTTGCCTTTGGTGAGTCATGTACCCTTTAAGTCTGTGTAATTGAATGGTCTGTGCGGACAATGTCAGAATTAGATATCAACTCTACCTTCTGTTCTCCTAGGGTTTTTTGGTATTAAGGGAAAAACAAACGTCACTTTATACAACGACTGCTGAACGATACAACAGGTTAAAAATATCACATTGAAAATGGTTCATCTGTTTCTTCCATCATGACTAAAGCATAAGTGATTTCAACTAGGCATTAAAAAAAAGTAAATCTAAGCAGAGATCTTGATTTCTTGACACCGTTAGACTGACAGTCGAAACTGAGTGGACAGCGTCCATCTTTGATCAACCGAGTGATAATTAATGACACTGTCCCATTATGCCCAAGCTAGCTTCAGTACTAAACCCCATCCTCTGGAGGTTTGACCTCGACACAAATCAGTCAGACAAGGGTCAAATCCAAAATAGAGAATGTGTTACATTGAATAATAAAGAGCAGCACGCTGCTTTTCAGCAGTATTGTTTTCAGCCAAGTACAGTATCAATTGCATACTATTGAGTGTGTATTATGAGTCATTGAGCCATTCCCATTCATTCCAAACTACTTCCCTAAGATAAAGATGGCAGTAGCCGTTATTTAAGAAAACTCGCCGGATATGTTCAGATAGCTTAAGTAATGACATGCCTGAGTTATTTGGGAATGGCAAAGATAGATAAGACTCTATGCAACACATTTCACTGGAGCCATGCATATTAAACAAGTCTTATTCACCGAGAATCAGAGTTAGGACTGCCCCATCTCCCTCCACAATGTCAAAAGGGTCTGCCTTCAAGATGATTTGTCAGTCCCTATACAGGCTGTCATAGAATGGCTGTGCCTAGCTTCTAGGAAGACCGTCCATGGAGTGCTGTGTAAGTGTAAACAAATGTTATTTGTAATTATATAGTTGACATCAGTTTAAAAGGTATTCCTGGATGAGCCATTAAAAGTGAACCTAAAAAAGAAAAACACTCCACTGGGTATGATGTCTTCTCCATGTGGCTAGCCTCTATAGTAAATGGAATGACAACTTGTGAGCCACCATTGCATAACTTCATTGAAGTGGTTTAAAGGGATGACTATTGTATGCCTTGTACTGGAAGTAATTAGTGTGGAAGTCCTATCATTTCCTATTAAATCAAGTATTTAAGCCAAAAGGACCTGTGACCACTGACTTAAGTTAAGACTCATGACTTTACTCTTAAAGAGGAAATCCGCAGTTGAAACGTTTAACGCGTTCTTCCCACCCGTTTCGGTAAAAAGCTGTCCATAAAAAAAAAAAAAAGGATTTAACAACTGCAGATTGCCCCTTTAACTAGCAAATCTAGGAGGTTTCTTCAGCAAAGTACCATATTTGTATTTGTGGCTATAGTCAGGACCTTTGTGGCAGTTTTTTTGTTGTATTAAACTTCCGGTCTTTCTGCATATATAACTTTTCCTCAGGAAATGAGGCCTTACCTGGCGAGTGGGCCAGAGAGGCCTTACCTGGCGATTGGGCCAGAGAGGCCTTACCTGGCGAGTGGGCCAGAGAGGCCTTACCTGGCGAGTGGGCCAGAGAGGCCTTACCTGGCGAGTGGGCCAGAGAGGCCTTACCTGGCGAGTGGGCCAGAGAGGCCTTACCTGGCGAGTGGGCCAGAGAGGCCTTACCTGGCGAGTGGGCCAGAGAGGCCTTACCTGGCGAGTGGGCCAGAGAGGCCTTACCTGGCGAGTTGGCCAGAGAGGCGTGGAACACAGAGAAGTTGATGAGAGCATAGGAGGCCAGGAAGAAGTTGGAGATGATGGGAGCGATAATGTTCAACTTGGCTAAAATGAAACAAAAACATGGCTATTTAGATTAGCATTTTGTATATGTTGATTGGCAACTGTCCATAGACATTCAATAGTGCTCTTTAGGTAATTGGCAGTCCCAAACAGGACAGAACTATACTACGGAATGTCACATTCCTGACACCCTACAGAATTCCGTATTGTGAATAATAGTGTTGTCATTCGATGCAGAAACCTGGATAGCGTACTACGTACCAATAAGGATGAAGGCTAGAGCGATGCAAAACGTGAGGATGTAGCCGCGGAGGGGCTCGTTGTTCTTGCCGTAGCCCTTGGCAAACATCTCCAGGCCAGGGTAGATGTTGTCTTTGCATAAAGCCTGGAGGAGAAGGAACAAAATCATTGGAATTGGACACTGCTATACTAATCTGCGGATAGGACACCACATGACAAAGGAACATTGGGATACGAGATCACAATCTTGCCTTTTATCTGCGTCTATGGGACAGTAACTAACATGACAATGTTAGTATTTCATACAGTATGGATAGTATAAGCATAAACTGACTAGCAGGGACAGAGGAGGGAAGTGGTATCTGGGGAGGGTAGTCTAGGGACTTACCTGGAATACTTTGGGGGCGCTGACCAGAGAGGCCAGGGCAGAGGACAGAGTGGCGGAGAAGATCCCGGCGGTGATGATGGGTCCGAAACCAGACACGATGCTCATGACCTGAGGAAAAAGCATGTGAAAGGTTAAATGGCAGAGTTCATACGTTTCTTCAACAACTTATGTCCCACCCGGAATGAAGAGGACCAAGTATGCTTTTTCAAGTTCCCCTCACTACTGTTGGATTCTGGGACACACTTGGAACATGGCTATCCTAGAAACATGATACATCAGAAGTAAAACTATAGTATCTGAGGGGTGATAGAGACTGGTTTTTACATCAGAAGTTAATGGTTATCTGTAAGAGCCAGATGGCTTTGGAATGTGCCGAGTAGACGGGAGGAAGTCACAGGATTGCTATAGGGGATACGGGTGGAGGTAGGCATCAAGGGGGTTGAGGTCAGGTCAGATCCCCTTAAGGGAGAAGGAATGGTCTATTACCCCATCACTTCGTCTTCCTGTCGAACCATAAAAGATGTAAGGATTGGAGAGAAGGAGGAGTGCCTAAATTGGAGTATATATACACTGGTTGTGGTGGAAACATGTTTTGTCTGAATGCAGCTGTATTGACCCTCTGGGAAGAATTTTACTTGGTTAAGCTTCCACAGTGTCCTTAGAGTTTTTTTACTCTGAGAATGAGAACCTAACACTACTCAACTGTGATATTGCTACAAAATGGCTTCCGTTCTAGGTGGGAAACGGCACACATTCAGACATACCTGGAAGTCGTTCTGGAGTCCATATCTGCAGTTGTACAGGCCGTTGTCACTCTTGCAGGAGGAGAAGTCGTAGCCGAACTTGCAGGCGGCGTCGGTGCAGTTGGCCATGATCTGGGCGCTGTGAGTGTCATTGTCGTTTCCTGTTGCGTCTCTCACGATGCATGAACCTTTAATGAAAAATACAAAATGTCAAACCTTGTCTCTGTTATATTTATTTGGTCTTGTTAGGGGCGAATACTACATACCAGTAGAAATTGCAACACCCAGGTAGACAATACCGGTGATAAGAATGGCCAAGAGTGTTCCTCTTGGAATGGCCAGTTGTGGGTCCTGTGAATATAAATAAATGTTTAGTCTCCAACATTGATTTCATATCAAGTCCCCCACACACACACACACACACACACACACACACTAGGCTTTTAAATCAAGACAATATAGGAGTTCCATTGATTGTATTCATTGTAAATTAATTGAGGTTAGTCTTTTGCTTGTTTGTGATTTTGTTTTAAACAATGACCTGGGGTTCTTACAGAAAGGTCTCCTGAGATGTTGGCACCGGCCAGAATGCCAGTGGCTGCAGGGAAGAATATGGCAAAGACTGAGAAAAACGATTCTGTGCCCCGGAAGTCCGGACCCATGTTCTCCATCATAATCCCACCTTAGAGCAATGAGGGGGGAAAGGGGACGGGTTAAGCAAAACTGAGAAAATGCTGACAAAGCAAGCAGTGTGTATGTTAGGACAGTCAGACTCGATCTCAGAGCTGGGAATCAGGTCGCAAAGTTTATTTCAAATAATCCAGTTCGTTTGGTTTTGTGATTTCAGCAAAAACATCTCTGGCACAATTTTAGCCCGTGCTCATACAGAGCTCATGACATCAGAATTATTATAGGTCCACAATCCAACCGCCGCTAATGTGTCAATCTAATTGTCTTTGACAGTCTTCAATTTTGTTTGACAGTCATGTCAGTTTGTGTTATGTAAAGGGAGAACCAAAGGCATCGTACTGTCGTAGCCGAAGAAGCCCTGCGACTCCTTGGACTGGAGGGGGATGAAGGAGCCAATGAAGTAGTTAAAGATGGCCGTGATCAGAACGATCAGCAGGAAAATCTGAGCCTGTGGACAGAATGAACATATGGACAGGTTAGCTCGACTTTCACCACACCTCCCAACTACAACTAGCACTAGTCACATGCATTAAATCTAGCCAACTACACAGCGCACATCAAAGTCTGCATTCACTCAGTCTGGAAGGAATTCTGCTTATTTTAGGCTCGACATCAGAGACAAGTTGCAGTTCAATATCACCTTAAGTTCTAGATAGTCATAGTTTGAGAGCTCTATTCAATCAAACATAGTTGTATGTTATCTTACCTTGGCCTCCCATTCCATTCCTGCCACGGAGATACCCAGGAGAAGGATGACTGTGATGGTTCCGACGATTCGGATGTCATTGATTTCATCAGTCATGACGCAATCCACGCTCTGTGAGAAATTACAGGAGAATATCAACTTCACTGCTAAAGTTATTTTCAACAGCTTTACAATTTAATACTTAACTCACAAAATAGAATGTACAATGCAACATACAGTAATGCCAAGCGTGTGCAAAGCTGTCATCATCGGATGGGGCCACAGTGTCTCCTGACCCCTCCTGTCTCAGCCTCCAGTATTTATGCTGCAGTAGTTTGTCTCGTCTTGGCCATGTTCTGTTATAATCTCCACCCGGCACAGCCAGAAGAGGACTGGCCACCCCTCATAGCCTGGTTCCTCTCTAGGTTTCTTCCTAGGTTTTGGCCTTTCTATGGAGTTTTTCCTAGCCACAGTGCTTCTACACCTGCATTGCTTGCTGTTTGCCGGTTTTAGGGTGGGTTTCTGTACAGCACTTTGAGATATCAGCTGATGTAAGAAGGGCTATATAAATACATTTGATTTGATTTGATCAAGGCAAAGGGTGGCTACTTTGAAGAATCTCAAATATATTTAGATTTGTTTTACACTTTATTGGTTACTACATGATTCCATATGTGTTACTTCATAGTTTTGATGTCTTCACTATTATTCCACAACGTAGAAAATAGTAAAAATAAAGAAAAACCCTTGAATAAGTAGGTGTCCAAACTTTTGACTGGTACTGTACATTAAGCAACCACTTTTAGAAAGGCCCAAAACATCAGACCTCATTTTATTACAGAGCACTACTAAAACACAAAACAAATTGAAGTCTGATGAACAGAGGACATTAACCTCGATACATTTCATGCTGCTTAGAAATGACGCCAATGGCATGCTTCTGTGACTAAGGAGTGACCAAAAGGCCACGATTGTACCGCGCCAATCCTTGGTTAAAATACTTGAAAGACCTCGGAAGGAGAAGAGTCATTATGAATTTTGCATGAGCCATCCTTTAAAAATAACGTGGGTTTTCAGTCCTCCTTGCAAACAACCCAAGAATAAAACATTGAACAACATCATGAGAACCAAAGCCCAATTAGATTAGGCTTATTGCAGATGTTGAAACAATGTTCCAAACGGTAGGCTCGGTCAACATGGACTAAATGAATCAGCAAAACCTTCTGAGTAAAAACCAAAGATGTACCCAGAAAAAGCAATTAAAAAATGCCTAAAAGAAAGTATTGAAAGAGATAGACACGTAACCGTCGATGACGACATGGGGAAAGATTCAGTGACTTACCGCAAGGAGCTCCACGACGGTTTCGGCAAAGCCCACCACGTACATGGCGACGGCCACAGCGTTGGCAAAGGCGAAGATCAAACCGATGGAGCCGCCAAACTCTGGGCCCAAACTTCTTGATATCAAATAGTACGCCCCTCCTGACAGACAGACAGACAGATGGACATGGCATTTAAAACTGGGTTTCATTTAATGTCTCTTATAAAAAGGTTCAACACAAATCGTTTAATCAAATAACTGTCATATGTAGGCTAGCCTATTGCATTCTCCTACATCAGTCAAACCTTCGCTGCAGTGCAGCACACTCCTCTCAACGACACACTTAAACCAACATATCAGCTCAAATGAGAGTGGAGATGGTAGAGTAGCTCCAAGATGGGAGACAAAATTGACACATTTAGCTGCCCGATGAGTTCGTAGAGCGACAGGCTGAGTAGTGTTCCTCGTTGAGCTCTCTTTATGCCATGTCTCTGCTGACAGCTTTGGAGAGCACTTAAGGTGTTCCTACATACACAAGTGGAGGACAAGACAAAGGCAGGAACCAAAACGACTCATCTCTGAGGGCATGAGTAGGTAGAGAAATTCATGTGGGATCATTCTTGATTTTTTTGCTGGCTCTCTTCGTTCCACTTAAATCAAGTACACTCAAGCATCAAAGTCAAATTGCAAAACCATTTTCCAGAGAGCACATTTTGATTTGCCCTTTTGAAGGGGGCATTTTGATATTGAGAGACCATTTGGAGGGAGATGTGGGAATAACTGGAATACTTGGAAAGATTAGTTTGGATGGGATTAGAAACCTACACGGTGCTGTGATTAGGAGTATTACAGTAAACCCTACGAAAGGCATGTGATTTCAATCTACTCTTGACACTCAGTTCACTGCATCACAGTGCACCAACTTCACCCTGCTAAAGCAGGTGCAGTAGCAGCAGGGGGGGACGTTCATGTTTGAACACGTTACAAATATTACCAAGGGGGAAAAAAGGTTTTAGCATTCCACCCAAGGGTAATGGATTAGTCTACTTCGAAATAAATCAATTCAGAGGAGGAGCTGATGGTTACTGTGCTGTTCTAAACAAAAACAGACACTATATGGAGCCTCCCTTGCTGCCTGACGCCAAAGACAATCGGTCAGTGGTAGCCGTGAAACCTTATGAGAATGAATCGAATATGCGGTCTCCAGGAGGAATACCCCGCTGAAAACACCAATATCATTTACTACGATATAGTTTCATCTTTTCCTCACTAGGATATTTGAAACAAAATGGAATCCTTGGTTTTCCCTTGCCCTCACAGAGACAGCATCCCAATATCCATTTCAGACCTACCTGCCAGCTCTGTGACTTGAGGGAGAACCACTGATTTAGAAACACACTATTGAATTTCCCCTCATGCTGCGAAAACTGGGAGCAATGTGTGGCCAGTGTTTTCCCCCCATCCTTTCATTACACTCCAAATGAACCAGGGCACATCTCGTTGAGGTCCTAAGAGAATACATCTTTAGTTCCGTGGATGAGGGAAGTAAACGATAGCCAGGTCCAGCTGGTAAAAATCACACCTGTAGAGGACACCTAATTCCATATCCAAACACAGGAGACTAAGCAAATGTCATGTGAGCCGGCCACTGCTCTGCAGGTTCCATATTTGAATTGATTCCAGAGAGAAGTTCAATGTTCTCAAAGTAAGTTTATGGGTAGCGTGGGAACCCTCAGCCCAATTAATCCAAACATGCCAAGAAAAGGGAACAAAACAGTACTGTAAATCAGCATAACGACACCTTGAGCAACTCGTCAGTCAATTATTATGAGAGACGAGGGTAGAATTAGGATTGCAAACCTGAGCACTGAGCAGATTGTTGGCGAGCCCTCGAATGAATGAATATAAAATGAGCTGCAGTATTAATCTATTGGCGAGAGTCTCATTTCTATGTACCAGTGGCTAGTCTAGTGTTCAGAAGAGCAGAGGTCAGACAGAGCTGGTAAAAACGGTAAACAAACTGGCTGGACTGTAATAGCAACAATGACAGTCTTGTAGTCTTGGTTTCTAACAACATGCCCTTGAGCTTTTTGATTAAGGGTTTCTGTTTTTTGTTATGGGTCCATAACATTATTATGTCTAAGGGCTCTCTGTTCAAGACAGAACCAACAACAGCTATCAAATGTTTGCTTTGAAGATTAAAGGCAACAACACACCTGCAGCCATCGACACCTGAAGAGCTACTGCGTCACCGGAGATGATCAAAGAAAGACTTGTGGCCATTAGCACCAGACATTAATTAGGTCTACGCTGATGAACATTGGCCAGGTGGGGTGGGAGAGGCAGAATAACGGTGTGGTGCCCTTCCCATGACCTCCCAAATCAGCCCACTGATGAACGCTTGGCGATCTGACCTGATGCCATCTCCGATTACACTAGGCAACACCGGGCCAGAACGTTCCATACTCCCAATTAAAGCCACTCCACATTTTCTTTATCCTCTGTTGATGGTTTCTCATCAAAGTGAGGAAGAATTCACATGGAGTGGGCTTGGAAAAGAAAAACAACTGTTTCTGTACTTATTTACATTTGATGCATGCTCTGACACACTCCGGTAGATTTGCATAACTTGACTGAAGGACAAGGATATGATTGGACGAGAGAAGTGATTTGCATCAGAATTCTAGCGAAAGAGAAATCAGCGAGTGATCAGGCAAGTCATTATTAAATCTGGCAAAGGCACTCTCAGTCAGGCTCTTGTTTGCAATATCCTGACCTTCCTCAAGGTAAAGAGATTAGAGAGTGGAGGCGATGGCATATCTAGGGCCCGGGGAAGGAGGGAGTTAATTAAAACCCAATGGTTTGGGATATTAAGGAAAATGTACAGTGAAGTTGTCCTTGACTTCCGAGGGGGAGAAGTTTGAGCTGATAATTAGAGAGAAAAAAATCAGCTTCCTCACAGAAGGAAAAAAATACCTCCGATAAGGGATGTAACAAATTGAAGGAAAACAACAACTAACTTCTGGACTTCCATTCACAACTATTACCAGCTATGAAAATGGACCAATACTAACCGAATCACCCATCTGTTGTCTTGACTAAAGCATGTGCTAATGGTGCAGTGGCACACTCGCACGCCACTATTCGTAGTTGTTCGGCTCTTTATTTTATTTATTTAACCCTTACTTTACCACGTAAGTTGACTGAGAACACATTCTCATTTACAGCAACAACCTGGGGAATAGTTACAGGGGAGAGGGGAGATGATTGAGCCAACTGGAAGCTGGGGATGATTAGGTGACCGTGATGGTATGAGGGACAGATTGGGAATTTTGCCAGGACACCAGGGTTAACTTCTAGTTCCTCCCAAACCCGGATCCGGGAGCACCCCCACCAGTAAAAAAGCTGACTAGCATAGCCTAGCATAGCGTCACAAGTAAATACTAGCATCTAAATATCATTAAATCACAAGTCCAAGACACCAGATGAAAGATACACTTCTTGTGAATCCAGCCACCATTTCTGATTTTTAAAATGTTTTACAGGGAAGACACAATATGTAAATCTATTAGCTAACCACGTTAGCAAAAGACACAATTTTTCTTACTCCACCATTTTTTCACTCCATCAGTAGCTATCACCAATTCGACCAAATAAAGATATAAATAGCCACTAACCAAGAAAAAACTTCATCAGATGACAGTCTGATAACATATTTATTGTATAGCATATGTTTTGTTAGAAAAATTTGCATATTTCAGGTATAAATCATAGTTTACCATTGCAGCCACCATCACAAATCTCCCCAAAGCGACTAGAATAACTACAGAGAGCAACGTGTAATACCTAATTACTCATCATAAAACATTTCTTAAAAATACACAGCGTACAGCAATTGAAAGACACAGATCTTGTGAATCCAGACAATATTTCAGATTTTCTAAGTGTTTTACAGCGAAAACACAATATATCGTTATATTAGCTTACCACAATAGCAAACCAGACAACAGCATTGATTCCAGCCAAACATAGCGATAACGTATTCACCACCAAAATAAATTAATTTTTCACTAACCTTCTCAGAATTCTTCAGATGACAGTCCTGTAACATCATATTACACAATGCATACAGGTTTTGTTCGAAAATGTGCATATTTAGCAGCACAAATCGTGGTTATACAATGTGATCAGTGGCAACAGGTCATGCATTCTGGCCGGCGCCATCTTGGAAAGGCACCTAATCTAATCAATAAATAATCGTAAACTTGACTAAAAAATACAGGTTGGACATCAAATGAAAGATGCATTAGTTATTAATGCAACCACTGAGTTAGATTTTTAAAATTAACGTTACTAGACATACAGTGTGCGTTACAGCCAGACTAGTGCCGCAATAATGGCGGACAAATCCGTTTACATTTTTCCACATAAATACGGAATAACATCATAAATAGCTCTTACTTTTGGACGAGCTTCCATCAGAATCTTGGGCAAGTGGTCCTTTGTCCAAAAGAATCGTTGCTTGGTTGTAAAACGTCGTCTTCAACTTCGGAATTAGCAGCTGACAATAGCTATGTGGCCACAACATGCCCAAATCCTCAAAACGCAATACTAAGGAAATTCCGAAAATAGCAATATACTCGCATAAACTGATATAACTCGGTTTAAAATAACTTCGTTATGATGTTTCTAACACCTATATCGAATTAAATTACAGACGGATATATCTAAGGTCGATAACTGAGCGTTTCAAAATGCCATCCTGAGGTCTTGCTTTGCGCAATGACGAACGTCGAAAAGAGAGCTCCCCTCGTTCCTTGGCCTTTTATAAGCTCTGAGAACTACGTAGAAACTCCATCCCACTTCTCATTGGTTACTGACATCCAGGGGAAGGCGGGTGCAGTTCATGTCGACCCATAGGATACATACAGAGCTTTAAACTGATCTGAGAACAGAGCCTCGTTTTCAGACCTTCGCAGTTCCTGTCATGGATTTCGCTGCAGAAAGAGTTCTGGTTCACCCACAGACATAATTCAAACGGTTTTAGAAACTAGAGATTGTTTTCTATCCAATAGTAATAATAATATGCATATTGTACGAGCAAGAATTGAGTATGAGGCAGTTTAATTTGGAGACGATATTTTCCAAAGTTGAAACAGCACCCCCTATATTGAGAAAAGGTTAACACCCCTACTCTTACGATAAGCGCCATGGGATCTTTAGTGACCACAGAGAGTCAGGACACCTGTTTAACGTTCCATCCGAAAGATGGCACCCTACACAGGGCAATGTCCCCAACCGCTGCCCTGGGGCATTGGGATATTTCTTTAGACCAGAGGAAAGAGTGCCTCCTACACCACTTCCAGCAACATCTGGTCTCCTATCTAGGGAGCAACCAGGACCAACCCTGCCTAGCTTCAGAAGCAAGCCAGCAGTGGGATGCAGGGTGGTATGCTGCTGGCTAAACCTCACAGCTGTTTCAGGTGGACATTTAGCTGAGGTAAGATGAATAGCCCAGCTCAACTCCCCCCAGGGCACCCCGGACTATACCTGGATGAAACCCTGACTGACCGCATCCTGAAGCCAGATTGAGTTATACTTGCCTGCACTGCAATGACTATACCTGGAGTGTCAGATTTATTACACCATCAGAAAACGAGCCTTCCGTTACACAGATAACACTACTTTTCATGATACATTAGCGATCCATGTTGATTTACTCATGCGTTTTATGGTTTCATAGAGGGATGAACATGGCAACTAACTAGTCTTATAGTAGAGACTAGGCTGGGAAGAACCGGGAGTCCTTGGGGGTTCTTTTGGAAACACGTTTTAAAGATGCAAGTGTTCATACCTCCTCGTACAAAGCCGTTGGTCGCAATCGCTGAGGTCGAAAGGCCGGTGATGGTGGTCACAACTGTTGCCATGAGAACGATCACACAGGAGAGAACTGTGAAAGAAAATGGAGGTCATGATTGATTAACAACAACAAAAATAATCAACATTATCATTTCTACAATCTAAGAGGCAAATAATGGCAATAATGAGCAGCCAATTATCTGCTTGTTGAGGCTCTCCCCTCTCTCTCTCTCTCGCTCTACCTCTCCTGGCATTCACACATTCTGAGAAGGCCTGTGAATAGTAGCGGCGCTGCTAGAAAAACAAGCTAGTGCGTGACAGTTGACTGCATATGTCGCCGTGTGGCAACATTTCGCATCTAGACGGTGAATGGTTGAGAGATGAGGGGAGGAGGGATGGTCGGGAAGGTGGGGGTTTGGGGTGAGGTTGTGTGAATAAAACATGTTTTTTTTTTATTAAAAAAAAATATATATATTAATTCACATAGACTCCCAAGCTCAACTCCAGGGCGTCGTCTTACCAATTCCCGCCTGGCCCACGATCCATGACATGCGGATGAAGAGCATCACGCCCCAAATGTTCAACATGCAGCGCACCTGCACAGAGGAAGGGGTGGCAGTTAGGACGCATGTCAGGTAATGTGAACACTTCACTCAGCAGAGAGCTTTCCAATAACCTGGTCTTGGAACATTGCCGGTGAGAATCCACTGATTAGATGTCCAAGACCTGGGCACAGCTTTTCAAAAGTTATCGGATTGTATTTCAATGCATTTAATTCTATGAAAAGAACGGGAGTACCATTCAAGTCAATGATTTCTATGCATTTAATCCTATCCGATAAACTGGGCCCTGGTGAGTATTCAATCAAGATTTGAACCGAATGTTAGAGGGCAAAATTCCAAACCTAGTGAAAGTAGCAGTTTCGCCTTGGCATTGACTTGTCTATTCAAAATTGCTACAAGCGCCAAGATTGCAATTTACGGTCAGAAGAACGGTTCAAACGGGGATTAAAGTCCTGATATAAATTGGCAAACTCTTTGGACAACAATGAAATACATGATATTAAAATGTTGATATCATGAAATAAATGTTGGCTGCCCGACTAAGCCTGGCCAAGGCTGATGTAAGTAAAAAAAAAATATATATATATAATAATAATAATAATAATAATAATAATAACTAGCCTATTCAAATCACTGTCAACCTCTTAAGAACATTCATTAATATCTACCACCGTTTAATCAATTTCAAGTGCATAAAAATCATTGACCATGTTTCCATCCACAGTAAAGACCTAATAAAAAAAAATGATGACAGCAGTGATGGAAACAGGAAGTTTCGTGTACTTTTATAAATGCCGAACAATGTTTGTTCGACATTGTGGGATCTTTTTGTGTTTGTAAAATTAATTATGCGGGAAATGACAGTGGAAAAGTAATTTATGTGCAAATATTGACATAATAACTGTTATTTCTAAGTAAACTTGGAGTCATGCAATGACATGGTGTGTGGTCCTCCCACTACTGCTCAGGAAAGCATGCAGTTCATGAGCCTACTGATTAAATACATTATGATGAACGTCACAGGGTGGTGAAAGTGCATGGTGATGAGCTTGATGCTGCTTTCCAATAAATAATCGAGGGTCTAACTCCGGTGACATGATGATCGATGCTTGAGGGTCTAACTCCGGTGACATGATGATCGATGCTTGAGGGTCTAACTCCGGTGACATGATGATCGATGCTTGAGGGTCTAACTCCGGTGACATGATGATCGATGCTTGAGGGTCTAACTCCGGTGACATGATGATCGATGCTTGAGGGTCTAACTCCGGTGACATGATGATCGATGCTTGAGGGTCTAACTCCGGTGACATGATGATCGATGCTTGACAAATTAAAATATCATATCCATAACAAACTCATCATGTAGACTACCTCCATCAGCCTAGCCGCACTGTATCTGCAAGCTGTTGGCTAGAGCACAGGTGCCAAGACCAGAGTAGACACATTTGATATTTAACTCAACAGTCTGTGACAAAACTATCAGTAGAGTTGAAAATTGAGGATGTAGTTAAAAGCACTGTACATTTTGAAAACTATGCACTGTGTGACAAGTAGCTACAACAAAGTTTCCCCAAACTCGGTCCTGGGGAACCCAGAAGTGTACATTTAGTTTTTTTCCGTAACACTACAAAGCTAATTAAAATAATAACTAATCATCAAGTTTTAATTATTTGAATTCAGCTTAGCAAGGGGAAAAAAATAATAATAATGTACACGAAACCCTTGGGGTTCCGAGGACCAGGTTTGGGGAACACCGTGCTACAACCATGCCAGATGCTCACACTAGAGCAGGGCTGTCAAACTAATTCCATGGAGGGCCTAGTGTTTGCTGGGTTTTGTTTTTTTCCCCTTTCAATTAAGCCCTAGACAACCATGGTGAGGAGAGTTCCTTACTAATTAGTGACCTTAATTCATCAAATGAAATACAAGGGAGGAGCGAAAAACCGCAAACACTCGACCCTCCTTGGAATGGGTTTGACACATGTGCACTAGAGTCTCAGAAACATGCTATGGCCTGGACAGACCTGGAAGGATTAATCAGCAAAAGCTATTCTTGCTAGAATCCTGTAGAGTGTGATCGACACACACATCTCAGTTTGTTTGGTGACATGCTCATGTAATCTACCACTTGTTGAGGTGCCTCTTCAACTGCAATAGGAACTAATAAAAATATGCACACAAAAAACCCAAAAAAGGCCAGCCACAGGACTCTTTTAGTCCAATGATAATATGTGCATATTGATATCTGAATTCCAAATAAAGTTTAAGTAACCACCTGGGAACTTTATACTACAGAGCCTAAATTGTGGGCGTTGGAAAGGAATTTTCTGTACTTTGAATGAGGGGGCTTCTTGCGGTCAATTTGCAGTCTAGAAATGATTAGCATTTATGTCCCGCCCCCATCCCCCGCAACCATTCGCTCAACAAAAACATAGTCCAGCGGCTGAATCTAGATGATCCCTGGTCTATGCCATTGAACATTGTGTTCAAGAATAACTTGAGGACACTGCATTCCCTACAATGTCAGGACTAAAAAGAGAAGTGCTTATGCGGTACCAATTGTAGAGGCAGAAATTTCACATTGGTCCTCTGTAGCTCAATTGCTATAGCGTGACTCTGCAACGCCAGGATAGTGGGTACAATTCCAGGGACCACCCAGGCGTAAAACATTTATGCAAGCATTACTGTAAGCCACGTTGAATGAAAATGTCTGCTAAATGAGAGAGACACACACAGATAGTGTCACATAACAAAAAGGTAACCAGGGGGACAACGCTCTCAGGATGTGAAAAAGGTCCGACCAGAGTGTCGGTTGACTACTCACCAGCACCCCTTTGATCCATCCGAACTTGACTGCTCCCTTGGGCTCGGACGCCTCCTTGGCTGCGGCCTCCTCGGCCGGGGTGAGCTCATCCCCGTTGGCGAAGCCATCCTCAAACGGCTCCTGCAAACAGAACGAGACAGACAGGCTATGGTCAGCACACAATGGAAAAAGACCCTTAAAGTAATGTGCAGTTGACACATCTGAATACTATTATCTCTGAATTAAACGGTTGTTCACCCATGTTCATTAATTTCTATGAACAATCTACAAGATCTTATTTTGATCTTTATCCAACAGAGAAAACACCCTAGCTCCCACACAGACAATGATTCATCTGTGGTTGTATTGGCTGGAGAAGGTCAAACACAGGAAGCATCCCTGCTGTGCAGAGACAATGCCGTGAAGTGGGTGGCTGCCTCACTGGGTTGGTCTCTGTGCCCACCGCCCCATGCTGTTCCATCTATGTGGCCCAGGACACACCCAGTCTGCAGTCCCCCAGCCCACCCTCACCAGGGACAGCACAGGAGAAGCCACGCATTCAAAGGCCTTTATAACATCCCGGCCCTGGTACTCCCCACCTATTAAGGCAGAAATAAGGCCCAGAAAAAGAGGAAGCTTGAAGACAGGATCTTAAATTTAAAAATAAATAAAAATCAGCCTAGACTTCCTGCTTTACGGGCACTGAACCAAAAGTTGACCCCAAACGACATTTACACATGTATAGTGATTAACCCAGTCGCCACTGGCAGTGTGGAAAAATAAGTAACCATCAACTGCATGCAAACGTCCACCCGGCTGAGCGCTCGAAAGGGTATTGATGTTCTGCCAGCGTTCGATACACCACTCAGGCCGAGAGGGCCAGACACGGGTCCGCAGTCTCCATTTCAGGAAGATTGACACAGGAAGAGGAGATAAGGTCTGTCCGACGTGACAATACAGGGCTTGTTCTCGTCCACGGTCGGTCCTTCGTTTACCTAGGATTTGGCATTCCAAGGCCCACGACGCCACAAAGTCAGTTGTCGTACTGTGCCCTCAGGCACATTAGAGGGTGATGAGAGACGACGTGGAGAGTGTTCATTGAATGTATGGATGACCTTGGGTTTATTGATCGCCCCAGTCCGCAGGGTGACCGTGTTACATTACAAAACAGATACAGGCTGGCTGATACAGCAGGGGCATTGCCCTCAGTGTTCAGTGATAAAGACAGTGATGTTCCAGGCACTAGGAGACCGACTCATCATGCTAGCTATCGGGATGGTCAAATTTATTGGCCAGCGTTATCGAGTTGCAGAACAAAGCTCCACCATTCCATGATCATTCATTTAATTTGTTTTAACTTTCATTCTGCCCATCATGTACATAGTGACTCACTTAACTGTTTTGGAATGTACGCTACTATAGCTACTGATCGACCAATGCAGAATGACTTTGCACTATTTTCTACCTGTAAAGATCAATAGATCATGAGTCATAAAAATGAGTTGATGCTAGATGTGGTCTCTACATGAGTCACTCACAGCTCTGTGTGTCTCTAGAGGAAAAAAAGGAAGAGTGGAGCTTCTCCTCCTCCTCACACCCTTCCCTTGGGGCTCTCTTGTCCTCTTCCTCAGCATTATGCGCTCCTCCTTCAAGGATGACCCCCCCCATCCCCTTTCACTCATCTTAGCAACCACCGGCTGATGCCTGAAGTAACGCAGTGCTACACTCAGCCACTTAACAGAATAGCCTACCAAGTGTTTGTGTATTATCTGTAGGTAAAGTGGATTCTGTTGGGAAGCTCTGACACCATCAAACAAAACGTAATCCTCGCTTTGGGTATACAGGAGATTAAACGGGTTCATGGAAGGATGAAACCTATGGGGGGGGGGAAACGTCACCATCTACTCTAGAATGTCGGGTAGGTAAATTGATCGGAGGTGTGGTTCCATTACAATAGATGTATAAATAGGTGTGTAAATTATAAAAGAGCACGGCGCCTCTGGCGTGTACCCCAGCATGTGACGGGGATGGGCTGTGTAGAGGGAAGGGTGCTCAGCTTTGCCTCGCCAAGGCCATCTGTCAACAAGAGCTCCCTGCCTGCGTCCCCTAACAATGACTCAGCAGCTTCGCTGGGGTCTGGTAGTGGCAGGTACACTGGGCTATTGAGGGAGGTGATGGGAGATTCTAGGAAATTAAAAAAGGGACGGTATTGTCGGTTAGGGTTGTCAACGCTTCTCAGTGGGGGACCCGTGAGTCGTTGCCAGGGGCCAGGTGAGGGGGGGGGCATGTGGGGACCATGTGTGGACAAGCATCGGGAGGGTTGGATGAACAGCAACCACATTGAGCTAGGAAATAGGTCTCTACTACTGCCTCAATAGATTTGACTAGTCAGACCACTAAGTAACCAACCTCTTCTCAAACAAACTAGCGCTTCTCAGCTATGATAGCAGTGAGACTCGAATTTGACAGTCCCAATTCCCAGCTCACAAGGAAGAAATCGTCATGAAAAGCAGACAAAGTAAAATTCTTGTAATTTGCTCTCAACACGGGAGGAAGCGAAGATCTGGAAAACAACCAATAGTGTTAGGTCATGGATAGACCAACAATAGATTAGCTGCTAGTGAGGGGCAAGACCCAGAGCCTCAGGAAGTGAGTCATGCATCCCATCTAACTCTGTCTCTTTGTTAGTCAGCAGCCCTCGGGGCGTCTCGGAGAGTTGACTGGGACACAGGAATCCTCTGAAAGTCGTTGAGCAGGTAGGCATGACATCAGCCACTGTTGGATAGGAGCCCTGAAGCTAGCTAGGTCAGTCTGGAATATCTTAAGCGGATCAGCAGTTTAAAAGAATACCCATGTTGAGACATGTCAGGCTCATGTCAGCAACCTAGTGTTCAGGGGAGAAAAAAATGCACTTCAGTAGTCATTTTGGTCTGACTGGGACCATGGATTCTTGACTTTGCAACATACAGCAGCATGGCATTACTCCGCCTTCTAGTGAGTCAAAAAAAAAAAAAGTCTACAATCTACAGGGGTTTTAAAAGTAGGGAAAGAATTCACACATCTAGAACACGTCCTCTAATCACTTTTGGCATGCTCACGTCCTGAGCCCGAGAGATTACTAGCACAATGTTGACCAGGAGTACAGTCTTTAGAGCTAAAAATGACCTTGGCAGTCACAAGTAGGTGTTGAATGTTAACTAGTCAATTACCCGGTGCCTTAAATTAATAGCCAATGATGATATCTTGGTAGAGCAGGTGGTCAGTGTTAGTTACAAAGATGCTCGCTCTATCCCTGAGCACATTATAGGCTAATTCTGTCCTAATTGAGAATTTCATGTGAACAGTCATCCCATATGATTAGGGCTGACCACATTTAGTCAACTGGTCGATTGTTTGGTCGATAGGCTATTAGTCGACCGAGATTTCTGTAGTCGAGCAGTAGCAAAAAAAAATTTAAATCATGGTGTACAAGACACCTGTCTGAGGGGACTAATCCATTGTGGAGGCAAGGGGATGGTACAGTCCATCACTCAAAGACATGTGGTACTGAAAATGTATATGGTTATATTATGTAAGAACAATGGTGCAACACTAATACAAATATTATTTCATAACAAGCGCGCTTTGTCCAGCTTTGGATTGTGGTCGCTGTCCACTGTTCTGAAACACATCAGTACACTGTTGAATGGTCTCCTTTTCCCAGACCTGGTATTCCCAAACTGGATGCCGTCGGGGGTACGCCAAATAAAAATGATTCACTTTTTTTGCCCCTTCACATTATTACAGTCAATTTATATTTTCCAACTGGGCTATACATTTGGGTGAGCCCCCCCTCGCCTGAGTGGCCTTGTTTCACTGTCAAAAATAAAATGAAACCATCTAGTGTTCAGCAAAATAACAACACAATGTCAAATACAAGTAGCCTAGTCAAATAATGAACATCCAATCACATTAACCGTTACTCTCTCGCGGGAAGACCACTAACGGTCCGTATGTAGCTGCTGCTGATGTTGGTATCTGTACTGATGGCACAAAAGCTATGACAGGGAGACAAAGTGGAGTGGTAACTTGCGTGCAACAGTTGCGCCCGACGCCACTTGTGTACACTGCAGCATCAACCGAGAGGCTTTTGATGCCAATGGAATGTCTGACGTTTTGGACACTATGGTGAAAATGGTTAACTTTGTTAAAGCAAGGCCCCTGAACTCTCGTGTACAGTTGAAGTCGGAAGTTTACATACACTTAGGTTGGAGTCATTAAAACTCGTTTTTCAACCACTCCACAAATTTCTTGTTAAACTATAGTTATGGCAAGTCGGTTAGGACATCTACCTTGTGCATGACAAGTAATTTTTCCAACAATTGTTTACAGAGATTATTTCACTGTATCACAATTCCAGTGGGTCAGAAGTTTACATACACTACGTTGACTGTGCCTTTAAACAGCTTGGAGAATTCCAGAAAATGTCATGGCTTTAGAAGATTCTGATAGGCTAATTGACATAATTTGAGTCAATTGGAGGCGTACCTGTGGATGTATTTCAAGGCCTACCTTCAAACTCAGTGCCTCTTTGCTTGACATCATAGGCAAATCAAAAGAAATCAGCCAAGACCCCAGAAAAAACATTGTTGACCTCCACAAGTCTGGTTCATCCTTGGGAGCAATTTCCAAACGCCTGAAGGTACCACGTTCATCTGTACAAACAATAGTAGTCAAGTATTAACACCATGGGACCATGCAGCCGTCATACTTCTCAGGAAGGAGACTCGTTTTGTCTCTTAGAGATGAACGTACTTTGGTGCGAAAAGTGCAAATCAATCCCAGAACTGCAGCAAAGGACCTTGTGAAGATGCTGGAGGAACCCAGTACAAAAAGTATCTATATCCACAGTAAAACGAGTCCTGTATCAACATAACCTGCAAGGCCGCTCAGCAAGGAAGACACTGCTCCAAAACCGCCATAAAAAAGCCAGACTACGGTTTGAAACTGCACATGGGGACAAAGATCGTACCTTTTGGATAAATGTACTCTGGTCTGATGAAACAAACTGTTTGGCCATAATGACCATCGTTATGTTGAGGGAAAAAGGGGGTGGCAGCATCATGTTGTGGGGTGCTTTGCTGCAGGAGGGACTGGTGCACTTCACAAAATAGATGGCATCATGAGGCAGGGGAAATGATGTGGATATATTGAAGCAACATTTCAAGACATCAGTCAGGAAGTTAAAGCTTGGTGGCAAATGGGTCTTTCAAATGGACAATGACCCCAAGCGTACTTCATAAGGTTGTGGCAAAATAGCTTAAGGACAACAAAGTCAAGGTCTTGGAGTGGCCATCACAAAGCCCTGACCTCAATCCTATAGAAAATTTGTGGTCAGAACTGAAAAAGCGTGCGCGAGCAAGGAGGCCTACAAACCTGTCTCAGTTACACCAGCTCTGTCAGGAGGAATGGGCCAAAATTCACCCAACTTATGGAAGGTTATCCGAAATGTTTGACCCAAGTCAAACAATTTAAAAGGCAATGCTACCAAATACTAATTGAGCGTATGTAAACTTCTGACCCACTGGGAATGTAAAGAAATAAAAGCTGAAATAAATCACTATTATTCTGACATTTCACATTCTTAAAATAAAGTGGTGATCCTAATAACCTAAGACAGGGAATTGTTACTAGGATTAAATGTCAGGAAATGTGATGTTTTTTCTCGCCTGAATGATCTGAATCTAGGATTCCAGAGACTCTCTGCAACTATGTTCAATGTGCGGGACTAAATTGAGTCTATGATTAAGAGGTTGGAGCTCTTCTCTGTCTGCATTAACAAGGACAACACACAGGTCTTTCCATCATTGTGTGTGCAAATGAACAAGCTCATGGACAACGTCAAACAGCGAAGCACCCGACTGAGTTGGGTGCGCAATTACACAGGTACTTTCCCGAAATGGATGACAAACTGGATTCGTTATCCCTTTTATTCCCCGCCTCCAGTCCACTTACCGATATCTGAACAAGAGAGCCTCATCGAAATTGCAAGCGGTTCTGTGAAAATGTCATTTAAAATCAGAAGCCACTGCCAAATTTCTGGATTGAGTTGCGCTCAGAGTATCCTGCCTTGGAAAATCACTCTGTTAAGACACTGATGTGGATTCTCGGCCATCACTAGCATGAAAACTAAATACAGGCACAGACTGTGTGTGGAAAAGGATTTAAGACTGAGACTCTCTCCAATACAACCCAACATTGCGTTATGAGCCTCCTTTCAAGCACACCCTTCTCATTAACCTGTGGTGAGTTATAAAACCTTATTAATTGAAAATTGTGAATATGTAAGATGGTTAAATAAAAGAGCACAATTATTGATTATTATTACATTATTATTTGTGCCCTGGTCCTATAAGAGCTTTGTCACTTCCCACGAGTCGGAATGTGACAAATCTCACTCATTCTTAAGTTATTTTTTTTTTTTTTAACCTTTATTTAACCAGGAAAAGCCCATTAAGACCCAGAGTCTCTTTTTCAAGGGAGACCTGGCCAAGAAGGCAGCAACAATCAATACATTACAGAATTAAAACATACAACATGATCCAGCCTAAAAAAGCAGTTATACTCTAACAGTCTCCATTCAATTTTAAATTAATTCAGTGGCACTAACATATCTAAACTCAGCAAAAAAAGAAACGTCCCTTTTCCAGGACCCTGTCTTTCAAAGTAAATTCGTAAAAATCCAAACTTCACAGATCTTCATTTTAAAGGGTTTAAACACTGTTTCCCATGCTTGTTCAATGAACCATAAACAATTAATGAACATGCACCTGTGAAACGGTCGTTAAGACACTAACAGCTCATAGATGGTAGGCAATTAAGGTCACAGTTATGATAACGTAGGACACTAAAAGAGTCCTTTCTACTGACTCTGAAAAACACCAAAAGAAAGATGCCCAGGATCCCTGCTCATCTGCGTGAACGTGACTTAGGCATGCTGCAAGGAGGCATGAGGACTGCAGATGTGCCAGGGCAATAAATTGCAATGGCCGTACTGTGAGAAGCCTAAGACAGCGCTACAGGGAGACTGGACGGACAGCTGATCGTCCTCGCAGTGGCAGACCACGTGTAACAACACCTGCACAGGATCGGTACATCTGAACATCACCCCTGCGGGACAGGTACAAATTGGCAACAACAACTGCCCGAGTTAAACCAGGAACGCACAATCCCTCCATCAGTGCTCAGACTGCCCGCAGGTCCTCACCAGACATCACCGGCAAGAACGTCGCCTACGGGCACAAACCCACCATCACTGGACCAGACAGGAATGGCAAAAAAGTGCTCTTCACTGACGAGTCGCGGTTTTGTCTCACCAGGGGTGATGGTCGGATTCGCGTTTATCGTCGAAGGAATGAGCGTTACACCGAGGCCTGTACTCTGGAGCAGGATCGATTTGGAGGTGGAGGGTCCGTCATGGTCTGGGGCAGTGTGTCACAGCATCATTGGACTGAGCTTGTTGTCATTGCAGGCAATCTCAATGCTGTGCGTTACAAGGAAGACACTCTCCTCCCTCATGTGGTACCCTTCCTGCAGGCTACTCCTGACATGACCCTTCAGCATGACAATGCCACCAGCCATACTGCTCGTTCTGTGCGTGATTTACTGCAAGACAGGAAAGTCAGTGCTCTACCATGGCCAGCGAAGAGCCCAAATCTCAATCTCATTGAGCACGTCTGAGACCTGTTGGATCGGAGGGTGAGGGCTAGGGCCATTCCCCCCAGAAATGTCTGGGAACTTGCAGGTGCCTTGGGGGAAGAGTGGGGTAACATCTTACAGCAAGAACTGGCAAATCTAGTGCAGTCCACAAGGAGGAGATGCACTGCAGTACTTAATGCAGCTGGTGGCCACACCAGATACTGACTAACTTGATTTTGACCCCCCCCCCCCCTTTGTTCAGGGACACATTATTCCATTTCTGTTAGTCACATGTCTGTGGAACTTGTTCAGTTTATGTCTCAGTTGTTGACACGTTACATTTGCTGAAAATAAACACAGTTGACAGTGAGAGGATGTTTCTTATTTTGTTTAAATCCATCAATCAATCCACATATACAGTACTAGTCAAACACACCTACTCATTCAAGGGTTCTTTATTTTGACTATTTTCTACATTGTAGAATAGTTAAGACATCAAAACTATGAAATAACATGTGTAATCATTTTGTAACCAAAAAGTGTGTTAAATCAAAACACACTACCGTTCAAAAGTTTGGGGTCACTTAGAAATGTCCTTGTTTTCCATGAAAACCTACATGAAATGAGTTGCAAAGTGAATAGGAAACATAGTCAAGATGTTGACAAGGTTATAAATAATGATTTTTAATTGAAATAGTGTCCTTCAAACTTATCTATCGTCAAAAAAGCCTCTATTTCCAGCCTTGCAGACCTTTGGCATTCTAGTTGTCAATTTGTTGAGGTAATCTGAAGAGATTTCACCCCATGCATCCTGAAGCACTTTCCACAAGTTGAATTTGCTTGAAGGGCACTTCTTACGCACCATACGGTCAAGCTGCTCCCACAACAGCTCAATAGGGTTGAGATCGGGTGACTATAGAGTGGCCAGCACAGACAACAGACCAGCTAACTACTTCTTCCCTAAATAGTTATTGCATAGTTTAGAGCTGTGCTTTGGGTCATTGTTCTGCTGTAGGAAATTTGGTTCCAATTAAGCTCGGTTCACAGGGTATGGTATGGCGTTGCAAAATAGATGGATCTTGAAGAAGGAAGGCTCTTTTACCCTCCCACTTTACCACCACCAAAGCACCCCTAAACTATCATATTGCTTCCACCATGCTTGACAGATGGTGTCAAGCACTCCTCCAGCATCTTTCATTTTTTCTGCATCTCACAAATGTTCTTCTTTCTGATCCTAACACTTCAAACTTAGATTTGTCTGTCCATAACACTTTTTTTCCAATCTTCCTCTGTCCAGTGTGTGTTATTTTGCCCATCTTAAACTTTAATTTTTATTGGCCATTCTGAGATATGGCTTTTTCAACTCTGCCTAGAAGAAGGCCAGCATCCAGGAGTTGCCTCTTCACTGTTTTTGAGGTACTATTTAATGAAGCTGCCAGTTGCAGACTTGTGAGGCATCGGTTTCTCAAACTAGACACTCTAATGTACCTGTCCTCTTGCTCAGTTGTGCACAGGGGCTTCCCACTCTTTCTATTCTGGTTAGCGCCAGTTTGCGCTGTTCTGTGAAGGGATCAGTACACAGCGTTGTGCGAGATCTTCAGTTTCTTGGCAATTTCTCGCATGGAATAGTCTTAATTTCTCAGAACAAGAATAGACTGATGAGTTTGAGAAGTGCTTTGTTTCTGCCCATTTTGAGCCTGTAATCAAACCCACAAATGTTGATGCTCCAGATAATCAACTAGTCTAAAGAAGGCCAGTTTTATTGCTTCTTTAATGAGCACAACAGTTTTCAGCTATGCTAACATAATTGCAAAAGGGTTTTCTAATGATCAATTAGCCTTTTAAAATGATAAACTTGGATTAGCTAGCACAACGTGCCATTGGAACACAGGAGTGATAGTTGCTGATAATGGGCCTACGTAGATATAAAAAAATATGTTTTTAAATCTGCCGTTTCCAGCTACAATAGTCATTTACAACATTAACAATGTCTACACTACATTTCTGATCAATTTGATGTTTGTTTTTTTTAAATGGGAGAAAAAAGGTCTTTCAAAAACAAGGACATTTAAGTGACCCCAAACTTTTGAACGGTAGTGTATATTTTATATATTTAAGAATCTTCAACGCAGCCACCCTTTGCTTTGATGACAGCTATGCACACTCTTGGCATTCTCTCAATCAGCTTCATGAGGTAGTCACCTGGAATGCATTTAAATTTACAGGTGTGCCTCGTTAAAAGTTAATTTGTGGAATTTCTTTCCATCTTAATGCGTTTGAGCCAAAGGTATGGGTGGTATACAGAAGACCAAGTCCATATTATGGCAAGAACAGCTCAAATAAGCAAAGAGAAACAGTCCATCATTACTTTAAGACACGAAGGTCAGTCAACGCAGAAAATGTCAAGAACTTTGAAAGTTTCTTGAAGTGCAGTCACAAAAAGCATCAAGCACTATGATGAAACTGGCTCTCATGAGGACCGCCACAGGAAAAGACCGAGTTACCTCTGCTGCAGAGGAAAACTTCATTAGAGTTACCAGCCTCAAACAGCAGTGCAAATAAATTCAAGTAACAGACACATCAACTTCAACTGTTCAGAGGAGACTGTGTGAATGAGTCCTTCATGGTCGAATTGCTGCAAAGAAACCACTACTAAAGGACACCAATAAGAAGAAGAGACTTGCTTGGGCTACGAAACACGAGTAATGCACATTAGACCAATGGAAATCTGTCCTTTGGTCTGATGAGTCAATGTGAGATTTTTGGTTCCAACCGGTGAACGGATGATCTCCGCATGTGTGGTTCCCACCGTGAAGCAAGGTGTGATGGTGCTTTGCTGGTGACTGATTTACTTAGAATTCAAGGCACATTTAACCAGCATAGCTACCACAGCATTCTGCAACGATACGCCATCCCATCTGGTTTGAGCTTAGTGGGACTATCATTTGTTTTTCAACAGGACAATGACCCAACACACCTCCAGGCTGTGTAACCAGGAAGGAGAGTGATGGAGTGCTGCATCAGATGACCTGGCCTCCACAATCACCCGACCTCAAACCATTTGAGATGGTTTGGGATGAGTTGGCCCGCGGATGTAATGTAGAAAATAGTCAAAATAAAGAAAAACCCTGGAATGAGTAGGCGTGTCCCAACTTTTGACTGGTACTGTATATACACATACTTTTGTGTGGTCACCCCTTCAAATGAGTGGATTTGGCTATTTCAGTCACACCCATTGCGGACAGGTATATAAAATCGAGTACACAACCATGTAATCTCCATAGACATACATTGACAGTAGAATGGCAAATAACGGGGATGTTGGCCCTGTCCGGTGTTTGGAGAATGTCCTGTGCGACTTGCTTGTTGAAGAAAAAAATCTTTGTCTAATCCGAGGTGAGTGATCGCTGTCCTGATATCCAGAAGCTCTTTTTTTGACGTAAGATACGGTTGCAGAAACATTATGTACAAAATAAGTTACGAATAACCCCCACAAAATAGCACAATTGGTTGGGCGCCCGTAAAACTGCTGCCATATCTTCCGGCGCCATTCATGTAGTGTGTATCTACAGGAATAAGAAAGATCCTGTTTCTGTTGCCTGTTTGAGTGTTTGTTTAATAACCTACTGATTCCGTGAGCAACAAGCGTCACATAACCACGTTAGATCAACAATAACAAATTTGGCAGCTTTTAAATCTTTGCTTTGCTGTAATAAATGCTTGACAGAACACTGTTACAAATTGTCCGAAAATATTTATAATAACTTTCTTTGATCATTATAATAAATAAGTAATGTCATTATCATTAGTGAGCTTATATTACAACCTTGTATAACCACCATTGAGCTGTAGGCCTAAGAGTACGTCCTGTTTAGTCTTCACACTAACTTACTGTACTTAGGCTACTGTATCAATCATTCATTTGTTCATGTCATCACACGAGTCATTCATGATTTGAAATGCAAATAAGCATTTAAATTAAATAAAGCGACCCTTGAATAATTAGCATAAACGATAAATAAACCGTTCAATTTCGGAAATTGCATTCACAAATGAATGCGTCTGTTTTTAGTCTTTGCTGTAATAAAAGCTTTAGGAGAAAAAAAGCGTTAGACTCTGGTACGCTTATAATTTATTTAGTGTTGTTTACATTGTTCCAAACAGTCAGGGAAATGATATTGTAATCTAACAGCACCTGTTTGGCACACATAATATGCAGCGCCTTGCCTTTTTCTTGAGCTCCAGTATTTTCCAAAACTAGTCAAATTTATTCTACACATCCGACTTCCCCTTTACCTCCTGAGCAACCAGTAAACATTCCCGCGTTTCTAGTTCAGTTTATTTGGCACATCCTCTGCATCCATTTTGCTGTCACGTGTTACGGTGTTTGATATCAATAAATTGGTTATGTGATCTAATAATATGCGATAGGTCAGGCTCTATTGGTCACATGCATGCGATGCATACGTGTCACATAAAGAGAGCAAGGCTTGTGGGAATGTTTTTCTTAAATTAGGGATTTCGGTAACAGAACGTTTCAGTCAGAAATGGCTGTAATTCTGTTGCAGGTTTAGCAAAATGGACAGCGCGATAAACACTGATGGTCTGTGGTGGTGGCTGCAGCAGGAAGATGGAGCGAGACAACGGGTGCTAGTCACAGTCACTGGCTGTCTATTATTATCAGTTTATTTTTTAACACAGAGCAGCAAGTCTGAGCCCGGCCCTACACAATCAAATTTATTGCGGTCGTACTCCCTCTAGTCATGTGTGTGCAATGTTCCCTCTAAGCTGCACACTAGCATGCCAAGACTACCGTGCAGCTCCCCCTGGGACACGCAGAAGAAATATCAGCCCACGAGATTGAACTTAACTCTAGAAAGTTGTGTTCACTGTTAGTTGACACAATCAATATGTCCATTTACAGTGGCAATAGAGATCGAATCAATGCAGTATTATCCTTTGCTAGTTAGTGAGTTATTAGCCCAGTTATAGATCATTTGTAGTCAGTAATAGGGGAGTGATTGCATCTTACAAGAGCACAAAGTGTGTACATTTCTAGACATCTTTGAAAAGCAAGTCAGGTAAAGAGTTTTTTTTCTTCTTAATTTGTCTGATTCTTTGTAATAATGGTATGGATATAATAATGCATTTTATTTTGTATGGCTGTTTCTTGCATCAAACAACATTTTCAGTCACCTTCTTGTCTGAAGGACAAGTGGATAAACAGGTTAATGTCAAGCCCTACATGTTTTTTCCCCCAAAAGTCTCATGGAATGTAGGCCTACATTGAACATCACACATTGACTGCTACTGTAGGTGGAATGATAGAACAGCTCTTTCCATGTTAAAATGTTATGGGATTTTCTTCATTGTTTTTGATGGTAGGCCTACATTTTGATCAAATAGCCACAGTAGCCTACTTAAAACTAACTTAAAGCCGGTACAGCCTCAATGTTCACAGTAAATGCGTGCTGGAAATTGCACAGACTTTTCACAACGTTCAAGTTTGCGCTCAGCAGACCTGAAATTTGCTCAGTGATGAACAAAATAAGGGAACATTTATCAAATAATTAAAAGGCACACAAACAGTGCACTTAAAGCATCCGACAAGCTCAGTGCATATAGTTGATTTGACTGAAAACATATAGGATGTGTCTATATGGAAAAATACAAACATTTTTACAAATCGATTGGTCGAACCAATAATTCATTTTTTGGGGTCGGGGACAGTCCTACATATTTTATTTATTCCTCTTACTGGTTTATCACATACAGTTGTTTAGGGTAAGGCTTCTTGTTTTACATTCCCCCAAGAGCGTGTCAAAAACCACTGGCAAAGTGATAGCCTGGTCCCAGATCTGTTGACAAGACAAAAGAAACAGATCTGGAACCAGGCTAGCAAAGTAATACTGTATCACTGGAATCGCCCAGGGGTTTTGACTCCCTTGTAGAAACAAAGCTGGGTCAAAAGGAAGTCATCAGATACACTGTTGTATTCTGTTGCTATTAGGCTATCAACACTAGAGTTGTACCGTGAAAACAACAGATATATATGGTGAACGTATTGTAGTCTAGAGGCAATTATATTTGTATAGATTGGCGGGGTATGCCTATTTATAGAAACCAGATTGAAGGTGAAAATTGACTGAATTAGTGCTTGTGAATCTGAACTCTGACTCCTTAAACCTTCAATACATGTTGAATTCCCATGACAGACTGGGTAAAGTTTGTTCTGTGCTCTCATTCGCTTCCTCCCTCCCTATTTCCCCTTGAGTATTTATGGAGAAACAGAGGAAAATCTAATTCCTTCACACATGGCCATTATTTTTATTTTTTTAATGGGCAAGCTCTCCCTTGGGTGCTCTGATATGAAGAGCATGTTTTTCCTGGTATTCTTACTACAGTGCGTGTTTGTGTATGCTGCGGATTTATTTTGGTAGCTAGCTAGCTAGTTACCAAGGGAAGAAAATATCAAGGGATTAAGGCGCATGATCGCTGGGTCAAGGGAGTTGAAGCTATAACAGCCTAAAAATCTCAAGGGAGGACCGTGAGGTCAAAGCAACTATTTCCCCAAAATCAAGTGCTGCTCGATGATAGAAGTGTGAAAAGGTTGTAAATAGCAACATTAAAAATTAATGTTCTCATCCAAGGAAAGGCAGCAAACACATTTAAAAGGATAGCTTTCTGGCCAGGCCAAAGACCTAGCCAAGGAGTGATATTTAAACAAACTTATATGCCTAAAGGATGGTGCATTACCCATGTTGCTTGGAAACCAGAGGTAGCAGCATCCAGTTGCATGTCACAGTGATGCCCATGCCTGCCCATTAATGAAAGATAAACAGTAATCTGTTTTTTGGCATCAGTGGCATGAACAGCTGGGTGACGGACAGTGTTCATTAAAAAAAAAAAAGTGAGACTGGGTCATGTTATTGGGGCCATTATGCAACATAGTAATCAAGGTCTGCTGCTCTTGCGTAACTCCAGGGAGTGGCTCAGCTAGGCTTCTTTTTGGAGGGAGAATTTGACAGTAATGTAACTTCATCCTGCCCAGAGAAGAGAAAATGTCCCACCACAAATCAGCTAGTTGACCTCTCAGGTCTGGGGCACCACAGGAGGCCCTTTCTCACGTGACCATAGGGCCACACATACCTCCCTATGCAGAGCTCTACACTGAAATGTAGCATATGTGCTCCTGCATTGAAAAATGTAGGAGCACAATGAAAAAATAATTGCCAGCAATTACAAAACACAGGGTAAAGGTGCACCATAAAAAAATATTTTTAAGATGTAGACTACATTGGGCCTATAAGAATCCTAGCTACTTTTGAAGCACATATCCAGAAAAAGCTCTCCCTTTTCCTTTCCTTCTGTTCCACTAAATGTTATCATCTTGGTGATTTTTCTCTTCTTCTAGGGGGCACTGGTGCTTCCAAATTAAAATTCCAGGTAGCACAGCAAAATATTTAGGAGCATATGTGACCCAAATGGTAGCACTGTAGAGCCCTGCCATGACTCAACCACTGATAACCAAGTATTCAAGAGTACACCCCAGATGGGATGCTTTTACATGGGACTGAAGGGGATGAATTACACACAAGATGGATGCTCTTGGGACTGAAGGGGATAAATTATATTCTCTCCGAAAGCAAACCAACAGTCGTAATGCCATCTAGACCATGAATCTTAACTCAAGACAAGCGGATTGAGCATCAAACAAATACAATCTTGGTAGTAGTATGTTCATGGTGTAAACCCTCTTGGTCTTGTCAAATTCCCTGCCCTGATCTATTTCTAAGCCCAGTGGATTGAGATTTATGGGCACGCCTTACAAGCTGACCACACTGCCCATGTTGCGTGGGTGAGCGTTGCAAAATAAATGTATTACAAACATGTTAATCATTTTATCCAAACTGCTCACGAGCGTCTGCATAGCCAGGTGCTAAAATTGAACTTGGTTCTATTTTGGACGCTTGACATGCTGCAAGTCCCGCCTCTTCCATCTCCTCATTGGTTTTTAGAAGCATATACCCACGTGGGTGATTGAAAGATTAACCGAGGTCCACACTCGTCAGTGGCGGTAATGCACCTTAAAGTTGGTTGCCATCCACCATAAAGTCCACAGAAGAAGACTAGAGGAGCGATTACTAGAAACTAACTAGGTTTCCCCTTTTATCTGTGGATTAATTGTCGGAGTACAGCACACACAATTGGTCAAAATTCTACAAAGATCCAGAAAAAGGACCTTGTGCAATTCAGGTAAAAACAACACCTCAATGTTTATATCCCAGAACAAATTAGCTAGCAATGGCTTTTTGACCTGTCCTTAAATTAATATAGTTGGTTCAGAGTTCGTTTTGATATTTTAACCTGAGTGTCCTTAAATCGCATCTGGTGTGGAGGAATAAAAATCAAACATTCGCGATGAGCGGACGCACTCGCGTGTCCAGTCTAGTCAGCATGTTAGGCCAACTTCCTCATTCCACAGTGCAACATGTACGGTGCCTTCAGAAAGCATTCATACCCCTTGACTTATTCAACATTTTGTTGTGTTAGTCTAAATTCAAAATGGAATACATAGTGACGTAGAGTATCTAGGTGACACAACCACATATCACAGTTGTAGCAAGTATATTTTCCATCAAAGTAGTTACCAGAAAATTCAGTGTTAGTAAGAAAAGACAAGTGCATTTATATATATATATTTTTACATTTGATCTTTCTAATATTTTACGGGGTAATTAATTTCAGTCATCCATGTAAAGTAGTACTCAATCACTATTATGAGCCAACTGATTTGATGAATGGCAAACACACTGCCTGTAGTGTGACACCGTGGACAAAGTGTTTTCGTGACTTGGAATTGTGACACAAAAGCTCAGAGTCCAAGCTTGGCCAAATCAGTTCCGCTTCTACTGTTTTGGTAGGGAAGATTGAGGTCATTGGAGGCATAATGTTCCCCCCTCCAGTTGACAGATAAGGAGCTTGGATCTTGTAATAAGCCGCCCTTTGGTTTACTTCATTAGTTGTTTGTTTGATGTCCACTCAAAAAGGTTAACAATAATCTATAAGGTCTGGAACAGTTACGCCAATGGCAGATTAAAAGGATAGTCACCGGGCCTCCCGAGTGCCCCAGCGGTCTAAGGCATGGCAGTGTTGCGGCGTCACTACAGCCTGGGGTTTGATCCCATAGGGCGGCGCACAATTGGCCCAGCGTCATCCAGGTTAGGGGGGGTTTACTTGGCTCATCATGATCTAGCGACTCGTGGCCGGCCGGGCACCTACAGGCTGACTCCGGTCGTCAGTTGAACGTTGTTGCTTCCTCTGACACGGTGCGGGTTGCTTCCGGGTTAAGCGGGCGGGTGTTAAGAAGTGCGGTTTGGCGGGGCATGTTTCAAAGGACGCATGACCTTCGCATCTCCCAAGCTGGTTGGGGAGTTGCAGCGATGAGACAAGATTGAAATCGGGAAAAATTGGGGAGAAAAAAGGGGGTACATTTTTATTTTATAACAAATAAAAGGAGTCACCCGCAGTCAGGTATCAAGGGAAGTATGAGGGTCCAAAAGGTAGGGCTGCACAATTAATACAATTCACAATATTGACATGAGCAATATCCATATCGCAAGAGATCCATATTGCATGCAATATCTTGAAACACTCAGCCACGTGTAACAACCGTTTTTATGGTTTGCTCCTCCCCCCCCCTCCCAAGCCCCACCCCGTCACTCAAGTAGCGCAGTTCCTTCTTCTCTGTTAGATGTTGTTCTGTTAGATCAAACGCTTTACACTTTGCTTCTTATTATAAAATCCTTCTATGATTCCAACAGTTCATCTATAAATCGATTTTTTTTGCCCATATCGTGTAGCCCTACCCAAAAGGCAATAATTAAAAAAAGTGATCTAGGGACCAATGACCCTAAAATTGTTTGTGGAAATCCATGCTTTCCATCTTTCATTTAGCATTGTCTAGTTGTATGCTTACTTCCAAGTGAAACATTACCTACATAAAACATTAGGGATGAAGTTAACAATTGCATTTTGACTACAAACGGTGTCTATATATGTTTCTGTCTACCCATTTGTATTGCTCTGGCTTCAGAACAGAGATCTGATGTCAACAGTGAATTACACAAAGTAGAGGCAATTTGGACCAACTACAGAGACAAAAAAAAAAACGTGTGTGTAGATGGACTGAATAGGAATTTTTATTACACCACATTTTGCTCCCTGGCAGGGACACCAGACTCTGCTTCGAGCTAAAGAGCGAGACCAGGGTAGCTCACATACTGCCTGAGGAGAGGCTGAGAACTGATATTGCACTGCCGACAATCTTCTCAAAAAACATACATCAAAAGTGCTTTACTTCTTCCCCGGGGCTATGACTATCACCTTGTTACCGGTGGATTCTTCAAGACAGTAGCCCACTGGCAGCTCCTGTGAGCGTCAGTCAGCTGACATGCTCGGACTGCTGTGTACCTGGTAGTAAGACCTGATAGTGTACAGACGAGCTGTTCATGTCTACAGAGGAAATGCTGGGATGGAAGAGAACTGGGTACTAGGAGTTAAAACATGGACCAGCTTCTGTTCCCATGTCGCTTCTGTACCCCATCTGTTATTTATTCATTCAAAATCATATAAAGAGATTCAAATGTTCCTGTTAAAAAAGCATTAAGTCTTGGCACATTTTGAGCGGTAATAAAATAAGTGGGCAAAGCAGTATTGAATTCTACAAAATCTGCTTGGTGTGCCAGCGAGAGCCAACGCTTCCGAAACTCACACCACTGGAGAGCAGACGGCACAGAACGAGTCAGAGAACATTATCTACGTGGGTGAAGTAACACAAAGAGCAGAGTTCCACAACAATGCCAAAGCATTAGCTGGGCAAAGGAAACTGTAGTTTGATCAGCCAAGGAGAAGATGGCCTCCCCCAAAAAAAAAAGAAGAAAAAAAAATGACGAGAGAGATCCGATTTCACACCAAGCAAAATTGACCTCAGGAAAAAGAAAGACTTGAATAACGAATGAAAATAAAATCAATAGAGAACAATTGTGTGTGCAAACAGCCAACAATAGGATACAGGTCTAGGCCTTGTAGACATATGAATCCACAAAGGAATCTGGCAATAGAACATGTTTTATAATAAACGCTGTTCTCTCCTGTGGGTTAGCAGGTTTCCAACAATTGACGCAACACCTCTAATCAAAAAACAAATAACACTCCAATTAATATCAGTATTCTTGGAACAGCCCGTTCCCCCCACTGCAATCCCAAATGGCATCACGGAACAAAATAGCGACTGCCTGCATCACAACCCAGGTTCCAATTTGGCTCTGCTAAACAGGCAGCTTTGTTGGGTTGCGTTTTATAGGTGACCCTTATGCAAGGGTGAGCTCATTTCTAAACAGGAAATGAGCACCTTTCCTCTCATACCTGCCCAATAATGAAAATGAAACCTGTCCAAACCCCTGTAACTGGCCCACTCATAAGGTTTTACCTTGAGCTGGGGTTAAGATCGCCCGCCATCTTTCCTCCCATTCATAATAAGACCTTTGTCTATAGAGTGCAATTAGCAGTCGGCATACCACAGGTATATACAGCTGTTGACAAGTGCACTTTTTTTCGGATTTAAAAGATCTAGATAACTAGACGCTCAGAGGTCAGTGAATGTCGAGTTGTAACGGTGGCCACTGCCTATATAGTCTCCCCACGGAGGGAGAAAGCCGGGACCATCAAAGTAGTATAATTGATGACCAGCAGGACACTGGAGCTCTTCAAGGGGCTCTGGGAGCATCCTGGATCCATTAGGATCGATGACGTCACCAAACTCAAGCCCCTCCATGTTGTGACCCAGTGACAGATGACAGCGTTGATTAAAATGGGCAGGCTTCCTGTTGATGTTTATTTGCACCCTTCCACATGAGCGTACACACACACAGGATCTGGCTTATTTGTGCCCAAGTACAGCATCAAATTGTGCTAGACTACCCATATATGGTCGCACAGCCCAAATACATCCCAGCTGCATTGCCGAAAGAAACACTGATGAAATCAATGGAAACCATATGTAATATGTGCACCCACTTACAGCGACTGAATGACGCATACAGACAAAAGTGTGGAGACAAACTGCAAGCAGCCATTGGAGACAAATCACACTAACCCACTTCTATACAAGCTTTTTTTCCCTTGTAAAAAATCTGAAGTCACACCATCTTCCCATATAAATCGGCATAATTTTAGAGGTCTGGGACCGATGATGGCTCCGATTGAATTTAAAAAGTTGAACACACAAAATCTCCACACAATGACAACTTTTTATTTATTTACTGTGTAAATTGTTCAAACATTTACTGGAAAAAATGCAGATGCAAAGTTTGATAAATAATTTTATTCTGTTACAAAACTTTGTATCTGCACAGTTCTTCCTGCAAATGTGTTTTTATGAAATTCAAAATGGTTAAGTAGTCCTTGTTCATAGAGTTCTATGATTTGTTAAACTTAGAAATCAAATGTTTTTTGTTTGGTATACATTTTAAAGTGAAAAATCTGAGTCGCAGTGTAATTCCGTTACAGTGGAATTGCCCTCCAATCAAACCACGATGGGAGGAGGGTACTCATGACTGGCCAGTGGTTAACCCAAAAGGCAAAGAAAGACCAGTTGACATGCAATGCAAAGGGGAGTGAAGGAGTGAAAGCCTGTAGCAGCACACAAACATATAGTTACTAAACTGGCCACAGTTGGTGAACCACACACTGAGGCAGCGCTCTCCCACACACAGAGCTGCTAGTACAATCCAGCAGTGGTCTATGGGAGTGTGAATAAAAAAAAAGGGACCAAACAGGGTTGGGATGGAAAGAAAAGGAGACCATGTTTACTAGCAGTAGCAGGCTGCAGCTGATTGTCATGTGGACTCTGTCTATCAGCCAGCTGTGCATTTATGATAAGATCATTGTTGCTTTGCGGGGTCACATGTTGTTCATTTGAGCAGTGAGGGGAGGGGGGTGACATACAAAATACACGTGGCAGGTGCCATGGGCTTGGTTGAGGTTTCTAGCGTGTTGAAAAGTTAGTCTAAGAACAAACGGAGGTCAAAAGAAGATGTTCTTTCGTACCTGCCGAAAAGTTGGTTGGTTGTTTGAGGCTGTAACAGCCATAACAAAAATTAAGGTAAAAAACAAAAATGTAGGTTTAAGTTGTTTGCAATATCTGATCGATACCTTTATTCTTCAAAGCAATATATATAAAATGAGATTCTTGTTTTTTTATTTCATCAAATCCGCCAAACGAGAACGCCTGAGCCAGTCTTTCACTTCTACTGATGGGACTACCTCGCTTAGCAACAAAGCCCCTCATTGTTGCGGGGGACTCACTCGTCACCGGTTTCACTGTGGTGATCCAAGCGGTAATTCAACACAATTCAAAAGGCAACAGCCAGCAGCAACACAAGGCAGGCCATTGCAGTTCCATTAGTACGACACACTAAGAGCCCTGGGTTCGACTCCCAGAGAGTTTGAACATGGGAGATGAATAATGAATGAAGTGGGGTACTCCGTGGCATCTAAAATGGTTCTCAGGGACCCAGAGAAAGCGAGACATAGAAAAAATAAAAATAAAGATATCCTAAAAAGCCATTACTGATCGACTATGAAAAAGCCATTAATGATCGGCTATGAAAAGCCAACTGACATTTATTCCTGATTATTATTTGACCATGCTTGTCATTTATGAACATTTTGAACATCTTGGCTCTCTCTAATTCTCTCCTTCTCTCTTTCTTTCTCTCGGAGGAACTGAGCCCTAGGACCATACGTCAGGACTACCGGGCATGATGACTCCTTGCTGTCCCCAGTCTACCTGGCCTTGCTGCTGTCCCAGTTTCAACTGTTCTGCCTGCGGTTATGGAACCCCTACCTGTCCCAGACCTGCTGTTTTCAACTCTTAATTATCGGCTATGAAAAGCCCAACTGACATTTATTCCTGATTATTGTTTGACCATGCTTGTCATTTATGAACATTTTGAACATCTTGGCCATGTTCTGTTATAATCTCCACCCGGCACAGCCAGAAGAGGACTGGCCACCCCTCAGCCTGGTTCCTCTCTAGGTTTCTTCCTAGGTTTTGGCCTTTCTAGGGAGTTTTTCCTAGCCACCGTGCTTCTACACCTGCATTGCTTGCTGTTTGGGGTTTTAGGCTGGGTTTCTGTACAGCACTTCGAGATATTAGCTGATGTACGAAGGGCTATATAAAATAAACTTGATTGATTGATTACTGTTAGCCCAATAGCTGAATTTTTTCCCCAACTTTACAGTTCAACGTGCAAAAAATAAATAAACCTGTTATGTAGGTCTAAGGACGGTCGGTCACGAGAGAGAGAGACTTCTTGAAGATGCAGCATGAAGGGAAAAAGTTGTATACCATTCAAAAGTCACCAATACTGATGATAGCATGTGGCCATGGCAAGCAGCGAATCAGTCAGTCATCGGTTCTGATGCTATATGCAATAGCAGGCGACAGGAAATGTGTTTACGTGAAGGTGTTTTGTCCCCAAGGAAATGTTCTGAGAAGCCATGTGATAAGAATGTGGCCTATCAGTGGTCATGTCAAGGGCTACTATTCAGCAAATAAGAACTAGCCACAAGTCTTCTATTAAAGATAGCGCGAATATTTTACACTCACCAACCAGGTTTCCATCCAACCGTTTTATGCGAGTAAAGTACATGTTGGATAAATGTCACGACAGGCCTGACGGAAACACCAAACTTGTCTGGAAACTTTCCAAATGTCGACAAAACAAAAAATACACTAGGCGAGGTGGATCATTTTTGTGTCTGTCAAATGTATTATGAGAGAGTGGCAGCAGAAACACCTTTATGAGCAAATATTTCTATATTAAACTCATCATATGGAAATAAACTTGGAGTGACGTTATGATATGTTGCTTGGTCCTTCCACTATGACTTGGGAAAACACGCAGTCTATTAGGCTACAGAGAAAATAAAGTCATGAACTTTACAAGGTGGTGAAAGTGCAGTGATGAGCTTGATGCTCCTTTCCAATAAATACAGAGTCTTATTTTGGTGACATGAAGATCAATGCTTGGCTGCAGTTTGACAACTTAAAATGATCTTACTAATTTGTACTACATATCATGTAGTAGGCTATCCCTGCACTGTATTAGCAAGCTGTTGGATAGAGCACATGTTCCAAGACCAGAGTGGGCACAATCGCTATAGAAACACAAATGTTTTGACAAAACCATCAGTAGAGTTGAAAATGCAATGTAAACCCATTTAACTTTTTCAAATGTTTTTTTATATAATTAAAAGTTATTCATGTGCATGACGTCATCACAGCCTTTTATCTGCAAGTCAGTTCGATGGAAATATTGCCTATGCGGATTTTAGAATATTCACATGAAAAGCTGTCGCCAATTGCATGGAAACCTAGCCATAGAAATACCAGTTGTCAGTACGGAAGTATTTAGTCCATAAAAGGAGTGAATACATTGCTCCATCTGTGACTGTGTAGCAGTGCCATCTTATGTCCTTCCCAGAGAGTAGGCCTACTCCAAGAAGGGATAGTAAATAGTAATTTCTGACATTCACACTGACACTAATAGATATGACCGTGGGCAAGAGAGAAACCATACGCATACAAGAACATTCACACAAGCACTTACAAGTGACTGCCAAATGGCGTGTATACATTACACAAGCTGCAGGCCTACAACACAGTCTAGAACTGAATAAAGGCCTCCCTCTCCATTCGCAGGCCAGACCAGAAGCCTGCTCCTTCTCCTGTTTCTGACACTGCATACAATCTTGAGAACAACCAGCGCAGAGGCAGAGAGCGAGAGAGAATAAACAAGTCCACGTGGAGTTGTTCCTAGCCAGGCCACTGCACAGAGCCTCCCTTGTGCAAGCTAGTTAAAAGGGGACGCCGTCATGAGGTTAACTGCGACAAACGATGCAACAAAAGTCTTACCTCAGACCTTGTTTACTTGCAAAGAAACTAAGCTACAGGTAGCCTGGCTACAAAACAACATTCAACTATTAATCCTGCTTGACAATCCTGTAAAGGAAGGGTTGATACAGTGGTTGGCGATACAAAGACTATATCCATTTTGTTTTATCAACAACAAAAAAAGACATGCTTAGACTGGTAAGACCGGACTGTGTAATGAACTAATAACAATGGAATGTACCAGAACAAAAACGATGGGGGTTAATGGGGTGCAGTTTTAATATTTGGACAGGAACTCGGGATCCAAATGTAACACAACATTGGGCTTGTTATGGTTACAGTAGAAGTCAGACATAACTCGGGCCTATTCAATTTGAAGGGTGCACCCCCCCCCCCCCCCCCTCCCCCAATATTTGCAGTAAACCCGTGGTGACAGATGGACTTTTTCACAAGTCACCACAAACACGCCAGTGTGAGTGACAGACAGACCTCTGCCATTGCAGGCGGAGGCTCCCAGCGTTGATGCTCAGTTGTGATAGAGCTCCAAGCACATGGGACCAGAACCTACAACTGATATCCGGTTATCAATAATGAAAAGACATCAACAAAGAGGGCTTATCTGGATACATGTGATCTAGCCTAGATCTAAGAAAGTAGTGACATTGCACACAGGAAATGGCAACTGAGGTGAAATCTTCATCAGAACACAACTTCCGCTTTTGAACAACAGAATGGGCATAAGTGTGAGAGATTGAAGGAGAGTATTGAGGGCAAAGCCTAGCTGTGGATTGCATGCTCACTACATTGAGCTGGAAGTGACAATCAGTTAATTAGACCTAGCCTGATCTCCATGCCTCCTGCTCTGAAAAGGGCCACAAGAGACAACCTGTTGACAGCAAGCCCTGCCCACAGGACTGGCATCGCCATGGAGACCAAGGACATGAGTGCTAGGAGACGGGGGCTTTTGTGATGCCTGACCTGCTGGGAAACATCTGCCACGCAAAGCCCTTTAATTCAGCCCCAAATGACCAATTGTGTTTTCACTGCATCCAATAGAAAATGTCCCTAACAAGAAAGTAACATTAGCTGGAGATCCTTCAAAGCAGTACAACAGAAGTGTAATAACAAGGGAACATGTTCCCCTTCTCAACATGAGTTCACTGGAGAAGGGCAACTAAACTAGTATGTGCTATGGGGAGTGTAATTTCAGCAGACTGCTTCATGTCAAAATGTAAGACTATCCAATCATTCAGAATAGGATTCATGTTTAAAGGCTACCTATCATACATTTAAATAAAAGAGTGGGGTGTCACATCACATTTCCCCAGCACCAGCGTTTCCTATTTGAGTTAGTGGAAACATAACTAAAAAGGGTTTGGTTGACTGGGCTAAGCCAGTGAAAAGCACAACAATGTCTATAGGGAGGAACACCCGTCTCTTAATAATTCCCTATTAATATGGCCTCTTGTTATTGAGAGGCCCTGCCTACCCAACACTCCACAGAGAAAGAGAGAGCGGGTCAAGACTTCACACTACGCTTGCTAGCTGCCAGAGAAGAAGGGATTGGTCAGCGTGTAACGACATGAGCCAATAGGAACACAGTAAAATAATGCCACTAGGCATCACCATCCAAAGAATGTAGGAGAACAAAAGCAACATGCGGACATATGTTTGTCATTGTCCTGTAACTGATAGCAATGGCATATGCAGCAAAACACTTTGTAGTGTACCCAACTTGAACTCCTTGGTTTTTGGAAACACACAAGAGGTAGTAATGGGAGCAATAAGGGCATTGCATCAAAAGGCATTACACTTTGACAAAAGGTTAGCTAATACAAAAGGCTTACCATGAGCTGTGCACACTTTTTTACTGGGTCTCACATGTTCAAATTGCATTAAAAATATAATTAGGCTTTACAGGCAGACATGTCTGCTCCCCATCACTAAGGCCAAGAAGGCACACAGTACTACCGACTCATACTAGAGTTGGAAGTTAGCTGGCCTGTTCGTCGACTTTGTGCCCTCACTGTAGTGGCAGTGCGAAGACATCAATATTTCAGTACAATCTGCTTGGCTGCCCGGCGCAGAATAAATCTGTCCAGTCAGGGTTTCCCCTCTGGCTGGTCAATATAACGGGTCTCATGCGGCTTATGCTGCTACTGCCGGGTAACGGGTTCAGGGCCCAATGAGAACACAGTAAAATGCTGCCCCTTTTTATTTTATTTGAATGGAATTCGCAACTGCCGTTGGTTTCGTTACAGAGTTTGTGTGTAGTACGGAGCCAGGGTGCCCAGCAATGGCCAGGTAACTTTAGCAGGCTATCACTCAAGTCCACTTTTATCAGCACTAACAATGGCTATTTGGTTTACTCATTGATTTAGGTGTAAGTCCACAGGCACAGGTCGATTAGCTACAATGGAATTTCCATTTCCACAATGGAATTTCCAATTTCCATCGTTAGTTCGCTCTACTGATGAAAGGGGAAAAAAACATATGTAAAAACAAATCCATGTTAGTTTAGATCTTGAAGCAACTAGAATGAACAGACTGCATTTGAAAGCTTCATCTGTGGCATTGAGCAAAAAAATGATCTAGCGTTGAGGATGAGGGGTCATTGATTTGATTATTCTCTTTTAGTCCTCATTTGGACTAATCTTCCAGGACTCCTTAAAACACAAATCAGATATGACACACTGTTACAGACATACATAATACACTGACATTGATTGACTAGAACATATAGGATATGTGGCAAACTGCCAACTACAGCAAATGGCCTCGTGTTTTGAACCATGTGTATCAGTTAATGCCATGAGCCCAAGTCATTCTAAGGTGATGAAATAACATTTAATAGTGCCCGACTAGTCCTAAAATGCATTCAATAGGGCTGCTCTGCCAACTACATGACCTTGGACCAATAGGACACTACTTTTCATTAAAAACCTGGATGTCTGGACAGCGTGTCACCCTCTTGATCGCCATCGATAACTAAGAGCCTAGGGTTTTGGATTTACTTTGCTACTTTTCTACATGACAGTGAATGCCAAGCTTCAGCATTCCGTGCATGCATGCAGAAGAAAAAAGTGACATCTATATTTATTGTCATAGCAAAACACGATGCGTCACAGTACATTTTACCAGTGTCCAGTTACTGACAGATGCCAATGTACAGCTGCTCGTGTACAAAGGCAAGCATGTGGCCAAAAATGGCACATGTTCAACTGATGCATCCAGGACAAAAATGGTGACATCTAAAACAAAATGTGCTGACTAAGGCCCTGTTTGGAGTAGGAAAAAAACACAGATCTTTCTTGAAGTAAACACAGATTAGGAAAGAGTTGGCTGTGCGAAAGCAGTACAAATCAATCCTTAATCTACTTTAAGGAAGGAAAGAGTTATCATAAAATCACCTTCATTTCACCAAATACATTTGCAAGTAGAGGAATTTGACTGAAACTTTGCTGCCACGATAAACAGGACACAGACAGAAAACCCGGATAAGTGGACAAAATATAGTGTATTTCGGGCCTCTTGACTTTTCCCACATTTTGTTACGTTACAGCCTTATTCTAAAAATGTATCACAATTGTTCCCTCCAATCTACCCCATAATGACAAAGCAAAAAAATGGTTTAGAAATCTTTGATAATTTATAAAAGGAAAAAAAAAAAAGAAATACTACATTTACCTAAGTATTCAGACTCTTTACACCTAGTACTTTGTTGAAGCACCGTTGGCAGCGATTACATCATCGAGTCTTCTTGGGTACGACTCTACAAGCTTGGCACACGTGTATTTGGAGAATTTCCCCCATTCTTCTCAAGCGCTGTCAGGTTGGATGGGGAGCGTCGCTGCACAGACATTTTCAGGTCTCTCCAGAGCTGTACAAGCGGGTTCAAGTCCAGGCTCTGGTTAGGACACTCAGAGACTTGTCCCGAAGCCACTCCTGCGTTGTCTTGGCTGTGTGCTTAGGGTCGTTGTCCTGTTGAAAGGTGAACCATCACCCCAGTCTGAGGTCCTGAGCACTCTGGAGCAGGTTTTCATCAAGGAGCTCTGTACTTTGCTCCTTTCATCTTACCCTCGATCATGACTATTCTCCCAGTCCCTGACACTGAAAAACATCCCCATAGCATGATGCTGCCACCACAATGCGTCACCGTAGGGATGGTGCCAGGTGGTGCCAGGTTTCCTCCAGACGTGAGGCTTGGCATTCAGGCCAAAGAGTTTCATCTTGGTTTCATCAGACCAGAGAATCTCCAAGACTGTCAAGTGCCTTTTACGGAGGAGTGGCTTCCAGCTGGCCACTAGCATAAAAAGGCCTGATTGGTGGAGCGCTGCAGAGATGGTTGTCCCATCTACACAGACGAACTCTGGAGCTCTGTCAGAGTGACCATTGGGTTCTTGGTCACCTCCCAGACCAAGGCCCTTCTCCCCCGATTGCTCAGTTTGGCCGGGTAGCCAGCTCCCGGAAGAGTCTTAATGGTTCCAAACTTCTTCTATTTAAGAATGATTGAGGCCACTGTGTTCTTTGAGACCTTCAATGCTGTAGAAATATTTTGGTACCCTTCCCCAAATCTGTGCTTCGACACAATCCTATCTCGGAATTCCACTGACAATTCCTTCGATCTCATGGCTTGGTTTTTGCTCTGACATGCATTTTCAACTGTGGGATCTTACAGTTGAAGTTGGAAGTTTACATACACCTTAGCCAAATACATTTAAACTCCGTTTTTCACAATTCCTGACATTTAAATCAGATTAAAAATTCCCTGTCTATGCTCAGTTAAGATCACCACTTTATTTTAAGAATGTGAAATGTCAATAACAGTAGAGAGAATGATTTAGTTCAGCTTTTATTTCTTTCATCACATTCCCAGTGGATAAGAAGTTTTACATGCACTCAATTACTATTTGGTAGCATTGCCATTAAATTGTTGAACTTGGGTCAAACGTTTTGGGTAGCCTTGCACAAGCTTCCCACAATACATTTTGGCCCATTCCTCTTGACAGAGCTGGTGTAACTGAGTCAGGTTTGTAGGCCTCCTTGCTCGCACACACTTTTTCAGTTCTGCCCACAAATTTTCTATAGGATTGAGGTCAGGGCTTTGTGACAGCCACGCCAATACCTTGTCTTTGTTGTCATTAAGCCATTTTGCCACAACTTTATGAAGTACGCTTGGGGCCATTGTCCATTCGGAAGACCCATTTGCGACCAAGCTTTAACTTCCTGACTGATGTCTTGAGATGTTGCTTCAATATATCCACATAATTTTCCTGCCTCATGATGCCATCTCTTTTGTGAAGTGCACCAGTCCCTCCTGCAGCAAAGCAGCCCCACAACATGCTGCCACCCCCGTGCTTCGCGGTTGGGATGGTGTTCTTCGGCTTGCAAGCCTCCCCCTTTTCCCTCCAAACATAATGATGGTCATTACGGGCAAACAGTTCTGATTTTGTTTCATCAGAGCAGAGGACAGTTCACCAAAAAGTACGATCTTCGTCCACATGTCCAGTTGCAAACCGTAGTCTGCTTTTTTATGGTGGTGGTTGGAGCAGTCGCTTCTTCCTTGCCGAGCGGCCTTTCAGGGTATGTCGATATAGGACTCGTTTTACTGTGGATATATATACTTTTGTACTTGTTACCTCCATCTTCACAAAAGGTTCTTTGCTGTTGTTCTGGGATTGATTTGGACTTTCGTACCAAAGTATGTTCATCTCTAGGAGACAGAACGAGTCTCCTTCCTGAGCGGTATGAAGGCTGCATGGTCCCATGGTGTTTATACTTGCGTACTATTGTTTTTACAGATGAACGTGATACCGTCAGCCGTTTCGAAATTCTGAGGTCTTGGCTGATTTCTTTTGATTTTCCCATGATGTCAAGCAAAGAGGCACTGAGTTTGAAGGTAGGCCTTGAAATACATCCACAGGTACACCTCCAATTGACTCAAATGATGTCAATTAGCCTATCTTCTAAAGCCATGACATTTTCTGGAATTCTCCAAGCTGTTTAAAAGGCACAGTCAACTTAGTGTATGTAAACTTCTGACCCACTGGAATTGTGATAGTGAATTATAAGTGAAATAATCTGTCTCTAAACAATTGTTGGAAAAATTACTTGTGTCATGAACAAAGTAGATGTCCTAACCGACTTGCCAAACATATAGTTTGTTAACAAGACATTTGTGGAGAGGTTGAAAAATGAGTTAATGACTCCAACCTAAGTATGTAAACTTACGACTTCAACTGTATATAGACAGGTGTGTGCCTTTCCAAATAATGTCCAATCAATTGAATTTATCACAGGTGGACTCCAATCAAGTTGTAGAAACATCAAGGATGATAAATGGAAACAGGATGCACCTGACCTCAATTTCGTGTCTCATAGCAAAGGGTCTGAACACTTACGTAAATAAGGTATCTGTTTTTAAATTCATTCGCAAAAAAATCTAAACCCATTTTCACTTTGTCATTATGGGGTATTGTGTGTAGATTGATAAGGGGATTTTGTAAAAAATTTAAATCAATTTTAGGATGAGGCTGTAACGTAACAAAATGTGGAAAAAGGGAAGAGGTCTGAATACTTTCCAAATGCACACAGAATTTACACAATCCACATACAGTATGTACACAAGGCTAAAAACTAGACTACACTATAAACATGAGCTAAACTGTCAAAAAATATAAAACGCAACAATTCAAGATTTTACTGAGTTACAGTTCATATAAGGAAATCAGTCAATTAAAATAAATTAGGCCCTAATCTATGAATTTCAAGACTGGGAAATACAGATATGCATATGGTGGTCCAAGATATTTCAGGAAAATAAATAAAAAAGTAGGGGCGTGGATCAGAAAACCAGTCAGTATCTGGTGTGACCACCATTAGCCCCATGCAGTGCGACGTCTCCTTCACATAGAGTTGATCAGCCTGTTGAATGTTGTCCCACTCCTCAATGGCTGTGTGAAGTTGCTGGATATTGGCAGAAACTGTCATACACGTCAATCCAGAGCATCCCAAACATGCACAATGGGTGAAATGTCTGGTCAGGGAAGAACTGGAGCATGTTCAGCTTCCAGGAAATGTGTACAGATACTTGCGACGTGGGGCCGTGCATTATGTCGAAACATGAGGTGATGCCGGTGGATGAATGGCACAACAATGGCACAACAACAATCAGGATCTCGTCACTCATCTCTGTGCATTCAAATTGCCATCGACAAAAGGCAGTTGTGCTTGTTGGCCGTAGTTTATGCTTCCCCATAACATAACATCACCACGGGGCGCTCTGTTCACAACAAATCGATCGCCTACACAACGGCATACACTGTCTGCCATCGGCCCGTTACAGTTGAAACCGGGAGTAATCTGTGAAAAGCACAATTCTCCAGCGTGCCAGTGGCCATCAAAAGTGAGCCTTTGCCCCCAGAAGTCAGTCACGATGCCAAACTGCAGTCAGGTCAAGACAATGAGCATGCAGATGAGCTTCCCTGAGACGGTTTCTGACAGTTTGTGCAGAAATTATTTGGTTGCGCAAACCCAGTTTCATCAGCTGTCCAGGTGGCTGGTCTCAGATGATCCCGCAACTGAAGAAGCCGGATGTGGAGGTCCTGGGCTGGCGTGGTTACACGTGGTCTGCGGTTGTGAGAACAGTTGGATGTACTGCCAAATTATCTAAAATGATGTTGAGGTGGCTTATGGTAGAGAAATTAACATGACCTTTTCTGGCAACAGCTCTGGTGGACATTCCTGCAGTCAGCATGCCAATTGAACACTCCCTCACATCTGTGGCATTGTGTTGTGACAAAATTGCATACATGCCACACCTGTCAAGGATGCATTATCTTTGCAAAGGAAAAATGCTCACTAGCAGGGATTTAAAGAAATTAGTGCAAAAAAAATGAGAAATAAGCTTTTTGTGCATATGGAAAATTTCGGGGAACTTTAATTTCCGCTCATGAAACAAACACTTTATATTTTGTGTTATATTTTTGTTCAGTGTACATTATAACTAATGCATTCCTTTAATTTGTATTCAAACAGGAACTGTCTGGATCTCAAAATGTCTATGGCAATGTGTTGTGCTGCTGAGATATATGCTGGGATAAGGAGACGACCGCAGATCTATAGTAGGAAACTGAAGCGGCGATTGTAACAAGACTAGAAAATATTCTCAGTCTTGAGCATGAATGAACCATTATTCATTGTGTAGCCTATATTAGGCCACAAGAGCATAGCACACAAATGCCCTCAAGGACATACAGTATGTCAAAGTTAAAATGTAGAGCACGTGTCACTCATTCCACAGATGGTAGAGCGTCTGCAGATTTTTCACACCTCTCTCGTACTTAATTGATAAATTAAGGTCACTAATTAGTAAGGAACTCTTCTCACCTGGTTGTCTAGGGCTTAATTGAAAATAAAAAATAAAAACCAGCAGACACTAGGACCTCCATGGAATTAGTTTGACAGCCCTGATGTAGAGGGTTGTCGCTTCATGAGTTCATCATGCCAAATATATTAGCCCACATGCCTTATCAATATCATAACCATGTTCTCTACATACAAGCTGTAAGGCGTGTGGTTATAAAAGCCATATGGGAACGGTCTCCATACATACTGGCAGCTCGAATGGACACCACCAGAATACTACCCAAAAAAAGACTACAAAAAAATGTAGGTATTGAGAAGACATGGGTGAAAAGTGGAAATTCATGTCTGGAGATATGGAGCCTAGACAAAGACTAATGGATAAAGGGAGGGGTCATGCTGCCAGTTAACCTTGAGCGTCATCCCATGTGTCAGTCAGGAACGCCCCCGCCTGCTTACCAGTCCTCCAAGACATAATGGCCCATGGAATGTCAACATGGCACACGGCCTTCAGTTGTTTTTCTTTCATCCGCCAATAAGTTTTACAGAACGATATGAAGAGCACAGGACTGGCATGCCATCTCAATGCCGGGGAAATGTGTCAATGCTTAGCAGTAATGTTCTGGAATTGAGAGCTACGTTTTGGTTATTATGGGGGGCAAGTTTTAAATAAAGCAGGATTTACATAGATTTGCTGACCAAATATAAGGGCTGACATTGTGGACAATGGCCAGTGTGCTTGGGATTGATTTGTCATGGTCAAGTGTAAAAGATTACATCAGTACTTAGATAAACCCATTAGCTACTAGACACTGAAATTGTATTACTTAGTTGTAACCAATATTATCAGGTAAGTTAATTTAAATTAGGACGGGATGAACTATTTGACTACTGGGTCAGAAAACTTCTCATGTTACAAAGCAGGAAGTCCGGGTGTCTACAGACCACATCAAAAGCCAAGTAAAATGTATCCAAGCAAATATACTTCAACAACCTATCATGTGAATACAACTGCATAACCAACACCAATAGAATACTTAAATAATAGCTCTACCAGAATGACTGATTATAAGTAGGCCTAGTTAGATACAGTGTAACCGATAGCTGAGCTGCGAGATAAATGTTGTTTTCATCCTAGTGGGGGTCTCACGTGAGCACAATTGTTGGACATATTCGGGAAATATTAGCTACTCTAATATATTACTCAGTTGGGAACTATCAAAATATACCTAAATATCGATGACTTACCATAGCTAGGTAAACAAATGTGTTTTTTTGCTAAGTAAAACGTAATTTTGCCAATTCCTGATTCCAATTTCCTACTTTGTGACAAAAGCTTTCATTCTTGTGATCCGAAACCATGCATTCTATGCGCTTGTAAAACTGACAAATAATGTGTGACGACATCATTCAAGTACAATGAATACGTGGTGGAGCCTATCCACATGCGTTTCTATTGAAGAATGCGCACAGTTCCTCTGTTCCACACTGACATCACACCAATGTTGCTAATGACAGGCATGTAGCTAGCCATCCTTTTAACCAAGTACAATAAACGAACATGAGACTGTAAAATGAGCCACTGGCCACAACGTGGTCTAAATACAGAGGTCTAAATACAGAAACTAATGCTAACAAATGTACGCCCCACAAGCTTGGAACGTCGACGCAGCAGCGGCGCCCCATGTGTGCTCTGTCCTAGCACGCGCTAGCATCCGTGTCAAAGCCATGAGTTTGCTTACTTTGTCTAGCTCGTCGTGCAGCTCCGAAAGGGTGGGTCTTATCAGCTTGTCCCCCAGAGGCGCAGCAGTTTGCCGGTAGAAATCGATGTTCGGCACGGCATCGATGGTGTTGTGACCAAAAGTCCTTAGGTAATAGGTGTTTGTATGGGTGTCGTAATGGTAGTGATGTTGGCCTCCTGTCGAAGAATGTAGGCTGCCCTCACTCATCACGGTGTCTCCATTCTGGAAACCTTCAGCGGGCACTGCTTCTGGTGGGCTTGCTCCACTCGGATCCACAAAGTTCACTACCCGGAACCGACCCTTTGCTTCCTCGCCACCCGCCGCTGGCTCCGAACCTTCGGGGGCGGCAGCGTCTTTATCGCCACATGCGAGCGTTTTATCAGCGGCACCGGCTGCTTCAGCCACCAGGTCCACCTGGAACCGACTCGAGCTGGGTGTCGGGCCGGCGGGCTTCAAACCTGTATCCACGGCCAGACCCTCATTTTCTGGCGCGGGGTTCTCTCCCTGGGCGGGAGGCAAGGAGGATGGCGCCGACATTGCAAATATTACCGGTGAATTAAGGACCTTTAAGGGTGGAAAAAATCCTAGCTAAATGTCCGGCACAACTCGTGTGCAATAGCAAAACTACACTGCTTCTAAACCCCGGTTCTTTCCGACATATAAGTAGTCAGCTCACACTCCTGGTACCGCCCAAGTGGTGGAGACCGTCTGGATAGTTGGTCCCAGAGAAACGCGGTGCTTTCGAATTCAGAAAAAGCCGAATGCCACTTCTGCCTCTCTCAAAAAGGTAGCACAACCACAAAACATGCAGAGCTACAAATGGAGAAGGATGGCTTGCTAGCTGTCTCAGTATACGCTCTCAGAGATTAAAAAAAGGCATCAACTTTCAACCCTAGCCAACGCTACTCATCAAGAGATGAAATCTCCAAATAGCCTCTCGGTCCTCTAGCTTTCCGCACACTTGTACGAAAGCGAATAAAATCCGCGGTGTGATGTTTTTTTTTAAGAGTAGGATGCTCTATCGACCTTGCCGCAACTCTTCCGAGATTCCCAAAACAGCCCTCGCCTCGCTCATATATACACACTGCAGTAAGGCAACGCTTTAGGGTGGGTTCCAAACGGGAGGTAGAGCTCGCGAGATTTCAGCGCAGCGTGTTATTTGCACTGAGGTATGTTTTTTTTAACGTAATACAAAGGATGTTCCAGAGTCTGTAGGTAGAGAAAAAAGTACAATCATTATAGTAACACCACCTATAGATATGCAAAAATGTGGGTAACTTTCGTGCAATTGCGTATGGTAAATAGTATATACATCATCCCAAACCACAGAGAAGGAATATGATAATGAAATTAAAGTTGCCTCACACACGTTCTAATCATAGAAAATATATTACACACACATTCAAATAACAGAAAATATAGTACACACACATTAAAATAATATAAAATATACTACATACACATTCAAATACTATAAAATATATTACACACACATTCTGATCATAAAAAATATTACAATTTTGAAGTACTAAGTGTCAATTCATAGTGTCACTTGCAGGTCCAGACAAAACCAAGGATTTGGTTTGAGTTTTATCGCAATTTAATTCAATCATTTTTATAATTTTAAAGTTACAAGTGAGTTATGTGTCCAAAAGATAATGCTTTTTGGATTGGTCCACTAGCCCACACATTATGATCATATACGGTATGTTAAAACATTTTTTACGGTTTACACTATACCAAACAGTAATTGGTCTGTGTTTGGAGGTTGGCCGGGTCAAATGCACCGGCTGTTGTACTTTTTGTTTATCACATGCTCAATTAGGGCCACCCTAAACTTGTTGTAAATGTTGTTATTCATTGTTACTTTTGTCCAGCAGAAAACGATCCATTAGGGAGGGCCGAGTGTCTGCAGGGTTTCTGGTTATTCCTTTCGATTAAGACCTAAACAACTAGGTGAGGGGAGTTCCTTACTAATTAGTTACCTTAATTTATCAATCAAGTACAAGGGTGGATTGAAAACTCTCAAACACTCAGCCCTCCTTGGAATGAGTTTGACACAGACATTATAGTCTAGATTAGATACAGAAGAAACAAAAGACATTGGATTGCATGGGTTTGTAGTAATTTTTTTTGCAGGCTACCTTTCTGACGCGTAATAAGGACCTTGGATGTCTGTCTGGAGAAGAGCTGTGTCCAGTGCACAATGCTGTGGGTTTGTTTACTGTTACATCCACATGCATACCGATAGATCATACTCATATCAATGGATTGTCAGCAATGTGACACCACACCCCTAATTCCTGACCCTTCCCACCCAACAACCCTATCTACCCTCTCCAAATCAACCAATGTCCTTGTTAACAAAAAAGTTGGGGCTTAAAGTTGGGAATATGGGATATTAATATTGGAAATGTGGAATATGTTTCCACTGAATATTGGCAATAGAGGGGATTTTAAATGGCAATGTATAATAGAAAATTACATCCGCACCACATGAAGACATCATCGTGAATGATTATGAAATTTTAATGAATGACAAGTGCATTTAGAACAATACATTATTAATTAGAGCCCTATGATTGTCTGTTGATTTTTTTCCATTAATCCCATAGCTTTCTTTCCTCACTGCATAATACACTACTGTCCACTGTCCATCATTTGGTTGCAAATTATAAGATTTCCACTTCAATGGTCTGGAGGTCTGCCTGTACTGTGGAAGTTGGAGAGCTTGCTGCTTCAGTGTGCACTGCAGCTCTTTGCTCTTGGCACCGCAACATCTTTGCCCAGCAGTGTTCTAAGGCCAGAGGTCAGACCCATCAGAAAGTTTCTTCTCCTCATTACCTAGCTCCTCTCTAATCCTGTTAATACAATTCTCTACAGCCCAGGAGCTCATTACAGTGAGCCAGTCAGCCAGGTCAAGCAATGACAGCCACTCACTCAGTCTGTCTGTTAGCTAGCTCACTAGCTCAGACACTCACGACCCAGTCAAATAAGTGTGCTGGTCACATAATTGAATTATAAAAAAATTAGCTTTGGAGAGGTTGAGGGTAAGTAAATGTATAAGATCCTTGCCTGTCAAATGGTCCTTATGAAAAGCAGAGAGTTTAGGATGGGGCATAGTGGCCAGGGGATGAAATGTGGAAAGGCCAGACTGGTTCAGAAGAGGAATGCTTCTTATGCATACGTACACTACCAGCATCAACGCATGTTTGTCCAGATTGGCAAATGTGGAAGACTCCATTGCATGCACTGGTGGGCAATAGGCACCTGTTGTTGTGAAATTATTTAATTATTTGCGCAGGTCTTTTCATTTGAAGGTAATCTGTTATTTGAAATGAAATGGTTGCAGTGTATTTGTGAAAGTAAAAGAGCAAAATGGTGGAAATAATGGATCGATGATGGCCTTTAACACAAAAGTATACAACTGCCCAGGACCTTGATCAGCTGAACTAGTCTGGTTATGGCCAGGCAACTCCCCAGGACTTTGATCAGCTGAATTAGATGGCTCCCGAGTGGTGCAGTGGTCTAAGGAACTGCATCTCAGTGCTAGAGGTGTCACTACAGACCCTGGTTCAATCCTGGGCTGTATCACAACCGGCCGTGATCGGGAGTCCCATAGGGCGGCGCACAATTGGCTCAGCATCGTCTGGGTTAGGGGAGGGTTTGGCCGGGCCAGCTCTAGGAAGAGTCTTGGTGGTTCCAAACTTCTTTCATTTAAGAATGATGGAGGCCACTGTGTTCTTGGGGATCTTCAATGCTGCAGACATTTTTTGGTACCCTTCCCCAGATCTGTGCCTCGACACAATCCTGTCTTGGAGCTCTACGGACAATTCCTTCGACCTCATGTCTTGGTTTTTGCTCTGACATGCACTGTCAACTGTGGGACCTTATATAGACTGGTGTGTGCCTTTTCAAATCACTTCCAATCAAATGAATTTACCACTGGTGGAATCGAATCAAGTTGTAGAAACATCTCAAGGATGATCAATGGAAACAGTATGCACCTGAGCTTAATTTTGTGTCTCATAGCAAAGGGTCTGAACATTTATGTAAATAAGGTATTTCTGTTTTTTATTTTGAATAAATTTGCACACATTTCAAAAAATATGTTTTTGCTTTGTCATTATGGGCTATTGTGTGTAGATTGCTGAGTTCTTTTTTTATTTCATCCATTTTAGAGTAAGCCTGTAACGTAACAAAATGTGGAAAAAGTCAAGGGGTCTGAATACTTCCTGAAGGCGCTGTGAGTGAATGTAGGAATTTTGTGTGACTGAATGAAAGAAGTGCTTTTTTCATAAAAGTGAATAATTCAGGGCAATAATCTGATGGGAGGAGGAGTGGGAGGGTGGATGGAAAAGCATCCTTGATTGCCAAGCAACCTTGGATGTTTAAGTTTGTGGGGGGGGGGGTGACTTAGGGGTGGGGGTGAGAGAAACTTCTAAGTACATTTATTATTACTTTTTAACTCTGTAATATGATAAAAATTATCAATACTTTGTGTTCATTTAAATTTTTTATGTTTATTTTACATTTTTAAGTGGTAGCCCACATATAAATGTGAAATCAACTGAATATGAAGTTATATGAATTTGTATATTGTACCTGTAACCTCTGCAATGAAAGAAATTACAAAAAATGTAATAAAATTGGTCACACTAAAAAAGTTCATTGTTCATCAAATTTAAATGAGTCATTAAAAGAGAAAAATTCCACTCTGGCTTTTTGTCTCTGTCTCTCCCCTTTCTCCCAGTCTTCCCGTCTCTCCCCATCTCTCTCTCTCTCTTCTGTTTTCCCTCCCTTTCTCTCTCTTCTGTTACCGTGACACCCCACACCTCCCTCTTTATCATTCCTCTGTCACTTTCTCTGAAAATCATTTTCACCTCTTGGTCAGGAATCACAGCTTGTCTCTAAAACCACAGAAGACAAAGTTTCATCCCACTTGAATGTCTACACCTCTAACTAGTTTTGTAATCCATTTTGGAGTGTCCACACTTACCTTGGTGAAGACTGTTCGACTTTCCCTAGTAGGTGTAGCCACTTGCAATAACACACTCTATTTTCCAACAATAACATGATATTAAATGTTGGAAATAGTGATTACTACCATACCCTTTAGGTTATAGCAGTATATGCTGTTATTCACAGTGAAAATTGAATTATGAATGTGTACCGGTCCTACTAGTTAAACTCTTGTGAATTGTACATTTTGCCGTATGATATTGTATTAAGCCATTTCAGAAGTGTGTAGCCTAGTAGTTACACTCCTTTTGAGTGAATTATAGTAAGGCTTCTCTCACAGACAGCCAGTTGTTCCGAGCCTCCACACTAACAGGAAGGCTCCTTTGACAGAGTCACTGAAGAGGAGCGCAGGGGTGTCGTAACCAGCCACTTTTGGAGGATGGATAAGGGGATTGTTCACAAAGCCTCGCCGTTGGGACTTCACAGGTCATCGCTTGTCTCTTCCAGTCTTTTCCCACAATTACCCCCTTTCTTTCTGGAGCCACAGAGAATCACAGAGATTATCTCTCTGTGTCCTCCTGGCTGAAAAAATGTATATAAATTCCCATCTGGGCTGAGGGCTGAAGGCTTCTTGCAACTGAAAGGGAGGGAATCCACCTGGCAACAAAGCAGGGGTGCCTGGGAGGTTTGGGGTCAGATGAAACAGGTCTTGTGGAGATTCTAATGGTTTTATAAAGGGTCACTAACACTTTATCTTATGTTTTTAAAGTATAGTCAATACTAATCCATTTGACTAAAAAAATGTACCTAAATGTTATCAGGGTGAACAACTAGTGGTATGCTACATTATTATTATTTTTTAAATATTTTTTTCAAATCTGACCTAAAACTGTCAATGACTGAGATCTGTTTTACACCTCTGATTAGGTTGAAATAGACTTGCAGTTTGTGCTCAGCAAAAGACAAAGTCTCCCACATGAGTTCTCACTGATACATTACTCAAATGTCAACCAATTCTGTTCATTATGTCATACGATTATGAACAGAATTGGTATTATGTAAGATGTATCCTTTTTAACTACGAAATGTATTCTAAATGTACACCAGTCAGTATTTCAGACGAGGTCATAGCACCATCTCTGCTACTTCTTTGGATATAAATGATGTTCTTAACTGGTTGGATAAGAAGAAACACAGCCCTTTTTATTGTCCTGTCTAAAGCAATGGTTCCCAAACTTTTTAAAGTCCTTCAAACATTCAACCTCCAGGGGCCTCCCGGGTGGCGCAGTGGTCTAGGGCACTGCATCGCAGTGCTAACTGCGCCACCAGAGTCTCTGGGTTCGCCCCCAGGCTCTGTCGCAGCCGGCCGCGACCGGGAGGTCCGTGGGGCGACGCACAATTGGGCTAGCGTCGTCCGGGTTAGGGAGGGTTTGGCCGGTAGGGATTTCCTTGTCTCATCGCGCTCCAGCGACTCCTGTGGCGGGCTGGGCGCAGTGCGCGCTAGCCAAGGGGGCCAGGTGCACGGTGTTTCCTCCGACACATTGGTGCGGCTGGCTTCCGGGTTGGAGGCGCGCTGTGTTAAAGAAGCAGTGCGGCTTGGTTGGGTTGTGCCTCGGAGGACGCATGGCTTTCGACCTTCGTCTCTCCCGAGCCCGTACGGGAGTTGTAGCGATGAGACAAGATAGTAATTACTAGCGATTGGATACCACGAAAATTGGGGAGAAAAGGGGATAAAATAAAAAAATAAAAAAATAAAAACATTCAACCTCCAGCCTTTATTTAACTAGGCAAGTCAGTTAAGAACAGATTCTTATTTACAATGAGGGCCTACACCGGCCAAACCCGGATGACGCTGGGCCAATTGTGAGCCGCCCTATGGGACTCCCAATCACGGCCGGTTGTGATACAGGCTGGATTCAGGCGGAAGTTAGAGGGCCTTTTTACTGAAGTGTTTTGCTTTCATTGCTTTCTGTTTTTATGTAATGTGTAATTGATGTGTATATAGATACTGTATGTATAGTGTAGTTTTTGTGTTCATGCACGGCTCATCTGCAAAAGAGATCGTGGTCTCAGCATGACTCCCTGCTTAAATAAAGGTTAAATAATAGTATAGCATTTATGAACGGTCGGTCACAAACTCCTTACCCACAGACTTCCATGTTTTATTGATGGTTATTCCAATTTCAATTATTTTCTCATGAAAGTGTTTTTACAGAGCACTCAGTGATGTCACTGGTGTAAATAATCCTTACATATGCAAGTTTCTCGGTCTTCAGTCATCTCTCCAACAGCTTTTTTTCCCGAACAAGCCATACTATGTTGATTACATTGTTAAGCCTAAATCCAGGAACCATTTGTTTCACATGAGCGCACCTAAGTGCTCTTTAAAGACCAGTGTGATTGGTGAGAAACTTGTGTCCTACGAACCATGACATTTAAACACCCAATTCATGACTCTTATATTTGTAGTAGTGATTTAAGGTTAGAAAATAACTTGACTCCACTAAGATCCAATAAACGTCCATCAGTAATGATAATATGACACCTAATGATGCTTTTCTCAAAGGTCCTAATTATATTTCATTTAAAACTACTGTATATAAGCAAAATAAATGTTTATATAAATACTGGTAGCTACTTGTCACAGTTAATTAAGTGTTCTCAGAAGATTTTAAAAAATGGCATATTTGTATTCCTTGTATTGTGTTCCATTCATAGAGAACCTCCCTAAAAAAATGTGGGAAATTAGCATTGTGGGAAAACGATATAGTAAAACAAAAGTACCTACTTCGATAGAAGGTAATAATGACATAAGTTATACATTGGTAGTTACCCTGGTTTAACGCCTAATAGAAAATGAGACCAATGTTTGTGAGACCCTACTCCCTGTAACTCACCAAAACCTCTACTATGACATCTATTAGGACACTCACTGCAAAGTCAAGGGAATGTGTCATATCTGCGTGTCAGCTTCAGTGATGGTTTGACGCCCTTAGAGCCAATTGAGCGACCAAGCGGGCTTGCCTGTCGTACATGGAGGTGAATTTTGAGGAGAGAGCCGGGAGGACACAGGCAGAGTTGAATTTGTAAATGGAGGTGAGTTTTAGGGAGAGAGCCGAGAGGTGAGTTTTAGGGAGAGAGCCGAGAGGTGAGTTTTAGGGAGAGAGCCGAGAGGAGAGTTTTAGGGAGAGAGCCGAGAGGAGAGTTTTAGGGAGAGAGCCGAGAGGAGAGTTTTAGGGAGAGAGCCGAGAGGAGAGTTTTAGGGAGAGAGCCGAGAGGTGAGTTTTAGGGAGAGAACCGAGAGGAGAGTTTTAGGGAGAGAGCCGAGAGGAGAGTTTTAGGGAGAGAGCCGAGAGGTGAGTTTTAGGGAGAGAGCCGAGAGGGGAGTTTTAGGGAGAGAGCCGAGAGGAGAGTTTTGGGTAGAGAGCCGAGAGGAGAGTTTTGGTTAGAGAGCCGAGAGGAGAGTTTTAGGGAGAGAGCCGAGTTTTGGGTAGAGAGCCGAGAGGTGAGTTTTGGGTAGAGATCCGAGAGGAGAGTTTTGGGTAGAGATCCGGGAGGACAGAGGCAGTGGTGGCATTCTAGGATGACGGAGGCCTCTGAGGTGTCAGGTGTCAGAACATGACACTAGATTGTTGTTAAAAAGTGTCTTCCAAAATGTTAGTGATCTAACTGTTGTATGCATGTCCAATTGGTAGTTCTCAGTACTGACTGCACAAATATTGTGTCCATTCCTTTTCAAAGGATATGATCCAGATTTCTAAATGTAGTCTACTGCTCACCCTGAAACCGACATAGACTCATTCATCTCAATATTATCAGTACCCAAAAAATAAACCACACAACCCATCTTATTTGCTTTTTCAAGATAAGTGTCTATGTGCAGCCCCATTAAATGTAACATTTAGCCATGCAGGCTGCTGGTAGCCTAAACCACGTAAGCCCTGCAGCCAGTGAGCAAGACTGAGCCACTGCACACAAACAAAGGCTGCATGACGCAGGTCCCCCGAGAGGGTGACGCAATGAGAGACGATCAGGCTCGATAACGAACAGCAGGCTCGTTGACTATGAACGTATGGCGCTCATATGCTGCGTTCAAAACAACTGGGAACTGGGAATCTCCGACTTCCGACTTCAGTGCTTTCAGGACAACTGAGAACTGGAAAAATAGTTTTGAAAGGTTATCCAACTCGGAATTCCAAGTCGGAAACTCAGGCATCTTTCTAGTGCTCTGACTTTCCAACCTGAAGATCACTGAAGTCATGATTTGACCTCGTTTTTTTCTGAGTTCCCAGTCCTCTTGAACGCACCAATAAGTGCACAACAGAGCCTGGAACCACCACAACACATCATTAATTGTGCCTGGGTCACAGAACCAGCAGGATGTGTAGTCAAATGCAACAACTTGAATGCGTAGGCATAGCTTAGGCTTTTTCAATGATCAAATCAAATCAAATCACATTTTACTAATCACATGCACCGAATTCAACAGGTATTCCTTATATTGAAATGCTTACTTACGCACCCCTAAACAACAATGCCGTTTAAAAAAACATAAGGATAAGAATAAGAAATAAAAGTAACAATTCATTAAAGAGCAGCAGTAAAATAACAATAGCGAGACTATATACAGGGGGGTACCGGTACAGAGTCAATCTGTGGAGGCACCGGTTAGTTGAGGAAATATGTACATGTAGGTAGTGTTATTAAAGTGACTATGCATACATGATAACAACAGAGAGTAGCAGCAGTGTAAAGGAAGGGGGTGGGGGGCGCAATGCAAATAGTCTGGGTAGCCATTAGATTAGTTGTTCAAAAGTCTTACGGCTTGGGGGTAGAAGCTATTTAGAAGCCTCTTGGACCTAGACTTGGCGCTCAGGTACTGCTTGCCGTGCGGTAGCAGAGAGAACAGTCTATGACTAGGGTGGCTGGAGTCTTTGACAATTTTTAGGGCCTTCCTCTGACACCGCCTGGTATAGAGGTCCTGGATGGCAGGAAGCTTGGCGCCAGTGATGTACTGGGCCTTTCGCACTACCCTATGTAGTGCCTTGCGGTCGGAGCCGAGCAGTTGCCATACCAGGCTGTCAACGGCGTGCGTACTGGGAGCGGAGTCAGGTGCAGGAGAGCAGAGAGTGGTGAACAGGCGCACACTTTATTGAGGCAGGACAAACCAACAGACGGACGCCACTGCGTCGAAACCTCCAGCCAATGCAAAAGTGCAAACGCGTAAACAGTCACAATAATATTGTATAAACACAAGAACATACCTCATGAAATAAAACACGGAATAAACGCATACCAGTAAAGCGCCTCAACATAGACACGTAACATAAAACAATCTCACACAAAGACATGAGGGGGAACAGAGGAATAAATACATGTAGTGTGATTGGGGAATGAAAACATGGTGTGCAGGGAACAAGACAAAACAAATGAAAAATGAAAAATGGAGGGGCGATGGCTAGAAAGCCAGTGACGTCGACCGCCGCCCGAACAAGGAGAGGGGCCGACTTCGGCGGAAGTTGTGACACAGGCAGTGATGCAACCAGTCAGGATGCTCTCAATGGTGCAGCTGTAGAAACTTTTGAGGATCTGAGGACCCATGCCAAATCTTTTCAGTCTCCTGAGGGGGAATAGGTTTTGTCGTGCCCTCTTCACGACTGTCTTGGTGTGCTTGGACCATGTTAGTTTGTTGGAGATGTGGACACCAAGGAACTTGAAGCTCTCAACCTGCTCCACTGAAGCCCCATCGATGAGAATGGGGTGTGCTCGGTCCTCTTTTTCCTGTAGTCCACAATCATCTCCTTTGTCTTGATGACGTTGAGGGAGAGGTTGATGTCCTGGCACCACACAGCCAGGTCTCGTCGTTGTCGATGTCTACCACTGTTGTGTCATCGGCAATGATCTCATTAATTCAGTGCTAGTATCATTGACTTCCTTTATGTGTAGCCTATTATTAGAACTTCAATATTGCTTTAAAATTCTTTATAGCAGCTATATTACTCACATCCTGTTTCATAGCCAGTAATATCAGGAGTTGAGATTTTTCCAGGAAAACTGGAAGCCAAATGGAGCCAGAAAAGTAATGTTTGTGGTCTGATATAATGATGTTAGAAGTGAGAAAGTTTTTCCATTCTCTCTTCCAAATTGAAACCAGTTCAGTCATTGATCCGATTGACGACATGGAAAACCCAGTATAGGAGGATTTTAGTTCCTCTCAGTAAAATAGAAATTGCTTACATAATTCTTCAATGGAACCAATTGGTGGCTCTGCACAATGTACACACGACTGGTTTACGGATTGATTAGTTTAGGACACATCTGTCCAAGAAGTAAAGGTCGTTGAAAGGTCAACGTTGTAATACAGGATTAGCTGTATCAAATGGATGCCATGACGACCAACAATGTCATTTGAAACATAGTTATGCCTTGACATTTCAACCTTATACTGGGCGAAACACGAGGCGATTGATGTTCAGTTGTTAAATCGTTCAAAACCTAATTTTGTCCCGTTAAGATATAATTATTCTCTCCAATTAAGCATCTGGACTATATTATGACTCAGTAGGGGGATGATGAGGATAAGTCCCATAAGCCAATCAAAATGATACTCCCTTAATGTACCAGTGCAATTGATACTTACAGTTGGCCACCTAACATTTCAATATAATATAACATAGCTACTTTGGAAGACGTCCAATGTGCTGCTCCCAGTTCTTAGTTACTAAACTTAATTTTTAAGCCCATGTTATATCATAATTATTTTTTTAAAGATCTCTCAGCTGTATTTTGTGGAGGGGGCTAGATGACTGGACTAGGCAAGGCATGTCAACACTTCTTACAAAAACAAGTAATGATGAAGTCAATCTCTCATGAGAGATTTACATGCCAGCAGCATACCACCAGCAGCATATCACCCTGCATCCCACGACCTGTTGGCTTCCCTGGACAGGAACCAGATGCTGCTAGAAGTGGTGTTGGAGGGGGAGTAGGAGGCACCCTTTCCTCTGGTCTAAATAAATATCCCAATTCCTCAGGGCATTGCCCTGTTTAGGGTGCTGTCTTTCGGATGTGTCCTGACTCTCTGTGGTCACTCAAAGATCCCATGGCCCTTATCCTAAGAGTAGGGGTGTGCTAGGGTCCTGGCTAAATTCCCAATCAGGCCCTCATACCATCATGGTCACCTAATCATCCCAAGTTTACAATTGGCTCAATCATCTCCCCTGTAACTATTCCCCAGGTCATTGCTGTGAATGTGTTCTCAGTCAATTTACCTGGTAAAATAAGGGTTAAATTAATAAAATAAACATGCATATTATTAACGTTAGCTCTCTGTGTACATTTAAGGGCCAGCCGTGCTGCCCTGTTCTGAGCCAATTGTAATTTTCCGAGGTCCCTCTTTGCGGCACTTGACCACATGACTGAACAGTAGTCCAGGTGAGACTAAACTAGAGCCTGCATGACCTGCCTTGTTGATAGTGTTGTTAAACACGCAGAGCAACGTTTTATTATGAACAGACTTCTCCCCATCTTAGCTGTTGTATCAACATGGTTTGACCATGACATTTTACAATCCAGGGTTACTCCAAGCAGTTTAGTCACATCAACTTGCTCAATTTCCACATGATTTATTACAAGATTCAGTTGAGGTTTAGGGTTTAGTGAATGATTTGTCCCAAATACAATGCTCCTAGTTTTTTTTACATATTTAGGACAAATGTACTCCTTGCTACCCATTCTGAAATTAACTGCATCTCTTTGTTAGGTGTGGCAGTGATTTCACTCGCTGTAGTAGCTGACGTCAGTAGTGTTGCGTCATCCGCATACATAGCCACACTGGCTTTACTTACTGAGGGCACACATTTTCTAGAGGGCTTTGATTGAAGATATGGCAAATAGGAGTGGCAATATCGTCCGCTATTATCCTCAGTAATTTTCCATCCAAGTTGTCAGACCCGGGTGGCTTGTCATTGTTGATGGACAACAATAATTTTTCTCGTCTCACTTCATGGAATTCTAAATTACAATGATTGTCTTTCATCATTTATTTATAAAAAGAGCAAAGATATGCTAGGCAGGACGCTAGATACTCTAGTGCGTGTGTAGCACATGGGGATGTGTGAAACTTCTGCCTCCATGCGACGCGACTGATAAGACTTTTTGTGAGGGTGGTCACGTGTGCTAGCAAAGCAGAGGCCCTGGGTTCAAGACTCAGTGTGAGCCGAATCAGGAGGAAGTGGTACTCGCTAAGCAAGCAGCGTAATGTCCTTTACAGTGGTACCTAGTGGCTGGGATCTCAGCCAGGGCGGGCCTCAGCGGGCCAGGAGGTACGTTAGGGCGGGCCTAGACCATGTATCTGATGCTGTCTGGACCAAAAGAGTATGGTATGACATTGTCTTTTTTGCCAGACCGCATCGGATACGTTGGGTTACATATTGTAATCTGTGTTGTAATAGGGCTCCATCCGATCGCTGTTTCAGTCGATCGGATGCTAACGTGCTAAGGTAACCTACGTTTGGAAGTGATTTGTTTTACAATCAGATGAAAACACCATGACTGGTTGTATTCATGCAACATAATTTTTTTTTTACATACAGTTGAAGTCAGAAGTTTACATACACTTAGGTTGGAGTCATTAAAACTCATTTTTCAACCACTCCACAAATTATAATTTGTCAAGTCGGTTAGGACATCTACTTTGTGCATGACGCAAGTAATTTTTCCAACAACTGTGTACAGACAGATTATTTCACTTATAATTCACTGTATCACAATTCCAGTGGGTCAGAAGTTTACATACACTAAATTGACTGTGCCTTTATTAAATAGCTCGGAAAATTCCAGAAAATCATGTCATGGCTTTAGAAGCTTCTGATATGCCAATTGACATAATTTGAGTCAATTGGAGGTGTACCTGTGGATGTATTTCATGGTCTACATCTCAAGACATCAGTTAGGAAGTTAAAGCTTGTTTGAGATTATTTGTAACGGCGGTCCTCCTCCTCTTCATCTTCGGAAGAGGAGGAGTATTGAGGGAACCAAGGCGCAGCGTAGTGAAATGACATTTTATTAACGAAAAAACACGAACTTGAATAAACTAACAAAAATAACAAACGGTGTAGACAGACCTATACGACGAACTCACATAAAACAAGAAGAACGCACGAATAGGACAATTAGACTACACAAACCGAACAAACCGTAAACAGTCCCGTATGGTGCAAACAATTACACAGACACGGAAGACAATCACCCACAACGAACAATGTGACAACGCCTACCTAAATATGACTCTTAATTAGAGGAACGCCAAACACCTGCCTCTAATTAAGAGCCATACCAGGCAACCCAAAACCAACACAGAAACAGAAAACATAGAATGCCCACCCAACCTCACGTCCTGACCAACTAACACACATAACAAACTAACATAAATAGGTCAGGAACGTGACATAACCCCCCCCATAAGGTGCGAACTCCGGGCGCACCAGCACAAAGTCTAGGGGAAGGTCTGGGTGGGCATCTAACCACGGTGGTGGCTCAGGCTCCGGGCGAGGTCCCCACCCCACCATAGTCAATCCCAACCTCCATCTACCCCTAAAAATGTCCACCCATATCCCACAAAATCCTCTTTGTAACATCCATGACAGGGACAGCACCGGGACAGAGGAATAAATCAAGACAGAGGGATAGATAAGAATAAAGAGGTAGATCAAGAAAGAGAGGGAGATCATAATAGAGGGGCAACTCCGGACTGAAAGGCAGCTCCGGACAGAGAGACAGCTCCGGACAGAGAGACAGCTCTGGACTGAGGGGCAGTTCTGGGTATATAGCCATTTCTGGCTGAAGGGCAGCTCATGGCAGGCTGACGGCTCTCGACGCTCATGGCTGGCTGACGGCTCTCGACGCTCATGGCAGGCTGACGGCTCTCGACGCTCATGGCAGGCTGACGGCTCTCGACGCTCATGGCAGGCTGACGGCTCTCGACGCTCATGGCAGGCTGACGGCTCTCGACGCTCATGGCAGGCTGACGGCTCTCGACGCTCATGGCTGGCTGGCGGCTCTCGACGCTCATGGCAGGCTGACGGCTCTCGACGCTCATGGCTGGCTGGCGGCTCTGGCAGATCCTGTCTGGTTGGCGGCTCTGGCAGATCCTGTCTAGTTGGCGGCTCTGGCAGATCCTGTCTGGTTGGCGGCTCTGGCAGATCCTGTCTGGTTGGCGGCTCTGGCAGATCCTGTCTGGTTGGCGGCTCTGGCAGATCCTGTCTGACGGGCGGCTCTAGCGGCTCCTGTCTGGCGGACGGCTCTAGCGGCTCCTGTCTGGCGGACGGCTCTGTAGGCTCATGGCAGACGGGCGGCTTTGCAGGCTCATGGCAGACGGGCGGCTTTGCAGGCTCATTGCAGACGGCTGGCTCAGACGGCGCTGGGGAGACGGATGGCTCAGATGGCGCTGGTGAGACGGATGGCTCAGATGGCGCTGGTGAGACGGATGGCTCAGATGGCGCTGGTGAGACGGATGGCTCTGGCCGGATAAGGCGCACTGTAGACCTGGTGCGTGGTGCCGGAACTGGAGGCACCGGGCTAAGGACACGCACCTTCAAACTAGTGCGGGGAGCAGGAACAGGGCACACTGTACTCTCAAAGCCCACTCTATACCTGATGCGTGGTACCGGCACTGGTGACACCGGGCTGAGGACAAGCACATCAGGATTAGTAGGGGGAGAAGATACAGTGTGTACACGGCTCTGGAGACGCACAGGAGGCTTAGTGCGTGGTACCGGAACTGGAGGCACCGAACTGGATACACGCACTACAGGGAGAGTGCGTGGAGGAGGAACTGGGCTCAGGAGACGCACTGGTAGCCTAGTGCGTAGTGTAGGCACTGTAGGTACTAGGCTGGGGCGGGGAGGTGGCGCCGGAAATACCGGACCGTGGAGGCGTACTGGCACTCTTGAGCATTGAGCCTGACCAACCTTACCTGGTTGAATGCTCCCGGTCGCCCGACCAGTGCGGGGAGGTGGAATAACCCGCACCGGCCTATGTAGGCGAACCGGGGAAACCATGCGTAAGGCAGGTGCCATGTATGCCGGCCCGAGGAGACGCACTGGAGACCAGACGCGTTGAGCCGGCCTCATGACACCTGGCTCAATACCCAATCTAGCCCTACCAGTGCGGGGAGGTGGAATAACCCGCACTGGGCTATGCACTCGTACAGGAGACACCGTGCGCTCTACTGCGTAACACGGCGCCTGCCCGTACTCCCGCTCTCCACGGTAAGCCTGGGAAGTGGGCGCAGGTCTCTTACCTGCCCTTGGCCCACTACCTCTTAGCCCCCCCCCAAGAAATTTTTGGGTGTTACTCACGGGCTTTTTGGGCTTCCGTGCCAGACGCGTTCCCTCATAACTCTGGTTCCTCTCTCCGGTAGCCTCTGCTCTCCTCAGTGCCTCCAGCTGTTTCCATGGGAGGCGATCCCTACCAGCCAGGATCTCCTCCCATGTGTAGCAACCTTTCCCGTCCAATATGTCGTCCCAAGTCCATTCCTCCTTCTTCTCCTGTCCCTTACTCCATTTACTCCACTGCTTGGTTCTGGAGATTTGGTGGGTGATTCTGTAACGGCGGTCCTCCTCCTCTTCATCTTCGGAAGAGGAGGAGTATTGAGGGAACCAAGGCGCAGCGTAGTGAAATGACATTTTATTAACGAAAAAACACGAACTTGAATAAACTAACAAAAATAACAAACGGTGTAGACAGACCTATACGACGAACTCACATAAAACAAGAAGAACGCACGAATAGGACAATTAGACTACACAAACCGAACAAACCGTAAACAGTCCCATATGGTGCAAACAATTACACAGACACGGAAGACAATCACCCACAACGAACACTGTGACAACGCCTACCTAAATATGACTCTTAATTAGAGGAACGCCAAACACCTGCCTCTAATTAAGAGCCATACCAGGCAACCCAAAACCAACACAGAAACAGAAAACATAGAATGCCCACCCAACCTCACGTCCTGACCAACTAACACACATAACAAACTAACATAAATAGGTCAGGAACGTGACATTATTTGTCAACACAGCCTGGTTTGTCGGGGCATATTTCTGGCCTTTCAGTCAAAAGGGATCCAAGACGTTGACTAGAGAATTTCCTCCTAAACCACGCTAAGGTCTGTGTTAATAACTGTCACTGAGCATCATGGGAAGACTTTCAACAGGAAGAGATGTGGGATTGTATGGTATTAGGACAGCTAGTTTCCGACCTCCTCTAAGGTACATTGAACCTAGGAGGCTACTGATTCTCACATCCTTCCATAGACAGTAATTATTATTATTATTTTGTACTTTTACCTCTTTTTCTCCCCAATTGGTAGTTACAGTCTTGTCCCATCGCTGCAACTCCCCTATGGACTCGGGCGAGGCAAAGGTCGAGAGCCATTCGTCCTCCAAAACATGACCCTGCTAAGCCGCACTACTTGCTTAACCCGGAAGCCAGCCGCACCAATGTGTCAGAGAAAACACCAGAAAACACCACCAAGTCAGCTTGCAGGCACCTGGCCCGCCACAAGGAGTTGCTAGAGCACGATGGTACAGGGAAATCCCACCCGGCCACAGCCTGGGATCGAACCCGGGTCTGTAGTGACGCCTCAAACACTGCGATGCAGTGCCTTAGACTGCTGCGCCATTCGAGAGGCCCTTACACAGTAATTATGACACCTTCCTCCAATCTATCAGAGCTCGTGCAGTGTGAACTGACATGTTGTCCTTCCAGGATCAGAGAAGGAATCTAGTCTGAAAGAATAAGCTACAGCTAGCTAGCCATGCAGTTCATAAAATGCAGTGAGTAGTTGACTCAGAGAGAGAAAGACAATAGTTTAACAGTTTTGAACAAATGTTTCATTTAAAAAGGAAGGAGAAACAAGATAGATAGAGTGAAATAAAGAGAGAGAGACAGAGAGAGTGAGAGACAGAGAGAGAGAGATATTTAGTTGTATTTTTTTCACTTTCACTTAGCTAGCGAATGCAGTTAGCTAGTTTAGCCTACTCAAATACCTGGCTCAAACAGAAAGGGATGCTATGGTAGCTAGCTGGCTATGGCTATCCAACACTGGAACTCTTCCAAGTCAAGGCTTTTGGTTTTATTAATTTATTGCCACCGGGGCCCGCGGGTGTAACTGCTAAACTGCTTGCTGACTGTACGCTGCACTGCATGACTGTAGCAGGTTTACTAACGTGTTAGTTGTAGTAGCTATGTAGACTATGACGTTAGCTAATATACACTGCTCAAAAAAATAAAGGGAACACTTAAACAACACAATGTAACTCCAAGTCAATCACACTTCTGTGAAATCAAACTGTCCACTTAGGAAGCAACACTGATTGACAATAAATTTCACATGCTGTTGTGCAAATGGAATAGACAAAAGGTGGAAATTATAGGCAATTAGCAAGACACCCCCAATAAAGGAGTGATTCTGCAGGTGGTGACCACAGACCACTTCTCAGTTCCAATGCTTCCTGGCTGATGTTTTGGTCACTTTTGAATGCTGGCGGTGCTCTCACTCTAGTGGTAGCATGAGACGGAGTCTACAACCCACACAAGTGGCTCAGGTAGTGCAGCTCATCCAAGATGGCACATCAATGCGAGCTGTGGCAGGAAGGTTTGCTGTGTCTGTCAGCGTAGTGTCCAGAGCATGGAGGCGCTACCAGGAGACAGGCCAGTACATCAGGAAACGTGGAGGAGGCCGTAGGAGGGCAACAACCCAGCAGCAGGACCGCTACCTCCGCCTTTGAGCAGGAGGAGCACTGCCAGAGCCCTGCAAAATGACCTCCAGCAGGCCACAATGTGCATGTGTCAGCATATGGTCTCACAAGGGCTCTGAGGATCTCATCTCGGTACCTAATGGCAGTCAGGCTACCTCTGGCGAGCACATGGAGGGCTGTGCGGCCCCACAAAGAAATGCCACCCCACACCATGACTGACCCACCACCAAACCGGTCATGCTGGAGGATGTTGCAGGCAGCAGAACGTCACGTCTGTCACATGTGCTCATGTGCTCAGTGTGAACCTGCTTTCATTTGTGAAGAGCACAGGGCGCCAGTGGCGAATTTGCCGATCTTGGTGTTCTCTGGCAAATGCCAAATGTCCTGCACGGTGTTGGGCTGTAAGCACAACCCCCACCTGTGGACGTCGGGCCCTCATACCACCCTCATGGAGTCTGTTAATGACTGTTTAAGTAGACACATGCACATTGTGGCCTGCTGGAGGTCATTTTGCAAGGCTCTGGCAGTGCTCCTCCTGCTCAAAGGCGGAGGTAGCGGTCCTGCTGCTGGGTTGTTGCCCTCCTACGGCCTCCTCCACGTCTCCTGATGTACTGGCCTGTCTCCTGGTAGCGCCTCCATGCTCTGGACACTACGCTGACAGACACAGCAAACCTTCTTGCCACAGCTCGCATTGATGTGCCATCCTGGATGAGCTGCACTACCTGAGCCACTTGTGTGGGTTGTAGACTCCGTCTCATGCTACCACTAGAGTGAGAGCACCGCCAGCATTCAAAAGTGACCAAAATATCAGCCAGGAAGCATAGGAACTGAGAAGTGGTCTGTGGTCACCACCTGCAGAATCACTCCTGTATTAAGGGTGTCTTGCTAATTGCCTATAATTTCCACCTTTTGTCTATTCCATTTGCACAACAGCATGTGAAATTTATTGTCAATCAGTGTTGCTTCCTAAGTGAACAGTTTGATTTCACAGAAGTATGATTGACTTGGAGTTACATTGTGTTGTTTAAGTGTTCCCTTTATTTTTTTGAGCAGTGTAGTTACAGCAATGTAGGCTGTGTGTAGAGGTTAGCAGTTATGATATGAAGGTTTGGCCTGGAAAGTTTTTTTTGCCTGGTCACAGACAGCTGATGTGTTGTGCACTGAAGTCCACAAGCAAAGGGAAAAGGTGAGAGGAGGAGAGCATGTAGATGCGAGAAGGAACTATCAATGATCAAAATGTTCATGCTGTTTGTATGTGGCTGGTCTTAAAGTGAACTGTGTTTTTGTGTGATCATGTGTATAATCATACCGCCGATTCTATTGAAAAAACGCTTCTTAAATGGAAGCAAACGTAACGAAACGGGCATAAACATACCTGAATTTGTCCAATAAAAACTCTTGTTTGCATCTGTTGGACTAATGATTACACCCCAGATTGGCTAGATGCAGGGAAGGGTGTGCAAGGCGGTATTGAATGTGTCACTGTCTGTCACCTTGATTACTCCAAATTTTTCCCTCAACCTGTACGCTGCAACCTTTCATTTCAAAGCTAGGTTGTAGCACCTCATGATGGGTATAGGGAAATTAGAGTATCATGTATTAGCCTTAACCTATCGATGTTACATTGAGCTGAGGGAATGGAATATAAAATGGCAGTCATCCAATATGCTGTCATAGAAATAAGAATAAAAATGATCGTCCTCCCTCATCCTAAACGTCACCAACGGCCACTGGTACTGATGTGTCTACCTTTAACCAGTTTAACTGCCTGCATCAAATGTCTGCCAGTGTTGAATGGTTAAAGTTTGACGCCAGGCTGAACCGAGGACACACTGACAATGTCAAAATCAAATCTTATTGGTCACATACACATGCTTAGCAGATGTTATTGCGGGTGTAGCAAAATGCTTGTGTTTGTGACAATGTGTGATTCTGTATCAGCTGATGTTGTGACTTCCTACAAGCCTCTCGGGCTGGTGTTTACATCACCGTCGGTGCTGTGTAGTTCATTCTCAGAGGCCTGTTTTCTCAGCTTTTTATCTGGATTTGTCTCCCTGTTGCAACTTGTAATAAACAGAATAGATTTTTGACTGACATTATCAACGACTGCTCTCCTTTCTGTTTACTTGGAAATTCCCTTTACAATAAGAGAGATGTTAAAGGGTGTTAGATTAGTATTAGCTCTCTTCCAATGAGGATAAAATATACTGTATTGCCAAACACAACACCACAAGAGGGTTTCCATTACAGATAGGATGCAGGTGAAAATATTTATACTCAAGGAAGAGGCACTGTGGATTTGCCGGCTAAAGGAATTGAACTTCAGTGTATGGATAGAACTTCAAATTTGGATGAATCCTACAATGACTACCGTATGTTCAAACTGCAACTAACAGTAATGTGGTTCAAATCCATTGGGCGAGGAGACCTTTTGCGACCAACCCCAATACCAATGGGAAAAAATTGCTATTGTTCAACTGTTGTGCTCCAGTTCTGAATTACTGTATTATTGTGTGTGCCCTTACTCTCACAAAGTGATGAGCAGTGTGCGAATTACAGAGAGTTCCTCTGTCCAGTGTCTGTGTTCTTTGCCCATCTTAATCTTTTCTTTTTATTGGCCAGTCTGAGATACGGCTTTGTCTTTGGAACTCTGCCTAGAAGGCCAGCATCCTGGAGTTGCCTCTCACTGTTAACGTTGAGACTGGTGTTTTGCGGGTACTATGTAATGAAGTTGCCAGTTGAGGACTTGTGAGACATCTGTTTCTCAAACTAGACACTCTAATGTACTTGTCCTCTTGCTCAATTGTGCACCGGGGCCTCCCACTCCTCTTTTCCTCTTTCTCTTCTGGTTAGAGCCATTTTGCTCTGTTCTGTGAAGGGAGTAGTACACAGTGTTGTACAAGATCTTCAGTTTCTTGGCAATTTCTCGCATGCAATAGCCTTCATCTCTCAGAACAAGAAGAGACTGACGAGTTTCAACAGAAAGGTCTTTGTTTCTGGCCATTTTGAGCCTGTAATCAAACCCACAAATGTTGATGCTCCAGATACTCAACTAGTCTAAGGCCAGTTTTACTGTTTCTTTAATCAGCACAACAGTTTTCAACTCTGCTAACATAATTGCAGAAGGGTTTTCTAATGATCAATTCGCCTTTTAAAATGATAAACTTGGATTGGCTAAAACAACTGTCACGCCTTGACCTTAGAGATCCTTTTTATTCTCTATTTGGTTAGGTCAGGGTGTGACTAGGGTGGGCAATCTATGTTTTCTATTTCTTTGTTGGCCGGGTATGCTTCCCAATCAGAGGCAGCTGTCTATCGTTGTCTCTGATTGGGGATCATACTTAGGCAGCCTTTTTTCCACCTTAGTTTGTGGGATCTTGTTTTTGGATAGTTGCTATGTTAGCGCTACAAAACTTTACGTGTTGTTTATCTTTCTTGTTTTTTGGTGTTCATTTAATACATTTATGACGTACGCCTACCACGCTGCACCTTGGTCCGATCCTTTCATCGACAAACGTGACAACGTGCCATTGGAACACAGGAGTGATGGTTGCTGATAATGGGCCTCTGTACACCTATGTAGATATTCCATTAACAAAATCAGCCGTTTCCAGCTACAATAGTTATTTACAACATTAACAATGTCTACACTGTATTTCTAAACAATTTGATGTTATTTTAATGGACAAAAAATGAGCTTTTCTTTAAAAAAAAAGGACATTTCTAAGTGACACCAAACTTTTGAACAGTAGGGTACAGTTGAAGTCGGAAGTTTACATACACTTAGGTTGGAGTCATTAAAACTCGTTTTTCAACCACTGCACAAATTTCTTGTTAACAAACTATAGTTTGGCAAGTCGGTTAGGACATCTACTTTGTGTTTGACACAAGTCATTTTTCCAACAATTGTTTACAGACAGATTATTTCATTTTTAATTCACTGCATCACAATTCCAGTGGGTCAGAAGTTTACATACACTAAATTGACTGTTTCTTTAAACAGCTTGGAAAATTCCAGAATATTATGTCATGGCTTTAGAAGCTTCTGACAGGCTAATTGACATAATTTGAGTCAATTGGAGGTGTACCTGTGGATGTATTTCAAGGCCTACCTTCAAACTCAGTGCCTCTTTGCTTGACATCACGGGAAAATCAAAATAAATCAGCTAAGACCGCAGAAAATAAATTGTAGACCTCCACAAGTCTGGTTCATCCTTGGGAGCAATTTCCAAAGGCCTGAAGGTACCACGTTCATCTGTACAAACAATAGTAAGCAAGTATTACCACCATGGGACCATGCAGCCTTCATACCACTCAGGAAGGAGACTCGTTTTGTCTCCTAGAGATGAATGTACTTTGGCACAAAAAGTGCAAATCAATCCCAGAACAGCAGCAAAGGACCTTGTGAAGATGCTGGAGGAAACAGGTACAAAAGTATCTATATCCACAGTAAAACGAGTCCTATATCGACATAACCTGAAAGGCCGCTCAGCAAGGAAGAAGCCACTGCTCCAAAACAGCCATCAAAAATAGCCGCACTATGGTTTGCAACTGCACATGGGGACAAAGATCGTACTTTTTGGAGAAATGTCCTCTGGTCTGATGAAACAAAAATAGAACTGTTTGGCCATAATGTCCATTGTTATGTTTGGAGGAAAAAGGGGAAGGCTTGCAAGCCGAAGAACACCATCCCAACCGTGAAGCATGGGGGTGGCAGTATCATGTTGTGGGGGTGCTTTGCTGCAGGAGGGACTGATGCACTTCACAAAATAGATGGCATTATGAAGCAGGAAAATTATGTGGATATATTGAAGCAACATCTCAAGACATCAGTCAGGAAGTTAAAGCTTGGTCGCAAATGGGTCTTCCAAATGGACAATGACCCCAAGCATACTTCCAAAGTTTTGGCACAATGGCTTGAGAACAACAAAGTCAAGGTACTGGAGTGGCCATCAGAAAGCCCTGACCTCAAACCTATGGAAAATTTGTGGGCAGAACTGAAAAAGCATGTGCGAGCTAGGATGCCTACAAACCCGAGTCAGTTACACCAGCTCTGTCAGGAGGAATGGGCCAATATTTAGGATTAAATGTCAGGAATTGTGAAAATCCGAGTTTAAATGTATTTAGCTAAGGTGTATGTTATCTTCCGACTTCAACTGTTAATATAAAAATAGTTTTTTATTTAAATTTTTAAAGCCCAGCTCATGAGGCCCCTTGATGATGTGAGGGCTGAGGCAATTGCCTATTCTATCTAATGGTGAGTCTGCCAGTGAGCACACTAACACCTCGATCCTTGGATGGTGGAGGCTTACCATGCCATTTTCCCATTGCAAAGAGAAGGGCAGGACATGGTTAAAGATGATGACATTTTTTAGATGTCTTTTTGTTTTTGGACATAAAATACTGTAAAAGCACCAGGAAATGAGCTGAAAGTGATTTTAATTTAGGAAATATTTTCCCAAGTATTCCCATGCATAAATGGAGAGGCATACTTTATGTGATCGTATCCCAATGTAATCAATTTTTTTAATTAATCTATTTCGGATTCTTGCAGTCAATTTGCAATGTATAAATTATTTATAACCAGGTTCGGGCCCCCAGACCATCCCGCTCAAGGAAAAATTGGCTCACGGCTGAATGTAATTGGGGACCCCTGCAATTAAAGGAATACAGTACATAAGGAGTCTTCAGAAAGTATTCATATTCCTTGACTTATTCCACATTTTCTTGTGTTACAGCCTGAATTCAAAATTGATAAAATATTTTTTTCTCACACATCTACACACAGTCTCCCTTAATGACCCTTAACCTTGTTCTGAACACCTCCAAAACAAAGGCCATGTGGTTTGGTAAGAAGAATGCCCCTCTTCCCACAGGTGTTATTACTACCTCTGAGGGTTTAGAGCTTGAGGTAGTCCCCTCATACAAGTACTTGGGAGTATGGCTAGACGGTGCACTGTCCTTCTCTCAGCACATATCAAATCTGCAGGCTAAAGTTAAATCTAGACTTGGTTTCCTCTATCGTAATCGATCTTCTTTCACCCCAGCTGCCGAAATAACCCTGATTCAGATGACCATCCTACCCATGCTAGTTTACGGAGACATCATTTATAGATCGGCAGGTAAGGGTGCTCTCGAGCGGCTAAATGTTCTTTACCATTCGGTCATCAGATTTACCACCAATGCTCCTTATAGGACACATCACTGCACTCTATGCTCCTGTATAAACTGTTCATCTCTGTATACCCATCGCAAGACCCACTGGCTGATGCTTATTTATAAAACCCTCTTAGGCCTCAATCCCCCCTATCTGAGGTATTTACTTCAGCCCTCATCCTCCACATACAACACCCGTTCTGCCAGTCACATCTGTTAAAGGTCCCCAAAGCACACACATCCCTGGGTCGCTCCTCTTTTCAGTTCGCTGCGGCTAGCAACTAGAACGAGCTGCAACAAACACTCAAACTGGACAGATCTATTTCAATCTCTTCATTCAAAGACTCAACCATGGACACTAACTGACAGTTGTGGCTGCCTTGTGTGATGTATTGTTGTCTCTACCTTCTTCCCTTTGTGCTGTTGTCTGTGCCCAATAACGTTTGTACCATGTTTTGTGCTGCTACCATGTTGTGTTGCTACCATGTTGTTGTTATGTTGTGTTGTGTTGTCATGTGTTGCTGACTTGCTATGTTGTTGTCTTAGTTCTCTCTTTATGTAGTGTTGTCTCTCTTGTTGTGATGTGTGTTTGTCCTATATTTATATTGTGTTTATTTTTAATTTTTAATCCCAGGGCCCCGTCCCTGCAGGAGGCTTTTTGCGTTTTGGTAGGCCGTCATTGTAAATAAGAATTTGTTCTTAACTGACTTGCCTTGTTAAATAAAGGTCTAATAAAAAAATACAAATAAAATAATGACAATGTGAAAACAAGTTTGTGCAAAGCTTGTCGTCAAGGCAGAGGGTGGCTACTTTGAAGAATTGAAATGCGTGCGGCAGAGAAGTCAGGCGCAGGAGAGCAAAGACTGTGTTACAACGGTGCAGTTTAATAATAAAAAATCACAGTGAACAAAAACAATAAATAAATACAATGGGACGAAACCCTTCGCACGCCAGACATAACGTGCACAAACTCTTACAATCAAACAATACCAGACAAGGACATGTGGGGAACAAAGGGTTAAATACACAACATGCAATTGATGGGATTGAAACCAGGTGTGTGGGAAGACAAGACAAAACAAATGGTAAATGAAAGGTGGATCGGCAATGGCTAGAAGACCGGTGACGTCGACCGTCGAACTTCGCCCGAACAAGGAGAGGGACCGACTTCGTAGGAAGCCGTGACAAGAATCTCAAATATAAAATACATATTTAGATTTGTATAACACTTTTTTTGTTACTACATGATTCCATATGTGTTATTTCATAGTTTTGATGTCTTTACTATTATTCTACAATGTAGAAAATAGTAAAAATAAAGGAAAAACCCTTGAAGGAGTAGGTATGTCCAAACTTTTGACTAGTACTGTATATACTCCAGACTCCGACATCGCTCTGCCTAATATTTCAATATTTCTAAATTCCATTCTTTTACTTTTAGATTTGTTATTGTTAGATATTACTTTACTGTTGGATCTAGGAACTCAAGCATTTCGCTATACCCGCAATATCATTAGCAAAACATGTGTATGCGACCAATACAATTTGATTTGATTTGAATGATCATGTGTTCTTACTTTTTTGAATACTCAGTGTACAAACCCAATACATAGGTTTCACCCCACCTTGAGCGATTACATTTTTATCTTTAACTTTAAACTGTTGGAAAAGTAACCATAAGTATGCGTTTCAATGTTAGTCTACACCTGTTGTTTACGAAGCATGTGACAAATAACATTTGATTTGATATTGATTGATTTTGAATGGGACATTGAACGGAAAGTTTTTGCCAATTCCCCTTTGGCCACCAGTGTTTGTTGTGACATGACACAAGGTTCTAACCCCAGAATTTAGATTTGGATATTAGGCGTGAAGTAATGAAGAGCTAGCTGCTCAAGTGGCTGAACTTTGAATTAAAGTAAACATTATGGGTATCAATATTGATGGTGCTCCTCAGGTAGGCAGGTTTTTATGCTTCGGAAATGTCAAATAACAAAGGCCCAGAAGGCATATTCCACCTTGATCACAAACCCAATAACCCAACTACAGCCTTTTTGAAATGAGTCAATGAAGGAAAATTTAATTTATGACATTTATTCCATAGAACACCAGATGTCTCTTTACCATATTACTGGAATATTTTATATAAATCAAATCATTGAAAAGCAAAATAGTGTTTTTCACTACTATTTAGTTTGACAATACTATGTTAGGTTACACCTACTGGTCTATAAAAAAAAGCAAAGATGATATAGAGTATAGAAGACCACCATTGTACCACTATTTCAATAGCAGGGCGCAACAAAGTGTCCCAAAGTAGAATTTCCAGTCCAGTGTTTAAAGTTGGAAATGAGCTCAACAGATCTGAGATTTTAAGATATGAATGATTGGAATAATGCTTCTAATCCCTGCATAATCCTTCCTCTGTCATTAGTTTGCAGAAATGATTCATATTTCATATTAATATGGTGCTCACTCCCTAACATTACATTTACATTACATTTAAGTCATTTAGCAGACGCTCTTATCCAGAGCGACTTACAAATTGGTGCATTCACCTTATGACAAATGAAAGAGCAAATGAAACAAATGAAAGAGATGCAATGGAAGGTGTTATGAAATCCTGTGCTGCCCAGTCACAACACACAGTCTAATTTAGACTACTCCATGTATTGGTTTTGAGGTGGACTGTCTGTGTTTAGCTGCAAAAATACCTCAGGGCTATTCAATGAGGCACACACTGGTTGAATCAACGTTGTTTCCACGGCATTTCAATGAAATTACGTTGAACCAACGTGGAATAGATGTTGAATTGACCTCTGTGCCCAGTGGGATGTGACTCAAACATTACAGTCTGTGGATTGGTAAATAGCTAACTGTAACCTTATTTAACCTACTGCCTTCCCCATTGGGACACCCACCTGGCTGTAGGCTATGGAGACAGAACACGCAGATAGCTAGCCAATGTCTTTCCCCAAGGCAACCACAACAGATGCTAACGATAGCATTAGCATCTTTGACACCACATTCAGTCAATAGCCATATTAATTGCCTAGGAGGTTGCAACCAATACAACTAGAAAACCACATCATCATTAGCGCCAATAGATTCTGTTTTAATGGCCAAAAGCCAGGTCCGGTAATGTCATTTTTTCCCTAAATCAACAGAGATAAGCATCTGCTCTCTTGAATGGGCATATAGCCTGTGTCCAGAAAATGGTAGCTACCTGATAGGGGATCCTGTCAAAACCAGCAAAGTGACACTGGAATAAATTGACCATCTGTAACAATGATTTGAGATTTTGAAGTGACCACTTTCTCTCACCCGGGTACATCAAAACCAATTGTCAGCGAAGGTCATACATTTATTTTGATGCAGGGCAAGTCTGTTGGATTGGCTTTTGGGGATGTGGCAATACTCAAGTCCTCTTGCCTCTCACTGCAAAATGATGCAGTGAAGTATATGACACATGGTATTTGCGCCTGATCGGCCATTGTCACTTTGAAGGCTATTCACCTAACACCACTGTGTGTGTCAAGACAATTGGGGTCGAGAGAGAGACAAGTAGTAGCTTGGGGCCTCCCGGGTGGCGCAGTGGTCTAGGGCACTGCATCGCAGTGCTAACTGCGCCACCAGAGTCTCTGGGTTCGCGCCCAGGCTCTGTCGCAGCCGGCCGCGACCGGGAGGTCCGTGGGGCGACGCACAATTGGCATAGCGTCGTCCGGGGTAGGGAGGGTTTGGCCGGTAGGGATATCCTTGTCTCATCGCGCTCCAGCGACTCCTGTGGCGGGCCGGGCGCAGTGCGCACCAACCAAGGGGGGCCAGGTACACGGTGTTTCCTCCGACACATTGGTGTGGCTGGCTTCCGGGTTGGAGGCGCGCTGTGTTAAGAAGCAGTACGGCTGGTTGGGTTGTGCTTCGGAGGACGCATGGCTTTCGACCTTCGTCTCTCCCGTGCCCGTACGGGAGTTGTAGCGATGAGACAAGGTAGTAATTACTAGCAATTGGATACCACGAAAAATTGGGGAGAAAAGGGGGTAAAATTTAATTTTAAAAAACAAACAAAAAACAAAGGAGATGATCGGGACAGTAGTGGAGAAGGTGGAAAGATCTAAGATCTATTAAGATCCTCGGCGTACACATCACGGACAAACGGTGAAGGCGGCTCAAAATGGTCCACCCATACAAACAGCATTGTGAAGAAGGCGCAACAGCGCCTCTTCAAACTCAGGAGGCTGAAGGAATTTGGCTTGTCACCTAAACCACTCAAAAAATTTACAAACCATCTACTGCATCCTGCCTATGCCGCACGGCCATCGCTCATCCATATATTTATGTACATATTCATCCCTTTACATTTGTGTGTATAATATTGGTTGTGAATTTCTTAGATTACTTGTTCGATATTACTGCATTGTCAGAACTAGAAGCACAAGCATTTCGCTACCCTCGCATTAGCATCTGCTAACCATGTGTATGTGACCAATCAAATTTGATTTGATTTGATGTGATTTGTCATACCTCTCCCCACATTACAACGGTGTGTTTGACTCAATAACCATTGAGTTGTATTTGTTACACCTAAGTATAGTTTCATTGGATAAATTAATGCAAACACTCACTCAGTAAGACAAATGTTGTTCTGTCTTTCCTCATAAGACTCGGACACCAGCTTAGCTATACAGCAACATCTACTCCAGGGCTTCCGTTCTTCTAAATAAACTTGTAAATTGATCTGACTCTATAATGACTTGAATATATTACTATAATTCCTACAAAAACATTTTGATTTACAAGTTTATTTAGAATGGGAGCCCAAAAGTAGTTGCTATATCTAAGCTGGTATCCAAGTCTTATGATCTGATTGGCTGTATGTTAATGTGTATAATGTTGCACAATATTACTTGCTTGATTAATGTGTGGCTTGTCCTTTAAATGGTTTCCTTTAGAAAAAGTGATGATGTTCTCTACAAATGCTTATCTGACATCTCAAATCGCTCCAAATGTAGCTATATTTTCTCTTTCCTTTCCCGTTCACCCCCCGTCTTTGTTTATCCTTTCTTGTGGGAGTCAACAGATTTGATTGGAACAGTTGATGAAATTATCCAGTGTTTTTGCACATATTATACCATATAGATACAGTATTAAAGAATACAGTTTCTGTAGGGGAAAATAGCGCTGCTTTATTTTGGCCCGGTTTACCAGACACAGATTAAACTAGACTAGGTTGATCTATGTCTGGGAAACCAGCCTTTTAAGGTAGTAGTTTGGACAGATGAGTCATCTTTTCAGAATGTCTCCATAGAACAGTAGCACTACAATATTGTATATCCTACATGATTTGGAAAGGACTTGTGGCAGCTAATGGATGGTTATGTACATTTACATTTGAGTAATTTAGTCTTGTCCAGAGCGATTTAAAGTGCATCCATTTTAAGATAGCTAGGTGGTACAACCACATATCTCAGTCGTAGTAAATACATTTCCCTCAATAAAGTAACTATCAGCAAAGTCAGTGCTAGTAGGGGGAAAAAGGTTAACGAAAGGCAAGGGTGTAAATTTGTTCCCAATTTTTTACAAGAGGGGAAGTGCTTGGAAATTATGATGTCATGATCTTAATATCCACCAGAGCACTTCTGTCTTTCAGGAGGAATGTTGTCCTCTGATTGTAATAAGATTGCATTAAATCGAAGTTCAAGCAAGCAGAAAATACATTGACTTAATTCAATCAAATTAAATCTCACTATAACTACGTGGATAATGGTTAAATGTGGTGGATGGCCAAGTGAGGGAGTGACAGCGATGTTTTGGATGAGTTTAAGCTCTGATAGATTGACTAATACTAACTGATGCACATTGTAGAACATGGGCGACCAGCCCGCAAGTGATTTGATAAAACTAGGTGATTTGAGCTCTGAATGCTGATTGGCTGACAGGCGTGGTTTATTTAAGCAATAAGGCCCACGGTGGTGTGGTATATGGCCAATATACCACGACGCAACGCAGAGTGCCTGGATACAACCCTTAACCTTGGTATATTGGCCATATACCACACCCCCCAGTACCTTATTGCTTAAACATATTGAAGAATCTGTTTTTGGTTAAAAAAAAGACATAAAATCACAAGCAAAAAATGTGTTTCCATGTATTTCCACAAATAAAAGAGAGACAAATGAGATTTGGTCTCAATGTAATCGAGTCATTTTCATATACATTCTCATTCTCCCTGTCAATTTGCAGTGTACAAATTATTATAATTATGTTCCCCCGACTATCAGCTCGGGAAAACATTGTGCGGCTGAATCTACAATATTTGCCTACCCCTAGTATAGAAGCTTTGATTCAAGGGCACTGTCATTTAAATCAAGGTTGGGGTCTGCTGCCTCCTATTGACGAATAGGTGAATTACATTTCTACTATTCATTCAGACATTGCCAATTGGTATACAGTACATTATGGAACCATGCTGCATTGTACAGGTAACTGCCAAAATAAAGTAAATATCAACATAAAGTGTCTTGATAGGGCATTGGACCACAATGAGCTGCCAGAACAGCTTCAATTCACCTTGGCGTAGATTCTACAAGGGTCTGGAACTCAATTGGAGGGATGCGACACCATTCTGCCAGAACAGCTTCAACGCACCTTGGCTTAGATTCTGGAACTCTATTGCAGGGATGTGAAGCCATTCTTCCACGAGAAATTCAATTTTTGGTGTTTTGTTGATGGTCGTGGAAAACGCTGTCTCAGGCGCTGCCAGAACCAATTGGGTTGAGATCTGGTGACTGAGACACACACACTGAGACACACACACACAGAAATCAGAATCATGGACAACCACATCCTATTTAGCTGACGTTGATTTGATTAAATTGTTTTTGGTATCTTTTAGCATAGCTGATTTGATGATGTTGAAATGTTGAAGTTGAAATGGTGCTGGAATAGCGGAGGGAGTCCTGTTTTCTTTGCGACTTGTGATAACTCTGTGGTTCTAAATCAACAGTTGTTTAGTGGTCCGGAAATGTCGGAAACATTAACTTGCTTGATCATGTTGTAGGTCATGTAACTGTTTGTTACATGCAATACACTTTGTGGACTTCACTGGATAGAGGTTGCTCTCCGGTTTTGTGATGAAACAAAGTTGTGGTTGAATTTATTCTGACATGGAGATGCAGCCCATGATATCTCTAGCTTAAACAGATGGATTTTGATGGGGATTTATTTATTTATTTATTTATTTATTCATTATTTATTCATTATGTCTTGAGCAGAGCATAAGGGGGGCTCAAGCGGAGAAATTGAAAAATACAGTCGTATGAAAAAGTTTGGGCACCCCTGACAATTTCCATGATTTCCATTTATAAATAATTGGGTGTTTGGATCAGCAATTTCATTTTGATCTATCAAATAACTGATGGACACAGTAATATTTCAGTAGTGAAATTAGGTTTATTGGATTAACAGAAAATGTGCAATATACATCAAAACAAAATTAGACAGGTGCATAAATTTGGGCACCCCAATAGAAAAAATCACATCAATATTTGTTAGAGCCTCCTTTTGCTAAAATAACAGCCTCTAGACGCTTCCCATAGCCTCTAATGAGTGTCTGGATTCTGGATGAAGGTATTTCGGAACATTCCTCCTTACAAAACATCTCCAGTTCAGTTAGGTTTGATGGTTGCCGAGCATGGACAGCCAGCTTCAAATCATCCCACAGATTCTCAATGATATTCAGGTCTGGGGACTGGGATGGCCATTCCAGAACATTGTACTTGTTCCTCTGCATAAATGCCCGGGTAGATTTTGAGCAGTGTTTTGGGTCGTTGTCTTGTTGAAAAATCCAGCGCCAGCGTAACTTCAACTTTGTGACTGATTCTTCAACATTATTCCGAAGAATCTGCTGATATTGAGTGGAATCCATGGGACCCTCAACTTTTTATTTTTATTTTTTTAAGTATTTTATTTTTGCATTTTCCAATTAACAACATTCAAGACAAACATGACAAGATATTAGACAACAATAGGACAAAGTGACAATAACAGATGAGCGTAACAAAGAAAGAAAAAATAAAACAAATTATAATTATATATACAGACATACAATAAAAAATAAAAATAATAATGAGACATTGGATCATAAGGTCACCTGCCGTAGGCTACATATTATACGTTACGTGTGAAACATTATATAAGGATAATCTAGAGGTTCATTCAATGTGATGTGGGGGGAGATTCTCCATATAGTCAATAAAAGGTTGCCAAGTTCTGTAAAATGTATTTAACTTATTCCTCAAGCGGTAAGTAATTTTCTCCAGTGGGATACAACTATTAACTTCTGATAGCCACATTGCAACTGGCAGGGGGGAATCCAATTTCCATTTCAAGGCGATACATTTCTTGGCAATCGCTAACAATATTTCTGTTAGCTTTATAGTATGGCTTTGCCTAAGATTGGTGTTAGTAAAGTTGCCCAGTAGACAGACCTCCGGGTCTAGAGGGAATGCAACCCCATGAATTGAGGATATGGTATCGCATACCCCCTGCCAGAAACTGTGTAGTTTTGAACACTGCCAAGTGGAATGGAGGAATGTTCCTTCATCTGAGCCACATCTAAAACATAGGGAGGAGATATCAGGGTTGAACTTGTGCAGTCTAGATGGGGTGATATAAAGCTGATGGAGGAAATTAAACTGAATCAGTCTGTATCTGGAGTTCAATGTGGATGTAACACCATCCCTGCATAGGTCACTCCATAGACCCTCATCGAGATCAATACCCAGATCTTTTTCCCATCTAAGTCGGGGTTTATCTAGCCCAGGCAGTGTTAGTCCTGACATAAGAGCATCGTAAACACGGGAAATGGTCTTGAACAGTGGTTGGTCTGCGTGGCAGAGTTGTTCAATAGGTGACATCTTAGGTAGGTTCCATTGTCCCTTGAGAGACACCCTAATAAAGTTTCGTAGTTGTAGGTAGCTAAAGAAGTCCCTTGTAGGCAAGTGGTATTTCTGTTTCAGCTGATCAAAAGACATAAGAACTCCCTCCTCGTAACAATGCTCCAGAAGGGTGATCCCCCTATCAGACCATGGTCTAAAGTTACTATTCTGGAAAAACATAGGAATCAATCTATTTTTCCATAAAGGGGTTTTAGGGGAAAGGAATCCCCCTCGTCCGAACAGCTCATGTAGTTTGCCCCATGCCAGGACAGAATGTATGATTAAAGGGTTGTCTGTGATGGTTTTTATAGATTTTCTGTCCCATTTGTAAAACAATTCTGCCCCAGTGTCATCATTTACCTCAAGCTTTTCAATGTTCAACCATGAGGGAGAGGGACCCTTGTCAAACCTCTGAGCCAGAAACCTAGACTGTGCTGCCCAGTAGTACATTCTAAAGTTGGGGAGGTTTAAGCCCCCTTGACTGTAATCAAGGGTCAGTTTATCCAGGCCAACCCTAGGGGTTTTGCCGTGCCAGATAAACCGTCTGGTCATCTTGTCGAGAGAGGAAAAGAATGCTGCGGGAACAGGGATAGGGAGAGATTGAAACATATATAGAAATCTGGGCAGGACATTCATTTTAATTACATTGATTCTACCCAGTAGAGTGAGAGGTAAGTCCATCCATTTACAAAGGTCACCCTCCACCTTTTGCAACAAATTGGCCAGATTGAGTTTATAGAGGTTGTTCAGGTTACCATCCACCATTATGCCCAAATATGTGAAGCCCATAGGCGACCATCTAAAAGGAAACTTGTGCTTGATGGTATGATGGTCAAAGACAGACAACGGTAAGATTTCGCTTTTATCTAAATTGACCTTATATCCAGAGAAAGAACTATAACACTGTAGTAGGATCTGCAAGTGAGAGAGGGAGTGTTCTGGGTTTGTTAGAAATAAGATAAGGTCGTCCGCAAAGAGTGATAATTTATGGGTATGGGGGCCCACCTCAAAGCCATGTATGTCAGGGCACGTTCTAATAGCCTCAGCCAACGGTTCGATGGCGAGGGCAAAGAGGTGGGGGCTAATTGGGCAACCTTGTCTGTTCCCCCTATAGAGAGGGAAAGAGGAGGAAGTAATCCCGTTGGTAGCAATCCTAGCTTTAGGAGATTTGTAGAGTGATTTTATCAAATTTACAAACCCGGTACCTAAACCAAACTTTTCCAAGACGCGAAAGAGGTATGGCCATTCAACCCTATCAAAGGCCTTTTCAGCGTCGAGGGAGACTGCGACACTAGGTATTTTGTTTTTGTTAGCAAGTTGAATTATTTCAAAGAACCTTCTGAGATTGATGGAGGACAATCTGTTAATTATGAAGCCAGTCTGGTCTGGGTTGACCAACAGGGGAAGACATAACTCCAGTCTCTTAGATAGCATCCTGGTGACCAGTTTACAATCTGTGTTAAGGAGAGAGATTGGTCTATATGAGGCGCACTTCAGTGGATTTTTCCCTTTCTTGTGGATTACAGTAATCACTGCTTGAGAGAAAGACTCTGGAAAGCAGTTGTCTTCCCTGGCTTTTTTAAGTACCTCCATAAGGTAGGGGACCAACAGCTCCCTAAATTCTTTATAGAACTCTGGAGGGAAGCCATCCTCCCCAGGAGATTTATTAGAAGGTAAGGATTTAATGGCCTCCAACAATTCAGGAACTGAGAAGTGTTCACTCAGGCGCTCGCTGTCTTCCCCTGACAGGCATGGGAGGTTGAGAGAGGAGAGAAAGGAGTCGATCTCTGATAGATCATCGCTTGATTGGGAAGTGTAGAGGTCTTCATAGTATTTCTTAAAAGTATTATTAATTTCAGTAGGGTCGAAAGATATCTCATTAGTGAGAGTTTCTATAGCATTAATTGTCCTCTTACTTTCCTCTGCTTTCAGTTGCCATGCCAATACTTTGTGTGCTTTCTCTCCAAGCTCGTAATAACGCTGTTTTGATTTAGTGATGGCCCTCTCAGCTTGATATGTGTTCAGAATATTATATTTCAGTTTTTTATTTACCAAAAGCCTGTATAGATCTTTAGTTGGGCCTCTTTGGTAGGTTTTCTCTAGCTCTGAGATTTCAGATTCAAGGGCACTCATTTCCGCACAGTGTTTTCTCTTCAGCCCTTTAGTATAGGAAATGATCTGTCCCCTCAGATAGGCCTTCAATGTGTCCCAAAGAATGAAACTGTCAGGAGCAGAGGGTTTGTTTGTCAAAGTGAAAATATTGATCTGCTCTTTGATGAATGCACAAAATTCAGGTTGCTTTAGGAGTGTAGAATTTAGTCTCCATCTATATGCTCCATTTACCTTGGTAGGAATGGAGATTGATAATACCAGGGGAGAATGGTCACTAAGCAATCTGGGGAGATACTCGACATCTAACACTCTATGAAACAGTTGTGTCGACAGTAAAAAGTTATCTATGCGTGTGTGTGTCTTGTGTGGGTGTGAATAAAAAGAGTAGTCCCTATCCTGTGGGTGCAACTGTCTCCAGATGTCTAGTAAATTGAGATCTTTCATGAATGACATGGTGAGCTTGCTTGCTTTGGTAAGAAGTGAGGGTTTATCAGAGGACCTATCAAGAACTGTATCTTAACAAAAATTAAAATCTCCTCCAACCAGTAACCATCCTGGTGGTGCTTGAGCGACCTGAAGAAAGACATTCTGAATAAACATATGGTCATCGAAGTTAGGAGCATAAATATTCAATAGGGTCCAAGACTCTGAAAACATATGCCCCTGCACCAAAACAAACCTGCCAGAGGGATCAGAGATGGTGTTGCTAACGCAGAAGGGGATGTGTCTACTTATCAAAATTGCAGTTCCTCTTGCTTTGGAGTTAAAAGAGGACGCAAAAACTTGTCCTACCCATTCCCTCTTCAATTTCTTGTGTTCACTGGCTGTAAGATGTGTTTCTTGTAAAAACACGATGTCAGCCTTTAATTTCTTAAGGTATGTATAGACTCTCTTCCTTTTAATCGGGCTGTTAAGACCTTTTACGTTGAATGTGACATATTTTAGTGGATTAAGCATAGTTGGGTTTCAAATATGTAACTGAATGGAAATCTATCATATGTAGATAGTTAGGAAATGTTTCAACATTGGTTTGAACACAGAAGTGACCTATGTGTCTCTTTAGGAAGGAAACAATAAACATAGAAAAAAGGGGAAAAAAATAAAGAATCCCACCCACCCCGATTGTTAGGCTAAAACCACAATCCCAACAATCAAACATGAATACACTTGTAGAGATACATTGCTGCTCGCTTTCCATCTTGCTCTTACTAGCTAAACCTTGGCGTAAACTAAAACCTGCGAGCTCTCTAAATTGAAAACAAACGTTGTGAATAGACATTTATGGCTGAATATTTACTGCCCACGGTAAGGGCTGCTTGAGTCTCTTTTCGAAAGATTAACATAAATGAGGGGGAAAGCAGTGGGCCAAAACCCACTTATTTGCTTCGCCCAGTGATATGTACTAAACCAAAATATACTCTCCTGTAAATGTAATAGAACTCACCCCGGAAAGATACGGTTAGTTGAAAATGTACAAACCAATTATAGCGACCAGGAGGATATCAGCGGTTCAGTCCGGAAAAGAGAAAACAAACAAACTGCATCTTATCCCCCAAAGAGACCGTTCTGGCTCAGACGTTGCTCAGTTCTTTGAGAAAAGTGTACACTTCTCCCGGCGTGTTGAAGAGATGGCTTCGACCGTTGTACTGAACTTTCATCCGCGCAGGGTGGATGAGGTAGCCGATGATGTTCTTCTCCTTCAGTGCCTTGGCGGCAGGTCTGAACTGCTTGCGACGTCTTGCGAGATCCGCGCTCATATCCGGGAAAAGGCTGACCCTCTTGCCATCAATGGTTATGTCCCCTTTGGCTCTTGCGAGTTGCAGTACCTTCTCTCTGTCTTGGAAACGGAGGAACCTGACCAGGACGGCCCGTGGGGGCTCATCTGGCCGGGGTTTCGGCGCTGATGTTCTGTGGGCGCGTTCGATTTCCAGTGGCTTGGTGAAGTTGATTGTGCCTAGGACATCCGGGATCCATTGAGTGAAGAAACGGACCGGGTCACGGCCCTCGCTGTCCTCTTTCAATCCCACGACACGGATATTACTACGTCTGCTCTGGTTCTCCATCTGATCTACCTTGTTTTTGAGGTAGGCATTGTCCTTTTGCAGTTGTATCAAGACCTGGTCATGTCGAGCGATGGTGTCTTCAACTGTGCTAATGCGCAACTCTGCCTCAGTCGTTCTCAAAAGGAGATCATTCATGGAGGATTTCAGGTCGTCAATGGAAGAATGGAGTTCGGCCGTTCTCTTATCGATTTTCATAGAAAGACCTTTGTTACCATCCTGAATTTCCCGGAGGAGAGTAGCCAGCATGTCGGCAGGCTCGCAAGAGGCCGAGAGCAACAGTCTGGAACTGTCGTTTGAGTTATGAGGGCTAATGCTAATCTTGCTAGCGTTATCGTTATCTTGGGAGTCAACGACGTTTTGGTCGTCCTTCTTGCCTCTCTTTCGGCGGTCCATGGCTATTTGGGAAGGTAAGTACTTGACAATTTATCAGCCGATGTTAGAATATTGTTTCAACGTTGTTATTTAGGTAATAATAGAATAACTTTGAAGAGCCCGGTTTGTCAACGTCTGCTCAGCTCCGCGGCATCACGTGACCCTCTGCGACCCTCAACTTTAACAAGATTCCCAGTACCGGCACTGGCCACACAGCCCCACAGCATGATGGAACCCCCACCAAATTTGACTGTGGATAGCAAGTGTTTTTCTTTGAACGCTGTGTTCTTTTGCCACCATGCATAACGTCCCTTGTTATGACCAAATAACTCAATCTTTGTTTCATCAGTCCACAGCACCTTATTCCAAAATGAAGCTGGCTTGTCTAAATGTGCGTTTGCATACCTCAAGCGACTCTGTGGCGTGTGCAGAAAAGGCTTCTTCTGCCTCACTCTCCCAAACAGCTTCTCCTTGTGCAAAGTTGGCTGAATTGTTGAACGATGCACAGTGACACCATCTGCAGCAAGATGATGTTGTAGGTCTTTGGAGGTGGTCTGTGGGCTGTTTTTGACCGTTCTCACCATCCTTCGCCTTTGCCTCTCCGATATTTTACTTTGCCTGCCACTTCTGGCCTTAACAAGAACTGTGCCTGTGGTCTTCCATTTCCTCACTATGTTCCTCACAGTGGACACTGACAGCTTAAATCTCTGCGATAGCTTTTTGTAGCCTTCCTCTAAACCATAATGTTGAACAATCTTTGTTTTCAGGTCATTTGAGAGTTGTTTTGAGGCCCCGATGTTGCCACTCTTCAGAGGAGAGTCAAAGAGAACAACAACTTGCAATTGGCCACCTTAAATACCTTTTCTCATGATTGGATGCACTTGTCTATGAAGTTCAAGGCTTAATGAGCTCACAAAACCAATTGTGTGTTCCAATTAATCAGTGCTAAGTAGTTACAGGTATTCAAATCAACAGAATGACAAGGGTGCCCACATTTTTGCATATCCTATTTTTCACATCTGATTTAATTTCATACAACTTAATATTGCTACACTAAACATCTTTGTCTGGACAATACCCCAGTACTCAGCTTTTATTATAAAATGAATGGCATGCCACTGTGATCATTTTCTGGGACGACAGAGTAAATTATTATGCAGCCTCAGAGGGGTGCCCAAACTTTTTCATACGACTGTATATATAATTTTTTGAGGGGGGGGGGGGGGGCAGCTCATGAGGCCCCTTGATGATGTGAGGCCTGAGGGAACGGCCTCTTCTGTCTAATGGTAAATCCGCCAGTGAGCATGCTAACACCTAATACTTGGATGGTGGAGGCTTACCATGCCATTTTCCCTCAATGCTAATTTCCCATAGCTAAGAGCCGGGCAGGGCATGGCGATCCTCAACCAAATTGAAATGTTTTGGGATGAGTCAAACAACAGAGTGAAGGAAAGCAGCCAACAAGTACTCAGCAAATCAAAATCAAATCAAATGTTATTTGTCACATACACATGGTTAGCAGATGTTAATGCGAGTGTAGCGAAATGCTTGTGCTTCTAGTTCCGACAATGCAGTAATAACCAACGAGTAATCTAAAATAACAATTTCACAACAGCTACCTTATACACACAAGTGTAAAGGGATGAAGAATATGTACATAAAGATATATGAATGAGTGATGGTACAGAACGGCATAGGCAAGATGCAGTAGATGGTATAGAGTACAGTATATACATATGAGATGAGTAATGTAGGGTATGTAAACATAAAGTGGCATAGTTTAAAGTGGCTAGTGATACATGTATTACATAAAGATGGCAAGATGCAGTAGATGATATAGAGTACAGTATATACATATGAGATGAGTAATGTAGGGAATGTAAACATTATATTAAGTGACATTGTTTAAAGTGGCTCGTGATAAATTTTTTACATGTATGGCAGCAGCCACTCAATGTTAGTGGTGGCTGTTTAACAATCTGATGGCCTTGAGATAGAAGCTGTTTTTCAGTCTCTCGGTCCCTGTTTTGATGCACCTGTACTGACCTCGCCTTCTGGATGATAGCGGGGTGAACAGGCAGTGGCTCGGGGGGTTGTTATCCTTGATGATCTTTATGGCCTTCCTGTGACATCGGGTGGTGTAGGTGTCCTGGAGGGCAGGTAGTTTGCCCCTGGTGATGCGTTGTGCAGACCTCACTACCCTCTGGAGAGCCTTATGGTTGTGGGCGGAGCAGTTGCCGTACCAGGCGGTGATACAGCCCGACAGGATGCTCTCGATTGTGCGTCTGTAAAAGTTTGTGAGTGCTTTTGGTGACAAGCCAAATTTCTTCAGCCTCCTGATGTTGAAGAGGCGCTGCTGCGCCTTCTTCACCTCGTTGTCTGTGTGGGTGGACCAATTCAGTTTGTCCGTGATGTGTACACCGAGGAACTTAAAACTTTCTACCCTCTCCACTACTGTCCCGTTGATGTGGGAGCTCCTTCAAGACTTTTGGAAAATCATTCCAGGTGAAGCTGGTTGAGAGAATTCCAAGAGTGTGTAAAGCTTTCATCAAGGCAAGGTTAGCTATTTGAAGAATCTCAAATATAAAATATATTTTGATTTGTTTAACACTTTTTTGGTTACTATATGATTCCATATGTGTTATTGCATAGTTTTGATGTCTTCACTATTATTCTACAATGTTGAAAATAGTAGAAATAAAGATAAACCCTTGAATGAGTAGGTGTATCCAAACTTTTGACTAGTGCTATATATACTGTATTCTAGTCAAGGCCTATCCTATTGAACTATTGATGTACATATACTATTATATCCTACATATTCTTCAGATATACTACATATTCTATCCACATACTGTTCATAATGTCTATACATCCCATCACATGTATATACTCCGGACTCCGACATTGCTCGTCCTAATATTTCTATTAGGAATGGTTAGATATTACTGTACTGTTGGAGCTGGAAACACAAGCATTTCGCTACATCTGGAAAAAAATCTGCTAAACATGTGTATGTGACTAATACAATTAGATTTGATTTGATTTGAATTAGCAGATGTTCTTAATTTTTTGAATACTTAGTGTACAAACCCAATACACAGGTTTCACCCCACCTTGACTGATTACATTTTTGTTATTTTTTTCTTTACATTTTGGAAATGTACCCGTAAGTATTGTTTTCAAAGTTAGTCAACACCTGTTGTTTACAAAGCATGTGACAAATAACATTTGATTTGATATTGATTGATTTTGAATGGGACGTTGAATGGAAAGTTTTTGCCAATTCCCCTTTGGCCACCAGTGTTTGTTGTGACATGACACAAGGTTCTAACCCCAGAATTTAGATTTGGATATTAGGCGTGAAGTAATGAAGAGCTAGCTGCTCAAGTTGCTGAACTTTGAATTAAAGTAAACATTATGGGTATCAATATTGATGGTGCTCCTCAGGTAGGCAGGTTTTTATGCTTCGGAAATGTCAAATAACAAATGCCCAGAAGGCATATTCCACCTTGATCACAAACCCAATAACCCAACTACAGCCTTTTTGAAATGAGTCAATGAATGAAAATTAAATTTATGACATTTATTCCATAGAACACCAGATGTCTTTTTACCATATTACTGGAATATTTTATATAAATCCAATCATTGAAAAGCAAAATAGTGTTTTTCACTACTATTTAGTTTGACAATACTATGTTAGGTTACACCTACTGGTCTACAAAAAAAAGCAAAGATGATATAGAGTATAGAAGACCACCATTGTACCACTGTTTCAATAACAGCAGGCAACACAGAGTCCCAAAGTAGATTTCCAGTCCAGTGATTATAGTTGGAAATTAGTTTAACAGATCTGAGATTTTAAGATATGAATGATTGGAATAATGCTTCTAATCCCTGAACAATCATTTCTCTGTCATTAGTTTGCAGAAATGATTCATATTTCATATTAATATGGTGCTCACTCCCTAACATTACATTTACATTACATTTAAGTCATTTAGCAGACGCTCTTATCCAGAGCGACTTACAAATTGGTGCATTCACCTTATGACAAATGAAAGAGCAAATGAAACAAATGAAAGAGATGCAATGGAAGGTGTTATGAAATCCTGTGCTGCCCAGTCACAACACACAGTCTAATTTAGACTACTCCATGTATTGGTTTTGAGGTGGACTGTCTGTGTTTAGCTGCAAAAATACCTCAGGGCTATTCAATGAGGCACACACCGGTTGAATCAACGTTGTTTCCACGGCATTTCAATTAAATTACGTTGAACCAACGTGGAATAGATGTTGAATTGACCTCTGTGCCCAGTGGGATGTGACTCAACCATTTCAGTCTGTGGATTGGTAAATAGCTAACTGTAACCTTATTTAACAGAGATAAGCATCTGCTCTCTTGAATGGGCATATAACCTGTGTCCAGAAAATGGTAGCTACCTGATAGGGGATCCTGTCAAAACCAGCAAAGTGACACTGGAATAAATTGACCATCTGTAACAATGATTTGAGATTTTGAAGTGACCACTTTCTCTCACCCGGGTACATCAAAACCAACTGTCAGCGAAGGTCATACATTTATTTTGATGCAGGGCAAGTCTGTTGGATTGGCTTTTGGGGATGTGGCAATACTCAAATCCTCTTGCTTCTCACTGCGAAACGATACAGTGAAGTATATGACACACAGTTGATGAAATTATTCAGTGTTTTGCATATATTATACCATATAGATACAGTATTAGAGAATACAGTTTCTGTAGAGGATAATATCGCTGCTACATTTTGGCCCAGTTTACCAGACACAGATTAAACTAGACTAGGTTTATCTATGTCTAGGAAACCAGCTTTTTAAGGTAGTAAAGTGTAATCATTTTAAGATAGCTAGGTGGTACAACCACATCTCAGTCATAGTAGGTACATTTCCCTCAATAAAGTAGCTATCAGCAAAGTCAGTGCTAGTAGGGGAAAAAAGTTAATTTAAAGGCAATGGTGTAAATTTGTTCCCAATTTTTTACAAGAGGGGAAGTGCTTGGAAATTATGATGTCATGATCTTAATATCCACCAGAGCACTTCTGTCTTTCTGGAGGAATGTTGTCCTCTGGTTGTAATAAGATTGCATTAAATCGAAGTTCAAACAAGTTGGTGAATGTGGCAGAAAATACATGGACTTAATTCAATGTAATGAAATGCCACCATAACTATACGAAAATAGGTTTAATGTGGATAGATAGTGGATGGATGAGTGAGTCAGTGACAATGACGTTGTGGATGAGTTATTGTTTAAGCTCTGATAAGGCAGATAATACTAGTCAAACTGATGCACGGTATAGATCAGGGGCAACCTGAGTTATATATTTATAAACTGGGTGGTTCGAGCACCGAAAGCTGATTGGTTGACAGCCGTGGTATATCAGACCGTATGTCACGGATTTGGCAAAACATTTATTTTTACTGCTCTAACTACATTGGTAACCAGTTAATAATAGCAATAGCACCTCAGGGCTTTGTGGTATAGGGCCAATATACCACTGCTAAGGGCTGTATCCAGGCAACGAACAGCCTTCAGCCGTGCCTTATTGCTTAAATATATTGACCAATTTTTGTTTTTGGTTAAAAAAAGACCATAAAATCACAAGCTAAAAATGTGTTTCCATGTATTCCCACAATTAAAAAGAGAGGCAAATGTGATCGTGTCTCAGTGTAATCCTGGTTTAGGAAGGCCACCAAAAATTCTGAGATTTCCATCCCCAACTACAACATTTTCCGTCAAGATAGAACTGCCAAAGGGGGAGGAGTTGCAATCTACTGCAGAGATAGCCTGCAAAGTTCTGTCATACTTTCCAGGTCTATGCCAAAAAGTTTGAGCTTCTAATTTTAAAAATGAATCTCTCCAGAAATAAGTCTCTCAATGTTGCCGCCTGTTATAGACCCCCCCTCAGCTCCCAGATTGGAAAGCTGCTGCGGTCATCCGCCTCTTCAAAGGGGGTGACACTCTAGACCCAAACTGTTATAGACCTATATCCATCCTGCCCTGCCATTCTCAAGTCTTCTAAAGCCAAGTTAACAAACAGATCACTGACCATTTCGAATCCCACCGTAACTTCTCCGCTGTGCAATCCGGTTTCCGAGCTGGTCACGGGTGCACCTCAGCCACGCTCAAGGTACTAAACGATATCATAACCGCCATCGATAACAGACAGTATTGTGCAGCCGTCTTCATCGACCTGGCCAAGGCTTTTGACTCTGTCAATCATCGTATTCTTATTGGCAGACTCAACAGCTTTGGTTTCCCAAATAATTGCCTCGCCTGGTTCACCAACTACTTCTCATATAGAGTTCAGTGTGTCAAATTGGAGGGCCTGTTGTTCGGACCTCTGGCAGTCTCTATGGGGGTACCACAGCGTTCAATTCTCGGGCAAACTCTTTTCTCTGTATATATCAACGATGTCACTCTTGCCACGGATGATTCCCTGATCCACCTCTACGCAGACGACACCATTCTGTATACAACTGGTCCTTCTTTGGACACTGTGTTAACCTCCAAACGAGCTTCAATGCCATACAACACTCCTTCCGTGGCTTCCAATTGCTCTTAAAACGCTCGTAAAAATAAATGCATGCTTTTCAATCGATCGCTGCCCGCACCCGCCTGCCCGACTAGCATCACTACTCTGGACTGTTCTTAGAATATGTACACAACAACAAATACCTAGGTGTCTGGCTAGACTGTAAACTCTCCTTTCAGACTCATTTTAAACATCTCCAATCCAAAATTAAATCTAGAATCGGCTTCCTTCACTCACGCTCCTAAACATACCCCTGTAAAACTTACTATCCTACCAATCCTCGACTTCGGCGATGTCATTTACAAAATAGCCTGCAACACTCTACTCAGCAAACTGGATGCAGTCTATCACAGTGCATCACAGATGCAGTCTATCAAAGCCCCATATACCACCCACCACTGCGACCTGTATGCTCTCGTTGGCTGGCCCTCGCTACATATTCGTCGCCAGACCCACTGGCTCCAGGTCAGCTATAAGTCTTTGTTAGGTAAAGCTCCGCCTTATCTCAGCTCACTGGTCACAATAACACTCACACGTAGCACGTGCTCCAGCAGGTATATCTCACTGGTCATCCCTAAAGCCAACACCCCCTTTGGCCGCCTTTCCTTCCATTTCTCTGCTGCCAATGACTGGAACGAATTGCAAAAATTGCTGAAGTTGGAGACATATCTCCCTCACTAACTTTAAACATCAGCTATCTGAGCAGCTTACCAATCGCTGCACCTGTACACAGCCCATCTGTAAATAGCCCATCCAATCTACCTCATCCCCATATTGTTTTTATTAACTTTTTTGCTCTTTTGCACACCAGTATTTCTACTTGCACATCATCATCTGCACATCTATCACTCCAGTGTTAATTTGCTAAATTGTAATTACTTCGATACTATGGCCTATTTGTTGCCTTACCTCCTCACGCCATTTGCACACACTGTATATAGACTTTTATCTATTGTTTTTATCGACTGTACGTTTATTTATTCCATGTGTAACTGTGTGCTGTTGTTTGTGTCGCACTGCTTTGCTTTATCTTGGCTAGGTCGCCGTTGTAAATGAGAACTTGTTCTCAACTGGCCTACCTGGTTAAATAAAGTGATTTAAAAAAAAAAATTATAATAATAATCAAGGTATGAAATTAGTATGTTATTTTCAAGTACAATCTCTTTTTGGACTTGGTTGTGGTCAATTTGCAGTGTACAAATTATTATAATTATGTTTTGGCCCCCCGACCATCAACTCGTAAAAAAATTGTGCTGCTGAATCTACAATAATTGCCTACCCTTAGTATAGAAGCTTTGATTCAAGGGCCATTTGTCATTTAAATCAAGGTTGGGGTCTGCTGCCTCCTATTGACGAATAGGTGAATTATATGTCTACTATTCATTCAGACATTGCCTATTTCAAATCAAATTTTATTTGTCACATACACATGGTTAGCAGATATTAATGCGAGTGTAGCGAAATGCTTGTGCTTCTAGTTCCGACAATGCAGTAATAACCAACAAGTAATCTAACCTAACAATTCCACAACTACTACCTTATACACACAAGTGTAAAGGGATAAAGAATATGTACATAAAGATATATGAATGAGTGATGGTACAGAACGGCATAGGCAAGATGCAGTAGATGGTATAGAGTACAGTATATACATATGAGATGAGTAATGTAGGGTATGTAAACATAAAGTGGCATAGTTTAAAGTGGCTAGTGATACATGTATTACATAAAGATGGCAAGATGCAGTAGATGATATAGAGTACAGTATATACATATACATGTGTCACGATCGTCTTTATGAGGAAGAGTGGACCAAGGCGCACCGTGAGAGAAATACATCTTCTTTAATGAAGACAAACAAAACACTTACAAACGAACAAAAACAACAAACGATCGTGAAGCTAAACAAACTACGTGCACACATGCAATATAGACATAGCCAATTACCCACAATAGCCTACTGCCTATGGCTGCCTTAAATATGACTCCCAATCAGAGACAATGAATGACAGCTGTCTCTGATTGAGAACCATTCAGGCAACCATAGACTTACCTAGACACCTACACTCAACACAAACCCTTACACTCTACCAAAACCCCCTATACCATACAACCACCCAAGACGAGACAAATACACACAAACATCCCCCCTGTCACACCCTGACCTAACCAAAATATTACAGAAAACAAAGATAACTAAGGCCAGGGCGTGACAGTACCCCCCCCCCCCCCCCAAAGGTGCGGACTCCGGCTGCAAAACATGACACAGAAGGGGAGGTTCCGGGTGGGCCTTCCTACGGCGGTGGCTCGGGACGTGGCCCCCACTCCACCATAGTTAATACCCGCTTTGGTGGCTCTGGCAGATCCTGGCTGACTGGCGGCTCTGGCAGATCCTGGCTGGCTGGCGGCTCTGGCAGATCCTGGCTGGCGGGCGGCTCTGGCTGCTCCTGTCTGGCGGGCGGCTCTGGCTGCTCCTGTCTGGCGGGCGGCTCTGGCTGCTCCTGTCTGGCGGGCGGCTCTGGCTGCTCCTGTCTGGCGGGCGGCTCTGGCTGCTCCTGTCTGGCGGACGGCTCTGGCTGCTCCTGTCTGGCGGACGGCTCTGGCTGCTCCTGTCTGGCGGACGGCTCTAGTGGCTCAGGACAGACGGGCGGCTCTAGCGGCTCGGGACAGACGGGCGGCTCTAGCGGCTTGGGACAGACGGGCAGCTCTGACGGCTCTGGGCAGACGGATAGCGCAGGCGGCTCTGGGCAGACGGAAGACTCTGGCCGGCTGAGCAGGAGGTACCGGGCTAAGGACACGCACCTCAAGGCTAGTGTGGGGAACAGCAACAGGACGCACAGGACTCTGGAGAAGCACAGGAGGATTGGTGCGTGGTGCCGGAACTGGTGGTACCGGGCTGGAGACACGCACCATAGGGCGAGTGCGTGGAGGAGGAACAGGGCGCTGGAGACACACTGGAAGCCTGGTGCGTGGTGTTGGCACTGGTGGTACTGGGCTGGGGCGGGGAGGTGGCGCCGGATATACCGGACCATGCAGGCGTACTGGCTCCCTTGAGCACTGAGCCTGCCCAACCTTACCTGGTTGTATGCTCCCCGTAGCCCGACCAGTGCGGGGAGGTGGAATAACCCGCACTGGCCTGTGTAGGCGAACCGGGGACACCATGCGTAAGGCTGGTGCCATGTATGCCGGCCCGAGGAGACGCACTGGAGACCAGACGCGTTGAGCTGGCTTCATGGCACCTGGCTCAATACTCAATCTAGCCCTGCCAGTGCGGGGAGGTGGAATAATCCGCACCGGGCTATGCACACGTACAGGAGACACCATGCGCTCTACCGCATTACACGGTGTCTGCCCGTACTCTCGCACTCCACGGTAAGCATAGGGAGTTGGCGCAGGTCTCCTACCTGACTTCGCCACACTCCGTTGTAGGCCCCCCCCCCCCAAGAAATTTTTGGGTTTTAATCGCGGGCTTCCAGCCTTGCTTCCGTGCTGCCTCCTCATATCGCCTCCTCTCGGCTTTAGCTGCCTCCAGCTCTTCACGAGGGAGGCGATATTCTCCTGGTTGTGCCCAAGGTCCCTTTCCATCCAGTATCTCCTCCCAAGTCCAAGAATCCTGTATGCGCTGCTCCTGCTGCTGCTTGACGCGCTGCTTGGTCCAAGTTTGGTGGGCAATTCTGTCACGATCGTCTTCTGGTGAATGAGTGGACCAAGGCGCAGCGTGAGAGAAATACATCTTCTTTAATGAAGACAAACAAAACACTTACAAACAATCGTGAAACTAAACAAACTACGTGGACACATGCAACATAGACATAGACAGGCAGTGAACAGGCAGTGGCTTGAGTGGTTGTTGTCCTTGATGATCTTTATGGCCTTCCTGTGACATCGGGTGGTGTAGGTGTCCTGGAGGGCAGGTAGTTTGCCCCCGGTGATGCGTTGTGCAGACCTCACTACCCTCTGGAGAGCCTTACGGTTGTGGGCGGAGCAGTTGCCGTACCAGGCGGTGATACAGCCCGACAGGATGCTCTCGATTGTGCATCTGTAGAAGTTTGTGAGTGCTTTTGGTCACAAGCCAAATTTCTTCAGCCTCCTGAGGTTGAAGAGGCGCTGCTGCGCCTTCTTCACAACGCTGTCTGTGTGGGTGGACCAATTCAGTTTGTCCGTGATGTGTACACCGAGGAACTTAAAACGTTCTACCTTCTCCACTACTGTCCCGTCAATGTGGATAGGGGGGTGCTCCCTCTGCTGTTTCCTGAAGTCCATAATCATCTCCTTTGTTTTGTTGACGTTGAGCGTGAGGTTATTTTCCTGACACCACACTCCGAGGGCCCTCACCTCCTCCCTGTAGGCCGTCTCGTCGTTGTTGGTAATCAAGCCTACCACTGTAGTGTCGTCCGCAAACTTGATGATTGAGTTGGAGGCGTGCATGGCCACGCAGTCGTGGGTGAACAGGGAGTACAGGAGAGGGCTCAGAACGCACCCTTGTGGGGCCCCGGTGTTGAGGATCAGCGGGGTGGAGATGTTGTTACCTACCCTCACCACCTGGGGGCGGCCCGTCCGGAAGTCCAGGACCCAGTTGCACAGGGCGGGGTCGAGACCCAGGGTCTCAAGCTTGATGACGAGTTTGGAGGGTACTATGGTGTTAAATGCTGAGCTGTAGTCGATGAACAGCATTCTCACATAGGTATTCCTCTTGTCCAGATGGGTTAGGGCAGTGTGCAGTGTGGTTGCGATTGCGTCGTCTGTGGACCTATTGGGTCGGTAAGCAAATTGGAGTGGGTCTAGGGTGTCCGATAGGGTAGAGGTGATATGGTCCTTGACTAGTCTCTCAAAGCACTTCATGATGACGGAAGTGAGTGCTATGGGGCGGTAGTCGTTTAGCTCAGTTACCTAAGCTTTCTTGGGAACAGGAACAATGGTGGCCCTCTTGAAGCATTTGGGAACAGCAGACTGGGATAAGGATTGATTGGATATGTCCTTAAACACACCAGCCAGCTTGTCTGCGCATGCTCTGAGGACGCGGCTGGGAATGCCGTCTGGGCCTGCAGCCTTGCGAGGGTTAACACGTTTAAATGTTTTACTCACCTCGGCTGCGGTGAAGGAGAGCCCGCAGGTTTTGGTAGCGGGCCGTGTCAGTGGCACTGTATTGTCCTCAAAGCGAGCAAAAAAGTTATTTAGCCTGTCTGGGAGCAAGACATCCTGGTCCGCGATGGGGCTGGTTTTCTTTTTGTAATCCGTGATTGACTGTAGACCCTGCCACATACCTCTTTTGTCTGAGCTGTTGAATTGCGACTCTACTTTGTCTCTATACTGGTACTTAGCTTGTTTGATTGCCTTGCGGAGAGAATAGCTACACTGTTTGTATTCGGTCATGTTTCCGGTCACCTTGCCCTGGTTAAAAGCAGTGGTTCGCGCTTTCAGTTTCACCCGAATGCTGCCATCAATCCACGGTTTCTGGTTTGGGAATGTTTTAATCGTTGCTGTGGGTACGACATCGTCAATGCACTTTCTAATGAACTCGCTCACCGAATCAGCGTATTCGTCAATATTGTTGTTGGACGCAATGCGGAACATATCCCAATCCACGTGATCGAAGCAGTCTTGAAGCGTGGAATCAGATTGGTCGGACCAGCGTTGAACAGACCTGAGCGAGGGAGCTTGATGTTTTAGTTTCTGTTTGTAGGCTGGAAGCAACAAAATGGAGTCGTGGTCAGCTTTTCCGAAAGGAGGGCGGAGGAGGGCCTTATATGCGTCGCGGAAGTTAGTATAACAATGATCCAAGGTTTTACCAGCCCTGGTAGCACAATCGATATGCTGATACAATTTAGGGAGTTTTGTTTTCAGATTAGCCTTGTTAAAATCCCCAGCTACGATGAATGCAGCCTCAGGGTGTGTGGTTTCCAGTTTACAAAGAGTCAGATAAAGTTCGTTCAGGGCCATCGATGTGTCTGCTTGGGGGGGGAATATATACGGCTGTGATTATAATCGAAGAGAATTCCCTTGGTAGACAATGCGGTCGACATTTGATTGTGAGGAATTCTAGATCAGGTGAACAGAATGACTTGAGTTCCTGTATGTTGTTATGATCACACCACGTCTCGTTAATCATAAGGCATACACCCCCGCCCCTCTTCTTACCAGAAAGATGTTTGTTTCTGTCGGCGCGATGCGTGAAGAAACCAGCTGGCTGCACCGACTCCGTTAGCGTCTCTTGAGTGAGCCATGTTTCCGTGAAGCAGAGAACGTTACAATCTCTGATGTCTCTCTGGAATGTTACCCTTGCTCGGATTTCATCAACCTTATTGTCAAGAGACTGGACATTGGCGAGTAGTATGCTAGGGAGTGGAGCGCGATGTGCCCGTCTCCGAAGCCTGACCAGGAGACCGCTTCGTTTTCCCCTTTTACGGTGTCGTTGTTTAGGGTCGCCGGCTGGGATCAGATCCATTGTATTGGGTGGAAGGCAAAACACTGGATCCGCTTCGGGAAAGTCATATTCCTGGTTGTAACGATGGTGAGTTGACGTTGCTCTTATATTCAGTAGTTCCTCCCGACTGTATGTAATGAAACCTAAGATTACCTGGGGTACCAATGTAAGGAATAACACATAAAAAAACAAAATACTGCATATTTTCCTAGGAACGCGAAGCGAGGCGGCCATCTCGGTCGGCGCCGGAAGTAGCCACAATGTACTGTATTTGTATACAGTACATTATGGAACCATGCTGCATTGTACAGGTAACTGCCAAAATAAAGTAAATATCAACATAAATTGTCTTGATAGGGCATTGGGCCACAATGAGCTGCCAGAACAGCTTCAATGCACCTTGGCGTAGATTCTAAAAGGGTCTGGAACTCTATTGGAGGGATGCGACACCATTCTGCCAGAACAGCTTCAACGCACCTTGGCATAGATTCTGGAACTCTATTGCAGGGATGTGAAGCCATTCTTCCAAACGAAATTACATTTTTGGTGTTTTGTTGATGGTCGTGGAAAACGCTGTCTCAGGCGCTGCTCCTGAATCAATTGGGTTGAGATCTGGTGACTGAGACACACACACACACACACACACACTAAATCCCCTATGCATCTTTGAAACCCTTAATTAACTCAGGAACCACACCTGTGTCGAAGGACCTCCTTTCAATATACTTTGTATCCCTCATTTACTGAAATGTTTCCTTTCTTTTGGCAGCTTCCTGCATTTTAGTGGTCAGAATCCTTTGTCCTTGAGAGCTACAGGGTTTTGTTCCAGCCCTGCACTACATACCTGATTCAACTAGTAAATTAAGAAGGTGTTTCAGTGCTGGTTTGGATGTTGTTGTTTTTTAAAAACTTTATTTTGAAAGGGAGTCATGCCTGCACACCCTGTGGGCTAGCTCACAGAGCATCTAAGGGTTGACGTGATGAACAGGGATTCAGCTAACATTTAGTATTTTGTGTGCCAGTCGAGATGTCATTCTGAATTATGTCGTTTATTGTATTTGATTTTCATAATAATTTCCTGATTTAGATGGTTCGGCAATACAGTAATCTTCCTCTTCTAATTTGAAATGTGCTCACATTTGACATATTTTAGGGTGAATGGAAATAATTGCAGGATAATTTGGTAGTTTGATTGGGGTCGTAGGCCTTTAACATTTTGAATGAGAACTACAGCATGATCAATGCATGAGAAAGTTACCATTAGCCACCCTAGCTGAAAAGATAAAAGAAAAACAATAATGATCCACCAATTAAATGGATTGAAATGCCTTTCTCGTCTGTGAGAGCAAGACCATTTGGCCAGAAAAATATTTTTCAGCTGTAGAGCCCAGTCATAGTGAATGCTTTGCATAGAGTGGGGGGCTTTGCAGCTGTGCAGGGAATGTGAAGAGGATTACACGTCCTGAAAACACATACACACACAAAAACCTGTATGCAAGTACACGCACACAAACGTGGTCGCACACATGCACGAACATTCGCACACCCACCCAAATAAAAGATACAAACATGCAAGCTTGCTCACACACAAATACATACACACACGGATACACACATATGCACTGACACACTAACATGCACGTGCAAACACACACATAAAAAAGGAGTAAAAAATAAAATATCTGCTAAATATGTGTATGTGACCTATTTGATTGAATTATACATTAAAGATTTGTATTCTGTTACTGTTCTTTGTTGTGAAGAATTGTTTTACTGAGAAATTGAAACAAGTAATATGATGCTAATTTACTAAGTCAATGTGTGTGTCATTACTGCAGTGTAACATTATGGTACTCTTTTCATACTGAACTAGGCCTGAAACATCCTCATACTCCGGTTATATCCATGACGTCATTAGCTCTTTGAGAAAGATTCAAGCAGTCTTGAAAGCTATAACAGCTTGAAGCCCAGCGGTATATGGCACTCACAGCGGTATATGGCACTCTCACAGCGGTATATGGCACTCTCACAGCGGTATATGGCACTCTCACAGCGGTATATGGCACACTCACAGCGGTATATGGCACACTCACAGCGGTATATGGCACTCTCACAGCGGTATATGGCACTCTCACAGCGGTATATGGCACTCTCACAGCGGTATATGGCACTCTCACAGCGGTATATGGCACTCTCACAGCGGTATATGGCACTCTCACAGCGGTATATGGCACTCTCACAGCGGTATATGGCACTCTCACAGCGCTATATGGCACTCTCACAGCGCTATATGGCACTCTCACAGCGGTATATGACACTCTCACAGCGGTATATGACACTCTCACAGCGGTATATGGCACTCTCACAGCGGTATATGGCACTCTCACAGCGGTATATGGCACTCTCACAGCGGTATATGGCACTCTCACAGCGGTATATGACACTCTCACAGCGGTATATGACACTCTCACAGCGGTATATGGCACTCTCACAGCGGTATATGGCACTCTCACAGCGGTATATGGCACTCTCACAGCGGTATATGGCACTCTCACAGCGGTATATGGCACTCTCACAGCGGTATATGGCACTCTCACAGCGGTATATGGCACTCTCACAGCGGTATATGGCACTCTCACAGCGCTATATGGCACTCTCACAGCGCTATATGGCACTCTCACAGCGGTATATGACACTCTCACAGCGGTATATGACACTCTCACAGCGGTATATGGCACTCTCACAGCGGTATATGGCACTCTCACAGCGGTATATGGCACTCTCACAGCGGTATATGGCACTCTCACAGCGGTATATGACACTCTCACAGCGGTATATGACACTCTCACAGCGGTATATGGCACTCTCACAGCGGTATATGGCACTCTCACAGCGGTATATGGCACTCTCACAGCGGTATATGGCACTCTCACAGCGGTATATGGCACTCTCACAGCGGTATATGGCACTCTCACAGCGGTATATGGCACTCACAGCGGTATATGGCACTCACAGCGGTATATGGCACTCACAGCGGTATATGGCACTCTCACAGCGGTATATGACACTCTCACAGCGGTATATGACACTTTCACAGCGGTATATGGCAGCGTGCACTGTCTAAGTCAGCATTCATTATCACATTTTAGGGAAGACCCAAATCTATTTTATTATTTAACCAGGCAAGTCAGTTAAGAACAAATTCTTATTTACAATGACGGCCTAGGAACAGTGGGTTAACTGCCTTGTTCAGGGGAAGAACGACAGATTTTTACCTTGTCAGCTTGGGGATTCGATCTTGCAACCGTTCGGTTACTGGCCCAACGCTCTAACCACTAGGATACCCACCGCCCCACAGACAGTGGGGTGAAGTAACAACAGTTTATTACTAGAACACGGGCAGGCAAAATGACAGGACAAGGCAGGCAGAGGTCAATAATCCAGGGCGGTGTGACAAGGTACAGAACGGCAGGCAGGCTCAGTGTCAGGGCAGGCAGAATAGTCAAAACTAGAAAACAGGAATTATAGAAAAAGACAGGAGCAAGGGGAAAACCACTGGTAGGCTTGACGGACAAAACGAACTGGCAACAGAGAACACAGGTATAAATTCACTGGGGATAATGGGGAAGATGGGTGACACCTGGAGGGGGGTGGAGACAAGCACAGACAGGTGAAACAGATCAGGGTGTGACATTTATATTAACAGAATATCTTTCCACTTGACTTTTTGAACCATAAGCCAAACGTCAATAACTACATCTTCAGAGGTAGTGATCTGGAAACACTTTATTCATCGTCCTTCTATCACATTGAATGGGAAAGGGTTGTTTTTACATTTTAAAGGTTCTGTTGCTCCACAATAATCTGACTGACCACTACATTGTAATTGTCGCACAATCATCACTATAACCCTGCATATTTACATAGACTTTACATAGGCTGATCTAGTGACTGAGTTATGAGTTATACTTCACAGCTTGAAAAGGCCATTCCTTCCAATGTCAGTATTGAAAATTATCTTATTTGAACAGTACCCTGGTCACTGCAACACACTCAGGGGAGACACAGTTAGTGGACATAGCCTGCCTTCTGCAACAGAAGTGGAAAAAAAAAAAAAATCTTTACCAACGACACATTAATTTGAATCGAAGCAAGTATACTCTGGATGTCACAAAAGAGCAAATAACTGTTGTACAACATATTTTCTTGAGTTTGCGGATTACCGGGCCAGGATTTAATTACTTGGTGACACATTATTTGGATAGTCCCCTATGTTCAAACTCTAAGTAATCTATAATTTTGATTTATCAAGTGTCAACTGCTCTGAATCCCATGCAAGATCCAACAACTACATTTACTAAAAATACTTTCAGCAACTAAGTTGCATGCAGTTGATTATAAATGAAAGTGACAGCTTCAACTGTAGAGCCCTTTCCAAACACCCTGTTGTTGCCACCTACAGTATTTCATTACATTTTACACATAATCCCCACATTTTATATAGTGTTAGTCCACTCAAAAATCTAAGTTAGTCAGATATTTGAGGAAAAACCTATTTACACAACCAATGGTATAGAACATGCACACATCTTGATATTAGACTACTTTTGAGGTCTGAAAACAAAGAAGAGGAGCTTTATGGGGATCTGCGGTGGCGACAGCAGCTAATCTTTAGGAACAGGTATCTGATTGATAGGAACAAACTTGTGTCACAGGTGGGATCTGAACCCAGGTTTCCCATTTCCACATCTTATCTATTCGGTCAAGAGGCAATTCCCTCTTGGGACGAGGGAATTGAATAGTGCAATGTTATAATTATTGGCTGAACAGGAGTATGTAAAACCTTGAGATAGGAAAATAATTGTCTTAGATGTAACATAAAAGCCATTTTAAAGGTGTTTTGTACAAGCAAAAACAGTTAACATGACTCTCTATTATGAAATAGCTGAAGATTATATAATTTTGTCTCTTGAATTAAAGACATGTGCAGTGGGCTATGGCTTATGCAAGGCAAAATCAAATTATCAGGCTTTAAACGGCTGTGTAAAAATGACAAAATAAATTTGGTGAATAAAACTGTGGTTTTAATATATTATTGCGTTGACTTGAAGTGCTTAGATAGATATATATATTTAGATAGACAGATAGATAGATAGATAGATAGATAGATAGATATAATATGTACATGTATGTCTCCCTTCTAGCCATCTGCTGACTGGGTCAAATGATATCAGCTATTATCTTAATCAATACCAACAATATGAAATTATTGAGCTATAAAAACAAGATGAGGAATGCTTGTTTTTGGCCATTGAAAATAATCTCATCCTAAATCGAATTCCCTGATTGTGTAAATACGTCCTCTATATTACATTAACATAATTCAATTATGAGCAATGATTGTAAAATGACAAAACGATCATCATAATAATATGTTAGGTCAGCATTCAGCATTCTGAACACACATTTTTGGGACATACATATGTCAACAACAGCACTCCTCCAGGACAGTAGAAGATTTCAAATGTTCCTTTAGTACAAGGTTGAATAACTTAGCAGCCTACGACAGCACAGGTTGACATAGCGTTGGCATAGTTCTTGACTTGGATGGTGAGGTATTATGAGGAGGATGGTTGAAATAGTTTAGTTCTTGACTCGGATGGTGAGGTATTATGAGGAGGACGGTTGAAATAGTTTAGTTCTTGACTCGGATGGTGAGGTATTACGAGGAGGAGGGTTGAAATAGTTTAGTTCTTGACTCGGATGGTGAGGTATTACGAGGAGGAGGGTTGAAATAGTTTAGTTCTTGACTCGGATGGTGAGGTATTATGAGGAGGAGGGTTGAAATAGTTTAGTTCTTGACTCGGATGGTGAGGTATTACGAGGAGGAGGGTTGAAATAGTGTTGACATTGTTGTCAACTTGAACGCTGATGAGGACGAGGAGGAGGATGAGAACTACCCTGTAGGAGTGAGGCACTGAAGGAGCCCCAGGTGGCCTCTTGTGTGAGTGACAGTAGCTGTCTACGGTGTCAACAAGTGGGAGAAAGTGAACCCAGAAGGATGCAACCACACTGCAGTGTGTGTGTGTATGTGTATGTGTGTGTGTATGTGTGTTGTTAAACAGGCTCGTCTCTTGCCCATGCATACCGTGAATCTAGGAGTCTGCAACCACATGTGTGTGTATTGTGTGTGTGTATTTCATGACATACAATGCATGTAGGTCTGTATCCTTACACCACAGCGTGTGATCAAACTGACCATTCTCTCTAGCCCATCCAGACCGTCAGCCAAGGTGGATGCAGCCATTCTGCATATTCATGTGTGTGTGTGTGTGTGTCTGTGTGTGTGTGTGTGTGTGTGTGTGTGTGTGTGTGTGTGTGTGTGTGTGTGTGTGCGTGCGTGCGTGCGTGCGTGCGTGCGTGCGTGCGTCCGTGCGTGTGTGTGTACAGTATACATGACATGGACGCCCAACCCCCTATGCCAGTGTATAGTCGAACTGGCCCTTCTCCAGCCCATCTAGGCCGTCTGCCCAGGTGGAGGTGGGCATGCTGCGGTAGGGGTCCAGCAGGATGCGAAAGCACCGCACGATTAGGATGAGGAGGACACCGAAGAGGAAGAGGACCAGGGCGAAGGTGGTCTTCTGCTCCAGGGTCATGGCGGCGACAAGAGCAGTAGCGGCCACTGATGAGGAAGAGGACGAGGAGAGGCGCAGTCCTCCGGCAGAGTGCAGCAGGGAGAGAGGAGAGGTGAAGGGCTCACCCTCCGTCATCCAGGAGGAGAGGTGCTGTGCGGCTAGGCTATGGGGCTCCCACAGGGGGTGCTCTGGCATCCTCATGAAGTCAGCCCCATCCCTCATCCCCTCCAGACAGACCTCATTGTCTAGACAGAAATAGAGAGTGGGGGAGAGGTGGGGAAGGGGGTGAGGGAGAGAGAGGGAGGGAGGAAGAGGTGGGTGAAACAGGGAGACAGAGCAGGGGGGGGGGGGGGGGAGAGGGGAGAGAGAAGGAAGGGGGAGGAGATGGAGGGAAAGAGAGGTGGGAACAGAGAAGGTGAGATAAGGGACAAGAGACAGACAGGGAAAAGAGGTTAGGACAAAAAGACAGACAGGGAAAAGAGGTTAGGACAAAGAGACAGACAGGGAAAAGAGGTTAGGACAAAGAGACAGACAGGGAAAAGAGGTTAGGACAAAGAGACAGACAGGGAAAAGAGGTTAGGACAAAAAGACAGACAGGGAAAAGAGGTTAAGACAAAGAGACAGACAGGGAAAAGAGGTTAGGACAAAGAGACAGACAGGGAAAAGAGGTTAAGACAAAGAGACAGACAGGGAAAAGAGGTTAGGACAAAAAGACAGACAGGGAAAAGAGGTTAGGACAAAAAGACAGACAGGGAAAAGAGGTTAGTGTCACGTTCCTGACCTATTTATGTTAGTTTTTGTGTGTTAGTTGGTCAGGACGTGAGGTTGGGTGGGCATTCTATGTTATCTGTTTCTATGTTGGTTTTGGTTTGCCTGGTATGGCTCTTGATTAGAGGCAGGTGGTTTGCGTTTGCCTCTAATTAAGAGTCATATTTAGGTAGGGCATTCTCACTGTTTGTTTGTGGGTGATTGTCTCCTGTGTCTGTATGTATGTTCGTACCACATAGGACTGTAGCGTTTGTTTGTTTGTTTCGTTTCGTTTCGATGTCGTCTGTTTCCTGTACGTAAGTTTATGTTTAGTTATGTAAGTTTATGTTCAGGTTGCGTCAACGTCGTTTTGTTATTTTGTAAGCTTGTTAAAGTGTTTTGTTTCGTTTCGTGTTTTGCCATCATCGTTATTAAATAAAAGATGGCTTATTTCCCAAAGCCTGCGTTTTGGTCTGAGGATCCTTCTCTCCTCACCTCGTCCGAGGATGAGGAGAGCGTCAACCGTTACAGTTAGGACAAAGAGACAGACAGGGAAAAGAGGTTAGGACAAAAAGACAGACAGGGAAAAGAGGTTAAGACAAAGAGACAGACAGGGAAAAGAGGTTAGGACAAAGAGACAGACAGGGAAAAGAGGTTAAGACAAAGAGACAGACAGGGAAAAGAGGTTAGGACAAAAAGACAGACAGGGAAAAGAGGTTAGGACAAAAAGACAGACAGGGAAAAGAGGTTAGGACAAAGAGACAGACAGGGAAAAGAGGTTAGGACAAAGAGACAGACAGGGAAAAGAGGTTAAGACAAAAAGACAGACAGGGAAAAGAGGTTAGGACAAAGAGACAGACAGGGAAAAGAGGTTAGGACAAAGAGACAGACAGGGAAATTAGGTTAGGACAAAGAGACAGACAGGGAAAAGAGGTTAAGACAAAAAGACAGACAGGGAAAAGAGGTTAGAACAAAGAGACAGACAGGGAAAAGAGGTTAGGACAAAGAGACAGACAGGGAAATTAGGTTAGGACAAAGAGACAGACAGGGAAAAGAGGTTAGGACAAAGAGACAGACAGGGAAAAGAGGTTAGGACAAAGAGACAAAGAGACAGAGAGACAAAAAAAAGTGAGCTCACAGACAGACAGACAGACAGAATCTGTGTAAAACCATTACAGTCAGAACGGGAACAGTATTTTGTTATTCGTCACCTGAACATGAAAATGTTGACTCAACGCGAATATGATGGGCCAAATTTGAGGGATGGTACAGCTAATCTGAAGAACAGACAAACAAAACAATTTCTTAAGCAAAATTCCAACTACAGGGTGAAATTGTTTTTTGCTTGTGCTGCTGTTTCTATTACATTTATCTGAAACAAGGAAAAAAGGGAATGCGACAAGGTGTCCCCGGTTACCCAGTTACCCTTTTCGCTTTCGTTTTAATAACTTCAAAAAATCGTTGTGAGTCCATATTCTGTGCTGTGTTGAGTAATTTATCTTTAAGGTATTCTAGGATAAATCAACCGTCAAGAACTTGTTTGAAATACGAGTGTCAAGCACTGCAATTTTTCTGACACATATTATAGGTTTGACTGGCTCTACAAAGAAGAAGTAAGACACAATCCACTCTGATACAATTTATACTGCAATAAATCAAACAGACAAGCTTAAAAAACTAAATAAGGATTCAATTAACAGAAAATGACATTTTATTTTTATTTTTATTTTTTTTATTTCACCTTTATTTAACCAGGTAGGCTAGTTGAGAACAAGTTCTCATTTGCAACTGCGACCTGGCCAAGATAAAGCATAGCAGTGTGAACAGACAACAACACAGAGTTACACATGGAGTAAACAATAGACAAGTCAATAACATGGTAGAAAAAAGAGAATCTATATACAATGTGTGCAAAAGGCATGAGGTAGGCAATAAATCGAATAATTACAATTTAGCAGATTAACACTGGAGTGATAAATCATCAGATGATCATGTGCAAGAAGAGATACTGGTGTGCAAAAGAGCAGAAAAGTAAATAAATAAAAGCAGTATGGGGGTGAGGTAGGTAAATTGGGTGGGTAGTTTACAGATGGACTATGTACAGCTGCAGCGATCGGTTAGCTGCTCGGATAGCAGATTTTTAAAGTTGTTGAGGGAGATAAAAGTCTCCAACTTCAGGGATTTTTGCAATTCGTTCCAGTCGCAGTCAGCAGAGAACTGGAAGGAAAGGCGTCCAAATGAGGTTTTGGCTTTAGGGATGATCAGTGAGATACACCTGCTGGAGCGCGTGCTACGGGTGGGTGTAGCCATCGTGACCAGAAAACTGAGATAAGGCGGCACTTTACCTAGCATAGCCTTGTAGATGACCTGGAGCCAGTGGGTCTGACGACGAACATGTAGCGAGGGCCAGCCGACTAGGGCATACAGGTCGCAGTGGTGGGTCGTATAAGGTGCTTTAGTAACAAAACGGATGGCACTGTGATAAACTGCATCCAGTTTGCTGAGTAGAGTATTGGAAGCTATTTTGTAGATGACATCACCGAAGTCGAGGATCGGTAGGATAGTCAGTTTTACTAGGGTAAGTTTGGCGGCGTGAGTGAAGGAGGCTTTGTTGCGGAATAGAAAGCCGACTCTAGATTTGATTTTGGATTGGAGATGTTTGATATGAGTCTGGAAGGAGAGTTTGCAGTCTAGCCACACACCTAGGTACTTATAGATGTCCACATATTCTAGGTCGGAACCGTCCAGGGTGGTGATGCTAGTCGGGCGTGCGGGTGCAGGCAGCGAGCGGTTGAAAAGCATGCATTTGGTTTTACTAGCGTTTAAGAGCAGTTGGAGGCCACGGAAGGAGTGTTGTATGGCATTGAAGCTCGTTTGGAGGTTAGATAGCACAGTGTCCAGGGAAGGGCCGGAAGTATACAGAATGGTGTCGTCTGCGTAGAGGTGGATCAGGGAATCGCCCGCAGCAAGAGCAACATCATTGATGTATACAGAGAAAAGAGTCGGCCCGAGAATTGAACCCTGTGGTACCCCCATAGAGACTGCCAGAGGACCGGACAACATGCCCTCCGATTTGACACACTGAACTCTGTCTGCAAAGTAGTTGGTGAACCAGGCAAGGCAGTCATTAGAAAAACCGAGGCTATTGAGTCTGCCGATAAGAATATGGTGATTGACAGAGTCGAAAGCCTTGGCCAGGTCGATGAAGACGGCTGCACAGTAATGTCTTTTATCGATGGCGGTTATGATATCGTTTAGTACCTTGAGCGTGGCTGAGGTGCACCCGTGACCGGCTCGGAAACCGGATTGCACAGCGGAGAAGGTACGGTGGGATTCGAGATGGTCAGTGATCTGTTTGTTGACTTGGCTTTCGAAGACCTTAGCTAGGCAGGGCAGGATGGATATAGGTCTGTAACAGTTTGGGTCCAGGGTGTCTCCCCCTTTGAAGAGGGGGATGACAGCGGCAGCTTTCCAATCCTTGGGGATCTCAGATGATACGAAGGAGAGGTTGAACAGGCTGGTAATAGGGGGTGCGACAATGGCGGCGGACAGTTTCAGAAATAGGGGGTCCAGATTGTCAAGCCCAGCTGATTTGTATGGGTCCAGGTTTTCCAGCTCTTTCAGAACATCTGCTATCTGGATATGGGTAAAGGAGAAGCTGGGGAGGCTTGGGCGAGTAGCAGCAGGGGGGGGGGGCGGGGCTGTTGGCCAAGGTTGGAGTCGCCAGGTGGAAGGCATGGCCAGCCATTGAGAAATGTTTGTTGAAGTTTTCGATTATCACGGACTTATCAGTGGTGACCGTGTTATCTAGCCTCAGTGCAGTGGGCAGCTGGGAGGAGGTGCTCTTGTTTTCCATGGACTTTACAGTATCCCAGAACTTTTTGGAGTTAGAGCTACAGGATGCAAATTTCTGCTTGAAAAAGCTGGCCTTTGCTTTCCTGACTGACTGCGTGTATTGGTTCCTGACTTCCCTGAACAGTTGCATATCACGGGGGCTCTTCGATGCTATTGCAGTTCGCCACAGGATGTTTTTGTGCTGGTCGAGGGCAGTCAGGTCTGGAGTGAACCAAGGGCTATATCTGTTCTTGGTTCTGCATTTTTTGAACGGAGCATGCTTGTCTAATATGGTGAGGAAGTAACTTTTAAAGAATGACCAGGCATCCTCAACTGACGGGATGAGGTCAATATCCTTCCAGGGTACCCGGGCCAGGTCGATTAGAAAGGCCTGCTCGCAGAAGTGTTTCAGGGAGCGTTTGACAGTGATGAGGGGTGGTCGTTTGACCGTGGACCCGTGGCGGATACAGGCAATGAGGCAGTGATCGCTGAGATCTTGATTGAAGACAGCAGAGGTGTATTTGGAGGGCAAGTTGGTCAGGATAATGTCTATTAGGGTGCCCATGTTTACGGATTTAGGGTTGTACCTGGTGGGTTCCTTGATGATTTGTGTGAGATTGAGGGCATCAAGCTTAGATTGTAGGACTGCCGGGGTGTTAAGCATATCCCAGTTTAGGTCACCTAACAGAACAAACTCTGAAGCTAGATGGGGAGCGATCAATTCACAGATGGTGTCCAGGGCACAGCTGGGAGCTGAGGGGGGTCGGTAGCAGGCGGCAACAGTGAGAGACTTATTTCTGGAGAGATTAATTTTTAAAATTAGAAGTTCGAACTGTTTGGGCATAGACTTGGAAAGTATGACAGAACTTTGCAGGCTATCTCTGCAGTAGATTGCAACCCCCCCCCCCCTTTGGCAGTTCTATCTTGACGGAAAGTGTTATAGTTGGGTATGGAAATCTCAGAGTTTTTGGTGGCCTTCCTAAGCCAGGATTCAGACACGGCAAGGACATCAGGGTTGGCAGAGTGTGCTAAAGCGGTGAGTAAGGCAAACTTAGGGAGGAGGCTTCTGATGTTGACATGCATGAGGCCAAGGCTTTTTCGATCACAGAAGTCAACAAATGAGGGTGACTGGGGACATGCAGGGCCTGGGTTTACCTCCACATCACCCGAGGAACAGAGTAGTAGTAGGATGAGGGTGCGGCTAAAGGCTATCAAAACTGGTCGCCTAGAGCGTTGGGGACAAGGAATAAAAGGAGCAGATTTATGGGCGTGGTAGAATAGATTCTGGGCATAATGTGCAGACCAGGGTATGTTGGGGCACGGGTACAGCGGAGGCAAGCCCAGGCACTGGGTGATGATAAGAGAGGTTGTATCTCTGGACATGCTGGTCTCAATGGGTGAGGTCACCGCATGTGTGGGGGGTGGGACAAAGGAGGTATCAGAGGTACGGAGAGTGGAACTACGGGGTCCATTGCAAACCAAAACAATGATAACTAGCCTGAACAACAGTATGCAAGGCATATTGATATTTGAGAGAGACATACAATAAGGCATAAAGTGATTGCAGGTCATGATTGGGAGAGCTAGCTAAAACAGCAGGTGAGATAACAGCAGCTAGTCAGCTAACACAGCAACAGAAGGTAAAAATGTCGACGACTGGGCAGAGAGGGTCGGATTAACTACACACAGATCCTGAGTTAAGGCACAGAGCCGACAGATAAAACACAAATAAACAGAATGGAGTACCGTGAATTAATGGACAGTCAAGCAGGCATCAGCTATGTAGCCAAGTGATCATAGTGTCCAGGGGGCAGCCGTAGATGGAGTAGTGAGGCCTCCACTAAGCTAGCACGCGTTTAAAGTTAGTAGCCCGGGGGGGTGGTCTGCTCAGACGGAGGGGGTCTGCTCAGACGGAGGCTGGTTGAGGGCACCGGTTGAGGGCACGTCTGCAAACCAGACGTGGTCGTGTCGACAGAGAATCCAAGCCGGATAGCGATGGCGAAAGAGAGGTTGTGAATTGTAGAATTGTGTTTGCTAACTGGTGCTAGCTTCCTGGCTGCGCTAGCTGCAAGATAAGCTAGCAGTTAGCAGACCGGGGCAGGCAAGTTAGCCTTTGGGGGACGTCGCGATGGGGGGGAAGTCTGTTTTTGCCTCTTCGTGCGGTGACGTCGATAGACCAGTCGTGGAATTAGTAGGGTTCCAGGTAGCTCTAGGTAGCTAACAGGCCTAGTAGGTTAGCAGAATGGGCCTTCAGCGGGCGTCACGCCTGAGGGGCCTGTTGGAGTCCCCGGGCAGATTATGTCGGTATTCCAGTCGTAGAGGATAGGCGGGGTTCCGTGCTCCGTACCGGCAGTAAATGGGTCCGGGTCTTGTAGCCCAGGAGTGGGCTTCAGTGGTAGCACAGGAGCCCTAGCCAATTAGCTTCAGGCTAATTGGTGCCTGCTCTGGTGCCTGCTCCGGGATGGAAACGCTAGCCAGGAGTGGTCACCCGGGATTGTGGTTAGCTAGTTGCGAAGATCCAGATGAAAATGTTCAGAGTTTGCGGTAGGAATCCGGGGATATGGAGAGAAATAGGTCCGTTATGCTCTGGTTTTAGTCACGTTGTTCGAACTAGCGAGAGCTTTCCGAGCTAAAGGTTAGCTGATGACCGCTAGCAATGGTTTGCTAACTGATAGCTGGTAGGCAGTTAGCTGGCTATCTTCAGTAGATGGATTCCAGATCAGAAGTAAATAGAAATACTTTAGAAAAAAGCAGATCCACGCCACATTGGGTGAGGCGGGTTGCAGGAGAGTATTTAGAAGTTGAGGTTTAAGAAAGTATTTTTAAAAGATATGCGAAGAAAAAGATGTAAAAAGATATATACAAGGGACACGGGACACGACAGGACAAAGACGTCTACACTGCTACGCCGTCTTGGAATGGTACTATGAGAACTTTCATGCACCTTAGAACTGCCTCAAAACATCCAGTTACTTTTTCAAATAAATGTTTTCTTTATTTAAATGCCACCTTCCAAATTTGAAAACTGCAAGCTTTGGTTTATTTTAGAACTGATTGAATTAACACAAGGACATAGGAAATTAATTTGACGGAAGCATAATTGTAAAGTGTATATCTACAAATGTTCTTCGACAAAAGTTATTTTGATTGAAAAGTTTGTCAAATGCCACCTGCCATATATTAAGTTGCAGTGAGCTATGTCAACTGCTGTTTTCCTCAAATATATATCCTGTCTGAAAAGTCCACAGTTCCCCATGCAGTGCTGCCGCTTCTAACATGGTGACCAAAGTCAAGTTGGCAAGTGCAGATTTGGGTCAGTAAGTTGTCACAACTGATTCACAGCTTGGTTTGAGCTGCGAGGAGTGCAGACTACCTCATGTAGTTACAGTTGAAGTTGGAAGTTTACATACACCTTAGCCAAATACATTTAAACTCAGGTTTTCACAATTCCTGACATTTAATCATAGTAAAAATTCCCTGTCTTAGGTCAGTTAGTATCACCACTTTATTTTAAGAATGGGAAATGTCAAAATAATAGCAGAGAGAATGATTTATTTCAGTTTTTATTTCTTTCAACACATCCCAGTGGGTCAGAAGTTTACATACACTCAATTAGTATTTTTTAGCATTGCCTTTAAATTGTTTAACTTTGGTCAAACTTTTTGGGTAGCCTTCCACAAGTTTCCCACAATAAGTTGGGTGAATTTTGGTGAATTTTGGTGAATTTTGTCTCATTCCTCCTGACACACACACTTTTTCAGTTCTGCAAAACAAATTTTCTATAGGATTGAGGTCTTGACTTTGTTGTCATTAAGCCATTTTGCCAAAACTTTGGAAGTATGCTTGGGGTCATTGTCCATTTGGAAGACCCATTTGTGACCAAGCTTCAACTTCCTGACTGATGTCTTGAGATGTTGCTTCAATATATCCACATAATTTTCCTCCCTCATGATGCCATCTATTTTGTGAAGTGCACCAGTCCCTCCTGCAGCAAAGCACCCTCACAACATGATGCTGCCACCCCGTGCTTCACGGTTGTGATGGTGTTCTTCGGCTTGCAAGCCTCCCCCTTTTTCCTCCAAACATAATGATGGTCATTATGGCCAAACAGTTCTATTTTTGTTTCATCAGACCAGAGGACATTTCTCCAAAAAGTACGATCTTTGTCCCCATGTGCAGTTGCAAACAGTAGTCTGGCTTTTTGATGGCTGTTTTGGAGCAGTGGCTTCTTCCTTGCTGAGCGGCCTTTCAGGTTATGTCGATATAGGACTCTTTTTACTGTGGATATAGATACTTTTGTACCTGTTTCCTCCAGCATCTTCACAAGGTCATTTGCTGTTGTTCTGGGATTGATTTGCACTTTTCGCACCTAAGTATGTTCATCTCTAGGAGACAGAACGCGTCTTCTTCCTGAGCGGTATGACGGCTGTGTGGTCCCATGGTGTTTATACTTGCGTACTATTGTTTGTACAGATGAACGTGGTACCTTCAGGCATTTGGAAATTGCTCCCAAGGATGAACCAGACTTGTGGAGGTCTACAATTTATTTTCTGAGGTCTTGGCTTATTTATTTTGATTTTTCCATGATGTCAAGCAAAGAGGCACTGAGTTTGAAGGTAGGCCTTGAAATACATCCACAGGTACACCTCCAATTGACAAAATTATGTCAATTAGCCTATCAGAAGCTTCTAAAGCCATGACATGGTTGTCTTGAAACATCTGACCCACTGAAACATCTGACCCACTGGAATTGTGATAAGTGAAATAATCTGTCTGTGAACAATTGTTGGAAGAATTACTTGTGTCATGCACAAAGTAGATGTCCTAACTGACTTGCCAAAACTATAGTTTGTTAACAATACATTTGTGGAGTGGTTGAAAAACAAGTTTTAATGACTCCAACCTAAGTGTATGTAAACTTCTGACTACAACTGTAAGTATGCACTATATTGTCAGCAGACGCTGAAGTTCATTGCAAATGGATTGATGATACCAGGTACCCACAGGTTATTGTTGGTTTTGGCATACTGATAGGATTGGCCAAAGTTTCAATCAAAAACACAGATTACATTTAAAGCTGTACCATTGCTTTGACTAAACTTGGGTAATATGCTTATTAGGGACATAAAATTACCGGAGGTAAAACTGAGTAAATAACTGAGGTGAAATGCCCCAAAATGTATTTTAAAATCCACCGCTAACATCAGTCATCAAACTACACCTGGTCACTTGCGTGCATCAACTTACAAAAACAACAACGTAATCATCTAAAGTGCTAGATCAATGACAGGTCCTGGACGAGCCCCCAATACAGGTACTTTATTGCCTGACGATGCAAACGGAATTTGTCCGCTGCTCTGTTTGCTACATACTTTAGTCTGAGACTGCCATTGTTGAAGTCGTTTGTGGTGATGTAAAAATGAGGGGTGCTGTACAAAACAAAGCCAAGAGCGAGTATCAAAGCCAATTACATTTTTTTCTAAACACCACTTTACTCTGCCTTCAGAAATAATGAATACCCCTTATCTTATTCCACATTTAGTTGTGTTACAGCCTGAATTAAAAAATGATTCAATAAAAAAATAAATCTAACTCATCTACACATAATACCCAATAATGACAAAGTGAAAACATGGTTTTAGAAATATTTGCAAATTCTTGGGAAATTAAATACAGAAATACCTAATTTACATAATTATTCACACCTCTGAGTCAATACATGTTAGAGTCACCTTTGGCAGTGATTACAGCTGTGAGTCTTTCTGGGTAAGTCTCTAAGAGCTTTCCACACCTGGATTGTACAATATTTGTACATTATTATTTTAAAAGTTCTTCAAGCTCTCTCAAGTTGGTTGTTGATCATTGATAGACAGACATTTGTAAGTCTTGTCAAACTGTAACTGAACATTCAATGTCACCTTGATAAGGAACTCCAGTATATATTGGGCCTTGTGTTTTAGGTTATTGGCCTTGTGTTTTAGGTTATTGTCCTTGTGTTTTAGGTTATTGTCCTGCGGAAAGTTGGATTTGTCTACCAGTGTCTGTTAGCAAGCAGACTGAACCAGGGTTTTCCTCTAGGACGTTAGCTCTATTCAGTTTATATTTATCCTAAAAAAAACTCCCTAGACCTTTCCGATGACAAGCATACCCATAATATGATGCAGCCACCACCATGCTTGAAAATATGAAGAGTGGTACTCATTGATGTGTTGTGTTGGATTTTCCCCCAAACACAACGCTTTGAATTCAGATATAAAAATACTTTTTTTGTCATTTTTTTTGCAGTTTTACTTTAGTGCCTTATTACAAACAGGATGCATGTTTTGGAATATTTTTAATCTGTACAGGCTTCCTTCTTTTCACTCTGTCATTTAGGTTAGTATTGTGCAGTAACTACAATGTTGGTGATCCATCCTCAGCGTTCTCCTATCACAGCCATTAAACTCTGTGACTGTTTTAAAGACACTATTGGCCTTATGGTGAAATTCCTGAGCGGTGTCCTTCCTCTCCGGCAACTGAGTTAGTATCTTTGTAGTGACTGGGTGTACTGATACATCAAAAAAGCGTAACTTCACCATGCTGAAAGGGATAGTCAATGTCTGCTTTTTTATTTTTACCCATCTACCAATAGGTGCATTGGAAAACCTCTCTGGTCTTTGCGGTTGAATCTGATCTTACAGATAATTGTACGTGTGGGGTACAGAGATGAGGTAGTCATTCAAAAATCATGTTAAACACTATTATTGCACACAGAGTGAGTCCAAGCAACTTATTATGTGACTGTTAAGCAAATTTGACCCCTAACTTATTTAGGCTAGCCATAACAAAGGGGTTGAATAATTACTGACTCAAGACATTTCAGCCTTTCATTTTAATTAGTAAAAATTACAAAAAATATCATTCTACTTTGATATTGTGGGGTATTGTGTGTAAGTGAGTGACACAAAATCTCAATTGAATCCATTTAAAATTCAGGCAGTAACACAACAAAAAGTGGAAAAAGTCAAGGGGTGTGAATACTTTCTGAAGGCACTATGTGTGTTCAGGTTCTGGCCCAAGCCATCGGTTTCTGGGACCAATCAGAAAGGTTACAATGTGTTTGTGTTCTAGAAATCGCCGGGGAGGTACTCAGATCCAGACTCATTGCGGAGAAGAAACTAATGTCTGTGGGCATGAGTAGTGTTTGGCCGGAGCAAGTAGTTTGGGCAGCCTGGCAAGGCTAAAGTCTCTAAAAAACATCTCTAAAAGCCTCTACATTTTAAACATGACTAATTTCACATTCTTCATCATGCAGTCTCTGAAATGGCAGCCAATAGGCAGTGAGTGGGGGACTTTAAGTGAGTGCGTTCTTTAATTCAGGATTCTAAAACACAGCGGGAGTTCTTTGCGCTTAGCGCTAATCAAAGACAGGTATGTGGCAGCAGCCTTCTCCGAGCAGATCAATGCCTGGTACATATTTAGTCCTAAAACTGAGGGGCTCAGGCTTGTTCACACTCAGGACACATTAGAAAACAGAGAGACTGGAGAGAGAGGGAGACATAAAGGGAATGAGAGAGACAGGAGAGCGAGATAGTCAGAGACAAAGAGGGAAAGAGGAAAGGAGAGACGGAGGCGGCTGATGTATCATATTCATTCTATTGAAGCACTATCTCTCTGTCTCTCTCTGTCTCTCTCTCTCTCTCTCTCTCTCTCTCTCTCTCTGTCTCTCTCTCTCTCTCCCTCTCTCTCTCTCTCTCTCTCTCTCTCTCTCTCTCTCTCTGTTGAAGAGGACACACACTGACTCACACTGCTGTAAATAAAAGAAAATACATTAAACAGATCCATTAAATATGTCTTATTCTCCGTTCAAACAGTGTTGCAGAGGAACAAAACAGTTTAGGACTTTTTCATTTTTTTATTTCACCTTTATTTAACCAGGTAGGCTAGTTGAGAACAAGTTCTCATTTGCAACTGCGACCTGGCCAAGATAAAGCATAGCAGTGTGAACAGACAACAACACAGAGTTACACATGGAGTAAACAATAAACAAGTCAATAACATGGTAGAAAAAAGAGAATCTATATACAATGTGTGCAAAAGGCATGAGGTAGGCAATAAATCGAATAATTACAATTTAGCAGATTAACACTGGAGTGATAAATCATCAGATGATCATGTGCAAGAAGAGATACTGGTGTGCAAAAGAGCAGAAAAGTAAATAAATAAAAGCAGTATGGGGGTGAGGTAGGTAAATTGGGTGGGTAGTTTACAGATGGACTATGTACAGCTGCAGCGATCGGTTAGCTGCTCGGATAGCAGATTTTTAAAGTTGTTGAGGGAGATAAAAGTCTCCAACTTCAGAGATTTTTGCAATTCGTTCCAGTCGCAGTCAGCAGAGAACTGGAAGGAAAGGCGTCCAAATGAGGTTTTGGCTTTAGGGATGATCAGTGAGATACACCTGCTGGAGCGCGTGCTACGGGTGGGTGTAGCCATCGTGACCAGTGAACTGAGATAAGGCGGCACTTTACCTAGCATAGCCTTGTAGATGACCTGGAGCCAGTGGGTCTGACGACGAACATGTAGCGAGGGCCAGCCGACTAGGGCATACAGGTCGCAGTGGTGGGTCGTATAAGGTGCTTTAGTAACAAAACGGATGGCACTGTGATAAACTGCATCCAGTTTGCTGAGTAGAGTATTGGAAGCTATTTTGTAGATGACATCGCCGAAGTCGAGGATCGGTAGGATAGTCAGTTTTACTAGGGTAAGTTTGGCGGCGTGAGTGAAGGAGGCTTTGTTGCGGAATAGAAAGCCGACTCTAGATTTGATTTTGGATTGGAGATGTTTGATATGAGTCTGGAAGGAGAGTTTGCAGTCTAGCCAGACACCTAGGTACTTATAGATGTCCACATATTCTAGGTCAGAACCGTCCAGGGTGGTGATGCTAGTCGGGCGTGCGGGTGCAGGCAGCGAACGGTTGAAAAGCATGCATTTGGTTTTACTAGCGTTTAAGAGCAGTTGGAGGCCACGGAAGGAGTGTTGTATGGCATTGAAGTTCGTTTGGAGGTTAGATAGCACAGTGTCCAGGGAAGGGCCGGAAGTATACAGAATGGTGTCGTCTGCGTAGAGGTGGATCAGGGAATCGCCCGCAGCAAGAGCAACATCATTGATGTATACAGAGAAAAGAGTCGGCCCGAGAATTGAACCCTGTGGTACCCCCATAGAGACTGCCAGAGGACCGGACAACATGCCCTCCAATTTGACACACTGAACTCTGTCTGCAAAGTAGTTGGTGAACCAAGCAAGGCAGTCATTAGAAAAACCGAGGCTATTGAGTCTGCCGATAAGAATATGGTGATTGACAGAGTCGAAAGCCTTGGCCAGGTCGATGAAGACGGCTGCACAGTAATGTCTTTTATCGATGGCGGTTATGATATCGTTTAGTACCTTGAGCGTGGCTGAGGTGCACCCGTGACCGGCTCGGAAACCGGATTGCACAGCGGAGAAGGTACGGTGGGATTCGAGATGGTCAGTGATCTGTTTGTTGACTTGGCTTTCGAAGACCTTAGCTAGGCAGGGCAGGATGGATATAGGTCTGTAACAGTTTGGGTCCAGGGTGTCTCCCCCTTTGAAGAGGGGGATGACAGCGGCAGCTTTCCAATCCTTGGGGATCTCAGATGATACGAAGGAGAGGTTGAACAGGCTGGTAATAGGGGGTGCGACAATGGCGGCGGACAGTTTCAGAAATAGGGGGTCCAGATTGTCAAGCCCAGCTGATTTGTATGGGTCCAGGTTTTCCAGCTCTTTCAGAACATCTGCTATCTGGATATGGGTAAAGGAGAAGCTGGGGAGGCTTGGGCGAGTAGCAGCGGGGGGGGCGGGGCTGTTGGCCAAGGTTGGAGTCGCCAGGAGGAAGGCATGGCCAGCCATTGAGAAATGTTTGTTGAAGTTTTCGATTATCACGGACTTATCAGTGGTGACCGTGTTATCTAGCCTCAGTGCAGTGGGCAGCTGGGAGGAGGTGCTCTTGTTTTCCATGGACTTTACAGTATCCCAGAACTTTTTGGAGTTAGTTAGACTGTAACAATGAGGGATAAACAAGAGTCAGTGGCAGCCGCATTAGACTTGTGCTTCCAACATTTGATTTGATCTGTTAGCTTTGGTTTAGTGCGGCATTGGTGATTGTTTGGAGAGCTATTTTTCAGTCAGAGCTGGAGGTAGAGAGCTGTATATATCAATGCCTTGGTGAATGAATGAATGACTAATAAAGCAGTCTTGCGGAAGGGTTTCTGTGTGCCAGGGATTCTAGAAATATTCAGTCAGTGGTGATAGTCTCCAGTCTTTGAAACATCTGGTGCAGAAATTCAGAGCTATACATTAGCCTAGACACACACTGGGAAAAACAATGCATTGTTGTACAGTAGAAGTCGACCCAACTGGAACTCAACCTACACCTGTACACGCACCCGTACACACACACCCGCACACGCACCTGTACACGCAACCGCACACACACACACACACACACACACACACACACACACACACACACACACACACACACACACACACACACACACACACACACACACACACGCACCTGTACACACACACACACACACACACACACACACACACACACACACACACACACACACACACACACACACACACACACACACACACACACACACACACACACACAAACACACATGCACCTGTACACGCACCCGTACACACACCTGTACACGCAACCACACACACACACACACACACACACACACACACACACACACACACACACACACACACACACACACACACACACACACACACACACACATACACACACACACACACACACACACACACACACACACACACACACACACACCCGTACACGCAACCGCTCACACACACACACACACCCGTACACGCATCCGCACACACACACACACACAAACACACATGCACCTGTACACGCACTCGTACACACACACCCGCACACACACACACACACACACACACACACACACACACACACACAAACACACAAACACACATGCACCTGTACACGCACCTGTACACACACACCCGCACACGCACCTGTACACGCAACCGCACACACACACACACACACACACACACACACACACACACACACACACACACACACACACACACACACACACACACACACACGCACGCACGCACATGCACTTGTACTGGCACCCGCACCTGTACACGCACACGCACACACACACACACACACACACCCACAAACAGACAAAAATACTCAGGCATTGAGGTACTGGTGCAATGCAGTAAACAGAGCACAATTCTTTCAGAAACTGGGAAAAGCTGCCAGAAAGAGCGTTAGAACGTTAGAACGGTGGAATATATATTCCTTGACAGGTAGTTCAATTTATGGAGCTACTTCAGTGACGTCCCTCTGAGCGGCTTGGTGTCAATGTCGATGTACCGTAGCTGAGGATTTTGTCGTATAGACTACTGTACAACTCACAACACCTGAGGCTTGAAATTCAAGTCCCTTTCTTGCTTTATTTCTCTCTCTCTCCACTCTCGATCACTTTGCAGAAAAGGGACATTCAAAAGTCCACCATCCAATTCACTTTATCAGCAAGAACTGACTTTTCTGACATTAGAACAAGTGAGCATAAAGCATTACACAGCACATTACAGGAAGCACAATACCAGTCGCACACCATTTAACGTATGAACAGGCCCATCATGGGAAGTACAACGGCTTCTAGATATCAATCTGCAGTTGAATTAATATACACTATAGACCATTACTTAATGGAAACAGTGAATTGGTTCCAAGGATAGCTACAGACATGTGGTTGCTGTTCTGAGAGCACGTACGTATATTCCATATGCCAGGGGTGTTTTATCTGCAGAGTACGGGTGTGAGTGCAGGCTTTTCTTCCAGCCAAGCAGGAAGACATAATTGTCGACTGAAGATAATGATTAGTTCTATGTCAAATCGGATGTGTTGACGCTTGTCTGGAACAAAGCCTGCCCTCCCACCAGCTCTCTGTGGATATAACTCTCAAAAGAGTGATGGGAATGTTGAGGAAACCCTTTTATCCTTTATTGAATAAGAGGGAAGCTGCAAGTACTCCACACTAAAAATCAATGTTCCTAGCTGAATTGTCAAAGAGTCTCTATTGAAACCAATTTACAATTAAGCTTTTTCTTGAACACATTTCCCTCCTTGTTGTATGCACTGTTTATGTCAGTGTCAGAGGGTGATTTGACTGGCTCAGCAGTCTGGTTGTGTAGGTCCTGTCTGTCTTGCTCAACCAACCATGAGCTTCCCCCTACGAACTGAAACAAGAAACCACAGCTAGACCCTGTCTGCAGACACCGTCTTTGGAACGTTAACAAAGTGTTGTTCTTAGAACCTGTTTTTATTTTTTATTTTTCCCCCCTGGGCAGATCATTATTGAAACCAACCATTGTTTGATGGTCAGGCTATGCTGTATCGAAGTTGGTTCCTGCAATACGAACCAAGCATTTCCAAAACAATCCTTAATGTTAGTCAGTGACCTTTAATTCAACCTTATTTTAAGCTGAAGAGAAATATCACCTAACATTCTAAGAACATTCTATGTTTGCTGAGATTCTTCCTCCCAGCCCTGCTGCCTCGGTGGGAAGATTCTCTTCTCTGTGACAGTAGAGGGCTCTTAAACGGTGACATGGTGTCATACAGCCACCATTGTGGGCAGACAGGGATCAGCCGTGTGTCTGTGACATTTGATTAATTGTTCAGCAGTCTTATGGCTTGGGGGTAGAAGCTGTTAAGGAGCCTTTTGGACCAAGACTTGGTGCTCCGGTACTGCTTGCCGTGTGGTACCAGAGAGAACAGTCTATGACTTGGGTGACTGGAGTCTTTGACAATCTTTTGGGCCTCCCTATGACACCGCCTAGTATATAGGTCCTGGATTGCAGGAAGCCTGGTCCCAGTAATGTACTTAGCCATACGCACTACCCTCTGTAGTGCCTTACAGTCAGATGCTGAGCAGTTGTCATACCAGGCGGTGATGCAACCGGTCAGGATGCTCTCGATGGTGCAGCTGTATAACTTTTTGAGGATATGAGGACCCATGCCAAATCATTTCAGTCTCCTGAGGGGGAAAAGGTGTTGTCGTGCCCACTTCACGACTGTCGTGGTGTGTTTGGATCATGATAGTTTGTTGGTGATGTGGACACCAGGGAACTTGAAACTCTCGACCCAATAGGGTCAGCAATAGGGGAGTGATTGCTTCCTACAAGAGCACAAAATGTGTACATTTCTAGACATCTTTGAAAAACAAGTCAGGTAAAGAGCTTTGTCAGGTAAAAATACAGTGTTGTATTTTGAGACAGGCTTGAATAAGCTTAGTAGCCAATAGGCAGAGGGTAGAATAATGTGTCTGATTCTCTGTAATAATGGTATGGGAATAATAATGCATTTTATATTGTAAAGTGGTTTCTTGCATCAAACAACACAACAACAGTGTGTGAATAGTGGATAAACAGGTTAATGTCAAGCCCTGTGTCACGAATGTTTGTAGAATTAACGGACAAAGGCGTAGCGTGCGTAGAGTTCCACATGTTTAATTAAAGAAACTCATCAAAACTAAACGTGAAGTCAAATTCAGTGCACACTGGCAAGTACACAGAAACAAACAAGATCCCACAAAAAAACAGTGGGAAAAGGCTGCCTAAATATGATCCCCAATCAGAGACAACGATAAACAGCTGCCTCTGATTGGGAACCATACCAGGCCAACATAGATGTATAATAACCTAGATAACCCACCCTAGTCACACCCTGACCTAACTAACATAGAGAATAAAAGGCTCTCTATGGTCAGGGCATGACACCCTGCATGTTTTTTTCTCATGGAATGTAGGCCACACATTGGCTGCTGCTGTGGCTGAATGGGTTACAATGGGATGCATGTTTTCCATTGTTTTTGATGGTAGGACACTCAGGAAGGCCTACATTATGATCAAATAGCCACAGTAGCCTACTTGGCCATTGTTAAAACTGTAACTTAAAGTGGGTACAGCCTCAGTGTTCGCATTAAATGTGCCTTTGAAGTTGCACAGAATTTTCACAACATTCAAGTTTGTGCTCAGCAGATCTGAAATCTGCCCTGTGCTGAAAAAAATGAGAAGGAACATTAATAATCAAAAACTGTGTAATATCGAAGATTAACAATAATTTCTGTGTCAAACTATTATGAAACCACAATGCCTTAGAGAAACACAAAAAAGGTTTATATCCATAACATATTCCTATAGGGCCCGATTTAGATTTCCGAAAGTAAGCCTTATCTTACGCACGCCTTTCCTACACACTTCTCTGTAGTTGGTATTCAGACTTACCTTATGAAGGTGCGTAACGGGCTTTGCAGGCATGGTTCCCTTGCACGCGCTGAATAAATGTAATTGAACATCTGAAAACCCTCCCACTTGCCTGCCAACAGATTTTCTTGTGGAGTTTTCATTCAATAGGTTTTTAAGTACATTTATCTTAAGCCATCCCTTTAAATACAGTGTACCTTTTAGTTAGAATTTTGTCTACAGACTTAAAAGAATATATTGAGAGAATGGGTTCAGAATATTAGGGATCAATGAAACAATTAAATATTCGTCTCCGTTTTGGCAGCAGTTGGTAGATGTAAAAAAAATACTCTGATCTTGTAGATTATTTAGGGTTAGGAAAGTATTTTCGAATCATAAAAAACAGGTTTGGAGAGCCCTTACGCACAAAAGAAAGACAACTGTGTTTTGATTCATTCTGAAAATTGCCACATTCAGTTCTTTAACACATGGTAATATTGGAAGATTAGTGTACATAGAATTATAATAGGGAGAATAGTGTACAATAGTAGGCTATACCCTCGTCTATTGCCTGCACTAACCATGGAACTGTGTGATGACACAGTCAAGTATTGTGCCATGCGTCAGGTTCAAACTGCTTGGTCTGCGCTCCGCTTCATAATGATTGAATTAGCCTACATGTCTTTTTTTATATTATCCTCAGCAACAACCACATGGCTGTGACAGCGTTTACAGAGGAAGCAAATGAAGGTAAACTAAACAATGGAATTAAATGGAATTATAATGTAGGCTATACCAACTGAAGGGAACTAACAGTAAATTGAATATGTTTTGTTATTAGGCCTACTGACGGTCGATACCGATAGTGACTAATATTTAACATGATAGAAACAGGAAACAGAGAAAGTCACGGTAGCCTATAATTAAGACATTCGAGGGTGCCCATCCCTGCAAGTTAAAAGGCTGTACAATTTAAATTCTGCACAATGGCACAGCATTTCATAAACTACTGTGGGAAAGTTGATATGTTGATTTGCTTCAGTTTGCTGCCATATGACTGGTTTCACATTTGTCTCCAGCTATTATAAGGTAAAATATATCTAAAATAAGTGTAAATTATATACACAATTCCCTTATCTGAACAGATTTCTCATTTACCTAGCTCTTATCAATAGCTCTTATCAAGTTGGAAAAGACAGTGCATGGAGAATGGTGTAATTTCTATAGGAAAAACATTTGTTGACGCTATTTCCACGTGGAACTGATAGGTTTGCTAGACCTTATTCATGGTACCCTCATGTGTAAAGGTGATGGAATTATTAGGGCATTAAGTCAAGATCAGAATAAGACGTATCTGTAGACACACCTCCACAACACCTTAATTTATTGGACCTGCACACAAAAACAAATAACAGGTGAATAGCATGCAATTCTCAAGCTTAAGTTCAAGGTCAGAATACGCAGAGAGAGAAAAGTGCATAAAAAGGGAATTATGTTCCATTTACGCGTGCTTAACTCCGGTTGGAATCGGGTCCATAGCGAAATGCTTATTAAAATGCAACAGAGGATCTGTGAAAAGGGTACGCCTGGAGACAGACCAACCTGCTGTAGGAACATTTGCTCAAGACATCACAAGGGAACACGGGCAGGGAAGTACAACTTGAAAGACCTTGGAGAGGGACTTAATGCAATATGCCCTGTCAGAGTAATGCAATAATGCTATGTGTGTTCTTGTAGTACATTTTTCCTGTTAGAGGGCATTGTCATGACTGTTGTCAGCAAATTCCTATAACAAAGATTATAAATGGTTTTATTGTTATATTTCATAGTCTCGTATAGGGGTAATAAGCATGTTCATAAATCATGTTTTTTACATTTCAGCAGACACTCTAATCCAGAGCAATTTGGGTTAAGTACCTTGCTCAAGGGCACATCAACAGATGTTTCACCTATTCAGCATGGGGATTCAAACCAGCAACCTTTTGGTTACTGGTCCAATGCTCTTAACCACTACGGTACCTAATAAGAGCACAGTGAAGTGTTATTGTTGTCCTTTCTACTCTTTGTATAGGACAAACCCTTACACAACTGACCATAAGTGCACTTATTAATCACATAGATTCGACTGGGAATGATTGTTAATTGACTACAGCAATAACCGAGCCAGCAAAGATCCATTCCATCGATTTTAACATTTAAAATCAATATGCATTTGGACCGTGAGGGGAGACTTCTGCATTAAGTAATTGATGTTTCATGGGTTAAAATATTCTGCCTTTCCTTGTCTGTGAACTAATGCCACACACACACACACACACACACACACACACACACACACACACACACACACACACACACACACACACACACACACACACACACACACACACACACACACACACACACACACACACACACACACACAGACACACACCTATATCTAGCCACTCCATGCCTCACATTGCCTCGCAATGGTGATGGGTGGGGCTGGGGTGTGGGTGGTGATTGGTGGGGGTGTGGCTGGTGATTGGTGGGGGTGGGGCTGGGGTGTGGCTGGTGTGTGGGTGGTGATGTGGGGGGGTGGGGTGTGGGTGGTGATGGGTGTTGCTGGGGTGGGGCTGGGGTAGGGGTGGTGAAGCGTGGGGGTGGGGCTGAGGAATACAGAGGGGAGGAAATAGAACACACACAAAAAATCTGATATTTTCAATGCCTGCATAAGCGTTTGACGTCAACATTTTTTATTTAACTAGGCAAGTCAGTTAAGAACAAATTCTTATTTACAATGATGACCTACCCCAGCCAAACCCTAACCCGGACGATGCTGGGTCAATTGTGCGCCGCCCTATGGGACTCCCAATTGCCGCCGGGTGTGATACAGCCTGGAATCAATGTTTTAATCACAGCCAATCATGTCAGATTTCAATGCTTGTCCACGCTGAAATATACTTGAGATTGAAACATGACAACTAACTAACATGATTTTCGAAACTTGCCAAGCAGTCCATGCATTGTCTGTCTGCTGTGAGCTGTAACTCGACAGTCTATGGAGTTTAAACCTTTGATTTGACTGCTGATCCGGGAACTCACCAAGGGACATAATCTTCCGCTCCGAGATGTGTTCTCGTAAACAGATTATCTCGAGTTACGATAATAGTATTGTTAATATAGTTACATGAAGACATGGCTAAAGGTCAATCAGATTTGTGAACATAATCCCTAGCTGTATATTGCCACTTTCCATGTTGTCTATTGTCTGTAACTTGTGAGGTGTGGAAACACTTTGTTGCTTTTATGGATTTTGTCTTGTTGCTTTTTGTACTGTCTGTGCGGTTGAAAATTAGCCGGCTGGTTAAAACTGGTACTTTTACTGAAACGTTGATTAATGTGCACTGTCCCTGTAAAAATAAAATAAACTCAAACTATTATCTTGGTGCGCTGTAAATGGTTAAAGACTTTGGACTCTGTCATGTTTATCAAAGTGTTGCGGGAGTGGAAGTGATTGTTATCTGCAGCCTCACTGGAACTGTGATCAAAGTACATTCACACAGGGTACTGGTGCTCTCAGGAAAGTTGCACTTGTTCGCGCAGTCACGCTGTGAACAACTTTGGGAAAAGGACAGAAAAGGTTGAAGGGATGAAGCAAGAAAAGACTCAGAGGAAGGATTTCCTGGAGAATATCAGTGTTCTGCAAGCGGTGCTGACACTCCCCCTCTTTGGTCCGGCTTGTATTGGGTTGATGGTGTACCTTATGTTTACGTCTCTGTGGCTGCTGCCTACTCTCTACTTCATATGGCAGTTAAAGGACCGGCACACACCTGAAAGAGGGGGTAGGAGAACTGCATTTGTGAGAAACTGGAAAGTGTGGAAGCACGTAAGGGACTACTTCCCAATGAAGTTGGTGAAAACGGCGGAGTTGAACCCAAATAAGAACTACATCTTAGGGTGTCATCCTCATGGGGTCTTGAGTCTCGGAGCATTTACTACTTTCACCACGGAGGCCTGTGGCTTTATGGACCTCTTCCCTGGGGTGCGCTCCTGTCTCTGCATCCTGAGTGGCCTCTTCAAGATCCCCCTCTACAGGGAATATGTCATGGCCACAGGTTGTTGTCCAGTCAGCAAGCCCAGTCTCAAGCACCTTCTGTCTAAAAGTGGGAAAGGCAATGCGCTGGTGATTATTATAGGGGGCGCTGCTGAGTCTCTGCTGAGTCTGCCTGGGGTCAACGCTGTAGTTATGAAGCAGAGGAAAGGCTTCGTCAAAGTGGCCCTGGAGTTTGGGGCTGACCTGGTGCCCGTCTACTCGTATGGGGAAAACGATATGTTCCGCCAGGTGATCTTCTCAGAAGGCAGTGTGGGCTGGAGGTTACAGCAACTCTGTAAGAGGATCATGGGATTTGCCCCTTGTCTGTTCATGGGTGAACGCTGGTTATGGATGCCTTACCACTGCCCTGTCACCATTGTCGTGGGTAGTCCTATCCCAGTGCCAAAGAGGCCTTCTCCCACTCAGGAGGAGGTGGACCACTATCATGGCCTATACATGGAGTCCCTGGCCAAGCTCTTCAATGAGCACAAAGTCAGCTGTGGACTCTCAGACAGCCATGAGTTGCTGATCACATAAGCCAATAATTTTGACAATGTGAATGAGGTGATTTGTCATGGTGTCCTTCTGTCTGTACTGTAGCCCACCGATCTCCACAGTGAGTATGTTTACATGCACGGTAATAATTCTATATTAACTGATCATATTGATTATATACTGATTTTGACAGTACTGCGAGTTTGGCAGTAGTCATGATTATCTTAATTGCCGTAAAGTAATAAGCGAAGTAAGCATAAATGGACTAAAATACTTATATTTTTTTGCAATCTTTTGAGTTATCGGGATTCCTTAATCAGAGTTCCTTAATCAGAGTTCCTTAATCAGAGTTCCTGCGGTGTAGTTGATCTGCACATGTGCTTTCATAAGCAGCACGATCCTCCCTCTTTGGCGCATGTGAATTGAATTCATATAATCCGAAAGTATGCATCTAAGAAATAAGTTTCACATACAAACTCTATATTTCCGAAGTCAGAATCAAATAGGCTTCCCAAAAAATGATATGATTGCTGTGATAGGACCTTCTGTGATTGGACCGGTCATTTTCTACATTTCTTTAAGTCCCATCAGGCACCCTTATTATCAGCTGTCCATGTAAACAGGATATTTAGGGAATTCTTTCTTCTTGCAAAGCATAACAATGTTTTAATCAAACTATTATATCAATCAGAGTATTCACAACGATCCTATTATTGAATGCATGTAAACATAATCAGTGAGACTACTCGAATGAAAGCATTCCAACTCAGTATCTGATCCAGCGATGTCCCAATCATTGATCCCTGGATCCACCAAGCTGCCTGGCTAATTGGTGCATAGCTTTGACTGCATTTACTGTAAGAATGAATTCAAGGGGAAAATGTATGTGCTTTATATGTAGCAATAATTTAACCATGAATCTGAATACCTTTAATTAAGATCCACTCAATTTCATAACAAACAGTGATTGATTGTGTGACTTAGGATTTATGAAGAAATACTGTGCTTACATGTTGAGTATAATCAATCAGACTTTGTAGCCACCAGCAGCACCTGAGCAATGTTAATCAGGGATCATAACATTCTTTCAAGTATAACAGTTGACTTTGAATAACTTGCGCAGTAGCGCTGCCGAGTACTGACTATTTGCAATACAGTAATATATTTCTGCTGATATGTATTTTAATAAATTTGGCTTGTGGTGAGGGTTCACTTTGACCACAGGATTTTGCCACAATGTATTCATTTATTTAATCCTTCCTCTGAACTGCGAAGTGGATACAGATAGCTGCAGTGAGAGGTTTTGGACATGAACAGAGTGGGAGTGTCTTTCAGTGCCATGATTCACAAGCTGTAGAGATCTATCATAACATTTCAATATTTCTCTCTCATCACATACACATATTAGGCATACTCTTCTCTACAGGACAAAGTAGTTGTTACCCAACTATCCCAATCATCTTTGACATGGAAAATTAATCTACATTTAACATACACTACCGTTCAAACGATTGGGGTCACTTAGAAATGTCCTTGTTTTTTAAAGAAAAGCACATTTTATGTCCATCAAAATAACATCAAATTAGAAATGCAGTGCAGACATTGTTAATGTTGTAAATGATTATTGTAGCTGGAAACTGCTGATTTTTTTATGGAATATCTATATAGGCGTACAGAGGCTCATTATCAGCAACCATCACTCCTGTGTTCCAATGGCACGTTGTGTTAGCTAATCCAAGTTCATCATTTTAAAAGGCTAATTAATCATTAGGAAACCCTTTTGCAATTATGTTAGCACAGCTGAAAACTGTTGTGCTCATTAAAGAAGCAATAAAACTGGCCTTCTTTAGACTAGTTGAGTATCTGGAGCATCAGCATTTGTGGATTCGATTACGGCTCACAATGGCCAGAAATAAAGCACTTTCTTCTGAAACTCGTCAGTCTATTCTTGTTCTGAGAAATGAAGACTATTCCATGCGAGAAATTGCCAAGAAACTGAAGATCTCGTACAACGCTGTGTACTACTCCCTTTACAGAACAGCGCAAACTGGCTCTAACCAGAATAGAAAGAGGAGTGGGAGGCCCCGGTGCACAACTAAGCAAGAGGACAAGTACATTAGAATGTCTAGTTTGAGAAACAGACACCTCACAAGTCCTCAACTGGCAGCTTCATTAAATAGTACCCGCAAAACACCAGTTCCAACGTCAAAAGTGAAGAGGCGACTCCGGGATGCTAGCCTTCTCGGAAGAGTTCCTCTGTTCAGTGTCTGTGTTCTTTTGCCCATCTTAATCTTTTATTTTTATTGGCCAGTCTGAGATATGGCTTTTTCTTTGCAACTCTGCCTAGAAGGACAGCATCCCGGAGATCATTTATGAAAACCTGCTTCAGAGCCCTCAGGACCTCAGACTGGGGCGAAGATTCACCTTCAAAGGTACTTCAACAAAGTACTGAGTAAAGGTTCTGAATACTTATGCAAATGTATTATTTCAGTTTTGTATTTTTAATACATTTGCAAAAATGTCTAAAAACCTGTTTTTCCTTTGTCATTATGGGGTATTGTGTGTAGATTGATGAGGGTAAAAAGAATTTATTCCATTTTAGAATAAGGCTGTAACATAACAAATTGTGGAAAAAGTCAAGGGGTCTGAATACTTTCCGAATGCACTGTAGACAATGTAAACCATGTTAGCCATTGTGTAGCATTCAGAGTAGAACAAAAGCTGGCTACTCTACCAGACAGCTTAATGTCATGAGTGGTGACAGGTATTAATTATAAATATGATTCTGCCTCAGTGCTGGACCAAATACACATGTTAAAATCTAAATCATTGCAGTTTTCTGTCATCAAAGCACACATACCTAAAAAATACATAGATAGATATAAATATATACTACAGTAGCCTACTGGTATTCAGTATCTTGAAATGTTCTGGCATCTGGTCATACAAAATGCTTGCCTTTATGCAGGTCATCAATAGACGATCAAATAGAAATGATGAATACATAAATCTAAAAACAGACGAAAAAGAATGCCATTTATAATATGCAGAAGATTAATTCAGAAGTCCAGAGGGCTGCACTCCGCAAAGCTATAGGCTATACATATACAGGCTACTGTTAATTAGATTCCCAAGTGGAATTTTATGCAGTAGCCTATGGAAAATGCGACCTCATCAAATCAAGGTGCTTCTAATGAATATTGGAATTAAATATAAAAATTCCCATTTAAAAGTTAGTCACAACAAACAGGCTAACACCCAATGCAACACATAAAACAGATAGCCTAGTCACAGGTATAGGCTACAATATCAAATGTAACGACACATTAATTTAGGTGGCGATTTATCCTTCAGCCTAAAATAACCTATAGTTATAGCCATTTCCTGTTCCACCTACTGAGGTGACCTCACCTCAAGCAGATGCTCAATCTCAATTCACTCAACAAGTGAAAAGCCGATATCGATGCCGACGACCCTGTCACAGGCAATCAGACACTACTGGAGAGTATCTTCTCAATACACAAAACAAACAACGAAATCTTTGAGAAAATAACAGGAAAAATAAGAATATATTCACAACTATTTAGGTGAAAACATTGAGTTTATACCTTTGTCTCCCTGCGAGAACGTCGGATCCATTTCCAGAGTTACACAGGGAACCAGAGGGTTTCGCCCATTCTACCTTCCCCTCTCCCCTTCAATATCAGCACATATTGAAAAGACAAGACAAGGACGAAAAGGAAGAAATGTTGAGAATAAAAGGTTAACTTGGGTCTTCAAAAATGGTAACAATGCAGTCCTCGGTTCAATGAAATTGGCAATGCAGAGAGACTGGCTCCAACCGCTCGGCGCACATCGTTGCGCGTCTGTGTGTGCTAGAGTTGATGGACTCAACTGGTAGAGGAAATCACCGGGTTCCCCCCACACACACTCCATCATACAGCTAGGGAGGGAGGGGCACCCATACTGAATTTGCGCCAGTGATGCGTTTTTTAAATAGATTTTTTCTAGCGCAACAATTGGAAAGTATTGGTCTATTTTTTAAATAGCGAAGAAATATATATTTTTGTTTGTATTTGATTAGGACTATATATTTCTCATTGATAGGCTCCTACTGATATAGGTCTATAAGTCCATGGGAGATGGTAATCAATCAAATACGTGTCTACGATGGAATCAGTGAAATTACGCACAGCTTTTCCAAAATACAGTATGTCAGTCTATTGATATTTTTCGATTGATAAAACACTCTGTCAAAACAATTTTTACACAGTCATGCATTTTCAAATCTACAAAACGGAGGCTTAGATGTAATATTGGACTCAAACCATTTCTGGACACAATAAATCCTCAGGGAGATTATGTCATCAGTATATGTTCTCACAGTGAGTGGGTGAGGCAAATCAATTTCCTGATTTGATATAAAAATATTTACAAGCAACAATCCTCTCATGTAGATATCTACGCAGATGAGAATAGTCTCCAGATATCTTATTCCCATTCTCTCTGTTTAATTATCCATACATTGTGAGTAAAAATAGCATATGAAACAGACACAGGGTTCTCAACTGCACCAGATATACTCTGATAATGGCAGGGTTTGTTTTTTCAATTGAAACATATTTCTATTTGACTTAAATGGCACTCATATCTGAGCTTTCCATTGGTCCTCATAATGAAGAGTGATCATGCAGGGTTGTTTTACTGTTAAAACAACAGTTATGTTTCCTATTAAGGCTACCTAGCTGGGCAGTTTGTGCTTTGATCTGAAATTGCACTACGGTGACCATTAACTAAGGAAGCTCCACAACAATCAGTTGGCCCTCTATAACCTTATGTTACAGCCTTATTCTAAAATTGATTAAATTGTTTCCCCCCCCCTCATCAATCTACACAGAAGAACCCATAATGACAAAAAAAATATAAAATTGTTGACTTTTTGAAAATGTATATATATAGTTTCCTGATCTTTCTTATATCTCTCAGATATAGGACAGACACTTAAAAACAAACTTCCTTTTGATGTTGTTCCATGTAGTGAATGTAATTCAATGTGTTTCTATTGACTAATATCAGTAATGCCAAATTCAATGTTTCATCTAATATATATATTTATTTTTTGATACGTTAAGGGATCTTAACGTTTTAAATCAAATAGCTAAATTATCTCTGATAAAACAGCTTAGAACCCCGCCCCCCCTAAGCATAGACAGGGCTTAAACTGTAGAGGGTTAAACAGCATGATTATTACACAGGTGCACCTTGCGCTGGGGATAATAAAAGGCCACTCTAAAATGTGCGGTTTTGACACACAACACAATCCCACAGATGTGTTAAGTTTTGAGGGAGCTTGCAATTGGCATGCTGACTGCAGGAATATCCACCAGAGCTCTTGCCAGAGAATTGAATGTTAATTTTCTCAAGATGATCAATGGAAACAGGATGCACCTGAGCTCATTTTCGAGTTTAATAGCAAACGGTCTGAACGTTATTTAAATAAGGTATTTCTGCTTTTATTTTTAATACATTTTCACAAATATCTAAAAACCTGGAGACACACGGGAGACATTTCTCACCCCAATAGGTGTGTCCAGAGCCATATATTTAGAGAGATAGACCAACTTTTAGAATGTTGAATATTGTTCTAATTCCAGACATTCAGTTACATAGCATTGTTAGAATATTCCTCATGTCAAGTGAATGGGGAGCTAACATGGCTGCCATAGAATGTTGAAGTGTCATGTAAATGCATCATAAAGCAGAAACCTCAATGTCCCTACTTTTTAAATACATTGCTCTGGGTGTGTCTTATGCAGCGTTCCCCCCCTGGCACCAGACTCAATGGAAATGATTGAGACGGTTGCCCAGACGCTATTGCTAGGTGTTAATCTAGGATCAGCTTCCAATTTAACATACCAACCAGAACCATTAGGAAGTAGAAAGACCAACGGACCTTACATTAGTTTACAGCCACATACAGTATACAGTGCATTCAGAAAGTATTCAGACCCCTTGACATTTTCCACATATTGTTACGCTACAGCCTTATTCTAAAATGTATTTTAAAAATACTCATCAATCTACACAGAATACCCCATAATGACAAAGCAAAAACAGGTTTTTATATATTTGTGAAAATGTATTAAAAAGAAAAGCAGAAATACCTTATTTACATAAGTATTCAGACCGTTTGCTATTAGACTCGAAATTGAGCTCAGGCGCATCCTGTTTCCATGTAATTTCCATCTCTGGAATAAGATTTACTTTGCATTAAACATGAATCATCAAAGACAGATCAATCAAAAGGCGTTGATGTTTCAGGGCTGAAGATTGGGCGGCCTGGTACGGTCTGACGAAGAGAAGAGGGCAGTCTGTAGCCTACTGCAGTTTTATACAGTAACAGACAGATCAGAAACGGTCAAGGTTGATTGGTTTCAGAATTCAGATAGCTGCGGAGGATATATTTGGTTTTAAATGTCACTGTGTCAAGGCCAATGGAGAACTCTTGAACTTTTGAGCACCCCATCATTCACCATGTAATTGTCTCAATATAAGACTGACGCTAAACACTTAGCATCTGACATTTTGATCTGTGGTGAAAGCATCAGAGATTCTGAGACTGAGCTCTTGCTTGAAGTCACATTGCACCATGCAGGCATCTGTTGAAGGTAACCCTGCCAATCTTTGCCCACAGACTACACGGAGGGAGTGTATATCACACATACCAAACACATTCCCTTCAATGTAGCTATAGGATCATTTTCTAAAATCTGCGAGTCAAAGACAAGCACGCTGAAAGAAAACTATGACGTGATCCCGTGATTGCTTCAATTAAGGGAGGCAAGAAACTGAATCCAATAGTTTGTCAAACCGTCTTTGGACGTTCCCTGGATGTTGACCCTCTTGTGAAGTCTTCGGGACGTCTTCGGCCAACGTCTTGGACATGGAAAGACAGGAAACGTTCTCGGGTTCTAACAAATCCGCAAAGGGTTCCCGATATCGTTCTCCTTCAGGCCACTTTGTGAATCATTGATGAGAAATACCCCTCACGGTCCATTTGTTATAAAGTGAGCATGATTCATTGGCAGTCTTGGTCGTGTTCTGCATTAAGCTACTATTTCATGTTTTTCATGCTTCATTCTATCGAACAAAAAGTGGTTTGGGATACTGAGGGAACTCTTCTCCACATCTCTCTCTACTGGCTGTCTTTGAACATGTGGAGCCTTGGCAGCATAGCCATCTCTTGCACTATCGTTCAACCACCCCAAGATAAAAGGAGCATCAAAGACCTTTCCCCTACACTCACTCCACTGGTGGGTTGCCGTGTACTGTACTCACAGTAATACATATTAAATATAACACATGAATTATTAAACCTGATCTATGAGACACTCAAGCGAAGTGCTGAGGCACTGCATACTGAATTGATGGGGTACGCCATGGGAAAATTAGCAAGTGCTTCCCGATAGTTGATATGCATAACGTGTGCGAATTCCAGAACTCATTCCAGGGGCGTGGAGGAGCGTCGGTGCTGCATCTCTGCATTCATGGTCGATATTGCTCAAGGGGCCAGGGTTCCGGTCCAGAAGCACGTCTTTTGACTAGTCCTACAGTTTTGCATTCGGTACTGCAGTTTAACTGACGCCTGGTCCAGAAAGAACATTTTCATCGACGGCCACATAGAGAAATCAGATTTGAACAATAGTGTAAAAAGTACCCAACTGTCATACTTGAGTAAAAGTAAAGATAACTTTATAGAAAACTACTCAAGTAAAAGTGAAAGTCCCCCAGTAAAATACTACTTGAGAAAAGTCTAAAAGTATTTGGTTTTAAATACACTTAAGTATCACAAGTAAATGTAATAGCAAAAATATACTTAAGTATCAAAGTAAAATAATAAATAATTTCAAATTGCTTATATTAAGCAAACCAGACGGTACAATTGTATTTCGTTTTAATCTACGGATAGCCAGGGGCACACTCCAACATTCAGACATCATTTACAAACGAAGCATTTGTGTTTAGTGAGTCCGTCAGATCAGAGGCAGTAGGGATGACCAGGGATGTTTTCTTGATGAGTGTGTGAATTGGACAATTTTCCTGTCCTGCTAATCATTCCAAATGTAATGACTACTTTTGGGTGTCAGGGAAAATGAATGGCTTAAAAAGTATATTATTTTCTTTAGGAATGTAGTGAAGTAACATTAAAAGTAGTCAAAATATCAATAATAAAGTACAGATACTCCCCAAAACTACTTAAGTAGTACTTTAAAGGATTTTTACTTAAGTACTTTAAACCAGTGGATTTGAAAATTCCTAATAGACTCTTTAGTCATCACCTTTGTGCACAAAACATCCATAGATTTTTGTTTTCATCGTTCACAGACGAAGATATCAACATTTTACATTCATCAGATGTCTGCCATGTTTTTGGATAAAGTGATGACGTCGTCGCTGCTACCGCTGCTCCCTGTGCGCAGTGAGTGAGCATGTGCTGTTGGTCTGTATAAACCGGATGCAACCCAGATACAGACAGTCCATGAATCGGCGTATGCAACGTGAGTAGATTACCTTGCAAACAACTAGGCGGACATCTTGGACGCGGTCTCCAGTTCTTATTATACATCAGTGATATTGCTAAGCAACAACACTACCCCAGCCAAGAGAGTGAAAATGCCTAAATTAATTTGCATTGCCAGATAATTAATTTGCGATGAGAATGTACTCTAAGAGTAATCCGTGGGTAGAAATCACTACTGCTGCCAGTTAATAGGCACTAAGTGTGAACAATTTAACAACGCCTTTACTTGGGGTCCGGATGAGTCATAATTCAGACTTCTAATCGATAATCTAATAAGATTTGGGCGGGAATATGGCTTAGATATAGCAAAACTCAAGAGAAACTCAAGACGTCTGCATTCATTTAGCAGATGATTAGATAATACAGTACTTAAACATTAATGATTAGATTGCCTTTGTTACTGTTGCCTAACATACCATAATGCTTTAGCTACTTAAATTCAATGTTGGCTTAGGAAATTTTAATAGCTTCATAAAAGCCCAGAAAATGTAATATATAAAACTCTTAATATCAGATGTAGCATACATTTTCCAAAACCAGCAGTAGTACACAGAGAGACAAAACACATGCAAAACAAATCACGAATAACACTTATATTCAAGTCACATGCCTTGTCACAAAACGAAGTCTAAAAAAAGCTAGATACAAATAAATAAATTCTAGTCTAGTCATTGGTAATGGTGGTATAAGCCAGATATAAACAGACCCTTGTCTATCTCCCCGACATCATCATCACCCGGTAACACAACATAACTCAGGAAAACCAAACGGAAAGAGCATTGAAAGAACAAAAACAGTCAAAAGTGTTACAACAATATCAGTTGAAAACAGGTCGAAAAATGTCTCGAAAGCGGAACCGGAAATAATTTCCCTGGAAAGCACATATTTCCTAGTAGGTCAGGTTTCATGTCCCATAAAACTATAGTGGCCTGAGTTGGACATCAGGGTCTGGGGGGACAGAGTATAAGGGACAGAGGGACACACACAGTGGGCTTTTTGATTAGATGTGCGTTAGCCCTAGTGTGAGAGGCAGTGCGTCAATATCTGCAAGTATCGCTTTTAGCTTGTGGATGGATCTTATCTGCAGTGGGGTGGGTGTAGGTGTGACCTTGTGCGTCCTCAGGAGCGAACGTACAGGAGTTCAAAAACCCTCAGACAGCCTGGGAGATGTTAATCAGTGTCAGGACAGCTATTCTATTTGTGATAACGCCTCCACCCATCTGAATACACACACTCCCCATATATCTTATCACTCACTCATTCACACATGCAGGGACGCGCGCGCACACGCACACGCACACGCACACGCACACGCACACACACACACACACACACACACACACACACACACACACACACACACACAGAATCTGAATCACAGCAATCTGTGTGTATTTACCCTGTGAGCCACCCTACAGGAAAACAATTACATGTTAACATTAAATTACATTTTTAACAAGCTGCATGGGGTCGTTGTAATTACCTGCTCAAAGATGGGAGAAAGATTTCACCTCTGCATTTTAGAGATGACGATAAACGAGGTCATAGACAGTAATACTCAACATCCCCAATATACTGTATACTGCAATAATCCCCATTTGAATGCCTTTCTGACTCATCACCAATTGAAATCTCCCATCTAATTTGTGAAACTCTGCTAAACCCTTCAACCCAGTCAGTGTTATTAGTATTAATAACCATCTAATCCACTCATTGTCAGTGCAGAGTCACATTCAGTGACCACCCTTCTCCCCCTTGATCTGAAGGTCAGAGCATCAAGTGATTAGTTACTGGGTCCTATCTAAATGTGCTGAGATCCAAACCATAGACAGCTTGCTATCATCTTGTCTGCATCCCAGTGGCACCCTATTCCTCACATAGTGCACTAATTTTGACCATGGCCCATAGTGGCTTTGGTCAAAAGAAGTGCACTATGTAAGGAATAGGGTGTCTTTTGGGACACAGGCCTTCTTCTGTGTACTATGCCATGAATCAGCCAGTAATAGCAACATCACTGTTTGCCCATTGAGATTTGAATTATAAGTCCATAAGTTATCGCAAAAGGGAATGCAATGTATTCATACGAACTGCGGCTATCGCCTGTTCAGAGAGTTCTGCACCAATGATTAGGTAGGGCCCTCTACCTGGACAGATGCTTTGAGTTTTCCTGTATCAGCAAAGAAGAGCTGTTATGTAACTTTTACACCAGTGGTATTAAAGAAGGTGATTGTTGACTATAGCCCATTTATAGTTTTGGATATGTTTTCAGAGGATGTGCGCCCTTCATTTGATCCATTTGTCGAATAAAAAATTACATTGGATCAGAGGCGTCATGCCTATAGGGGGCACAGGGGCATGTGTCCCCTCAGATTTGTCCTGTTAATAATATATATTTACATGTTCTTGTTATTTCTCTGTAATACTACTATCAATCTAGCAATTTTATGAAGTTTTCTTTATCTAGCTTAGCTAGGTTCCCAATCTCCCAACCTCATAACTAGCTACCAAGAAGCTATTTCAGGCTATCACTCAAGTTAGAGTAGCTAGCTTGTCTATCTTAACTGGCATGCCTGCTAGAAAGTTGGTAGACTTTACAAAAGCACGCAATAACGAAATGTACTGAATAAAACACATTCCTTGCAGAGAAGCATTTATAAAGAAACAAAAATATATACGCAACATGTAAAGTGTTGGGCCCATTTTTCATGAGCTGAAATAAAAGGTACCAGAAAGTTTCCATACGCACAAAAAGCTTATTTCTCTCAAATTTTGTGCACACATTTGTAAACATCCCCGTTAGTGAGCATTTCTCCTTTGCCAAGATAATCTATCCACCTGACAGGTATGGCATATCACGAAGGTGATTAAACAGCATGATCATTACACAGGTGCACCTTGTGCTGGGGACAATACATGGCCATTCTAAAATGTGCAGTTATGACACATAACACAATGCCACAGATGTTTCAAGTTTTGAGGGAGCGTGCAATTGGCATGCTGACTGCAGGAATGTCCACCAGAGTTGTTGACAGATAATGTATTTTTATATAGCATAAACCGCCTCTAACGTAGTTTTAGATCATTTGGCAGTACGTCCAACCGGCCTCACAACTGCAAACCACTTGTAACCATGCAGCCTAGGATCTCACATCTGGCTTCTTCACCTGTGGGATTGTCTGAGACCAGCCACCCGGACAGCTGATGGAACTGAGGAGTATTTCTGTCTGTAATAAAGTCCTTTTGTGGGGAAAAACTAATTCTGATTGGCTGGGCCTGGCTCCCCAGTGGGTGGGCACTTATATTTTTGTTCAGTATAGTTTCTTAAAAAAATAACCAACCGGTCAGGAGAACACCGATAGTTCAAGAGGTATGCTTAGATATGCAGAAAATATGCTTTTTTTTTACATAAAATTAAGGATAATGATTATGCCTCTAGATTGCAGGAAAACGCTTTTTCAGGTGTTTGAAAAATTCTAAATTCTACAACCTTTGGACAACCCACCCAGCCATCCTCAAGTTCTTTGTGTCCCCTCAGATTTTTGGGGTGCACGGCACCCCTGCATAGGATGTAATTTACTTTACACAGAATTAATAAAATATTTGGCCATCTGTGCTCCCTCCAAAGATTATTGGTGCGTGACACCTCAGCATGTTATCAAAGTACATTTGGTCACACGAGTACCATTAGTCAAATGGACCTCCTATGTCAGTCATCTATCTTGATGAAGACAAGGTTAGCTTTTCCCATCTGGAAACATGATACTTTCAATTACAACCTAATAAGAACCATCAACAGAGGGACTACATTTGCATTAATCAAGTTCTTCTGAATAAGGTCCTTGTTAGAATGATTCCTTTAGGAATAGACCATTACGGCAACAGAACCATCATGTCTGCTAGCTAGAGCGAGCGAGGCTATCATAGCCCTGACAGAAAGCTGTAACAAACTGGCTTCGAGTGTTGGACGAACGTGGAGCACAGACCTGGGTTAAAATCTTTTTCAAATCTTTTAAATACTTTTAGTGTTTTGCTTTAGCCTGTCTGGCATGCCAGATGGGCGGGGTTTGCAGTTCTGTGACTGTTCTATTGGTTCCATTGCACCAGGCAAGCTCAATGAATTCCAACTCAGGTCTGGAGGACAGCTAGGCTAGCTAACGGCGAAATTAACACCGCAAGGATGAATTGCCTGAAAGGTCGACAGTCAACTAAACCTGTCCATCCACTGAATAACGTGTCTTTTGTTGGGAGACTGATAGTTTCAGTGAACATGAGAAAGAGCCTAATACGTTTGTGTGCCTGTTACCTCATTACACTGGCCATCTTTGAGCATTTGAAGGTGATAGATAAAGGACAAAGGACAAAATCGTCTTTCCCTCAAACAGGGAGAAAGAAAAAAAAGAGGTTGCTTCTGATTAAGGCTGCTACAGAAAGGAATACATCAAATAAAAATCTAATCAAATGTATTTATAAAGCCCTTCTTACATCAGCTGATATCTCAAAGTGCTGTACAGAAACCCACCCTAAAACACCAAACAGCAAGCAATGCAGGTGTAGAAGCACGGTGGCTAGGGAAAACTCCATAGAAAGGCCAAAACCTAGGAAGAAACCTAGAGAGGAACCAGGCTATGAGGGGTGGCCAGTCCTCTTCTGGCTGTGCCGGGTGAAGATTATAACAGAACATGGCCAAGATGTTCAAATGTTCATAGATGACCAGCAGGGTCAAATAATAATAATCACAGTGGTTGTCGAGGGTGCAACAGGTCAGCACCTCAGGAGTAAATGTCACTTGGCTTTTCATAGCCGATCAATACATACATCTAGCAACCGCAATGGAAATAAGGGACAGGGTTCATTCACATTTTGACAGATGGAATTTCATGACTTTTCCATGACTTCTCCATGACTTTTAAGCAAATTTCCATGGCCAACCATTAGCAGCGTCGTTATGTATGTATAAAAATGTATGTGTATTGTGGTATTGACACTGGGATGCTCCTCTCTGATCCCATGTTCCATGTCCTGTTGTTGTGCTAGGCACTTAACCCCCTCACAAAGTAAAATACCTGTTAGGGCAACTGTATAAAACATGTGGTTAACCCTCAGTCTGGAAAGTGGGTGTGCAGGCTTTTGTTCAAGCTCTGCTCAAATACAGGTAAACTTCCATTTGTTATTCATTTTCAAGAGAAGAAGACATTTGAAACCCAATAGATCAGCACAACCCTCTCAACTAGCACACCAGTTTATTAGTGCCCCAAATCACTAGCTGGTTCCATCTCTGTTTGTCAATTAAGCTAGTAGCTAGCAGGCACGTTGAGCAGGCAGGACACGTTAGCTAAATCATCTTATCAAGTCACTGGCGAGTGGCTAAGTGCTTCTGTGCCGTTTTGTTTTTACACCCTTCTCACTATCTATTAGTGGAGTGTGTGTCTGGCAGTGTTTCAGGGTGAATCATGTTACAAAAGAGGTCATGGATGGACACAAGATACTAACGAATGGGTTTTGAACTTTGGAATATTGAAAAGTGGCAGTTGGGATGCAAGTGCACATCGTCTCAATTCAAATTTTTCCCAAAACAGGCAGACTCAAGTGATCACTATCAAACACATCAGCAAGTGGTCACTTGATAAAGGGCTTAGGGGCAAGGTGTTATCTCAATAAAACATTGGCGACTTGTCTTATGTAAAAAAGTCCATAAGCTCTGTACAACTGGAAAGAGCCTAATCAGTGCAGCTGTTTCTCCATGCATGAAAATTCTCCCCAGGTGTTACCATCCCGTGTTAGTGGACAATATCAAAATAAAAACCAAAACTTCAAATATACAATAGATCTAGGAACGCAATAGCTTCCATAAGTCTCGCAAATCTCTGTTTTGGAAGATACTGACTTTATGACCAAAATTATGCTATTTACACTTTGTAGTGTAACGTTTACACTAGAATCAATGTTTCTGATTAATATCTATGACACTTTCTATTTTATTTTACCAGATAATTTTTTTGGGGGGGGGGGGGTTGAGCTGGTCTTTAACAAAACCCACTACCATTGGTCTCAAACCAGGAAGTGAATTTATTCATTTTCAAGCGAAGAAGACTTTTGAAATCGAATCAATTAGCCCACTTGTTAACAAAACCCCTCCCATTGGTCTCAACCCAGCAAGTAAATTTCCCATCGTGTTTACATCTGCACTTGGGTTTCAATTCCTATTCCACAGCTTTCACTTAGACTGCCGCACGGCTGTTAGAAGAGAATAAGAAGGGATCTATTTATTTTTAACAGAGTGTGTTCAGCGAGAGGTGTGTGTGTATTTGCTTAATGTTGAGGCTTCGCTGCAGTAGACTGTTACATAACTGTTCCAGGAGGGCCCAAGCAGTATCTACTGAGCCTGTATCCTGCCATATTCCGTGCTCGGAATATTGCTAAATGTCACTGTATCTCTGAGGTCCTGGCACTTGAACAGATACATAGAGAAACATTTGAAGGGTATCTCAGTAAATAAAAAGGAAAATGTCTACACGTCAACGTGATAGGCCTAAATTACCCCGGACAATATCGTAACAGCATCATGAGCATAAAATTATCATGAAAAGATTCTGCTACATAAAGACTTCATAAATTAGTGTCTCCAATGTCTTCAAGTGCTGCTAAGGAACTCCCTGAGTTGATTTCAAGAAATAGAAGTTAATACTGTAACAGCATAATTACAACACCCTGATAAAAATATACTGCTGCATCATAAAGACTTTAACAACAAATGATTTGAACCCATGTAATGCCTCCAAGTGCTGGCACTCCCTGAGTGGATATTGAAAAATAGAACTTGGGGAACAATAAGGGGCCTAAGGAGGAGGAATGAAATAGTTAATTTGACATGCCTTCTTCCACAATGGAGTAGTAATTGGTTTTCTGTTTTACAGCGGGAGTTACACTGAAATTAGCCAGGCAATTAAGACCACTCGACAATAGGTGAGGAATCCCCATTGCCTTAGACAGGGGGGATCTTCTATTCTGCAACTTCTTTAGTATACTTAATATATTCAACCTTGAGAGAACATAAACTGAGCCAAGAAATTTGTTGCACTGGGGTTTAGTTGAATAGGGATTATATTGCAGTATGACTGTTATTCACTGTCGAGAGCTGAGAGTGGAATCTCATTCTTATGAACTGCAGAGCCAATGACTGGCAATAAGCGCAATAGACTCTGGCTTGTTGCCATGGCAATGTTAACCACAGGCCCCTCCATGCTCTGCCACACGCACCACTCGTAAAATTTTTATATTTCATCCACATCTTTAAGAGGCCGATCCTATCACACACCTGGTGTAGAATGTAATTACAGTGGACAGTGTATACAAAACCACTCCAACTCGTTTTTTAATTTTAATTTAATTTTAATTTCACCTTTATTTAACCAGGTAGGCTAGTTGAGAACAAGTTCTCATTTGCAACTGCGACCTGGCCAAGATAAAGCATAGCAGTGTGAACAGACAACAACACAGAGTTACACATGGAGTAAACAATAAACAAGTCAATAACATGGTAGTATAAAAGAGAATCTATATACAAAAGGCATGAGGAGGTAGGCAATAAATTGAATAATTACAATTTAGCAGATTAACACTGGAGTGATAAATCATCAGATGATCATGTGCAAGTAGAGATGCTGGTGTGCAAAAGAGCAGAAAAGTAAATAAATAAAAGCAATATGGGGTGTGAGGTAGGTAAATTGGGTGGGCTATATACCGATGGACTATGTACAGCTGCAGCGATCGGTTAGCTGCTCGGATAGCAGATGTTTAAAGTTGTTGAGGGAGATAAAAGTCTCCAACTTCAGAGATTTTTGCAATTCGTTCCAGTTGCAGGCAGCAGAGAACTGGAAGGAAAGGCGTCCAAATGAGGTTTTGGCTTTAGGGATGATCAGTGAGATACACCTGCTGGAGCGCATGCTACGGCTGGGTGTAGCCATCGTGACCAGTGAACTGAGATAAGGCGGCACTTTACCTAGCATAGCCTTGTAGATGACCTGGAGCCAGTGGGTCTGACGACGAACATGTAGCGAGGGCCAGCCGACTAGGGCATACAGGTCGCAGTGGTGGGTCGTATAAGGTGCTTTAGTAACAAAACGGATGGCACTGTGATAAACTGCATCCAGTTTGCTGAGTAGAGTATTGGAAGCTATTTTGTAGAGGACATCGCCGAAGTCGAGGATCGGTAGGATAGTCAGTTTTACTAGGGTAAGTTTGGCGGCGTGAGTGAAGGAGGCTTTGTTGCGAAATAGAAAGCCGACTCTAGATTTGATTTTGGATTGGAGATGTTTGATATGAGTCTGGAAGGAGAGTTTGCAGTCTAGCCAGACACCTAGGTACTTATAGATGTCCACATATTCTAGGTCGGAACCGTCCAGGGTGGTGATGCTAGTCGGGCGTGCGGGTGCAGGCAGCGAACGGTTGAAAAGCATGCATTTGGTTTTACTAGCGTTTAAGAGCAGTTGGAGGCCACGGAAGGAGTGTTGTATGGCATTGAAGCTCGTTTGGAGGTTAGATAGCACAGTGTCCAAGGAAGGGCCAGAAGTATACAGAATGGTGTCGTCTGCGTAGAGGTGGATCAGGGAATCGCCCGCAGCAAGAGCAACATCATTGATATATACAGAGAAAAGAGTCGGCCCGAGAATTGAACCCTGTGGTACCCCCATAGAGACTGCCAGAGGACCGGACAACATGCCCTCCGATTTGACACACTGAACTCTGTCTGCAAAGTAGTTGGTGAACCAGGCAAGGCAGTCATTAGAAAAACCGAGGCTACTGAGTCTGCCGATAAGAATATGGTGATAGACAGAGTCGAAAGCCTTGGCCAGGTCGATGAAGACGGCTGCACAGTAATGTCTTTTATCGATGGCGGTTATGATATCGTTTAGTACCTTGAGCGTGGCTGAGGTGCACCCGTGACCGGCTTGGAAACCGGATTACACAGCGAAGAAAGTACGGTGGGATTCGAGATGGTCAGTGATTTTTTTTTTGTTGACTTGGCTTTCGAAGACCTTAGATAGGCAGGGCAGGATGGATATAGGTCTGTAACAGTTTGGGTCTAGGGTGTCTCCCCCTTTGAAGAGGGGGATGACCGCGGCAGCTTTCCAATCCTTGGGGATCTCAGATGATACGAAGGAGAGGTTGAACAGGCTGGTAATAGGGGGTGCGACAATGGCGGGGGACAGTTTCAGAAATAGTGGGTCCAGATTGTCAAGCCCAGCTGATTTGTATGGGTCCAGGTTTTCCAGCTCTTTCAGAACATCTGCTATCTGGATATGGGTAAAGGAGAAGCTGGGGAGGCTTGGGCGAGTAGCAGCGGGGGGGCCGGGGCTGTTGGCCAAGGTTGGAGTCGCCAGGAGGAAGGCATGGCCAGCCATTGAGAAATGCTTGTTGAAGTTTTCGATTATCACGGATTTATCGGTGGTGACCGTGTTACCTAGCCTCAGTGCAGTGGGCAGCTGGGAGGAGGTGCTCTTGTTCTCCATGGACTTTACAGTATCCCAGAACTTTTTGGAGTTAGAGCTACAGGATGCAAATTTCTGCTTGAAAAAGCTGGCCTTTGCTTTCCTGACTGACTGCATGACTATGACAAACAACTGGCCTAACTGGATGTGGACGGGATGGGAACACGAGGAAGTGGGTAGCCTCACTGGGTCATCCACTAAGTGGGGACTTGGTATGGAACAAATACAGAAGTTCTACACACCAAGTGGGGACTTAGTAGCACTATAACAAAGGAGAGATACGAGCAAACTCACTTAAGAGAAAGCTATAAAGAAAGGTCTCACCAGTCCAGTGGCCAGACTTGTAGCATTCATGCAGATACAAGTACACAGTTGAAATTGGAAGTTTACATACACCTTAGACAAATACATTTAAACTCAGTTTTTCACAATTCCTGACATTTAATCCTAGTAAAAATTCCCTGTCTTAGGTCAGTTAAGATCACCACTTTATTTTAAGAATGTGAAATTTCAGAATAATAGTAGATAGAATGATTTATTTCAGCTTTTATTTCTTTCATCACATTCCCAGTGGGTCAGAAGTTTACATACACTCAATTAGTATTTGGTAGCATTGCCTTTAAAATGCTTATCTTGGGTCAAACGTTTCAGGTAGCCTTCCACAAGCTTCCCACAATAAGTTGGGTGAATATTGGCCCATTCCTCCTGACAGAGCTGGTGTAACTGAGTCAGGTTTGTAGGCATCCTTTCTCGCACAAGCTTTTTCAGTTCTGCCCACACATTTTCTATAGGATTGAGGTCAGGGCTTTGTGATGGCCACTCCAATACCTTGACTTTGTTGTCATTAAGGCATTTTGCCACAACTTTGGAAGTATGCTTGGGGTCATTTGTGACCAAGCTTTAACTTCCTGACTGATGTCTTGAGATGTTGCTTCAATATATCCACATAATTTTTCTACCTTATGATGCCATCTATTTTGCGAAGTGCACCAGTCCCTCCTGCAGCAAAGGACCCCCACAACATGATGCTGCCACCCCCGCGCTTCACGTTTGGGATGGTGTTCTTCGGCTTGCAAGCCTCCCCCTTTTTCCTCCAAACATAACGATGGTCATTATGGCCAAACAGTTCTATTTTTGTTTCATCAGACCAGAGGACATTTCTCCAAAAAGTACGATCTTTGTCCCCATGTGCAGTTGCAAACCGTAGTCTGGCTTTTTTATGCCAGTTTTCTACTGCCGGTACAGGGCACGGAACCCCACCGATCCTTCCCGACTGGACTACGACGTAATCTGCTCGAGTGCCTCTACATCGCGATGTACCCTGAACACCCATCTGCTTGCCGCGGCCCGCTAGCCTGCTAGCCGCGGCCGTCGAGAGCATATCGGACTGTTACTGAATAGATCCATCGGCCAATTTCTTGGGCCACTATACCTATTTTGCCAATTGGACTTGGACCCCTCTGCTACTCGGTACCCGACTAATCCATCACGACTGGTCTATCGACGTCACTGCACGTGGAGGCTAAAACAGACTTTCCTCCGTCGAGAAGTGCCTCTAAGGCCCTTCTACTAGCTTGCTAGCCCCGGCCTGCTAGCTGTCTGAATCACCATGTCTCCAGCCAGCCCAACCACTCACTGGATCCCTATGATCATCCGGCTACGCATGCCTCTCCCTAATATCAATATGCCTTGTCCATTACTGTCCTGGTTAGTGATTGTCTTATTTCACTCTAGAGCCTCTAGCCCTGCTCAATATGCCTTAACCAACCATTTAGTTACACCTCCCACATATGCGGTGACATCACCTGGTTTAAACGTCTCTAGAGACAGTATCTCTCTCATCATTACTCAATTCCTAGGTTTACCTCCAATGTACTCACATCCTACCATACCTTTGTCTGTACGTTATGCCTTGAATCTATTCTAGCACACTCAGAAACCTGCTCCTTTAACTCTCTGTTCAGAACATACTAGACGAACAGTTCTGATAGCCTTTAGCCGTACCCTTATGCTACTCCTCCTCTTGTGATGTAGAGGTTAATCCAGGCCCTGCAGTGCCTAGCTCCATTCCTACTCCCCAGGTCCTCTCATTTGTTCACTTCTGTAACCGTAAAAGCCTTGGTTTCATGCATGTTAGCATTAGAAGCCTCCTCCCTAAATTTGTTTTATTCACTGCTTTAGCACACTCTGACAACCCGGATGTCCTAGCCGTGTTTGAATCCTGGTTTAGTAAGACCACCAAAAACCCTGAAATTTCCATCCCTAACTATAACATTTTCCGACAAGATAGAACTGCCAAAGGGGAAGGTGTTGCAATCTACTGCAGAGATAGCCTGCAGAGTTCTGTCTTACTATCCAGGTCTGTACCCAAACAATTCAAACTTCTACTTTTAAAAATCCACCTTTCCAGAAACAAGTCTCTCACTGTTGCCGCTTGCTATAGTCCACCCTCTGCCCCCTGCTTTGCCCTGGACACCATATGTGAATTGATTGCCCCCCATCTATCTTCAGAGCTCGTGCTGCTAGGTGACCTAAACTGGGACATGCTTAACACCCCGGCCATTCTACAATCTAAGCTTGATACCCTCAATCTCACACAAATTATCAATGAACCCACCAGGTATAACCACAAATCCGTAAACACGGGCACCCTCATAGATATCATCCTAACCAACTTGCCCGCCAAACACACCTCTGCTGTTTTCAACCAAGATCTCAGCGATCACTGACTCATTTCCTGCATCCGTAATGAGTCTGCGGTCAAACGACCACCCCTCATCACAGTCAAACGCTGCCTAAAACACTTCAGCGAGCAGGCCTTTCTAATCAACCTGGCCCGGGTATCCTGGAAGGATATTGATCTCGTCGGTAGAGGATGCCTGGTTATTCTTTAAAAGTGCCTTCCTCACCATCTTGAATAAGCATGCCCCATTCAAAACATGTAGAACCAGGAACAGATATAGCCCTTGGTTCTCTCCAGAACTGACTGCCCTTGACCAGCACAAAAACATCCTGTGGCGTTCTGCATTAGTATTGAATCGCCCCCGTGACATGCAACTTTTCAGGGAAGTTAGGAACCAATATACACAGGCAGTTAGAAAAGCCAAGGCTAGCTTTTTCAAGCAGAAATTTGCATCCTGTAGCACAAACTCAAAAAAGTTCTGGGACACTGTAAAGTCCATGGAGAATAAGAGCACTTCCTCCCAGCTGCCCACTGCACTGAGGCTAGGAAACACTGTCACCACCGATAAATCCACTATAATTGAGAATTTCAATAAGCATTTTTCTACGGCTGGCCATGCTTTCCACCTCGCTACCCCTCCACCCCCCACAGCAACTCGCCCAAGCCTCCCCATTTTTCAATCACCCAAATCCAGATAGCTGATGTTCTGAAAGAGCTGCAAAATCTGGACCCCTACAAATCAGCCAGGCTAGACAATCTGGACCCTCTCTTTCTAAAATTATCTGCCAAAATTGTTGCGTCCCCTATTACTAGCCTGTTCAACCTCTCTTTCGTATCGTCTGAGATTCCCAAAGATTGGAAAGCTACCGCGGTCATCCCCCTCTTCAAAGGGGGATACACTGTAGACCCAAACTGCTACAGACCTATATCAATCCTACCCTGCCTTTCTAAGTTCTTCGAAAGCAAAGTTATCAAATAGATTACCGACCATTTCGAATCCCACCATACCTTCTCCGCTATGCAATCTGGTTTCAGAGCTGGTCATGGGTGCACCTCAGGCACGCTCAAGGTCCTTAACGATATCATAACCGCCATCGATAAGAGACATTACTGTGCAGCTGTATTTATCGACCTGGCCAAGGCTTTCGACTCTGTCAATCACCACATTCTTATTGGCAGACTCAACAGCCTTGGTTTCTCAAGGGATTGTCTCGCCTGGTTCACCAACTACTTCTCTGATAGAGTTCAGTGTGTCAAATTGGAGGGCCTGTTGTCCAGACCTCTGGCAGTCTCTATGGGGGTGCCACAGGGTTCAATTCTCGGGCCGACTCTCTTCTCTGTATACATCAATGATGTTGCTCTTGCTGCTGGTGATTCTCTGATCCACCTCTACGCAGACGACACCATTCTGTATACCTTTGGCCCTTCTTTGGACACTGTGTTCGCTAACCTCCAGACGAGCTTCAATGCCATACAACTCTCCTTCAGTGGTCTCCAACTGCTCTTAAATTCAAGGAAAACCTAAATGCATGCTCTTCAACCGATCACAGCCCGCACCTGCCCGCCCATCCAGCATCACTACTCTGGACGGTTCTGACTTAGAATATGTGGACAACTACAAATACCTAGATGTCTGGCTAGACTGTAAACTCTCCTTCCAGACTCACATTAAGCATCTCCAATCCAAAATTAAATCTAGAATCGGCTTCCTACTTCACAACAAAGCATCCTTCAATCATGCTGCCAAACATACACTCATAAAACTGACCATCCTACCGATCCTCCAACACTCTACTCAACAAATTGGATGCAGTCTGTCACCGTGCCATCCGTTTTGTAACCAAAGCCTCACATACTACCCACCACTGCGACCTGTACGCTCTCGTTGGCTGGCCCTCGCTTCATACTCGTCGCCAAACCCACTGACTCCAGTTCATCTACAAGTCTCTGCTAGGTAAAGCTCCGCCTTATCTCAGCTCACTGGTCACCATAGCAGCACCCATCCGTAGCACACTCTCCAGCAGGTATATCTCACTAGTCACCCCCAAAGCCAATTCGTCCTTTGGCCGCCTTTCCTTCCAGTTCTCTGCTGCCAATGACTGGAACGAACTACAAAAATCACTGAAGCTGGAGACATATCTCCCTCACTAGCTTTAAGCACCAGCTGCCAGAGCAGCTCACAGATCACTGCACCTGTACATAGCCCATCTGTAAATAGCCCATCCAACTACCTCATCCCCATACTGTATTTATTTATTTATTTATCTTGCTCCTTTGCACCCCAGTATCTCTACTTGCACATTCATCTTTCGCACATCTACCATTCCAGTGTTTAATTGCTATATTGTAATTACTTCGCAACCATGGCCTATTTATTGCCTTACCTCCCTTATCCTACCTCATTTGCGCATACTGTATATAGACTTTTCTACTGTATTATTGACTGTATGTTTGTTTATTCCATGTGTAACTCTGTGTTGTTGTATGTGTCGAACTGCTTTGCTTTATCTTGGCCAGGTCGCAGTTGCAAAAGAGAACTTGTGCTCAACTAGCCTACCTGGTTAAATAAAGGTGAAATAAATAAAACATTTAAAAAAGGTACACCTCCAATTGACTCAAATAATGTCAATTAGCCTAACAGAAGCTTCTAAAGCCATGACATCATTTTCTGGAATTTTCCAAGCTGTTTAAAGGCACAGTCAACTCAGTGCATGTAAACTTCTGAACCACTGGAATTGGGATACAGTTAATTATAAGTGAAATAATCTGTCTGTAAACAATTGTTGGAAAAATTACTTGTGTCATGCACAAAGTAGATGTCCTAACCGACTTGCCAAAACTATAGTTAGTTAACAAGACATTTGTGGGGTGGTTGAAAAACAAGTTTTAATGACTCCAACCTAAGTGTATGTAAACTTCCGACTTCAACTGTACATCTATTTTCTTGGACACATTAAAAGCCTATGGTTATAATTTATAATATCATGTGCCAGGATAATACAAAACAGAACATTTCATTGGAACCATTATTTTCATTGTTTCATCTCCGACATAAAATAACACTGTACACTACATGGCCTCAGCAGTAAGTTGAGAGTTCATTGGAAGTGAACACACTACCACTAAATCACTGCGAACAAGTAGTCAGTGAACTTGCTTTCATAAAGCAATTATCCTTTCGACTTCTGTCGTTTTGTCCTCTGTGGTCATCCCGCCTGATAGTTCTGTCTCTTCAATCTCGTCCCAAATGGCACCCTATCACTTATTTAGTGCACTACTTTTGACCAGGGCTGGTCATAAGTAGTGCACTAAATAGAGAATAGGGAGTCATTTAGGACATAGTCATTTAGGACATAACCTCTTTGGTCAGTACTTTGTACTGTCTCCCCAGGCTGATGACAGCGCTGAACATTTCACTGTTTCCTGACACTCCGGGACATACCTTGTTCTCCGTAATTACGAAACGTTAATTCATGCAGTGTGAATAACTAATGAGTGTAAATGTCTAATAATTTATTGAAAGTGTAAGAGAAGTTGAGAAGATACAGCTGGTGTTTTGAAAGATATTGTTTTGAAAGGGATTCTTAAAGGGTTCGAGGTCTGTTATGGAAGTCTTAGAATTGGATCCTTATTAGTTTTTAACATATGTACTGTAGTACCATATCAATATTAGTATCCTGGTGATGCTATTGCTGAATATATATATTTCTCAATGAATCATTAAATTACATTTAACTGAACTTAGCACTATTGTAAATTATTTACTTTCTAATCTGCTAGCTACTTCATTCCAAGGCCACCTTATGTTCTACATTGAAAGTTCTTAGTCATAACTCGATTTTTTGCTTTTCATACCCCTTGAAATCCAACATTAAGGACAAGGGCCTTAAGCAAGGCAGCAGAGGAGTGTGGAAAACATGTCTTATTCGAGTGTTCATAACGAAGACCAGGGTTCATAACCATAATATTTTTCATAACCTGAATCGAATTCTCCTAACCTGCGACGAAAAGTCAAATCTAACGTTAATTTGACAATAGCTGGATTCTTTCTTGTCGTGATTCTCCTTGAGAAACGGCCCAATCGTCTCACACATGCAGGTGATCCGCGCAAACGTCACCCCGATCCTGGCTGATATGTTAATTTAGTTGATAAAATATTTTAAAACAGTGCCTGAATACATTACACTAAAAAAATGACTTTATTTCCATGACTTTGATGTTTATCATTTTCCAAAACTTTTCCAGGCCTGGAAAACACCATTTTAAATTCTATGACTTTCACAGGATTTTCTTGACCTTACAAACCATGTACAATAAGCAGAGCGAATCAAGCGATGGTGCATCGATCCGTAGGTTAATTGTGTCTCTGGAGCCCGATTCAGTGCAGAGTTTCTGTCAATATCTTTATATCTTACCCTGAGGCATACACTGGTTGTGACAGGCAGAGATGTGTGGTGTCAGTTTCTTAAATATTGACGGGGACATTGACTAGGTGGCAGTTCTTATCGAAGCCAAATAACCATGCAAACCAGAGACAAACCAGTATGAAAAAATTGATATTTACTCTCCCCATGAAGGCACATTTAGGAGTCAAGAAAAGCACAAACACAGAAAATCCATTTTGTACATAAAACCAGTTAAAAAGCAAAGAGTTTAGACAACGTCCTAGTATTTCTCTGGTGTAGTTGAATAACTATTGGAGAAAAGTTGTTTACTGACCTCTTGATCTAGTAGTGTTGCATCCCACTACCATGGGACTTCCATGTTTTGGACAACAGAATGTACTACTGCCTGAGGCAGCAGCAACAAATAACAAATGGATTGCCTTCCAAACAAAACCCCAGAGGTCATATACAGCTTTGTGTTTCCTTGTTGCACTCTTCTGTTGTCACTCGAGTAAAACATTTAAAAAAATTGTTTTTCTTGCAAGGGGTGCGTTCACACAGTATAGAACAGAATGGTGATGTTGGACAAACTAAAGAATTGACTTACGATAAACTGAGCTCCAATAAATCACCAGACAAGTCATTTTCAATCAGGAAACACCTTCCAAGGAATCATTCCAATTCGTAGATCAAAGAATGTAATTTCACCCTTCTCCATTTGAAAATCATTGGCCTCCACTAACATGTAAAGTATGTCTACATGTAATAACCTATGTAGCGTTAATGTACAGACAACAATTGTTATATTAACACACACACACACACACACACGTATACATACAACAACAAAAAGTACAAAACATTACAACTTAAGGATTTTAAGGCCCTGATATCTTGGTACATTACAGCTCATTCAGTCCAAAGCCTCCATTGAGTTACATAGGCTAAGTGTGAAATGGACTTTTACGTAAATCCCAAGTTGATGTCAATGAGAGATTTGCATAAATATACGTTACATGCAATGATAAACGTTAAGTTACATGCAATGATCTCAAGATAGCATTTAGCCTGCAGGTAATTCATACAGAAAAAATATTCCCCCCCCTCCCCCAAGTGGTAGGTTGGTGGTTGACGTACTACACCAACTAGCACTGGCTATACTCTCTAAAAACAGGGGTGTCAAACATACGGGGGTCCAATCTGGCCCACAGGTGGTTTGAGTAAATGGCTGTGTTTATAAAAGCAGCCCAATTCTGATATTTGCCCAAATATTGGCAAAAAAAGGTGTACTGACAAATTCAATACACTTTAAAATGACTAATACCAAAAGCGAAAATGTGTAGAAATTATAATGGACCTATAACGGAAATATAACCAATTTTCAGTGACGAACTCCGGACCTGGCAAAATGAGATCCCTGCTCTAAAAAGAGACAAAGCACTATCATTCCCCATTTACAAAACGCCTGCATGTTCATCTAAAAGTAATACAACATCGCATTCTACACATTTACATGACTTGAATACAATTTGTTGAACAACAAATTCAGGATCACAAATAATACTCTCTCAATAAAAAGGAGGACAATCGACAAAATTCAAATAATCAATCATTACTTTAATGAGCTAGTTTTCTACGCTATCTCTAAAACGGCATTTCTTTCTGGGCCTTAGCTGGGGGAAAAAAGTTGATTTAGAAATAAATGATGATTTCCTGTTTTTGAAGGAACAATCCATTTCCGTCGTTCTCTCCATCCAGTTGGCACGTCGGAATGTTTCAACCCATAAAACCTTCCTACACACAAATAATAAAACATAACAAGAAAATTGCATTTGGCTTTTTGACCAATCAGGACGGACAGCTAGCAGCAGAGTAGGAATCCCATTTGGTGAAACGGCTGCCACTTCTGCCCAACCCCCTCTTCCCTCCTCTGGTTCTCCCTCCCCCTAGTTGTCAGTTTAAAGACATGGTGGCTGGGGGATATGGTGCCACCTCACATTGTCCTGGGTGGAAGCTGCTGCTTGTACATGCCCGCCAGGGCCTTGGCGGCGCTCTGGATCATCTGGCGGCGGGACATGCCCGTGAAGGCCTGGTGCCAGTCCGTGCGCGACACATTGGGTACGTTGCGCTCCAGCACCTCGCCTACAGTCACCAGTAGGCCCGACCAGCGAAGGCTGTAGTCCGGCGGGGTCAGGGACTGGGCCTTTGGGGACAGGTGAAAGATAGTGTTCCAATCACTTGACATTTACATGCATTAATTTCACCAACACCTGTTCATACAACCACTCTCCTTACACTGTCTAGTCCATATTCTGTAGACTAACAACAATTTACACTCAACTCAATTCACATTTAATAAATAAACATGATTTAATATTTCGAGACTGCTTAAATTATAACAATTCGGAAAGCAATTTGCTTCAAACCCTTTCACGCTTTTACTTTGAAGCAATGTTCCAATTTCACCAGTTGACACAGCATTGACCGAAAGACTCATTTTCACAGAGTATTAAATCAAGGCAATTAAGTTTACATGATGAAATTCTATTTCAATACAACACCATGCTACAGCTTTGACAGGTCGAATTTTGAAAAGCGGCACTTATGGTACAATGGGTAGCAGCCTGTCGTTACACTGATGGCTTTTCATCCAGAGGGAAAGACTAAAACTCCCCCCCAAAGTTCCATTTGACTTTTTCAATAGACACAAGTGTATGGTATGTGCTAACATTGAGTGCTAACAGCAATCTAACATTGATAACACATGCAACCACATTAAGAGATACAGTAAATATATGTCATTAATTGAGCATCATTGTGTTGTGGGGCAAACTGTACTGTTAACATGAGGGTGCAGTAGAGGCAGCTGTGAGCTCCTACCTGCTGGACGTGCTCCAAGGCCAGTGGCGTAGCCTGAGTGAAGGTCTCAATGTGAATGCCAGCTCCAGGATCCTCCAGGATTAGACAGCCAATGTCAAACCATCTGGAAGGTCACAGAATAACAGCACTGTTAAAGCTGCAATATGCAACTTTTTATTAGGCACACCCATCTAGTACCCGGGTCGGAACACCCTTTGTCTCCAGAACAGCCTGAATTAGTTGGGGAATGAAAGCGTTGCTCAAATGGTATCAAGGGACCTATCGTGTACCAGGAGAACATTCCACACACAATTACACGACTGCCACCAGCCTGTACCGTTGACACCAGGCAAGATGGGGCCATGGACTCATGCTGCTTGCGCCAAATCCTGACACTGCCATCAGCACAACACAACAGGAACCCGGGATCCGTCTGACCAGGCAATGTTTTTCCCACACCTCAATTGTCCAGTGTTGGTGATCGCGTTTCTTGTTTTTCTGATGAAACAGAAAACCGGGTGTGGTCTTCTGCTGCAATAGCACATCCGTGACAAAGACCGACATGTTGTGCGTTCTGAGATGCCGTTCTACACACCAGTTGTACTGTGCCATTATTTGCCCGGATGTGGCCCGCCTGTTAGTTTGCACGATTCTTGCTTTTCTCCTTCGACATCTCATCAATGAGCTGTTTTCACCCACAAGACTGCTGCTGACTGGATGTTGTTTGTTGAACCATTCTCTGTAAATGCTAGACACTGTCACACATGAAAATCCCAGGAGGCCGGCCGTTTCTGAGATACTGGAACTAGCGCGCCTAGCAGACGATCATACCACGCTCTGTCACTTAGAATAGGCAAAACAAGTGACCTAACGTTCAATGGAACAGTAACTGAATGCCCGTCAGCCTGCTTTATATAGCAAGCCACGGCCAGACGACTTACTGTCTGTAGGAACAAACCATTTGTGTGAACGGGGCGATGTACCTAATAAACTGAGTGTAGATCTGTCATTCTCATTGAAAGCAAGTCTGTATGTGTATTATTTCTATACTTTGTTCTTAAGTGAAGTTTTTGCATCTTTTACACCAGCTTCAAACAATTGAAAAAATACTGGAAAATATATTTCACAGAGGTTTAGATGGCACAATGATAATCTACACTATACTTGCTTGTTGTGTCAAACTGAAATTAGACAAACTTAGAATTCTTGCAACCAGGAAATGGTAGAGCAATTTCTACACATTGCACCTTTAAGCATGGCGTATGCATCACAATGCAGGCAAGACAGATCATGACAAGAGTGAAACTAACCAATAAGCAGACAATGAGCAAATCACACTTTTGGATTTAGGTTGACAGGAAGTAGTAGGGAAGGGAGGGGGAACCATTAACTAAATAATATGGTCCATCAATTGCAACCCTCTGACAAAGCAAGGCAGTGAGCAGCACCGAATACTGGATGGGGATATTCCAGACTAGCAATAACATACCTGATACAACTAACAGCCACACCTTCACCTGCTCGACTGACAACATGAACACAACCCTGGTCTTATTAACTGTCAATGCTCCTCCATATAGTATTCTACCCTTGTGATGACAATCTTATTCGGTTCATTGGCCCTTATTCTAGCGGAGTCAAACGACTGGGAGCTGGTCTAAGCTATAAAGGCTGCGTTTACACAGGCAACCCAATTCTGATCTTTTTCCACTAATTGGTCTTTCGACCAATCAGATTAGCGCTTTTGCAAATAATTGGGCAAAATATCTGAATTTGGTTGCCTGTGTAAACACAGCCATTTTATCCTTGGCTTGGCCCGCAACATTCTTGTCCTTGGCTTGGATTGCAACATTCTGTTCATTTGAGGAAGCCCTCAGGGAGGTTGAGCCACTCTGCTACTTGGTGATAAAAAGGTAAAGGCATTCAAGGTCGAGGTCAGAAGAGCTCATCTGTTTTAATGCCCTAAAGCACATTACTGGCCGTGTGGGGAGATCAGCAGTCTAGCTAAACTGCACAGGTCTCATAGTTGATTTTCTGAGGGGGAAATGGGAGATTTGACACGTGTAGCAAGGTGAGGTGAGGTATGTTAGATTACTAGAGCCTTCTGGGGACATTGGGTTGTTATCTGATTTCTGAAAAAGTCTGTCAAGGCTCATGCTTTTCGACCCTGCCAGAGCGCACCACACCCTAGCTCAGTATCTTCCAAATATGGGGCGAGAGAAAAGGGAAGCTTGGCTATTGAAGTCACAATCAGTTGACCGATTTTGGCCTGAAAGCAATAGTCTATATCTTAAAATTGCGATTTTGTGGTACTGTATCAAATAAATTCAGACTAATAAAACAAAAAAATGGTAGAAGGATTTCAAGAAAAATGCATTTTCAAAAATGTATTAGTAAAGTTCCAGAATGATAATTTTTTTATAAAAAAACTAATTGCAATACATACGTAGCATTATGTAACCATATAAGATATGCCACGGTGTTGTCAAATGCAGTCTGACTGCTTTGTTATATAGACTACAGGCTGTTATGATAGTTAAAGCCACATTTCTTAGTCCTTAAAGGGGTACCCCAGTGTTTGACTTTGGGGTCATTGTTGTTCACGTTGTATATAAATGACATTGAATATACTGTTAACACCTGTAACATTCATCTCTACGCAGATGACAGTTATTTATTCCTGTGCCTCTTCAGGTCAGCAGGCCATTTGTGACCTTCAGCATGATTCCGACTCAATCCCCCCCAAAATCCCTTACTGAGATTAAATTACTGTTAACTGCAAATAAAACCAAGTTTATTCTGTTCTCTAGGTCTCGTAATGTTGATCCCGAGGAGTTGCGTATTTGCACTTCAAATGGAGCAAGTTTTTCACTAAGTACTTGGGTATCTGGAATGATGATGAATTGTCTTTTGAGACACACATTGAAAACTTTACAAAGAAGCTGAAATCTATTTTTTTATTATATAGAAATAAATCCTGCCTCTGTTTAAACAACGCTGCTCCCTGTAACAGACTATGGTGACATTTATATGCACGCGGCAGCCTCTGTTTTGAAACCATTGGACTCAGTATTCAATTCAGCAATACATTTTATCACTGGGGACAGTTTTAGGACTCATTGTCTTATTTACAAACATGTGGGATGGACCTCTGTAAGAAGAGAGCTGCACTCTTATTTACTTACATAGCAGTCTTGCAGAAACTTCCTCTGTACATTACTTCATTGATTCAATTTAGACGTACAAATTACCAAACCCGTTCTCAGGGATGGATAACTCCGGAGATCCCTTTAGTCGCCACAGAATTAGGAAAATCTGCTTTTAGTTTTGCCCCTTGTGGAACTTTCAGGCATTTCAAATGATTGATTGGAGACTTATGTTACAGAATGCCATTGCATTTCTTAAATCTGTTTAATGTTGTGTATGCGTTTTATAGTGTGTTTTATTTGGAATGATTATGTAGGGCTGTTGTGCTTTATTTATGTTTGTTTGTAAATGTATACAAGGCTCTCTTGTAAAATAGTATTATTTTAATGTGACTCTAAATAAATGTTAATATATATACACATTTTCTGTAAATCTATCATCTTAAACATAATCTTTGATATTTTAATTAAACAAATGAAATGCTCTTGGAAGAGGTAAGAATGAGCATTTCAGAAAGAAAAAAATTACAGCTTAATAAAGTAAAGATAATTAATAGGAGGTGCACACAGAAAGAATATTCAAATTCACATATGAAAAAATGTATCATTTCCTTCTCATTGATTGATATAATCCTTGGCGTAAACATTAATTTCAAATCATTCCAAAATTATAATCCATTTTAAAAGGGATAATGGGAAAGCTTACGAAACAGCATTCATTATCTATGATGAGGTTTTTGGACCCAATGGTACATATGAGGGGAGATAAGCAGGCTGTTTGAGAGAGTTGCACAAGTGTGTAACAAGGGAGATTAAAAATAGAAAAAAAGCTAACTTGGTCATTCGAACACGTTCTTACATAGGAGGCAGCTGGCGATGTGTGTGTGTGTGGAATGCTGGGAGTGTGTACAGTGAAATGAGTGAGTGCGAGAGGGTGTGTGTGTGTGCATGCGTGCGTGCGTGAATGAGGGTGTATGAAAGTGAGTGTATGAAATGCATGTGTGTGAAATGTGTGTACAGGGGATTTGAGATTTAAGGGGTCTTTTCTCCTACTGTGCTTACTTGTCGGGGAAAAGCTCTGCGATGAAGTTCTCCACAGAGACCACGGGTTGCTTCTCGTGGATGACGCCCGCCCGCCGCAGGCTGTCGATGCGCTCCTGGGCCCCCTGTGGAGACAGACACACCTCAGAATCAGGCAGAACTAATTTATCAATAATAAAGACGTTTATTTGAGCAACTGCAAGGAAGATCACTCCCTCAGGAAGAACCCGGAGAGTAACTTCCAGGACACAGGAAAGGAACTCAGGATATACCGGAGTGGATCTCAAAGATTTTACAATCACAGTCTTTACATACTTAATCTACACAAAGAGCTGCTTACCCCTCCAAGGGGGAAGAAAGCTTATAAAAGAGATAAGGGGTAATTGGCTCCACTTCCTTAGAAAAAGAAAACAAATGAGAACAGGTTCTAGCCAGTTCTCACAGCCTATATGTCTAAGATAGGCTTTAAAGATCCTATCACGCTAACCAGAGGAAAGTAGATTTCCGCCTGGCTAGGCTTTTAGTGCCCTATAGATAATGAGCCAGTAGTAAATTACTCCTCTGTGCGGTTTGTAAAGAGGTTACTGGACAGATGTGCAAAATTAGCAGTGAATAGCACTACTCAACTCAAGCATTTACATAGCATTAGGCTGTGTAAAACGGTTTTGCGCCAACAAGTGGAAGAGACCCATCGCTGGATATGCGCAAGTCAGACCACACACACGTTGCCCGCCACCATCCAGCCTGTTGCCAAACATCTCTCTTGTGGTGAGACATCAAGAATCAAAAGGAAATGCACACACACAAAACACTTCTCTGGATGACTTAACACTGACCAGAGTGTTTACCGCATGCAGTAGAATGAGCTCAAGGCATTTTCAATACAAAGCTTGTTGCTGCAGTATAACAGCATTTGTCAGCCTGGGTCTGAGGTGCTTTACATGGCACTGTACGTAAACCAGAGTACCCCTGTGTCTGTTTGTTGATTCTTAAGGAGTTTCCTTCACTGAGAAGATGATGCATTGCTGCCTAAATAGAACTGGACACAAACACCATCTGCTTCCATAGAGAACAGATGTGTGAGGATAGCGTTTAAGACCAATGGATACCTGTTTGTTAAAACACACTAAGGGCTGGGAATTGCCAGGAACCTCACGATACGATTTCTATTGCGATTCAACACTAATTTCATTCTGATTCCATGGTTTAAACATATTGCTCACCATATGTCTGCTGCAGAGGGAGAAGAGAGAGCCATGAGAAAACAAGTTGATCAGTCATTGAAATAAGGGCTGAAAACAAATGGGCTTCCTATTTAAAAACTAGATGTAGAACAAGCTATGAATGAAAAATACTGTAGTTTTTGGTGCAGGTACAGCCAACTTGAGCAAAAATAATTTTGCGATACGATAGCCAAAAATAATATCCCCATATATAACTGCTGTTTTCAAAGTATTTCTGCTGTTTTGTTTCATAGCTCGTAAAATGTATCTCACCAAGTCAAAGAACTACGAATCCTATCGCACCTCACGCAGCAACACCGCCTGGCTGGGGGCTGTGCGCACGTGAAGAGCTGAGTGAAAGATTCATTTTTAGAAGTGATAATTTACTTGAAGCAAAAGAGACTTAGTCCTTATGTTTCTTTGGCTATTTACATTGTTTTGTTCACAAGCTAGGTTGTTTCTCCATGTTTGAATTTCAACTGCTAGGGAAGACAACACTTTCTACTAGTCAGACTCAAATCCCACAGGCACAAACATGACTAGTGACGTTACTACAACATACCACATTACTTCTTACCAGTAATACTTTTTAAAAATAGATTTAAAAATCTACCTGCCATAATGGCTGGTAGACCAAAAAGTTTATTTTATGGCCCGACCCCAGTTGTAGCTGAATATAATCTTATCGCTGTCAGTGACTACTGGTGTCCTATTACATGGCAGCACATTCACAGTCTAAGGGTATCCTTTCTACATGAACACATTTGTTACATTGTTGCTAGAATTTGAGTACTAATGACTTCAGTAAATAGGTGTGACAGAAGTGGGATTTTTTAAATATCCAAAACCTGAGCATTAACGTATGTTTTCAATATAGTCTAGATACAGTATACTGTATATATATATAATGTATAAAGAACTGCAATACATACACAGATCACACTTTAAACAAACTATAAAGGCTTTATATATATATATATGTCTTCATTAGCACTAATACATAAAAAATGCACACCAGTGTCTGAGCTATTGGGAACGTGATAGACAGCTGACCTTGACTCCGGCTGCGTAGCCAACGGGCTGCGGGGCGATGTTGGACTGGCCGGCCTCCCCGGTCACCATGGCCATGCCAAACACCTCTTGGAAGGCATCTCTCACTGCCCCCACCTTCACCTCTTTGTCTGATGTCACCACGATGTCCAAGTCCCCGCCCGACTCTAAAAAAACACAGACACAGTTAATACAGGAATAATCTCATTCCCAGACACTTCCCCCCAAATGTGCGATGTCTGGTGGACCAGACTTTATTTACCAACCAGCCATCCATCTCACACAACACCTTCCCCCTAACCCTACCCCGTACAACAAGTTCCTGCCTGGGTCCTGCCTCCATTAAACTCACTCACTTCTCTACATCAATCCTCACAATCTTTTATTTTTAATCATTCTAATTCATTATATATTCTATGAGCCCTATACCCCTGAAACCATTGATAGTCCAGAGAAATGTTGCCATCAGATTGACAGACATTCCACTGAGAACTCGATCACTCTGTATTCAACTGCTGAAAATGCAATTGAGTCGCTAATGCCAATGTGTGTAGCCTATATTGTTAAATCATGCCTGTTTGTGTCTCATGGTTGACTTGCCCGGATCATTGTACCGCTGCCTGTTTGCCTGGACATCTCAATAGAAAAAGAGAGCTGGTACATTTTAAAGGCAGTGCTCATCCAATCCTGAACCTGGAGACTCAGTGTGTAGACTTTGGCTTTTGGTGCATCAGAATGAACACCACCTGATTTAACTGACAACCAGGGATGTAGTGCTGCCGTAGCGGGAGGTCCTCACTTTTTCCCAATTTGAGACGACCCAGAGATGCATGGTAAAAATACACTACATGACCAAAAGTATTTGGACACCTGCTTGTCAAACATCTAATTTCAAAATCATGGGCATTAATATGGAGTTGGTTGCCCATTTGCTACTATAACAGCCTCCACTCTTCAGGGAAGGCTTTCCACTAGATGTTGGAACATTGCTGTGTGGATTTGCTTCCATTCAGCCACAAGAGCATTAGTGAGGTCGAGCACTGATGTTGGGCGATTAGGCAAGGCTCGCAGTTGGCATTTCAAAGGTGTTCGATGGGGTTGAGGTCAGGGCTGTGTGCAGGCCAGTCAAGTTCTTCCACACCGATCGACAAACCATTTCTGTATGGACCTCGCTTTGTGCACAGGGGCATTGTCATGCTGAAACAGGAAAGGGCTTTCCCCAAACTGTTGCCACAAAGCTGGAAGCACAGAATCGTCTAGAATGTCATTGTATGCCCTAGTGTTAAGATTTCCCTTCACTGGAACTAAGGGGCCTAGCCAGAGCCATGAAAATTAAAAAGTCCAATGGCGCCGAAATTTACACCACTCCAGCCGACACTTGGCTTTGCACATGGTGATCTTATGCCTGTGTGCGGCATAACTTTCACTTCTCACAATGATGCTGGTTTAGTAAAGTTAGATAAAAGCTGAATCAATGTCTTGCAAGATCACATATGTAAAATATGAATGAATCATTAGTCTAACAGACCCAAATATAATAGCATATAGGCCCTACTGTAGCACAGTAGGCCTATAATATGTTAAACCAAAAACACCACCTCAGTCAATTCTTATCTGAAGCTGGACAGTAACATTTGTTTCCTCATGCGGCCAAAACGCAACAGCGCGCCCCGCAGGAAATAGTTTGGTTTAAACAGAAAACACTTAAGAAAGGCTTAGAGTTTGCATGCAGTTTGACAGGAAAAACATGACCAAAAAAAATCTAGCACGATTGACTGTGATAATGGGCTATTTTGAAATTAGTTAGTGTATGCCCAACTGTGTTTGAGGGTATTAAAAATTTAAAAAAATCTTGAGATAAGATGTGTGGGCATAGGCAGATGTTGCAATTGGAGGATGCATTTTTATCTATAATAATATTCAATAGGCTACATCTGTGGGTACAACCTGACTGAAATGATAACATTTCATTGTTAAATGTTAAAGCTGGAATGAAAAAAAAGACTGCACACCCAGTGGGTTTACAGCAGTGGTGGAAAAAGTACCCAATTGTAAGAGTAAAAGTAAAGATATCTTAATAGAAAATTAAAGTAAAAGTGAAATACTACTAGAGTAAAATTCTAAAAGTATTTGGTTTTAAATATAAGCAAGTATCAAAAGTAAATGTAATTGCAAAAATGTACTTAAGTATCAAAAGAAAAAGTATACAACATTTCAAATTCCTTACATAAAGCAAACAGAAGGGAAAGTTATTTATTTTACAGTTAGCCAGGGACACACCAACAGGTAGTCAGGATGACCAGGGATAAGTACGTGAATTGGACCATTTTCCTGTCCTGCTAAGCATTCAAAATGTAACGAGTACTTTTGTGTGTCAGGGAAAATGTATGTGTCACGTTCCTGACCGGTTTTCTGCTATTTTGTATGTGTTTGACGGTCAGGGCGTGAGTTTGGGTGGGTAGTCTATGTTATATGTTTCTATGTTTGTATAAGGGTGACCTGATATGGCTCTCAATTAGAGGCAGGTGGTTTTCATTTCCTCTGATTGAGAGTCATATTAAGGTAGGTGTTTTCACACTGTTTGTTTGTGGGTGGTTGTCTCCTGTGTCTGTGTCAGTGTATGTTACGCCACACGGGACTGTTTTCGGTTTTATTTGTTTGTTCGTTTTATGTAGTCAGTTTTCCTGTTATTGAGTTCTTCACGTTATATGTAAGTTCGTGTCCAGGTCTGTTGACTGCGTTTGTTATTTTGTAAATTCTCAAGTGTTTCGTGTTCGTCTATCATTTAAATAAATTCATTATGACTGCATACCTCGATGCATATTGGTCCGACCCATGCATCTCCTCTTCAGACGAAGAGGAGGAGAGCAGCCGTTACAGTATGTAGTAAAAAGTACATTATTTTCTTAAGGAATGTAGTAAAGTAAAAGTAGAAAAAAATATAAATAGTAAAAGTAGATACCCCCCAAAAACGACTTAAGTAGTACTTTAAAGTGTTTTAACTTAAGTAATTAACACTACTGGGTTTACAGCACCAGGATTAAAAGAAAAACAGTTGAGGGTTTTTATTTAATGTAGTACAAGGTCAAAAGAAAGAAAATGTAGTTTAAAACAGTCAAACAATAATGAGTAAACAAGGCGCTTACCCATTATCGATTCGCTATATCCATGAAGGAGAGTGCATGCTAGCCCAAGACGAGTATGAAAATCAAGAGACTCAACAAGCGATTTTATCCTGTACGTCCCGCAAGGAACATTTAGACTTAAGTCAGTGGCAAGTTCTTATTTAGAGGAGGAGCTTTTCTGTGATTTTATTAATCTGGCAGTGATTGGGAGTCCCATAGGGCGGCGCACAATTGGCCCAGCGTCATCGGGGTTTGGCTGGTGTAGGATGTCATTGTAAATAAGAATTGGTTCTTAACTGACTTGACTAGTTAAATAAAAACATTCTGGCACCAGCACACATTGTTTGCATCCCAAATGGCACCATATTCCCTACATAGTGCACTACTTTTGTCCAGGGCCCATAGGAATAGGGTGTGACTTGGGACACACCCATTGGGCTATAATGGATAAGCTTCATCCCAATCCCCCACCCTTCTCCCCAAAGTGTGCGCTCGTACACTTCCTGTAATGGATTTCAAAGCAAGGGATTTATGTAAGCATTGGCTAGCTAGAGTGCGTTTTCAAATGGGTTGGGCTCAATTAAAATGTAAGTAAATTCAGGAAGTTATTTTTTGGGGGGAGAAAAAAAGAAGAAATTGCTTCTCCTTTTCGGTTTATTGAGAAGTACGTTTTTTTCAATTTACTAAATTGGAATTTCAGTTCCTGAATTGAATAACCCAAACCCTAGTTCTACCACTGTTAAATGAATGATAAATGTTGTTGACTTACTGATGTATGGCGCCATGCCCGGGTCCAGAGTGGTGATCATGGATTCCACTGAGTGCTTGGTTTTATCCAGGACCGTCTTTACCATGTGGTTACCTGCCACGCCCTGAGGATGGACACACACAGTTAAAACATGTTCTAAGGCTGGATGTCATTTGCATCCCCTTAATTGACTGGTTGAAATTTTATTTATTTTATTTCACCTTTATTTAACCAGGTAGGCTAGTTGAGAACAAGTTCTCATTTGCAACTGCGACCTGGCCAAGAATAAAGCAAAGCAATTTAACACATACAACAACGACTTACACATGTAATAAACAAAACATAGTCAATAATACAGTAGAAAAATAAGTCTATATACAATGTGAGCAAATGAGGTGAGATAAGGGAGGTGAAGGCAAAAAAAAGAGGATATAAGACGTTATGCTAATTAGTGTGACAATGAATGCGCTAATGACCCAAGCTAATTAGTGTCATAGCTCATTACTTCTACAGGTGGTTAAGGAAATTAAGTTAGGCTAAGTGACTGTTTCAAAGTACCATTTTTACTCTGTATCTCAGTTGTTTCAAAAGCATTCTAATGTAACTGAATAAAAACATACCATCATTAACTCATGAGTCCGTACACCAGGGGTGGTTTCAGGACAAAACAAAGTTGAGGGAACCCTGAACAGTTCCAATTGTTGAACCAACAGCTTGTGAGCGTTTGTGCCTGCCTGCCCGACTACCTGCCAGTGTGCAATGTGCATGTAATCCCAAACAAGACTGGATGGCAGGGTTTCCGTTAGCCTGTAAAAGCCAGGCATTTGGCCGATAAAAAAAAAGCTGATAAATTTGGCAGTGGCCAATTATCCGGGATAATGCTTTTTAGCCTATTCGTTGATGTAAATACCAGTCGATGTAAATACATTTGACTGGTCATGCTTATCTACAGGTAATTTTGCATCATTTTGAGGAATTAAATCGGCGTGTGTGTACAATACAGTGCATTCTTAAAGTATTCAGACCCCTTCACTTCATACACATTTCGTTACAGCTTTATTCTAAAAGGGATTATATTTAAAAAAAATCCTCAACCTATGCACACAATACCACCTACGGACAAAGCGAAAACAGGTTTAGAATTTTTTGCTAATTTATTCAAAATAAAAAATAGAAATAGCTTACTTACATAAGTATTCAGACCCTGTGCTATGAGACTCGAACTTGAGCTCAGGTGCATCCTGTTTCCATCGATGTTTCCACCTGTGGTAAATTCAATTGATTGGACGTGATTTGGAAAGGTACACCTGTCTATATAAAAAGGTCCAACAGTTGACAGTTCCGGTCAGAGCAAAAACCAACCCATGGAGGTCAAAGGAATTGTCCGTAGACCTTCGAGACAGGATTGTGCCAAGGCACAGATCTGGGGAAAGGTACCAAAAAATGTCTGTAGCATTGAAGGTGCCCAAGAACACAGTGGCCTCTATCATTCCGAAATGGAAGAAGTTTGGAACCACCAAGACTCTTCCTAGAGCTGGCCGCCTGGCCAAACTGAGCAATCAGGGGAGAAGGGCCTTGGTCAAGGAGGTGACCAACAACCCGTCACTGACAGAGCTCCGGAGTTCCTCTGTGGAGATGGGAGAACCTTCCAGAATGACAACCATCTCTGCAGCACTCCAAAAATCAGGCCTTTATGGTAGAGTGGCCAGACAGAAGCCAATCCTCAGTAAGGCACATGACAGCCAACTTGGAGTTTGCCAAAAGGCACCTAAAGGACTCTCAGAACATGAAAAACAAGATTCTCTGGTCTAATGAAACCAAGATTGAACTCTTTGGCCTGAATGACAAGCTTCACGTCTGGAGGAAACCAGGCACCACTCATCACCTGGCCAATACCATACCTACGGTGAAGGATGGTGGTGGCAGCATCATGCTGTGGGGATGATTTTCAGCAGCAGGGACTGGGAGATTAGTCAGGATCGAAAACTTGCTCCAGAGTGCTCAAGACCTCAGACAGGGGCGAAGGTTCACGTTCCAACAGGACAACGACCCTAAGCACACAGCCAAGACAACGCAGGAGTGGCTTCGGGACAAGTCTCAATGTCCTTTAGTGGCCCAGCCAGAGCCCAGACTTGAACCCGATCGAACATCTCTGGAGAGACTTGAAAATAGCTGATGCTCCCCATCCAACCTGACAGAGCTTGAGAGGATCTGCAGAGAAGAATGGGAGAAACTCCCCAAACACTGGTGTGCCAAGCTTGTAGCATCATACCCAATAAGACGCAAGGCTGTGGTCACCGCCAAAGGTGCTTCAACAAAGTACTGACTAAAGGATCTGAATACTTATGTAAAATGTTTATTTCAGTGTTCATTTTTAAAATAAATCTGCAAAAATGTCTAAAAACCTGTTTTTACTTTGTCATTATAGGGTATTGTGTGTAGATTGATGAGGAAATAAAAACAATTTAATCCATTTTAGAATAAGGCTGTAACGTAACAAAATGTGGAAAAAGTGAAGGGGTCTGAATACTTTCCCGAATGCACTGTATGAGGCTCGTCTTACATTTGCTTCAAAGTAGAGGTCGACCGATTAATCGGAATGGCCGATTAATTAGGGCCGATTTCAAGTTTTCATAACAATCAGAAATCGGTAACCTTTATTTAACTAGGCAAGTCAGTTAAAGAACACATTCTTATTTTCAATGACGGCCTAGGAACGATGGGTTAACTGCCTTGTTCAGGGGCAGAATGACAGATTTTTACATTGTAAGCTCAGGGATTCAATCTTGCAACCTTACGGTTAACTAGTCCAATGCTCTAACCACCTGCCTCACGAGGAGCCCGCCTGTTACGCGAATGCAGTAAGAAGCCAAGGTAAGTTGCTAGCTAGCATTAAACTTATCTTATAAAAAAACAATCAAAATCACTAGTTATAACTACACATGGTTGATGATATTACTAGTTTATCTAGCGTGTCCTGCTTTGCATATAATCGATGCAGTGGTATATGCAACCGTTTGGGCCGCCTGGCTCATTGCGAACTAATTTGCCAGAATTTTACGTAATTATGACATTGAAGGTTGTGCAATGTAACAGGAATATTTAGACTCATGGATGCCACCCGTTAGATAAAATACGGAACGGTTCCGTATTTCACTGAAAGAATAAATGTTTTGTTTTTGAGATGATAGTTTCCGGATTCGACCACATTAACCTGTTTGGGATAGGGGGCAGCATTTTCACTTTTGGATAAATAGCGTGCCCAGAGTGAACTGCCTCCTACTCAGTCCCAGATGCTAATATATGCATATTAGTAGTAGTATTGGATAGAAACACTCTGCCATTTCTAAAACTGTTTGAATGATGTCTGTGAGTATAACAGAACTCATATGGCAGGCAAAAACCTGAGAAGAAAATCCAAACAGGAAGTGGGAAATCTGAGGTTTGTAGTTTTTGAACTCACCCCTATCGAATACACAGTGGGATATGGGTTAATTTTCACTTCCTAAGGCTTCCACTAGATGTCAACCCTCTTTAGAACGTGGTTTCAGGCTTCTCATGTGAAGGGGGGGCGGATGGGAGCTGTTTGAGTAAGGGGTCTGCCTACAGCCTCGTTCTCAGTCACGCACTTTCACTTGAGAGTTAGCTCTCGTTCCATTGTTTCTCTACAGACAATGGAATTCTCCGGTTGGAACATTATTGAACTTTTATGATAAAAACCATCCTAAATATTGATTCTATACTTAGTTTGACAAGTTTCTTCGACCTGTAATATAACTTTTTGGAACGTTTCGTCCGAATGGACCAGATGGATTTGTTTGGATTTGTTTACCAAACGCCCTAACAAAAGAAGCTATTGGACATAAATGGACATTAACGAACAAAACAAGCATTTGTGGAATTGCGATTCCTGGGAGTGCATTCTGATGAAGATTATCAAAGGTAAGTGAATATTTATATATGAATAATGTTGACTACCCAACATGGCAGATATTTCTCTGGCTGGTTTGGGCTCTGAGCGCCGTTCTCAGATTATGCTTTTTCAGCCAAGTTTTTTTATTTATTTTTATCTGACACAGCGGTTGCATTAAGGAGAAGTGTATCTAAAGTTCCATGCATAACACTTGAATTTTCATCAACATTTATAATGAGTATTTCTGTGAATTCATGTGGCTCTCTGCAAAATCATAGCATGTTTTTGAACTACTGAACATAACACACCAATGTAAAATGAGATTTTTGGATATAAATATGCACTTTATCGAACAAAACATACATGTATTGTGTAACATGAAGTCCTATGAGTGTCATCTGATGAAGATCAAAGGTTAGTGATTTATTTTCTCTATTTGAGCTTTTTGTGACTCTTCTTTTTGGCGGGAAAAATGGCTGGGTTTTTCTGTGACTTGGTGGTGTCCTAACATAATTGTTTGTGGAGCTTTCGCTGTAAAGCATTTTTGAAATCAGACACTGTGGCTGGATTAATGAGAATTGTATCTATAAAATGGTGCCTAATACTTGTATGTTTGAGAAATTTGATTTATGAGATTGGCTGTTGGCGAGGGGTTCCGCTAGCGGAACGGGGTTAATGACCTAAGGTTAATGACCTAAGGCTCGTATTTCTGGTTAATGACCTAAGGCTCGTATTTCTGGGTGTTATGTTATAATTAAGTCTATGATTTGATAGAGCAGTCTGAGCGATGGTAGGCACCAGCAAGCTATTAAGCATTCATTCAAACAGCACTTTCGTGCGTTTTTCCAGCAGCTCTTCGCAATGCTTCAAGCATTGCGCTGTTTATGACTTCAAGCCTTTCAACTCCCGAGATTAGGCTGGTGTAACCAATGTGAAACGGCTAGCTAGTTAGCGGGGTGCGCGCTAATAGCGTTTCAAATATCACTTGCTCTGAGACTTGGAGTAGTTGTTCCCCTTGCTCTGCATGGGTAACGCTGCTTCGAGGGTGGCTGTTGTCGATGTGTTCCTGGTTCGAGCTAGGGTAGCGGCGAGGAGAGTGATGGAAGCTATACAGTTACAATGGCAATAAAAGTGCCTATAAGAACATACAATATTCAAAGGTATTATTCATTATTTATTTGAGGCTAAATTGATTTGTTGAAAGGGCACTGCACATGCGAGCTGTTTCATGTGACAGAGATGAAAATATCTGTTAGATATTTAGAGAGGTTTAATAGGACACTTTGAAGTAGAAGTTTTGATTTTTCAACACCAATACCGATTTATTGGAGGACCAAAAAAAGCCGATGTCGATTTTTATTTGTAATAATGACAATTACAACAATACTGAATGAACACTTATTTTAACTTAATATAATACATCAATAGTGTTTTTCCGCTAATTGCATTACGGAACGAACATTCGCACGTAGCCTACCGCCTCAATGTGAGGATAAAGTTTATCAAGATTTTAAGCTAAACATTCTGATCTGTTGCATCAGATTCATTGCTATAAAAAATAAACTAAATATGGAGCCTAGGCCTACTGGTTTTATGACTTTGGGATCCATCTTCCCACAACTGTCCCAGAGGCTGTTTGGAATAGGCTATTTATTTATTTATTTATTTATTGACAAGCTGACCAATAGAATAGGTAAACTTTTCTATTCTGGGGGATAGTGATTTTGCTGTTCGTTACTCATCTTGTTGGCTGAGGAAAAGTAAACGTGGACAGTTCAAACATGTTCAAAGTGCACATCAGAATTCGGGTTGAAGGACTGCAAATAGTTGCACACTCAACAATGTTCTGTTAATATAATGACCATAATCTAAACGTGATCTGTCATTCTGAGCAGCGTGGGTGGACACCCTAATCAGGTTACACACCCAATGCATATGGGTCCGGCAGATTTCTCAAAATGTCTGGTAAATTAAAACGTTGCCGGTCAAATGTACGGCGCAACATTTTCCTAACAGAAGCCCTGCTGGATAAATACCCTTAGGCCTTATTCCCAGTAGAGACTGGATGGATACAATTAGGCCTTATTATCAGACAAGCTGTGCTCCTGATCGCAACCGTCTCCCTAACTGTCTGAGGCATACCACAGTCCTCCTTGCCAGCCAGCCAGATGAATAGGAGGAAGAAGACCTGAAATGGCACCCAATTCCCTTTATAAGGCACTTAATTTGGCCAGAGCCCATTGAGAATAAGGAGCCCTTTGGGCTGCAGCCCTGGATATTACCAGACGTACTGGTCATCTAACGCAACACTGATAGCATTAGCAGACAATTTATGGGTGTAGTCCAGGAAAGTGTTTCCCCAATACAGGCTGTTGCGTATTGAGCGACTGGAGATTTGGTTCTGGCAGTACATTGACTGAAGGTTTATCATACAAAATGGGTTTGTGACGTGTTTGTGCCAAAATGGATGCGTTTACACAGGCAGCCCCACTTCTGATCTTTTGCCCAATTATTGTCAAAGTAGCAGATCTGATTAGGCAAAATAATTGGGCTGCCTGTGTAAAAGCAGCCTAAATTACATTTGGACCGTGAGTGTTTTATGAAGTAGACTTAAAGGGATTTAGTTCAATGTCAAGGGGCCGGTTTCCTCGGACACAGATTATACCTAGTACGCGACTCAATTCAAATTCGAAAAAGCATGACTTTTGTTGTGTAGGCGTCATCAGTGTCTGGGAAACAGGCTGGGGAAAGATCACTTGTTTTTTTCTCTCTGTGACGGAAAAAAGAGACAAGGAACTGTTTAATATGCTGGAAAGGTGTTTGCAAAACTCAGTGCAAAGACATGATATTAATCTGAATGCCTGATAACGCGTTTCAACCGGATGTATGCTATTCTGCTTTAGAAGAACAAAGAACTCATGTATCAAGTCAAATCTTGTCACATGCGCCGAATACAACAAGTGTAGACTTTACCGTGAAATGCTTACTTACGAGCTCTTTCCCAACAATGCAGAGATATAAAGTAAGAAAAATGTGCCAAAAACGAACAAGGAAATAGTAACGCAATAAAATAACGAGACTTTCTACAAGGAGTACCGGTACCGAGTCAATGTGCAGGGGTACGAGGTAGTTGAGGTAATATGTACATGTATGTAGGGATAAAAGTGTCTAGACAGTCAGGATTGATAATAAACAGAGTGGCAGCAACGTATGTGAAGAGTGAAAGTGTGTTTGTGTGAGTGGCGTCAATATGAGTGTGTGTGTTGGAGTGTCAGTGTAGTATGTGTGACTGTGTAGGTAGAGGCCAGTGAGTGTGCATAGAGATGGTGCAAGAGAGTCAGTGCAAATAGTCAGGGTAGCCATTTGATTAACTGTTCCAGCAGTCGCTTCAGTAATGTATTACTGTTATGTGATTGCTGTACCAGGCACAGTATGTAAAATATGTAAAGTGTGATATTTAAAATATATGTAGCAAAAAAAGCTGTAAATAATATATTTGTGTGCGCCAAAGAGGGGGTGTGGAGAATGGGTTAATAAAAAACAAATATTTCAGCAGTATTATGGCTTGGGGGTAGAAGCTGTTCAGGAGTCTTTTGGTCCCATACTTTGCACTCTGGTACTGCTTGCCGTGCAGTAGTAGAGAGAACAGTTTATGACCTGGCTGGCTTTCTTGACAGTTTTTCTGGCCTTCCTCTGACACCGCCTGTCTTTGCACTATTGACTTATGCTGCGTTTTGACGAGGGACCCAAAAGACAGACTAATGGCAAAAAGCAAGTCAGCACGACGGTATGTGTTGCTACAGTGATTTCAGCAAACAGTGCAAATCAACATCAGGAAGAAAACAACGCTATGGCAGATGGCAAAAGTTGAAATATTTGAACTCTGGCGGCAAGTCCCGTCTACCGTGGCTTCTGACAGCATTCACCGCCAGCCTTTATGGCATTTACCGTTGTGCTCTCATTGAAAACAATGACACCCGGTTTACCGCCTGCCATATTCCTCGTGCCACGTAAACGCAGAATTAGTCCTGTTTTAAGTTTAGTGAGCGTTTCCTGCTTTTAAAAAGGCAGCCCTGCTGTGTTGCCTGGGTCGTGTTCATTAGACATCAAACCGAAGAAAACGGACTGAAACAGGAAAGGACTACCTGGGCTTGTGAAATAGAAAAGCCTATTTCCGTTGTACAATATTTTAAAACTTTCTCCTAATGAACACGATGCTGATGTCCACTACTGTGTGTGTGTGTTCACATTACTTTGAGAGTGTCAGGTGTGTAAAAACATCCACTGCCCTACCGAAATTACTGGAAGACGTACCTTGAAGAAACCCCAAATGCCGCCCCCCGCATTGGCATCTATGGCGAGGCGGGGGTCCTCGTTTTCGACCTCAGGGAAGGTGATGGGGGAGCCGGCGTCTAGACCCCCTGACATCATTGGCTGTTGCACCATTGGGTTGGATACTACCCCTGGAAGAGAGACATCATGAATAACGTTACCACTCATCATAACGCACTGTATACCAGGGTTGTGTTCATTAGGCACCAAAAGGAAGTGTTTTCGGAACAGAAAAGAAAAACATGTGTTTCTTATCAGACACATTCAGGTAGTCCCTTCCTTGTTGGAGTCTGCTTTCTTACAATTGTGTTCATAAGGGGCCAAACTGGTGGTATTCAAATAAGGGCCTGGAGGACAATAACACTGCAGGTTCTCATCCTTTCCTTCTCAACAGGGACTGATTAAGACCTTGGACACCAAGGTCTGCCCAATTAAGGACAGGAATCAGTCAGAGAGATTTTTTTAAAAGCTGACCTTGAGGCCTGGATTTAAATACCCCTGCTGTATCCAATAGGCATATAGAATGACAACCAAAAACAGGTGGACTTGCACAGTAACAAAATAATGTAATCAAGAGAATAGACACTAGGTAAACACCTTTATCCATGCAAAGTCAACAGCAGAAACGGATACATAAACCACACCCACCTCAAAGACAAACACCTTGGCTCAAACAAACATTCAAACCATTTTAATGTGTCACCGTTGTGATGTTTAACCATTGTGTGTGCGCGCATTGCCCCATGTGTTTGTGAGGTAGTATGTTACTCACTTTGTGAAAGTGCTTGTATTTTTTAAATTAGTCACATGTAATTGGAGTGTAGTGAAATACTTCAGCTCTGAGCTCCAACAGTGCAGGTGTGAATGACAAAAAACTATATATAAAAATATACTGAACAAAAATATAACACCCAACAATTTCAATGGTTTTACTGACTTAAGAGTCCTGTATTAATTTAGGCCCTAATCTATGAATTTCACATGACTGGGAATACAGATCTGCATCTATTAGTCACAGATATCTTTAAAAAAAGGGAGGGGCGTGGATCAGAAAACCAGTCAGTATCTGGTGTAACCACCATTTGCCTCATGTAGCATGACATCTCCTTCACATAGAGTTGATCAGGCTGTTGATTATCCCACTCCGCTTTAATGGCTTTGCGAAGTTGCTGGATATTGGTGGGAACTGGAACACGCTGTCGTACACGTCGAACCAGAGCATCCCAAACATGCTCAAATCAAATCAACGGGTGACATGTCTGGTGAGGATGCAGGCCATGGAAGAACTGGGAAATGTTCAGCTACCAGGAATTGTGTAAAGATTCTTGCATCATGAGGCCGTGCATTAACATGGATGAATGGCACGACAATGGGCATCAGGATTTCGTCACGGTATCTCTGTGCATTCAAATTGCCATCGATAAAAATGCTAATTCTGTTTGATGTCCGTAACTTATGCTTGCCCATACCATAACCACACCATGGGGCACTCTGTTCAAAACAACGTTGAGGCGGCTTATGGTAGAGAAATTAACATTCAATTCTCTGGCAACAGCTCTGATGGACATTCCTGCAGTCAGCATGCCAATTGCATGCTCCCTCAACTTGATACATCTGTGGCATTGTTTTATGTAACAAAACTGCATTTTTTTCCCCCCAGCACAAGATGCAAATGTGTAATGATCATGTTTAAATCAGCTACTTGATATGCTGTCAGGTGGATGGATTATCTTGGCAAGGGAGAAATGTGACTCGTTTGAGGAAACTAGGCGTATGTCGCACGTCACTACTTCACAGGAGAGGCATTTGAATGTAAACATACCTTCATCAAAAACTTTCATGTGCCTTAATAACAAACTTGTATTACATCTGTAAATACAAATGGTTAATTACGAGTCTAGTTGGTTTAGCCACGGGAAAAGCCAGGAACCTTCCTGCTAGCCATGATTGGCTGAGATAATGGATGGGCTGGACATGCCAGGAGATGAGTTTGGATTGGTCTGCCATGTAGCATGCTTCTGTTTATAACATGAGCTGCTCAGTATGTGGTGATAGTCCTTTCTACCGAGCCGTTTAAAAAAAATAGATAACGTTAGTCATCCAGAACTAGAACATTTTTGCTACTTTTCTCAACAACATTGATACCCTGAATTTAGCAGGTGCTATTGACAGATGAGTTGGAAAACGTGATTTACTACTTTCTGCACAAGCCACGGTCAGTGTGAACCGGAGTGACTTGACCAGTGGAGGCTCCTGAGAGGACCATCTTCAATGACGTTCAATAAAAATAGTGAAACTATACTAAATATATTCATATGTCACCAAATAATGGATAGAAATACACTGTTTTATAATACTGTAGAACCATAGAGTAGCCGGAGGACAGCTAGCTTCCGTCCTCCTCTGGCTACATTGACTTCAATACAAAACCTAGGAGGCTCGTAGGCCTCAACCCCTTCCATAGACATACTCTACCATTCAAAAGTTTGGGGTCACTTAGAAATTCTTGTTTTTGAAAGAAAAGAAAAAAAATTGTCCATTAAAATAACATCAAATTGATCAGAAATACAGTGTAGACATTGTTAATGTTGTAAATGACTATTGTAGCTGGAATCGGCAGATTTTTTAATGGAATATCGACATAGGCGTAGAGAGGTCCATCCAGCAGCTCCTGACTGTATAGTATGTAAGAATTGCCCATCAAGCCAATCCAATTTGTGGGAGGTGCTTCAGGAAGCATAGGGTGAAATCTCTTCAGATTACCTCAACAAATTGACAACTAAAATGCCAAAGGTCTGCAAGGCTGTAATTGCTTCAAATGGAAGATTCTTTGACGAAAGCAAAGATTGAAGGACACAATTATTTCAAATAAAAATCATTTATAACCTTGTCAACGTCTTGACTATATTTCCCATTCATTTTGCCACTAATTTCATGTATGTTTTCATGGAAAACAAGGCCATTTCTAAGTCACCCCAAACTTAACGGTAGTGTACATGGTAATTATGACCACTTCCAGAGAACATCCTCGAACCAATCAAAACTTTCGCAGTATGAACTGACATTGCTCATCCAATCACAGGATTAGGATCAGAGAATGAACCTAGTGTGTTGCAATGGGATTGTGCCACAGAGCATTATGGAGGTTATGTGTTGAGAAGCTTGGTGACATTGTTGGATAGAGATTAAGAGTGATGTTTACATTTAATCTTTATTTAACTAGGCAAGTCAGTTATGAACAAATTCTTATTTACAATGAAGGCCTACACCGGGCAAACCTGGACGATGCCGGGCCAAATTGTGCGCCGCCCTATGGGACTCCCAAACACGGCCGGTTGCGATACAGCCTTGAACGAACCAGGGTGTCTGTAGTGACGCCTCTAGCACTGAGATGCAATGCCATAGACCGCTGCGCCACTCGGGAGCCTGAAGAGTGATAGTTGAGCATTTTTTGGATATTCAATTCTAATTCGTTTTTTCTAATTACAGGAGACGGAGGAGGTATATAATAAAAAACATTTTATTGGTTTTAGAACTTTATTTCCCCCCCCAGTTAATGCAATTGATTTAAATTTGCCTTACTAACTTCAGTAGCAAGTAGCAGTAGCTAGCTAGCTAACTAGGAGAATGAGTGTGGAGTTCTCTGCCTGAATGACTAATGCTACTGAAAATGTTGGACTTTTTTGTTGAAGAACCCCTTTCATTCTCTGGGGTACACGGAAAAGGTGCAAATTAAAACCGAGAGTCAACCTCTGACTGAGATCAGTTTCATGAAGGATGAAAAGGTGAGGGCGTTCAGTACCAATTGGTATCAAAAGTACAGCTGGTTAACAGGGAGCCTTTCATCAAGCCGCCTGTATTGCTGGTCTTGCCTGCTTTTTGAAAAGTCTGAGCATTGGGCAAAGTGTGGGGGGGGGGGGGGGGGGTACTGTGACTTGAAAGAACATTGAGTGTTCAGCTAAACGGAATCACAAAAGCAGGGAGCATATAAATACCTACATCAGATGAAATATTCTGGGAAAAAGCCACATTGATAATGTAATGGACGAAGGTCTGCGTATTCAAACTGGGCAACAACGAGAAAGTAAAAAGAAACAGGGATGTACTCAAGCGGCTTAACGACACCACTGCAATTTTGGGCATACAAGAATTAGCTTTGAGGACACATCAAGAGGGAAAGTTACGCTAACAAAGGCAACGACAGGGAGCTTGCAGAGGTAATAGCACATTATGATGTGCTATTAATCTTAAATGAATTAAGAAAATCCTCACTGGTACAAAAAGGCCATCGACCAGTATGCCAAGTAGACTGAGTAGAATGGACTTCTTTAAAAGAAAGGATTTAACATCTTCCCCATTATAATAATGTTTACATTAGTTTAATTTCATTTACAATTATGTTACCAATTTTGTATGAATTGATATTCATTTAAAATGTTGTTTTCCACAGTATTTCCCCCATGCTCCACCCATGGCCCTCTGAAGAACTGAACAGCCCTGGTCCTCCACTGTCTGTTATTCCCCATATTCCCTTTCATCTAACTTTTTATTTGATATTGTGTGTGTTTACCAGAGACAGTAATGTGAAGAACAACATGACCTGCACCAAAGTCAGATTAGGGTGTAGGCCAAGGACAAGATAGTGTATTTTTACCTGGAGTTTTTCCTTATAGTAGGCTACTTTCACCACTTTTAGTCTTTGGTTGTTTACTAAACTAATCACTGTTTAGCAAATATCCTCACATGTGAAGCCTTAAAGAGGTGGGTGGGGCTAAGGCTTAAGATATCATAACCGCCATCGATAAGAGACATTACTGTGCAGCCGTATTCATCGACCTGGCCAAGGCTTTCAACTCTGTCAATCACCACATTCTTATCAGCAGACCAAACAGCCTTGGTTTCTCAAATGACTGCCTCGCCTGGCTCACCAACTACTCCTCTGAGAGTTCAGTGTGTCAAATCAGATGGCCTGTTGTCTGGACCTCTGGCAGTCTCTATGGGGGTGCCACAGGGTTCAATTCTCGGGCCGACTCTCTTCTCTGAATACATCAATGATGTTGCTCTTGCTGCTGGTTATTCTCTGATCCACCTCTAGGCAGACAACAATAACCTCCAGACGAGCTTCAATGCCATGCAACTCTCCTTCCGTTGCCTCCAACTGCTCTTAAATGCAAGTAAAACTAAATGCATGCTCTTCAACCGATCGCTGCCCGCACCTGCCCGCCCGTCCAGCATCACCACTCTGGAGAGTTCTGACAGAATATCTGGACAACTAAAAAAAACTAAATGTCTGGTTAGACTGTAAACTCTCCTTCCAGACTCACATTAAGCATCTCCAATCCAAAATTAAATCTAGAATCAGCTTCCTATTTCGCAACAAAGCCTCCTTCGCTCATGCTGCCAAACATAACCTCGTAAAACTGACCATCCTACCGATCCTCGACTTCGGCGATGTCGTTTACAAAATAGCCTCTAACACTCTACTCAACAAATTGGATGCAGTCTATCACAGTGCCATCCGTTTTGTCACCAAAGCCCCATACTACCGACCATTGTGACTTGTACGCTCTCGTTGGCTGGCCCTCGCTTCAGACTCGTCGCCAAACCCACTGGCTCCAGGTCATCTACAAGACTCTGCTAGGTAAAGCTCCGCCTTATCTCAGCTCACTGGTCACCATAGCAGCACCCATCCGTAGCACACGCTCCAGCAGGTATATCTCACTAGTCACCCCCAAAGCCAATTCTTCCTTTGGCCGCCTTTCCTTCCAATTCTCTGCTGCCAATGACTATAACGAACTACAAAAATCACTGAAGCTGGAGACATATCTCCCTCACTAGCTTTAAGCACCAGCTGCCAGAGCAGCTCACAGATCACTGCACCTGTACATAGCCCATCTGTAAATAGCCCATCCAACTACCTCATCCCCATACTGTATTTATTTATTTTGCTCCTTTGCACCCCAGTATTTCTACTTGCACATTCATCTTCTGCACATCAATCACTCCAGTGTTTAATTGGTATATTGTAATTACTTCGCCACCATGTCCTATTTATTGCCTTACCTCCCTTATCTTACCTCATTTGCACAGACTGTATATAGATTTTTTCTACTGTATGTTTGTTTATTTATTCCATGTGTAACTCTGTGTTGTTGTATGTGTCCAACTGCTTTGCTTTATCTTGGCCAGTTGCAAATTAGAACTTGTTCTCAACTAGCCTAACTGGTTAAAGGTGAAAAAAAAGGTAACCTCCAATTGACTCAAATTATGTCAATTAGCCTATAAGAAGCTTCTAAAGCCATGACATTTTCTGGAATTTTCCAAGCTGTTTAAAGGCACAGTCAACTCAGTGTATATGTAAACTTCTGACCCACTGGAATTGGGACCCACTGGAATTTATTCTTGGCCAGGTCGCAGTTTTAAATGAGAACTTGTTCTCAACTAGCCTACCTGGTTAAATAAAGGTGAAATACAATTTTTTTTTTTTTTAAAGAGGATGGCGAAGGAGAATGCTTAATGGGTGTAGACAAAGAAGAGCTCTCCAGTAGGTGTACCAAAACATTTTCTCAAAAGTGTGGTTATAAGTTTACCAACTATCAAAGCAGAATTACTTTCCCATTGTTCTTCAACTGCAGTGTATGATATACCATTTTCTAGCTCTGAGTCTATACTTTTATACAATTTAAAAAATACAATTTCAAATGTTGTTACAAAAGACCGAATCGAGGCGGTCGGTTACAAATGCTCACTAACAGATGAGCAAATGGGCGCATAACATTTGAGAGACATACGCTCTTTGTGCATGTATATACATATTTACAACTGACAAAAATAGATATCCATTGGGGTGTGGGCAGGCTAAATAAAATGTCCATAAGGAGAGTGGATAGGACTAGTGGACTAGTTTGTGTGTGTCTCTTCTCCATGTGCGTTTCTGTGTCTGTGTGTCAAGCCCTAGAGAGGGCCAACCCGGAACCTGGCAGTCCACTGAGCCGCTCAAATCGGTGGGCTTATTTCCCTCTCTGCTTGACCACAGATAATAGCTTTCCCTTTAGCCCACTGACCCCTTCCCCATCTCACACACAGAGGGTAGAGTAAAAGTGCCAGACTGATGACCATGATTGAATGTGCATTCTAAGAGATTCAAGTCAGAGAATATCTTAAGGTTATCACCTGAAATTGTTCACCTTTTCCCCATCACCATACATTGCATTGACAGTTCAGTTTAGCACTAAAAGGCATTGGAAGAGAGCACCTTGGACACACATTGACTTCCATTCAATTTCCAACTCTTGCGTTGGGAATGATACACCCAGACTGAAGTCTCAGGCACTTTTCATCAAGAGAGGATGACCTAACAGACCAGAAGCTATTGATAATACCGAGGCCATTGCAATCAGTTCAAATCGGCAAATATAGCCTACACCACGTGGCTACTTTAGCTCCGGCCAGTCGGCAGCCTTACCTGTAATCGGGGCGGCGCTGGAGAAACTGGGCATGAGCGGCGTCTGCGGTGTGCGTCCGGCGTGTCCCCGCGTGATGTCATAGCCTGCACTCATGGTAAAGCCTGTGGTGGGCGGGCCCATCGGTGGCGCCGACATCACCGGACCGGTCGGAGGCGGGCCCACAGAGCCCATCGGGGGCGCAGAGGGGTAGGGGGAGGAGAAGGCCATGGGGCTGGGGGTGTAAGGTGCTCCCCCGATGGGGGGAGGGGGGAAGGACAGGGTGGGTACGGGGCTGGCGAAGGGAGGGGGCGCAGAGGAGTGGATAGGGGGCATGGAGGTGGAGACAGCGAGAGGGACGGGGGTTGAGAAGCCCTCGGGGGCGAAGGTGGATATGCCGGTGGTTCTAGGGAGGGACAGAGGACTGGACAGGCCTGGAGAGGAACAAGAGAGTATTATTGAGTAACAAATAATTAGGATAAGTATGATAATGTTTAAAGGGATAATTCACCCAATTTACATGAAAGTAGGAGCGAAGACCCTACTGTACCAAATCTTAGCGTAGCTATATCTTCGAGTGTAAAACAATTCTCTATCACTAGCTATTGTTCCTTTTAACCCAACATAATGACTTGATAATACCCTAAGCACTACTGCATTGGCTGAAATGAATGGCTCGTTGTACAGCCTAGGCTACGTCGACATTCTAAGGATCTTCGGGATGTAATTTCCATTGTAAGAAATACAATGGACAGGCTGTGTTTCCATTGCACTATAACTTCAGAGAACATAATTTGCCCAAGGCTCCAATTATTTCTGAGAGAAGTATTGCTGTGTTACTGCAAAGTTATACAGTGAGCAGGTGATTATCAGAATTGACTTGCACAGTTCTGCCTAACAGCCGACCTTGTCCCTTTGTCCCACACAAACTCAAGGACAGACAGTCTCTCATACCAATGTTCCAAGCACTAATCGCCTCCGCTGCTTTGCATCCCATTCCAACAACTGACAAACTATGACCTCAAGACGTTGACCTATCTCTTGCTTGATGTTGTGACTACAGAGATACAACTGCTAGAAACTGAGGCTGTGTTTCATTGCAGAATGACACTCTCTCCCCTCTGTTCTCATTGTATGCCCACCTTGCTTTCAGAGATCGGAAAGGATTGATATAGGTGAAAGCAACATAGAGAAGTCTAGGTGGAGCTTTTGATAATAGACTACTCTGTAAAGGAGAATGAATGAAGGCAAAAAGGAGTGGACAACTTTATGGAATGAAATGCAGCCCAGAAGATTGAACAGTTTTAAGATAGATATTTAGCATTAAAATTTCAGGCTGCATTTTGTGCCTTGGCTTAGGATATAGACCAAGCAGATTTGTAGGAGCAATTTCATGCTTTTGGTAGTCTACCGAACCAAAGCTGGACGTATAGCCTACATTTTATGCCATTGGTGGAACTACCAACATAGGTTGGAAGCAGTGCATCCACTGTATCAATGAGTGACTTACCCATAGTCAGGGGAGGGGGGTTGACTGCGGCTGCCATGCTAGAGGGAGGCAAAGGGGAGGCGGGTGGGGTGGTCTCTATTCCACTTTCTTCCATCATCTTCCCGGCCTTCGGTCTGCCACATCAAAGAAAGGACACATTATTAGACAACATAGCTTGAGTTCTTAGTATGAGAGGCAGTTCTTAGATGAAGCACGTTTAATGGTCTCTACACAAGACTAAGTTGGAATGGCCAGAGGTCAGAAAACATGGGGGCTAAAGATCCTAACTGATTGGATAATTGATATCCCATTGGCTCATGGCCCTCTCTCCACTGTAACTCGTCAGTTCTCTGGATAGGTTGGTATTCTTTATTCCAATGAAACGTAGGAAGCCGATGTAAGCCTGGTAATAAGAGAACTACGGAGAGCTAGGGATAAAGGTGAGTTCTGTATACAAACACACTTTGTACACACAGAACGTGGCACTTTCATAACAAGCGTAACGTTACATCGTTGACATGATATCGCTAGAGTTACTGTTTTTGGTCATTGTATTATTACCTACTTTTATTATTCTATAGTGTTTTTTTAAAATGGTAGAAAGATAAAATAGTGACTGTCTGGCCTGTGCCAATACAACTCTTGGCAAAATACCGGTTGTTAGCCAACAGTCAGCTGTTGCCACGTCTTCATCATGCAGAGGCGCACGAGTGTGCATCAATGGACAGTGTGCATGCATGTGTTTTACATGAAACTGTGGAGTGTAGACTGCTGTGCCATCAATAATAATTGTTCGCCTTTGATGTATAAAATAATAAAATAAACAAATGTAACGAGTTAACTAAAGGCAACAGCTAACTACCTCGTTTAGTTATCACCTTGTCAACTGCAACATAACTTTATAGCCAACTAAACGCACAATTATTTTATAATTTTTAGGTTGTTTGCGAGCCTGAGGTTTTAGAACTAAATTACTGTTAGCAAACTAGAGCTAGACGTGTAAGTTAGCTAGCAAACGTTAGTTATGCTGGTTCATGCTAGCTAGACTGATTTACCGCAAGACAAAGGCATTAATGTAATGACTGACTTATTTGCACTTGACAGAAGCACGCTGAAGTACATACATTCCTACCTGAAATCTTGATATTCCAGAGAAACGAGTGGGGTGGAAAATCAATCACTTTCCAATGTATTGAGCCAAAAGAGAAGTAGCAAACGCACTAACTGTGGAAAGATGGCCGCGTTCTAATGACGTCAGACATTGCCACGTATTACCAAAGTGGGATGAGCAGTCGGCTCGTGTTACTAATACAATGTGTTCCTTTTTTTGTACCCTTTACTGTGTATACTTTACTGTATTTATACTTAGGATATCGCTTTTCAACAGCAAAAGTTCCAAAATCGCTGGAGGAGGTAAAGTGACAGAACTATAGGTTAAAACTGTAACCCCGGTTCTCTGATAGTATGAGTGAGGTATTTCACTATGGGATACGCCTCCAGTTTATTCTTCAGAAGCCTTATTACACTACGCCAGCCATAATTGGCTGGACGTCGAGATGTGTGCGTCCGGGAAGGGTGTCCCTCCTACCCTATGCAGCTTCTCTGAGTCATTCAAGAATAAGCCAAACCTCTTCCTCGCTCATCCAAGGAGGATGTTCTGGTGAAATATCTCACTCATACAATCAGAGAACCGGGGTTACAGTCATAACATATAGTTCTCTTTCAAGTATTTGTTTAGGTATTTCACTATGGGATATACTGACTTCCTTATTGCCAGACAAGCTTATCCTGACGACCGACTGCCCTGTGCTATATATCCCACAAATGGGCATTGCCCCTCAGAAGATCCTACACGTAAATCAGTATACTCCAGGGTCGGTGCAGTGACATCGAGCCTATAAAACTTTGCAAATGTATGAGGCAAAGCCCAACTCGCTGCTGAGCAAATATCTTGGATAGAAATGCCCTTAAATAAAGCCCAGGATCTAGCCATTCCTCTAGTGCCGGTATTCCCAAACTGGGGTACGCGCAATGCCGTCGAAGGGGTCCATCACTCAAAGACATGTGGTACTGAAAATGTATATGGTTATATTATGTAAGAACAATGGTGCAACACTAATACAAATATTATTTCATAACAAGCGCGCTTTGTCCCGCTTTGGATTGTGGTCGCTGTCCACTGTTCTGAAACACATCAGTACACTGTTGAATGGTCTCCTTTTCCCAGACCTGGTATTCCCAAACTGGATGCCGTCGGGGGTACGCCAAATAAAAATGTGATTCCCATGTAATTTATTTTTTGTAATAAAAAAACCTTCCCATTTTCAAACAGTCCATTTATATTTTCTCTCACCTGAATAGCCTCGTTTTACTGCCAAAATTATTGTCAAATACAAGTAGCCTAGTCAAATAATTAACATTCAATCACATTAACCGTGACTCTCTCGCGGGAATTCCACTAATGGTTTGTATGTAGCCAAATGTAGCTGCCGCTCATGTTTGTATCTGTACTGATGGCGCAAAAGCCATGACAGGGAGACAGTGGAGTGGTAACTCGTGTGCAAGCAGTTACTCCCGACACCACTTGGGTACACTGCAGCAGCCACCGAGAGGCTCTTGCTGCTAAGGGAATGCCTGACAGCTTGAAAGACATTTTGGACACTACAGTGAAAATGGCCCCTGAACTCGTGTATTTTCTGCTCTATGCAACGATATGGGCAGCGACCATGTAACGATTTTACAACATACAGAAGTGCACTGATTATCAAGGGGCAAAGTATTGACACATTTTTTTGAATTGAGAGACGAGCTTAAAGTTTCTTTACTGATCATAATTTTCACTTGTCTGACCGCTTGCATGATGGCGAGTTTCTCACACGACTGGCCTATCTGGGTGATGTTTTTTCTCGTCTGAATGATCTGACTCTAGAATTACAGAGACTCTCCGCAACTATATTCAATGTGCAGGACTAAATTGAGGCTATGATTAAGAAGTTGGAGCTCTTCTCTGTCTGCATTAACAAGGACAACACACATGTCTTTCCATCATTGTATGATTTTTTTGTGTGCAAATGAATTCAAGCTTACGGACAATGTCAAATGTGATATAGCGAAGCACCTGAGTGAGTTGGATACCCAATTACGCAGGTACTTTCCCAAAACGGATGACACAAACAACTGGATTCGTTATCCCTTTCATGCCCTGTCTCCAGTCCACTTACCGATATCTGAACAAGAGAGCCTCATCGAAATTGCAACAAGCGGTTCTGTGAAAATTGAATTCAATCAGAAGCCACTGTCAGATTTCTGGATTGGGCTGCACTCAGAGTATCCTGCCTTGGAAAATTGATGCCCTTTGCAACCATGTACCTATGTGAGAGTGGATTCTCGGTCCCTCACTGTCATGAAAACTAAATACAGGCACAGACTGTGTGTGGAAAAGGATTTAAGACTGAGACTCTCTCCAATACAACCCAACATTGCAGAGTTATGTGCATCCTTTCAAGCACACCCATCTCATTAACCTGTAGTAAGTTATTAACTATTTAAAATGAACAAATAAGGTTTTATATGTAAGATGGTTAAATAAAGAGCAAAATGATTGATTATTATTATTTGTGCCCTGGTCCTATAAGAGCTCTTTGTCACTTCCCACGAGCCGGGTTGTGACAAAAACTCACACTCATTCTTATGTTTAATAAATGAATAGTGTGTGAGTGGCAGGCTTACAACAATGGCAAAAAACAACATTTGAGAGTGCACTGACCCTGGTGCTAGAGGGGGTACGCAGCTGGACGTTGAATGTTTGAAGGCGTATGGGACTATTAAAAAGTTTGGGAACCACTGCTCTAGTGGAATGAGCCCGTAGGCCAGCAGGAGACTGATGACCCTTACTTGTGTAGGCCAAAGCAATTGCTCCACTATCCAGTGGCAGAGGCGTTGTTTAGTGAGCGCCTTACCTGTGTGAGGTTTCGCCCAGGAAACAAAACTGCAGAATTGATTCATATGTAGTTTTCCATTTTATTTTGATAAATTAGTTGCAAGCCTGAAGATGTAAAATGCATGCGCTAGCCCAGGGCCACGTTCTTGAACGTTGCAGATAGAAATGTGATGAATAGAGCTGATGTGATTTCTTATTCTACATGTCAGAGACATGTTTGTTCTACATAGCCTATTTCTATCTGAACGTTCCAAAATGGTCTGCTCTATCTTGGGATGTCCATATCCCATTGAAGTTGACATTTAAGGGGTTTTAAGTAAGAGTTAAGGTTAGGGTTAAGGTAAGGGTAGCAGTGTTGTGGTCGAGTCACTTAAACTCGAGTCCCAAGTCCCCTGTGCTTGAGTGGAGTCACTAGTCCCTATGGCTGAAATCAAGTCTAAGACCATTCCAAGTCTAAGACCATACGAGTCCATCAATTTAGAACAGGTCTTTATTATGCAATTGTTTGTAGTCACCACCATGGCAGTATATCACCACTCCTTAATGGAAAACCTCACCTAATTTACTATTCATCACTACCTCACTCAATACCTGTGCTTGAATACTTACACTGAACAAAAATATAAACACAACAGGCAAAAACGTAGTTCATATAAGGAAATCAGTCAATTTAAATAAATTCATTAGGCCCTAATCTATGGATTTCACATGACTGGGAATACAGATATGCATCTGTTGGTCGTAGATACCTTATAAAAAAAAGTAGGGGCGTTGATCAGAAAACTAGTAGGTATAAACCACCATTTGCCTCATGCAGCGCCACACATCTCCTTTACATACAGTTGATCAGGCTGTTGATTGTGGCCTGTTGAATGTTGTCCCACATCTCTTCAATGGCTCTGTGAAGTTGCTGGATATTGGCTGGATACTTGAACACACTGTCATACACATCGATCCAGAGCATCCCAAACATGCTTAATGGGTGACATGTCTGGTGAGTATGCAGGCCCTGGAAGAACTGGAAAATGTTCAGCTTCCAGGAATTGTGTACAGATCCTTGCGACATGGGGCCATGCATTATCATGCTGAAACATGAGGTGATGGCGGCGGATGAATGGCACAACAATCGGTCTCAGGATCTTGTCACGGTATCTCTGTGCATTCAAATTGCCATCGATAAAATGCAATTGTGTTCTGTGCCTGCCCATACCATAACCCCAACGCCACCATGGAGCACTCTGTTCACAATGTTGACATCAGCAAACCGCTCACCCACATGACAACATGCATGCTGTCTGCCATCTGCCTGGTACAGTTGAAACCGTGATTAATCTGTGAAGAGCACACTTCTCCAGCATTCCAGTGGCAATCGAAGTTGTGCATTTACCCACTGAAGTCAGTTACGACGCCAAACTGCAGTCGGGTCGAGACCCTGGTAAGGACAACGAGCATGCAGATGAGCTTCCCTGAGACGGTTTCTGACAGTTTGTGCCGAAATTCTTCAGTTATGAAAACCCACAGTTTCATCAGCTGTCCGGGTTGTTGGTCTCAGACAATCTCGCAGGTGAAGAAGCCGGATGTGGAGGTCCTGGGCTGGCGTGGTTACACGTGGTCTTCAGTTGTGAGGCCGGTTTAACGTACTGCCAAATTCTCTAAAACGATGTTGGATGTGGCTTATGGTAGAGAAATGAACATTCAATTCTCTGGCAACAGCTCTGGTGGACATTCCTGCAGTCATCATGCTAACTGCACGCTCCTGCAAAAGTTGAGACAACTGTGGCATTGTGTTGCCAGACAAAACTGCACATTTTAGAGGGGCCTTTTATTGTCCCCAGCACTTGTGTAATGATCAGCTTCTTGATATGCCACACCTGTCAGGTGGATGGATTATCTTGGCTTGGTTAGAAATGCTCCCTAATAGGGAAGTAAACACATTTGAGCACAACATTTGAGAGAAATACATTTTGTGTGTGAATGGAATATTTTGGGGATGTTTTATTTTGGCTCATGAAACATGGGACTTTACGTGTTGCCTTTTATATTTTTGTTCATTGTATTTACTACACAAGTCAAACTCTCAGCTACTTATTTGTAATCACCTACTGATATTTGTGTAGGTTTTTTATTGCATACTGAAGACTAAAGGTTGACTTGTCAGATCCTGGCTATGGGATGCAGGAGGGAAAGTGGGAGGATAGAGGAAGATGACATTCATGACACCCCCCCCCCGCAGCTCATCAGCTGATGTAGGCTATGTGTGCCGGTTGTGGCACGTCCTTCCCACTGCTAGAAAACAGAACCATCGTTGCTCTGGGCACCTAGTGCTGCTAACATTCTGCTTATCGTAACCTATCCAGTCCAAGTGCAAATACAAGTCACGAGAAGGCAACTCCAAGTGACCAATGGTTGAGTCCAAGTAGAGTCACAAGTCATGAAAATCGGGACTCGGGTAGAGGTTAGGGTTAGGACCTCCCAAGGATCCCAGATAGCACTGACCGTTCCAAAACGTTGTGTCAAAGACAGTACAATATTGGGTTAGAAACTCTGTAATTGCGTCCTGTATCCCCAGGTGATGACATCTTCATCACTTCTCACTTTTCTTGTTAGCCTACGCATCATTAATTTATGTGCCATGAACGCAGGTCACATTTTTGTCATTTTATTGAAAAGCATTTGCAAATACAGTACATGTAACCTATTAAAAAACAAAAAAGAGACAAAATGCAATATTGAGAATGTATAACAAGTGGTATTAAAATTAAATCATTGTCATGAGATTTCTTTGGGGTGGAAAAATAAGTGTGAAACTTTTAGAAAAAGTCTACGTAGAATAGGGTGATTGAAAACAAACAAGCAAAAATATGTGTATATACATTTAGATTTACACGGGTCCAATTTGTCTGAAAAATATCAATAGCCTCAATAACACTAATCCTGAATTGTATTGTTTTTTAGTGACATGTTATTTATAACGCACTATAAACAATTAATGCTATAAAAACAATATATTGTTTGAGTGACTAGAGTGTTGTCAGCCTTCAAGAAACCAATGTCAAGCCACTGTCAAATGGGCATGTTGTTTCCTTGTGAACATTGCCATTTGTAAGAGAACAGGGATTTAATTATTATGGAATACTTTGTAATGAAAATAATTGAGTGAAATCTAGTCTTATCTACAGTTTGATATTTATGCTATTCTGATTGGACCTCGAAGAACAGAGCACAGGGTGTGATATATTAATAACATACAAAAAGGAAGGCATGGTGTGTTGTTGATTTATTTTTTTTACATCAACACCAAACATCACTTCTCGTTTTCAAGTGATTACAGCTATATACATCATTTTTGTACAAATACATTTCATATCTGGCTCAGAATAGTTTAAGACTTGTGGCTGTCTTTTAGGCCATTCATAATGCGTGAAAAGACATGCAGAATACACAAAGAGTTCTAAATCTAATGTTGAACAAATCCAGTATTTATGGAAATGTAGGCCTATACAGTATTTTCTGGAAATGTAGGCTTATACAGTATTTCATGTGAATCTTGAATTTGTCTCATATTGTTTTTTTGATAAGGTCTTTCATTTCATTGTGATGCAAAAGTCCAGCTTATGCATTATTACTACAAATGATTTATTATTTTTTTATTTTTTTAAATGATACTGAGCCCTTTTAATTGCACTGCATAAAAGTTCAATTACTATTACATACTTTAACAACAGAGTACATCATATTAATAGTTTTCCTTTTCTAAATTTGATTAAAAGTCAAAACACAATTTCACAGGTAATTGCCAATGAACTCATAGTTTATCTAATTATCTAATATTGGAGATATTTAATCATCTGGAGATATTTTAGTGGTCCTTCTTCAACATGCCTTCCTAACCAGGAATAAAACTCCACTCTTTTTCACAATTGAATTGACATAATGCTGACATGGAATGTTACGATGTTCTGCAGTCAGTTGTATGACCTTCCAGGAGGTTATAACAGGCTTTATGTAATTCTTATGAAGTGTCATGAAAGTATTATGGCAATACATTTGAACTTGTTCTCACAACAGTAACTGACACAAAACTCTAACTGCTTATAGTAATAGACCTCAAACTGTGCGATTGAATGCTTGCCACAATTCAACTATTTGCTCATAATCCACCACTAAAAGAGCAAAAGGAACTTAAAAGAAAAGTTTTACTATGACTTACTATGGCACTTAAACCTTTGGTTACTTTAGTATTGATGTCAGACTAAAAAAAAGATTAAGATTTGTCAACAACAATAACAGTTACATTGTCTAACAAACGAACAACAATGCTCAATCGTACAGTACTAATAACAAAAAACAAAGGGGGAAACAAATTAAGAAAAAAACTGGCTAAAATACTGGTAACTGGTTAATTAGCGGATTCCTAATACTGTTAAAGTTCACTTTCATCGTTACAATGATAAATTGAGGTTTGTTTTGTATACTATAGATTTTAAAAGGCAGGTGATGAGTCCCCGGTGATTGAAATGATTTACTGAACACTTCATATAGGAAAACCTGTAAAAAGCTGAATATCGATATTACTCAAGCACCTCAAAATACCAAACTTTTCACAAATAACAGTCATGTCTACATTGATAAAGAAAATTGTGAATGTGACACTTGAGGCAACATAAGAGTTCCTCTCTCCGAAAGAAACCGTGATTAAGAATGATTATAGTGATAATAAAAAAACAAATGCAAGAAAACAATGGTGCAGCGAATGAGCATACAGTATGCCAGCAAATGAGGAGCATTCATTAGCTGAGCCATGGGTAGAGGGGGTGGGGTCCTTGATGAGTCTCTGGAAGCACATTCGCTTGTCCAACTCCTAGTGGCGGGATTCTCTGGTAGCTCATTCGCTGTCTAGTTCCTTGTGGGGTGACGGGGGGCTGTCCCGTGTGGGCAGGAGATCGTAGTGACAGGGGATGTGGCTGTTTTTTGGTAGGTCGTACGGGTCCTGGCCAAAGGGGCCGTGACCGTTGCTGTTCCCAGGTGAGTGGATGGCGTTGACAGTGGGCTCTTGAAATACAAGCATTTTCAGGTACTGTTAGCAACATAGCAATGACAATTTTTTTTAAACTTTGGGAATACTCATTTAATCTGAGTTTGTCTAACAGTATCACCCCCTCCCACATTTTCTTTTACCAGACAGGACCTTCAATGGTCATAATGGATAGGTATAGGCTAAAAATAAGGGAAACAAAAATCCTACTGTTCCTCACCGACTTCGTAGACGTTCTTATTGGTGGGGCTGGTGTTGTTGATTTCAGCATAGGGCGAGTCTCGCCGTGCGGGTGACTTCATCTCAACGTAGCCGCACTCTACTTTGGGCATCAGGAGGGGTGGGTCCTTGATTGTGGCATAGGGATTCTCTGAGCTGTTGAGGGAGCAGGAGCTGGCGTGATAGGGCGTTCCCTTCACCAGGTCTGAGTGACATAGAAAAAGTCATATGGTATTCAAATTCAAACTGACCAACCTGTGTTTTATTATATACAGTATATGATATGATATACAGTAATAAGAGCCTACCTCTCAGGGATTTCCCCATGTATCGTCGGTCCACTCCGTAAGCTCCTGGTACAATAAAGAATGATATGAAAAATATATAAGTACATTATAATGATACATACAGCATTAAAACCCCTCACTTTAAAATAAGTGTGCAATATGTTTCTGTCTGTCTGTGTGTGTGTATAGTGTCCTGGTGTGTGTGATCTCACCCAGCTCGTTAAAGCAGCCCCCCTGTTTCCAGTCGGCAGGCAGGGTTCCAGTGTGGTCCGCTATGGGAAGCCTCTTCCTCTGGTCCACGTTCTTCAGGTTCACAAACAACTGGTTGTTCTTAGCCTTAAATATATCCCAGAACACCGTGGTTATGGTAATGATCCAGGCTTTTAACACATTATATGGAATTACTGATAATTATTGTTAGCTGTATGCTTTTGTTGTGGAAAAAATGTTATTAGACAAAGTACAGTATCTTCATATATACAGTACCATAAGTATCAGTATGCAAGTTTCAAGATTTTTATTGTCACGTGCTGTGCAGTTTTTTATATGAAGTACAGTGAAATGCCTGTCTTGCTTGCTCTTTCTCAACAATGCAGTAATACTGTATCTTATGTAGCCCTTTCCTGTAGTCAATGACCAAAAGTGACCTCTTTGGCCTCATGGGTGGAATGTTATTCATATTTTTCATAATTAATAAATATACTTTTTTTTTTTTAAACAAAGGAAATACAGTGTTTCTATGTCAAACAGTTTTGTTATAATTCAGTCTTCTGTGATGTATATAAAGTGTAATATTGGGATGCAAACTCAAAATTGAATATATTTCAATTCTATATCTGATACGGTACAGGTGTTTTCTTTTCCTAAGCCCATAACCATGTGTGTGAAGTATACTTTTGTTTCAAAGTAGATTTGTTTAAGCTACCAAGACTGTGGCCCTGATTCAGCCCACAGCAGTAAAAGGTTTTAAAGTTGAAAAAACAACTATCATCTCGATGATTCCATCAAATAACATCTCAAATCGATTATATTTTACCTAGCGCTTTTCACCCCTCATGAAAATGTAGTTCAATAGGGAGGGTTTGTAAATGGTATACTAAGGGAATTGGCAAACTCAGTACACAGTTAAATGGCAAATATACCATCAAGCTAAGCTCTTTATCACAAGTCCATTAAAAAGGGGTCTCACCTTTCCGTAGGGTAGGTTGTTGACATGTGGGGGACTAGTGCACTGGGTCAGAGTGTGGTAACTGGGGTTAGAGAAGTAGTTGCTGTTGGGATGTCTGTTGGGATGTCCGGGTGTCTGACTTGTTTGTGGGTGCGCTGCATCTGAAAGACAGAGATAGACTGCTTACTTAAGTCAGAACTAAAAACCCTTTCATCACAAGTATAGCCACATTAGAATAAATGCTAGTAAGGGGAAGTGGCTATTCATTTCTGTTGCAACTGCAGTAGGAATTTAAAAAAAGGGCTATTTTATTTCCTGAAATGAGCAGGGACAAAAAAATATGTTCACAGTACTGTCATAGTGATATAATTTGACCACAGGATAAAAGTATGTGCAACTGAATTGAAAATATAGATAAAAGATGAGGCTATAGTACCGCCAAATCACTAGGGCAATGGTGCTTATGCTTACCGGTGATGGCGTAGTCGGCGGCGACGCGGATGGTGGGTGTGTAGGTGACAGCGGGCATGGTGGTCTCCTTGCCCTTCTGCTTCTTCCTGTACACAATGAAGAGGAGGAGAAGGAAGAGCACCAACAACACCAGGATGATGATTCCCGCAATGACGCCGATCTGGTAGGAGTCTACGGGCACTGCAGCGCTAGTCAGGCTGTTGGGGTTTCCCACGATCACCACCCCGGCTATGACGTGGAAGAAGGATTAAGTTAGGTCTAGGACATATTCAATTCAACTAACTCAACTTTATTCATCCCCTTAGAAGCTATTGTTAGAGTGCAGGTGCCCTAATGCTACTTATCTTACTCTTACAAATTTGCAAGGGGACACTAACAAGGGCCTAGAGGTAGGGGCTAAGGATCAGTTTGGTATTGGGCCAGTATATTGATATTGTTCTTTGAGCAGCAGTTACATGTCTGAGTCTGATCCCAAAGGTGCCAGGTTTGAATCACGCCTCGGAACCTTGCACCACCAAATAAACGCCACATTGGTGTCAGCAGTAGGATTCAAAACCATCTTATCAATGACAGGTTTGTTCTAATATGTAACAGTCTTCACCTTGGTCACACCTCACCCCCTTCCAGCCGGGGTTGCAGTAGCAAGTACCCGTCATGTGGTCACAGGTGGAGTTGTTCAGACAGTCGCAAACCTGACGACAGCCGTAACCATAGGAGCCAGGGGGGCATTCTGGGAGCAAGCAAGGTAATCGACAAGCATATTACAATCAACGTTACTCATTTATTCTTTAACCATGCATTACTGATGTACAACACTACCGGAGAACTTGTCATGCTTCTCTGAGTTGGAGTCAAAATCATTACAATGCCAGTTAATTTAGGAGAATAATTTTAACATAAAGAGACAACTATTTACATTATGAGTATATTTCAATAACATGATTTTGACCCCAGCTCTCATTCCTATCATGTGTATCCTGTGTTCTGTAGTTATTCTGATGACACATAATCCTGTGGGGTAAACTCACTTTGCTCACAGTGGCGTCCCATGAAGCCGGTCCGGCAGGTACAATGGCCAGAGATGTGGTCACAGTCGGCTCCGTTCTTACACTGGCAGGTCTGGGAACAGTCCTTACCATAGAAGCCCAATGGACAGCCTGCAATGGATACATATACTATCAGTCTTAGGTCAGCATTTGATTGAAGTGTGGTCACATACAGCCTGTTATGAAATATAGTTTTACACAGGATCTAAATACAAAGTTTTATGACAGTGTGTCATGATGAGGTGGGCAGTGCTAGATGGGGTGTGTACTTGTGTGTGTGACTCACGTTGTGTACAGTAGAGGCCCGTCCAGCCCGGGGTACACTTGCACTCCCCGTCATAGGCACTGCAGTAGGCCCCGTTGTGACAGTTACACGTGTGGATACAGTTGGGCCCCCACTGACCAGGGGGACAAGCTGAAAGACAAGGACAACAACCACAGTATGAGCCTGGGGACGATGTTACAGTACACTAAAATATGTTTACAGCACACACTATACAGAGTGGGGATTGAAAGCAGCAAGACTTCTAGTTTTCCTTCCTCTTTATTCAGTAACTAATGTATAATTGGGAAAACCAGGGTGTGTGAACTATCTTGCTAACCAATGACAATATTTGAGCCACTGAGCAACGAAGAACTAGGACGAATAGAACATCAGCGGATCCTAGGCATTGAAAAGACGTCTTTTCAATCAAAAAGACATCTCATCAACTAAAAATATGTATTTTCAACATCTTGTGCTCATAGGGTAAGGACTAGGAATGAACCACAGAAGTATTTCTATGGGCTGAAAATCCATGTATCATGAACCAACACCAGAGGGAGCCATAGTGCATCAATCCCCAGTCTGTCAGCCACACTACTACACCCAACAGTGCCCTATTATAAACAGAAAATGTCCTCCCTCAGAATGTCTTCCCAGGAATTCGTCCTGGAAAGTCCATGATGTAACATTATGCTGGGCGAAAGTTATCGGGCTACACGAGAGGTCGGCGTCAATACTACTAGACACTCAGAATGCGAAGCATGGTGACCCACATCTGTGATTATGAGGGAGCCCATGCAGGGTATCCCAGGGTCCTTAAGGGGTCAATAGGGGTCATGAGAGGTCAAAAGGGGTCACGGAGGTCTCCTCACTTGGCAGTAATGTGAGCCAGGCCGAGGGGCTAGCAAATGTCAGCGCCTTAGATAATGGTGTCAGAGACCGATAAATCTAATGTGGAGAGTGTCTCGCTCAAAACACGTTCAGAGTCAGGGGTCGCAGTAAGTAGCACCTGTGGTCTGTCTTAATGGGCATTAATGGAGCTAGGAAGCTCAGTGGAGCTGGCGAGGGGCTTGTCATGTAGATTAGCAGAGATGGTAAATGTGTACAACATGGAAGTGTTAAATGTTTTTGGTGTAATTAATCTAATGGTTTTGTAATTTGAGTTGTTTTGCTAAATTGAATAATTTTCTGTTATAGAAGATTATGACTTTCAGGACTTCTGACATGACTTGGTAGAACAGAGCAGGGAAATACTGGATTAGGAAATGTTCTTTAGCATGGAATGTTATCCAGGTTCTAAGGATAGGATATACAATATGTTCAACATATTCTGCCATATTCTACCAATCCTAAGAAACAAACCTAATCCAGAAAATAAACGAGTTAATGTCAGTTCCATATTAAATCTAAGAAAACAATAGGATATCTCTCCATCTCTCCAAAATTGAATTTCAACTAATTTGCTGAATTGACCTAACTAAATAAGATGAACTCTACCACTCTGGGGATGCAGATAGACAGGGTCACACAGGCTTTTTACAAGACATTTCTGTGCCGAAACCGAGCCAAACCAAGCTGTAACGAGCTGTGGTGGATGGTTACACATCCTGTATAGTTTCTTCAATAATGCTAAAAGGACATTGTGGGGAAACGTGAACCAGCATAGTTTGGTTCAGAATGGCCCAATAGTGTGAGAAGTAATTTGAGAGTTCTCACGTTGTGAACAGTCGCTTCCAATCCAGCCGGGGTAGCACTGGCACGAGCCGTCGATGGGGTTACAGGTTCCGTTGTTGGTACAGGTGCACCCCCATGCACAGTTCTTCCCAAACCTACCACTGGGACACACTGTGGGAGGACAGCAAGAGAGAGTGAGACACAACCTTTAAATCAACAAGTGAGCCAACAACCCTTACTGGACAAAGAAGAGTCAATGGTATTTTTCATAGCGGAGAGTTACGCCATATAACATTCATGAATAACTCTTGAGGCAATGTTTTCATATCTACTGTTACATGACCACTATCACTATAATACACATTAATTATCCCAGTCTATCAGGTAAGTAGCCTTATGAAGGAAATAATTAATAAAAAACTAATTTATGGAAATTACTTGGATAAAGCACTCGGACACGGTATAGCCTGTACTGAAAAAGGTGTCATACAAGGTCATGTTTGAGTGTCATACCGGGTAACACTCACCTTCATTGCAGAGGGCTCCCTTGAACCCTGGGAGGCAGTCACACTGGCCAGAGACATGGTGGCAAGGTCCAATGCTGTGAACACACTGGGGACAGGCCTGGCTGCAGCGGTGGCCATAGTAGCCTGGTGAACAGACTGGAAGGACAGGTTGAGAATAATGAGTCAGACTTAAGAGTGAGACACATACTGACTTGAGATATTCACATACTGTATGTAACTGTAGTATGAATCACGCATTGATGTCAATGGAAAGATTTAGGACATTTCCATTACAAAATGGTTGCTGCATATCACCAAGCTGGGTGCCAGGTGGACAGGGTGAGTTACCCCTCTATCGGGTTGCATAAATCCTGGTTGGATGATTATCAGAATATGGTAGAAATAAGAAAGAACTCCAGGAATCCACCAACCGGGATTTCTGGAAAACCTGGACATTTTGGGAACATGTTTATATGTGCTGTATTTACACTGAGTGTACAAGACATTAAGAACACTTTCCTAATATTGATTTGCACCTCCTTTTGCCCTCAGAACAGCCTCAATTTATCAGGGCATGGACTCTACAGGGTGTGCAAAGCATTCTACAGGGATGCTAGCCCATGCTGACTCCAATGCTTCCCACAGTTGTGTCAAGTTGGCTGAATGTCCTTCGGGTGGTGGACCATTCTTGATACACACGGGAAACTGTTGAGTGTGAAAAACCCAGCAGCGCTGCAGTTTGTGTCACACTAAAACTGGTGTGCCTGGAACCTATTACCATACCCTGTTCAAAGGCACTTACAGTATATATTTTGTCTTGCCCATTCACCCTCTGAATGGCACACATACACAATCCATGTCTCAATTGTCTCAAGGCTTAAAAATCCTTCTCTAACCTGCCTCCTCCCCTTCATCTACACTGATTGAAGTGGATTTAACAAGTGACATCAAGAAGGGATCATAGCTTTCACCTGGATTCACCTGGTCAGTTTATGTCATGGAAAGAGCAATGTTTTCGTAATGTTTTGTACACTCAGTGTATATACAGTACCAGTCAAAAGTTTGGACAGACCTACTCATTCAAGGGTTTTTCTTAATTTTTTCTTATTTTCTACATTGTAGAATAATAGTTAAGACATAAAAACTATGAAATAACACATATGGAATCATGTAGTAACCAAAATTGTTAAATGTAGAAACCAATACAAATCTAAATATATTTCAGATTCTTCAAAGTAGCCACCCTTTGCCTTGATGACAGCTTTGCACACTCTTGGCATTCTCTTAACCAGCTTCACTTGGAATGCTTTTCCAACAGTCTTGAAGGAGTTCCCACATATGCTGAGCACTTGTTGGCTGCTTTTCCTTCATTCACGGTCCAACTCATCCCAAACCATCTCAATTGGGTTGAGGTCGGGTGATTGTGGAGGCCAGGTCATCTGATGATCACTCTCCTTCGTCAAATAGCCCTTACACTCCCTAGGCGTGTTTTGGGTCATTGTCCTGTTGAAAAACTAACTATAGTCCCACTAAGCGCAAACCAGATGGGATGGCGTATTGCTGCAGAATGCTGTGGTAGCTATGCTGGTTAAGTGTGCCTTGCATTCTGAATAAATCCCAGACAGTGTCACCAGCAAAGCACCATCACACCAACTCCTCCATACTTCACGCTGGGAACCAAACATGCAGAGATCATACGTTCACTTACTCTGCTTCTCACAAAGACACGGCGGTTGGAACCAAAAATCTCAAATTTGGACTCATCAGACCAAAGTACAGATTTCCACCGGTCTCGTGTTTCTTGGCTCGAGCAAGTCTCTTCTTCTTAATGGTGTCCTTTAGTAGTGGTTTCTTTGCAGCAATTCGACCATGAAGGCCTGATTCACGCAGTCTCCTCTCAACAGTTAATGTTGAGATGTGTGTGTTACTTGAACTCTGTGAAGCATTTATTTGCCTGCAATCTGAGTTGCAGTTAACTCTAATGAACTTATCCTCTGCAGCAGAGGTAACTCTGGTCTTCCTTTCCTGTGGCGGTCCTCATGAGAGCCAGTTTCATCATAGCGCTTGATGGTTTTTGCAACTGCACTTGAAGAAACTTTCAAAGTTCTTGAAATTTTCCAGATTGACTGACCTTCATGTCTTAAAGTAATGATGGACTGTTGTTTCCTTTGCTTATTTGAGCTGTTCTTGTCATAATGTGGACTTGGTCTTTTACCAAATCTTCTGTATACCACCCTGTACTCCACAAATGAACTGATAACAAGGCCCACCTGTTAATTGGAATGCATTTCAGGTGACTACCTCATGAAGCTGGTTGCAAAGTTAGGCAATCTAGGCAAAGGCTGGCTACTTTGAAGAATCTAAAATATATTTTGATTTGTTTAACACTTTTTTGGTTACTACATGATTCCATATCTGTTATTTCATAGTTTTGATGTCTTCACTATTATTCTACAATGTAGAAAATAGTACAAATAAAGAAAACCCCTGAAATGAGTAGGTGTGTCCAAACTTCTGACTGGTACTATATGTTTATAATAATAATACTAATTTGGCTTATATTTGTACTATTTCAGACTTGTACAAATGTGTAATATATTGAATTGTGAATTGTTTTTTGCATATACCAACTCCCCCTTAGACACCTTCTGAGAGTGGGGTCATGGCCAGGGTCAACCTTGTGCTTTGATAACTTGTGAAACGTTCTATATAAGTCCAACCCAATCAGATACAATATGAGCCATTAACACAATAATTGGTCAGATATGAGATACTCACTGCGCTGGCAGGTGGTTCCCCGGAACCCAGGCGCACACTCACAGGTGCCCTCGTCAGGAGAACAGGAGGCCCCGTTCTTACAGTTGCAAGGGAGGGAACAGTTTGGCCCCCAGCGGCCCTCGGCACACACACTGTCACAGTGGATACCTGGAAACACACACACTTTCACAGTGGATACCTGGGAACACAAACAACGTAGGGCTCACGCAAACAAGTCCACACAGGTCTGTCTCCCATTGACGTCAAGGCAGTGCTAGAGGCATCACTACAGACCCGGGATTGATTCCAGGCTATGTCGCAGCAGGCTGCGACCGGGAGACCCATGAGGCGGCGCATAATTGTCCCAGCGTCGTCCAGGTTAGGGGAGGGTTTGGCCGGCCGGGATGTCTATGTCCCATCACGCTCTAGCGACTCCTTATGGCGGCCCAGGTGCATGCACACTGACTTCGGCCGCCAGTGTTTCCGGGGTACAGTGTTTCCTCCAACACATTGGTGCGGCTGGCTTCCGGGTTAAGAAGCAGTGCAGCTTGGCAGGGTCATGTTTCAGAGGACACATGGCTCTTGACCTTCACCTCTCCCAAGTCCATATGGGAGTTGCAGCGATGAGACAAGACTGTAACTACCAATTGGATATTACGAAATGATAAATAATACAGAATAATGATTTGCTGTATTTGTGGGAAAGTCCAAGTTGCGTGCGTTTATCTCAACTCTGAATCAGGCCCGTAGAGAACATACACTGCTCAAAAAAATAAAGGGAACACTTAAACAACGCAATGTAACTCCAAGTCAATCACACTTCTGTGAAATCAAACTGTCCACTTAGGAAGCAACACTGATTGACAATAAATTTCACATGCTGTTGTGCAAATGGAATAGACAAAAGGTGGAAATTATAGGCAATTAGCAAGCCACCCCCAAAAAAGGAGTGATTCTGCAGGTGGTGACCACAGACCACTTCTCAGTTCCTATGCTTCCTGGCTAATGTTTTGGTCACCTTTGAATGCTGGCGGTGCTCTCACTCTAGTGGTAGCATGAGACGGAGTCTACAACCCACACAAGTGGCTCAGGTAGTGCAGTTCATCCAGGATGGCACATCAATGCGAGCTGTGGCAAAAAGGTTTGCTGTGTCTGTCAGCGTAGTGTCCAGAGCATGGAGGCGCTACCAGGAGACAGGCCAGTACATCAGGAGACGTGGAGGAGGCCGTAGGAGGGCAACAACCCAGCAGCAGGACAACTACCTCCGCCTTTGTGCAAGGAGGTGCACTGCCAGAGCCCTGCAAAATGACCTCCAGCAGGCCACTGTATGGGGTGGGAGCAGCTGTATGGGGTGGGAGCTGGAAAGGGGGTGTTGGGATGGGATGGTCAGCTGTATGGGGTGGGAGCTGGAAAGGGGGTGTTGGGATGGGATGGTCAGCTGTATGGGGTGGGAAATGGGTACTTAAGGTCTTCCACAACCTTTTTTTTTTCTTCACAAATTTCATTTCCAAATTATAGCATTTGTAACCTTTGTAACCTGTAACCCATGTTTTCCACACTGTGCCACTGTATATCCTACTGCTGTTTCTCATGATTGGTATAATTAAAACATGGTGTTATCTTGGTCAAATTCATATATCTTCTTCTTTTAATCTTCTAAATGAACAATATTGTTTTTACAAAAGAAAACGTAGACACAGCAACAGGAAGAGAGTGGAGATACGAAGAAAGAGGAGATGGGAAGAGGAGATAGGAAGGAAGAAAGAGAGAGGAGATGGAGATGGGAAGAGAGAGGAGATAGTAATAGGAAGAGAGAGGAGATGGAGATGGGAAGAGAGAGGAGATAGTAATAGGAAGAGAGAGGAGATGGAGATGGGAAGAGAGAGGAGATAGTAATAGGAAGAGAGAGGAGATGGAGATGGGAAGAGAGAGGAGATAGTAATAGGAAGAGAGAGGAGATGGAGATGGGAAGAGAGAGGAGATAGTAATAGGAAGAGAGAGGAGATGGAGATGGGAAGAGAGAGGAGATGGAGATGGGAAGAGAGAGGAGATAGTAATAGGAAGAGAGAGGAGATGGAGATGGGAAGAGAGAGGAGATAGGAATAGGAAGAGAGAGATTGAGATCTTTTAGGCTGTGCCTGTGACCCACCACATAAGCAAAGCTCATGTTTCTAGCATTAACCCAGTCTTTAACTGCAAGTGGGACTTTACCCATTGTTGATGAGTCACTGGTCTCTATTCTTACTGTTTATTTATATCCTGTTGCATAGTAACTTTACCCCTTCCTATATGTGCATATCTATCTCAATTACCTTGTAACTGAGCATCGACTCGGTACTGGTACCCCGTGTATATAGCCAAGTTATCGTTACTCATTTTGTATTTATTCCTTGTCTTAATTTTTTTTCTATGAAATGAAAAATGTTTTTTTTCTGCATTGTTGGGAAGGGTCGTAAGTATGTTGTATGTTTTGGATATTCAATAATAAAAAAATTAAAAGGGTCGTAAGTAAGCATTTCACTGTTAGTCTACACCTGTTGTTTACAACGCATTTGACAAATAAAATGTGATTTGATTTGAGTTGACAATGGTAGCATCATTATAGGTAGCATCAGTATCAGTTGGACAACACATAGCATACAAGGGTGAGGGTTAACTAACTCTAGACTATAGCCCAAGGTTCTATTCATTCACACAATCACACCGTAGCGAAAACATTTTGCAATAGAAAACAAAAACAATTTCAATACCTTTTCTTCCGTTAAGAGCCTAAAGAATACGACCCATCTGAAGAAGGCTTGGTATTGTAAATCTGCTAATTACAGGGATTGATTTCCAGATTTCTGCAGGGTTTAATACCAGACGGCAGCCTCTTAAAGGAAAACGCCACCCAATAACTATCTTTTGGCATTTGTTTCATTAGTCCATTGTTGCCATAGTCCCAAATTGTTTTGCTTCTCAGCAATCAAGTTATCAAGACGTATAACTTTCCAAATACACAAATCATCCCTGTATGATGCATTTTGTATCATATGATATAAAATGCATCATACAGGGATGATTTCTGTCAATACCATCTTACTGGCAAAGCTCCACACACAAACACAATACTACTAGGCTCTCCAATGCAGCATCTTTCCATTTGTGATGCATTACATTTACCAAATGTGGCTATTTGATTGGACTAGGGCTCTCAGTCTTTCCTAACCAAGTGCCCTGACAAGGAAATACTCTGGGCATTAGTTATAATAAGGCCCAGTCTTGGTAACGTCTCATAGTTTTTTAGTAAACAGAGGTAGCACACTTGAAGTAACGTTACATCGTAGGCTTAGCAAAAACTGAAGTAGAAAGGTTGAAGGGACTCCCACACACTGTGCACTGTACTTGCAAACAGATATGAAAGTGTCATGTTTTGGTCACATACATGTAGTAGACCTCAGTCATTCAATTTCCCCAACAACATCTACAAGTGAATTGCTCTAATTATTTATTAACATTAAGCCTGTCAACAAAACATGACATCTTTGTACCCTATCAAACTTCAAACTCTTTTGATGGTCTATATTACTTTCAATTTTGGACGGTGACACACAAGCAGCCCTGTGCCAAATGAGTAATATGATTCAATTTGCCAGCAATTTGTCCGCAAGTCATTTTAACCTGCATTACAATGCTTCTCACATTCTCTGTCTCTATCGAGCAAGCCATTTTAAAGCAGCAAAAAAAACACCCCAAGATTTTTATCTCTAGGACTTAGCAGGAATGACACTAAGTTAACTTTTTCCTCCTGAGAACATGAAATAGAAAGGTGAGACAAGCGATACGGCCCCTTGTTATTGTCCAAGGGGATTGGTTTCAGACTATGACAATAAGGGCCATACAAGAGCAGCACACTAGACTGTCTGGGCACTGTGCCCCTTGGTGGTTAGAGAGAATACTTCAATGGGGAGATTGGACACTACAGAGTTTCCCAATTACATTGTCTTCCCCCCTGAATCCCTTCAACAAAGGCATGGGCAAAGCATGTTGAGCGTGTTTATGAAAAAATAGACAGTTCTCAAACTTTTAAGTGTAAAGTTGAGTTGGCAGGACAAGCTGTGACAAACATTTTTTTTTTTTCTTCTGTTGGAAATTGAACCGTATCTGAGAACCAGGGAGTTCTCCCCCTCCTTCCTCTTCCCTGACTCACTCTGTTTTTTCTCACTCCCTCTGCCACCTCTCTCTTCCTCTCTCTGTCTTTTTGCCACCTCTCTTTTCGTCTCCCTCACATCTCTCTCTCTTCACTCTTTTCCTCTTACCCTTCCCTCTTTGTGTCAAAGGCTTTCTCCCCCTCTGTTTCCCTTACCCCTCTTTTCTCATCTCCCTCTTTCTCTCTCTAACTTTCTCCCCCTCACTTTCTCTCTCTCTCCCTGCCTCTCTTTCTTCACTTTCTCTCTGGGTTGTTTTGATGCTCTCCCCTTTCCTCCATCCCACCCCTCACTTTCTCTCCCTCTCTCTCTGGGATGTTTTGATGCTCTGGGGGCGATAGGCAACAGTGTGATGGAGTGCGGTGCCCAGGCTGGGGGACAAAGGGCTCATTGAGGGGCTGTGTGCGCGTTGCTAGGCGATGGCGGAATGCTGGCGATAAATGTCCGGCTAAGTAGCTTGGAAGAAATGCGTCAGTTTTTAAAGGTCTGACATCAGTATGCTGTGTAGGTATGGACCTAAGCAAAACACGGGAGAAGAGAGGGAAAGAGAGGAGACTTACTGGTGAAATACAGTTTTTGGGCCATGCTTACAGTTCAAATCATCCACAGCCACAGAGGCAGGTGGTATAGTCTTACAACTACTTTTAACAGTGGTTTAAATTTGAGGCAAAGTGAATAAATATTCCCAGTAATTTCGGATTTGTATTGGATGGATGGGTGGGTGGGTGGATGGATGGGTGGATAGTATGAATGGACGGATGGATAATCTTGTCAGGTAAGGGGTTCTAGAGGGTTCTACAGGTTAAGGCTCCAGACTCACCTGTCCATCCAGCCAGGCAGCGACAGTACCCCGTGGAGGGGTGGCACCCGTCGGCATGGCTACAGTCACAGCGCTCTCTACAGTCCATGCCATAGGTGCCATCCTGAAGAAAACCCAAAAGATGCCGTTTAGACTGATGTTTGTTTATTTTTTACCCCAATTTCGTGATATTCAATTGGTAGTTACAGTCTTGTCCCATCGCTGCAACTCCCGTACAGACTAGGGAGAGGCGAAGGTTGAGAGCCGTGCATCCTCCGCACTGCTTCTTGACACAATTCCCGCTTAACGCGGAAGCCAGCCGCACCAATATGTCAGAGGAAACACCGTACACCTGGCGACCGTGTCACGGTGCATTGTGCCCGGCCCGCCACAGGAGTTGCTAGAGTGCGATAGTACAAGAACATCCCTACCGGTCAAACCCTCCCCTAATCTGGACAACGCTGGGCCAATTGTGCGCCGCCCCATGGGTCTCCCGGGTGCGGCCGGCTGCGACCGAGCCTGTACTCGAACCAGGACCTCTAGTGGCACAGCCTTAGACCACTGTGCCACTCGGGAGGCCGTAGACTGATGTTTTGACAGATTCTGCATAGTCAACACACAGTATATTTGGTAAAGGTTGTGCATGTACATTAGGCAGCCTTTCCCAGTCCTAGTCCCAGTCTCAGTCCCAGTCTGGTCCTTCAGGTCCTTTGTCTATGCAAGTTTTTGGTTTGCAGCCTGATGTCTTTTCATTAATTTCAATCAACACTATTGGCATATCTATTTATTATGGCTATTACATTAGCTACTAAAACATTAGCTATTAAAATAAGATCCAACAATAATATCAAGGGCCTAGAAATCCAGGGCTTAAAAACAAAGGTGTCATTGTACGCTGATGATTCATATTTTCTTTTAAATTTACAATTTGGATCCCTCAACAGCCTCATAGAGGATCTAGATACTTTTTCTAACCTCTCTGGATTACAACCAAATTATGATAAGTGTACTATATTACTTATTGGATTACAAAAAAATACAACTTTTACATTACCGTGTTGGTCTTCACGTTGAAGTGGGCATACTTGGTATTCATATCTCGAAAGAAAGAAATTATCTCACTACAATACATTTTAATAGAAAGTTGGCAAAAATAGATAAGATCTTGCTACCATGAAAAGGAAAATACCTGTCTATTTGTGGCAAAATCACTCTGATGAACTCTTTAGTCATATCCCAGTTTCCCAATCAATTTGCTTATGGCCTTCCCTACACCCAGCGACTTGTTTTTTATATTATATGAGCAAAGAATATTCAATTTTATTTGAAATGGCAAGCCAGACAAAATTAAACGGGCCTATTTATATAATGAATATGAATTCTGAGGGCAGAAATGATGAAATATTAAAGCATTAGACCTCTCACTAAAGGCTTCAGTCATACAAAAGTTATACTTAAATTCAAACTGGTTCTCTAGCAGATTAGTAAGAATGTCTCATCCCTTGTTCAAGAATGACCCTTTTACCCTTTATTCAGATTACAACCTTAAACTTTCGGTTATTTGAAAATGAAATAATCTCCAAAATATCGCTAGTTTTAAAACAAGCCAGAGAATTTCGTTGCAATTTCAGTTTAATCCACCAGAAAAGACAGAATAAATATTATGGTTAAACTCAAATATACTAATTGATAAAAAAATATATATTTTTGGACAAATGTTTAAAAAAGGTATAATCTTTGTAAATGATATCATAAATAGGACAGGTGGAGTTATGTCACACATGCCAGCAGCATACCACCCTGCATACCACTGCTGGCTTGCTTCTGAAGCTAAGCAGGGTTGGTCCTGGTCAGTCCCTGGATGGGAGACCAGATGCTGCTGGAAGTGGTGTTGGAGGGCCAGTAGGAGGCACTCTTTCCTCTGGTCTAAAAAATATCCCAATGCCCCAGGGCAGTGATTGGGGACACTGCCCTGTGTAGGGTGCCGTCTTTCGGATGGGACGTTAAACGGGTGTCCTGACTCTCTGAGGTCATTAAAGATCCCATGGCACTTATCGTAAGAGTAGGGGTGTTAACCCCGGTGTCCTGGCTAAATTCCCAATCTGGCCCTCAAACCATCATGGTCACCTAATAATCCCCAGTTTACAATTGGCTCATTCATCCCCCTCCTCTCCCCTGTAACTATTCCCCAGGTCGTTGCTGCAAATGAGAACGTGTTCTCAGTCAACTTACCTGGTAAAATAACGGTAAAATAAAATAAAAATAAACATGCAGGTAAGAAAAATATATTGAAATGTCTGCTCTACTCAAAAATACCAACTATTCTGAGCTTTACCGCAATAATGGAAGAGGCAAGTGGAAAGGGGAGAAAGTAAGGAACTTGTCTGCATTAAAGACAAAAGTTGGCTAAAGAAAATTGTGATAAATAAAAAAGTATGCCAGTTTCAATTAAGGACCAAAAAACTTAGATTGTAAAATAGTTGGGAAGAGATTTTCGATGGCACATGGTTTATGAACTGATACACAAAACAACGCTGGATTCAAAAGTTTAAGTTTTTCAATTAAATGTATCATACAATAATTCTTGCAACCAATGTTATATATTATTTTACCCCTTTTTCATGGTATCCAATCTGTAGTTACAGTCCTGTCCCATCGCTGTAACTCCCGTACGGACTCGGGAGAGGCGAAGGTGGAGAACCGTGCGTACTCCGAAACACAACCCAGCCAAGCCGCACTGCTTCTTGACACAAAACCACTTAACCCAGAAGCCAGCCGGAGTCGCTAGCGCGCAATGGGACAGAAACATCCCTGCCGGCCAAACCCTCCCCTAACCTGGACAATGCTGGGCCAATTGTGCGCCACGGTCATGGCTGGCTGCGACAGAGCCTTAGACCACTGTGCCACTCGGGAGGCCCAACCAATAGAATGTTATATACAGTACAAGTCAAAAGTTTGGGCACACTCATTCAGGTGTTTTTCTTTATTGCGCTTGATGTTTTTTTGCAACTGCACTTGAAGAAACTTTCAAAGTTTTGCTTATTTGAACTGTTCTTGCCATAATGTGGACTTGGTCTTTTACAAACTAAGGCTATTTTCTATATACCACACTGTACTCCACAAATTAACTTTTAACAAGGCGCACCTGTTAATTTAAATGCATTCCAGGTGACTACCTCATGAAGCCGGTTGAGAGAATGCCAAGAGTGTGCAAAGCTGTCATCAAGGCAAAGGGTGGATACTTTGAAGAATCTAAAATCTAAAATATATTTTGATTTGTTTAACACTTTTTTTTTGGATTACTATATGATTTTTAAAAAATAAAGAAAAACCCTTGAATGAGTAGGTGTGTCCAAACTTTTGACATGTACTGTATATATAATATATATATTTACAAAAAAATATAGGGGATTGGAAATGATGCAGAAAATAACTGGTGTTGGAATAGGTTTAAGCAAACACCAGCTCACACTATGATTTGGTGAGCTTATTTCATGTGTGTTCAATAAAGACTGTTTTCATCCTCGCAAGATTAAACCAGTGCCCTGGAAAACTCCTGAAACTATGGACCTCGGAAGGAAAAACTGCCGATATGAATTATTGTCACGCCCTGACTTTAGTTATATTTGTTTTCTTTATTTTTTGGTTAGGTCAGGGTGTGACGAGGGTGGTTTGTTTAGTTTTTGTATTGTCTAGGGGTTTTTGTCCTGTCTAGGGTTTTTGTTTATCTATGGGGATTTTGTATGGTCTAGGGGTATGTAGGTTTATGGTGGCCTGAATTGGTTCCCAATCAGAGACAGCTGTTTCTCGTTGTCTCTGATTGGGGAGCCTATTTAGGTTGCCATTTTCCATGTTGGTTTTGTGGGTAGTTGTTTTCTGTTTTGTGTGAGTACCTGACAGAACTGTTGCATTTTGTTCCACTTTTGTTTTTTGTTTCAGTGTTCAGGTTATTATTAAACATCATGAACACGTGCTGCGCTTTGCTCTCTCCTTCTTCCTCAGATGAACTTCGTGACAATTATATTGTATGGTATTTCACACTGAGTTCTGAGTACTTGTGATGCGTTCTATTAAGGGGCACTAACATTAAACATCTTAGTGAAATATTTGTTATGTTTGATTCATTCCACATTTCACTGCATCTGATTTAAATCTTAATTTGACCTCTTCCATCACCACCTTGTTTGAAACTACCATTAAACTGACATGCATACTGTATATGGCTTTGTATGCAGATATAAGAACAAATCCTCTAGATTTGGAGCTTCTCGACACCAAGCTATTGGGAAAAGAGTCTTAATCCACCAACTCCTGACTTCCTGAATGGCGAGTAGCTCTTGGAAGAGGGTGGATTTGCTAAATCATTATGGAAAGCTGTGGATCAAAGGACTAGCGCTTAGCATAGCATGTGACTGCTCAAGACTCCACCGCAAGTGCTAGAGCTGCAGTTTCTTCAAGGGAGCAATTGGCCACGAAACACACTTTCACAAGTTTCACATTTGCGAGTTTCCAAGTTTCTCACATGCAAATTGGCTGTAAGAATGCTGCTTAACTTCTATGGAGGTCAGAGTCAGTGTGACGCAGTTGTTAATTTGTAAATCGAGAGATGTCGGAAACAAAAAGTTAGCGCAAGAGGGGATTGACCTGGGGAGTTCTGAGGTACTGGAAAAATCACCTTTATAATACATTTTACGGTATTTGCGTAGTGACATAGAGCAGTACAGTAGAGGCACTTGAAAAAGTACAGTAGAGGTACTTGTGGCCTCCCGGGTGGCGCAGTGGTCTAGGGCACTGCATCGTAGTGCTAGCTGTGCCACCAGAGTCTCTGGGTTCGCGCCCAGGCTGGGCTGGGTTCGCGCCCAGGCTCTGTCGCAGCCGGCCGCAACCGGGAGGTCCGTGGGGCGACGCACAATTGGCATAGCGTCGTCCGGGTTAGGGAGGGTTTGGCCGGTAGGGATATCCTTGTCTCAGTATGTAAAAAAATGTAATAAAAAAAAAAAAAATGTAATAAAATGTAATAAAATGTATGCACTCTACTGTAAGTCGCTCTGGATAAGAGCGTCTGCTAAATGACAAAAAAAAGAAGAAAAAAAAAAAAAAAAAAGAAGTTGCACACTTGGGGAAAATTTTAAGTAGCCTAGGGTCTGGGAAAAATGTGGCCTTTTCTAAACACATTTCATTCAATTCTATGTCATTTTACATGACTGGAGACTGGCAGAATCTTTTTTTATACAGCACAAAAGATCGAAATGACAGGCTACTTTGACACTGACAAACTGAGAATCTGAGATCAGTGAAAATGACCTTGTCTTGAATCCATCAATAGCCTATCCCTAGGTGTGTGAAGACACATATTGTAGGCTACAATATGAGGAGGGAGTTAAAAATGCCTTCCAGTTTCACTGACTGACCCAATGATGCGCAGCTCACTCGCTGGTGATGGCCGATGCTTTGTGGCAAAAGCCCCTCTCTCTGTCTCTCTCTGTCTCTCTCTGTCTCTCTCTCTCTCTTTAGTAAAACAACATTTGGAAGTTGATCAATCAGCATAATCTTCGCTTTTCAGCAGGAGCCATTTGCTTTCCAACCTGTGTTTTCCCTCGATTGTATTTGAAATATTGAGAAAGGGCTGTTTTGTATGCATTATGTTTTTTCACCGACAGATTTGCTGCGAGTTCCCGACTGTTGGCTATTGCTTGTTATTGGGCTACAATCCACAGTTAGGCTATTTAAAAAATAAGCTATTGATCAGTGGCTAAATTATAGGCATTCTCATGGTGTAGTTGGCTATTCTGAATGATTTCAGCAACAGATATCAGCATTTCTATAACTTTGGCAAATGTATTTCAATTTATCAGGGGTGCTGCAGTTCCTTCAGAACCCTTTGCACAGCTATGCCTCTATAAGTAAGTAAATGATGAGGTGCAACGCTGGAGAGATGAGAGTTGCAGGCTCATGTCTATCAGCAGAGAGAGAGAGAGATCATAGAAAGTTAATGTGAGATATACTGGTGCGAGATGTGAGATATACTGGTGTGCTTCTCACACCGCCATGGCCAAGCGTTGGTCTCAAACTGGGTACAATGTTGCGAAAAACCATAAACCCGCTATAGCCCAACCCGAACTCTTAGAATATTAGGCCCGGGCTGAAAATCTACTTTTTCCCATAATGTTTTTTTTTTGTGGGGGCAGGAGAATTAACGAAAAGGACACTCAAATTAATTTAGATCGCTTTAATTATAATTTTTACGTAGAAAAAAGTAAATGATTTTAAATGCCACCAGAGGTACAGGATCCAAATATGTTCTAGAACAAAACAAAACAGAGAGGTGCCAGATTCTGTTCAGGCAGGATCAAGCTCAAATTAAGCACTGGTGTGATGTATATCTAACTGTGCATATTGTAGTTCACAGATCCCTATCAAAGCCAGCATTGTACGCAATGCATCTAGGAAGAGTGTACTGTGGTTTGATCATATCAAAGCTTTCACCACCTTTTTCTCAACTGAAATTAAGATGAGATAATACTATATATGCCTATTACGTTTTACACATTCATCATAATATTCATCATAACATTATAGGAAGATAATAAGAGTGTTATAATGATGTCATCACTGTGCGACAGGGGTGGGTGGGGGGGACAACACCACTCACCTGGCAGTGGAGGTCACACCTCTCGCCCCTCCAGCCGGGGGCACAGGTGCACTGTCCGTTGAGGGCGTTGCAGGCGCCCCCGTTGCCACACATACAGGTGAGGTTACACCCCAGCCCCCATGTGCCACTGGGGCAGTTGATGGAGCAGTGCACTCCGTGCCAACCTGGATGGGGGAGAAGACATTTTGATCATAAACATAGTTTAACAGAGGAGTAGTCAATTTCTCTCAAATGAACTAGTGTCTACAGTTATGTTTGTAAATCTTTTATTGAGAATATTATTTGGTCCCCAAAGAGTCGTACCCAAATGCCACTGCATTAGTAGAATGATCCAGCAGATCCACAAATTACAAAGTTATAAAGTTTTGCTTTCATATATAAGTTAAGATTTCTACTGTATTTCTACTGTATTTTGTAACGGAATTCTTCGTCCTCCTCTGGCGAGGAGTAAGAAACGTCGGATCAATACGCAGCGTGGTGAGTATTCATATTTATTATAATACTTTCAATAAAGAACAAAAACAAATAACTGACAAAATAAACGAAGACGCAACAGTCCCGAAATAGTGAACACTAAACACAGGAACACACGAACAGGAACAATCACCCACAACCCACAATACAAATACAGGCTACCTAAATATGGCTCCCAATCAGAGACAACGACAAACACCTGCCTCTGATTGAGAACCATATCAGGCCAAACACATAGAAATAGACAAACTAGACAAACAACATAGAATGCCCACTCAGATCACACCCTGACCAAACAAAACATAGAAACATACAGAGCAAACTATGGTCAGGGCGTGACATATTTCTACTGTATTTTTACTATATTCTACTGTATTTTTATTATATTCTACTGTATTCTACTGCATTTCTACTGCATTTCTACTAAATTTCTACTGTTTTTTAAACTTTATTCTACAGTATTTCTACTGTATTTCTACTATATTCTACTGTATTTCTACTGTATTTTCACTATATTCTACTGTATTTCTACTGTATTTCTACTTTAATCTACAGTATTTCTACTATATTCTACTGTATTTCTAATGTATTTTCACTATATTCTACTGTATTTCTACTGTATTTCTACTGTATGTGCTCCTTGAATGGGCTAGCCTTACACACTCAGCATTCCCTGGTGTTAGCAGCCTACCTGCTTTACAGGAGCAGGCTCCATCCACTGAAGAGCACTGTGCCCCGTTCTTACAGCCACACGTGGCAGAGCAGTTGATACCGTGGGTCCCTGATGGGCAGGCTGTGGAACAGTCGGACCCCTGCAATGGAAATACTGTTAGCATTCCTGTACTGTAGTTTAGTTGACTTTGTGTTATTCTTAACACGTGGCTACGTGGGTCGTGTTCAGTGAGGCATACCGTAGAAAACATTTCATAATATTTTCTCCCTAATGAACATGACCCAGGTAACATCACAATGGAATTACGAGTGAATACTGTCTGTTAGACAGTCTGTTAGAATCCTCAAGACTAAGTCAGTCCAATCCTTGGACCTTCTTACAATTCCAAGTATACACCACCTTAATAAAGTCAACTGTTACTTCTTCAGAACACAATGTAAAATCACTAATGTTATGAATGATTTAGGCTACTGTAGCTTTATTAGACTGGACATGGAGTATATTACCACTCATTAGCCTTCATAACCTTTCACAGAGCCTTCCTAGACCCCTCATAGCGGCTTTACCTTGAAGCCAGGAGCGCAGATGCACTCCCCGGTCACGCTGTGGCAGTCGGCACCATTCTGGCATTGGCACACTTGCTGGCACGACTCGCCGAAGAAGCCGGGCGTACACGTCTCGTTACAGTAGGTCCCCGACCAGCCAGGCTGGCACGAGCACTCGCCAGACATCGGGTGGCAGCTGGGCACAAAACAGGGAGACAAAAGAGGACAATGGACTGTCATTGATATCATCGGATAACTCTGTTGTGACATCTTGTCTGGACACCAAGTACGCCAACACTCAAATGTGCTTCTAGCTAATGAACGACTAGCATATTAATAACGTATAAGACATTTTTTATGTTTGTTTTGCCAAATTACTTTTATAGTGTCTTATTTATTTGGGTTGTGTACGCTTGGTAAGGTAATGTATTATCTTGCCTTACAATTGCCCTACAATTCTCTACCATTTCATTTCCTTAATAAGGTGCTTGGCTGACACCTATCTGACTGTTCTGCATGGTTGATCAAATCTCAAGTGAAATGAATGATCTCTTGAGTCACAGCCAGGCGGCTTGCCTATAGTTTATTACATGATGAGATTATATGTGTTCCAATGTTGATCCTTGGCAAGCACTACTTTGACTGTGAAGATCTAGGGAAAATAGAAGTACCGTATAGAGCATGGGAAAATGTAACAATACCGGAACATTGTAATAACAGAAAACAGTCAATGACCGTTTGACTTTTAACATGAACCCTCTGTATATCAAATCAAATATATGCTGTATACTTGGTTGAAACAACTTAACAAACTAAAGAGAGAACATAAAGTGCAAATTGCCTTAAATGTGTAATGTAAGGAAACCAAGGCATAGGAATACGTTCATTACATCTATACCTCTCACTTTACCCCCATGTTCAAATAAAAAAACATATGGAAAAGCTCTGTATGTCATATATGTAAGTGTGTCAATAAAATTTTCATGAATGAATCAGCTTTTCGGATACAGAGTTAAAACAATAGAGCTAGAAAGAGGGCTCTGGATGAATAAAACCCGTTTTAGCATGGTTATTGCCATTGAGGGCTTCCACCATTTTAAAGTAGTCCACTGGATGGGTATTCCTATGGGTTGGGAGGGATCAGCCAATGATCAGAGCATTGTCTTCTTCTTCAAATTGGGTTACCAATGGTTTTATAATGTCTTTCAGCTTTATCGGTGCCATCAAGTGGGTGGCCACAATAAATTAATGACACACAAGATTTGGCTAATATTGGTGAAATCACCAATATTAGCTTTACACTTTTTCAAACCTAAAAGAAGAAGAAATTGTACTACTTTAAAATGGAGCTAGCCCTCAATGGCACCGCCCATGCTGTCACAGAAGCCACAATAGCACAGATACGAAGTAAGTCCTCTTTGTACCTCTATGGTTCAAACCATAAAGTCATTGGTTCAAACATTTCTACTGCTACTGAACAGTAATGACACAGTCTCTAAAACTGTCCAGCTTTGCATATACTGTAGGTAATTGTGGAGAAAAAAAAAATCTCTCCAAATGAATCAATTCCTCAGAGATCAAGTTCAAACCATACAGTCATTGATTCAAACATGTATTTTAGTACTTAACACAACACTAATTAAACAGAACATCTCCAGAACTTTCTTCAAATGCCCTCACAGGAGGCGGGATTAAACCATGTAACAGCCGGGGCGGGTTTGCTGCATGCACATGTGGCACAATACCGTTGTTGCCGTGGTACCTGTTTGAGTAGCAGCTGCTCCTACCTGACACAGCAGCCCCATTGAGACAGAGCAGAGCAGCTGTCCCCCCTCACAACACATGGAGCCTGCCAGCTGTGCCAATTTGTCTAATACACAGGCAGTGGCACAATGGGGAACTGTCTGACTCCCCTCCGACCCACCCGCCGCACACGCACACACACACACACACACACACACACACACACACACACACACACACACACACACACACACACACACACACACACACACACACACACACACACACACACAAACACACACACACACACACACACACACACACACACACACACACACACACACACAAACCCAGACACACTTTGAGTGACTTCCAACGGTCTTGTTAAACTTTGAATCATTAATGTTTCTGTAGTACAATCAATGTACTGTGAGAGGCATAGGGCTGAATAAAACAATTCAATGATAGATTCTTAATTCGGGTGGCTCAATTGGTGGAGCCTGATAATGGTTGTGAGTAGTGCAATTAGTGCAATGATAATTACATTATCCTCATAGGATGATCTCCATTATAGATTAGAGCATGACTATAGAATGTCCATTCTAGAATGATCTCAGGGATAATTACATTATCCTTATAGGATGATCTCCATTATAGATTAGAGCATGATTATAGAATGTCCATTCTAGAATGATCTCAGGGATAATTACATTATCCTTATAGGATGATCACCATTATAGATTAGAGCATGATTCTAGAATGTCCATTCTAGAATGATCTCAGGGATAATTACATTATCCTTATAGGATGATCTCCATTATAGATTAGAGCATGATTATAGAATGTCCATTCTAGAATGATCTCAGGGATAATTACATTATCCTTATAGGATGATCTCCATTATAGATTAGAGCATGATTATAGAATGTCCATTCTAGAATGATCTCAGGGATAATTACATTATCCTTATAGGATGATCTCCATTATAGATTAGAGCATGCTTATAGAATTAAGCAATAAGGCCCAGGGGTGTGTGGTATATGACCAATATACCATGGCTAAGGGCTATTCTTTCGAGGGACACAACGCGGAGTGTGTGGATACAGCCCTTAGTATATTGGCCATATACCACAAACCCCTGAGGTGCCTTATTGCTATTATAAACTGGTTACCAAGGTAATTAGAGCAGTAAAAAGAAATGTTCGAACCACCTAGTTTATAATGTTCATTCTAGAATGAGCTCAGGGATAATGTAATATAATGTATTGTGTTGTATGTACTGCAATGTATATTGTATCGCATGTGCCAATGAGTGGGTATTACCTGCGTGTGTTCTCGGTGTGGCAGGGACACCTCTTGTCACACTTGAGGCCATAGTGTCCCTCGGGACAGAGGCGCACCTCGCACATCTCCCCCGTGTAGCCCGGTTCACACAGACACGCGCCACTGATGTGGTAGCACTTGGCTCCGTTCTCACAGCGACACGTCTGGCGGCAGGACACTCCAAATGTACCCACCGGACACTCTTCCTGGCACCTGGGGAGAAGGGCGATGGATCAATTCAATTCATTTCAAAAAACTTTATTTTTCCTGTGAGGGAACTTGACTACTGCTCAAGGCCAGGTTTAAGGATAGTGTCTCTGTACATACTGCAACATACTGCAAGTGGGGACAGAATGTGACTAATACTGTGACATATTGCACCGAATGTGGATCTCCCGTTCGTCTACTGATCCTTCAGTATGACATTCTACATGTTAAATCGGTTTGCAAGTACTCTCTGCAGGCAAACGCTATTTGTGTGTTCAAGCCCATACAGATGTATGATCTTAATTTGATCACTATTTTGTTGCTGATAATTTTCCTGCATAGCAGGAAATGCAAACTTGTAGTGTAGTTGAGTTTTATAAAGTTTGTAATTTCCACTTTACAAAATTCAGACCTGATTTTCCCTAACGGAAAATGTATCAACCTCTACAAAAATGTCAATTATAATCCACATAATAATTCACATTTCCTGTTGCTCCAGGATTATTTTTTTCCTGCTGTAGCAAACTGGCTCAAATTAAGATCCTACACCTGTATAGGCAGGTATGGTTTAACAGGGAGAACTAGAACATTAGCAAAGAAAAAACATGGCCTCCTGAGTGACACATAGGTCTAAGGAACTGCATCGCAGTACTAGAGGGGTTACTACAGACCGGGGTTCATTCCCGGGCTGTGCCATAACGGCTGTGGCCGGGAGTCCCATAGGATGGCGCACAATTGGCCCAGCGTCGTCTGGGTTAGGGGAGCGCTTGGCCGGGGGAGCTTTACTTGGCTCACTCATCGCACTCTAGCAAATCCTTGTGGCGGGCCGGGTGCCTGCAGGCTGTCGCCAGTTGTCACGCCCTGACCATAGAGAGCCATTGTTTCTCTATGGTGAAGTAGGTCAGGGTGTGACTGGGGGTGATCTAGTTTATTTATTTCTGCGTGGTGTTCTAGTTTATTTTCTATGTTGGTGATTTGTATGATTCCCAATTAGAGGTAGCTGGTAACAGTTGTGTTTTATGGGATATTGTTTTGAGTTAGTGCACGTAGCATCTCTGTAGTCATGGTACGTTGTTAGTTTATTGTTTATTTGTTTTTGTCTTTGCTTAGTTTCACTTTTTAATAAATAATGTGGAAGTCAACATCCGCTGCGCCTTGGTCCGACATTTATTCCAACGAATGTGACAGAATATCCCATCAAACCAGGTCCAAGCAGCGTGTTCATCAGGTGAATGATTTCTGGACATCGGAAGGAGATAATGGAGGACAGCGACGACGACAGGGTTCGGCGCTCCAGAAAGCCCAAGGACAACCCCAAGTTTTTTGGGGGGAGGGGGGGGGGGGGGGAGGCACATGGAGCTGGCGACTGAGCAGAGGGAAGATCCAGAGACTGTCAGGGAGGCAATGGCGAAGTTGGGAGAGAGTGAGATGAGAGAGATGTTGTGCAAGTGTGTCCTGCTCAACATCCGACCAGAGGATCCGGTTAGCAGTCTGGTGCAACCTGTGCCGGTTCCACGCTTCTGGCCTCAAGTGCACCTCTCCAGTCCGATACGTCATGTGTCTCCTCCTCGCACACTCCCTGAAGTGCATGTCCCCAGTCCGGTACGTCCTGTGCCTGCTCCTCGCACTCTCCCTGAAGTGGGTGTCCACAGCCCGGTACGTCCTGTGCCTGCTCCTCACACTCTCCCTGAAGTGCGTGGAGCAGTCAGGTACTTCCTGTGCCTGCTCCTCGCACACTCCCTGAAGTGCGTGTCTCCAGTCAGGTACGTCCTGTGCCTGCTCCCCGCACTCGCCCTGAAGGCTGTGTCACCAGTCTGGCGCCACCTGTCTTGGCTCCACGCACTAGGCCTCCAGTGCGCCTTTCCAGTCTGGTGCGTCCTGTGCCTGCTCCTCGCACTCGCCCTGAGGTGCGTGTCACGCACCAGGCTTCCGGCGACAGTTCCCAGTCCAGAGCTTCCGGCGACAGTTCCCAGTCCAGAGCTTCCAGCGACAGTTCCCAGTCCAGCGCTTCTGGCGACGTTTCACAGTCCGGAACCTCCAACGACGGTCCACAGTCCAGAACCTCGTGAGGAAGCCACAGTCCGGAACCTCCTGAGACGGTCCACAGTCCGGAACCTCCTGAGACGGCCCACAGTTTGGAACCTCCTGAGACGGTCCACAGTCTGGAACCTCCTGAGATGGTTCACAGCCCGGAACCTCCTGAGACGGTTCACAGTCCGGAACCTCCTGAGACGGTCCACAGTCTGGAACCTCCTGAGACGGTTCATAGTCCAGAACCTCCTGAGACGGTCAATGATCTGGAACCTCCTGAGACGGTCAACAGTCCGGAACCTCCAGCTCCATGGCCGGAGCCTTCCCCTGCGCCGATGCCCAGTCTGAGCATGGCGTCCAGTCCAGCTCCAAGGCCAGAGTCTTCTTCTGCGTTGGTGCCCAGTCCAGGCACAGCGTCCAGTCCCGCTCCATGGCGGGAGCCTTCCCTGCGCCGATGCCCAGTTCTAACACGGCGTCCAGTCCAGCTCCATAGCAGGAGCTCTCCTCTGCGCCGATGCTCAGTCCAGACACGGCGTTCAGTCCCGCTCCATGGCAGGAGTCTTCCTCTGCACCGATGTCCAGGCCAGGGCCGGTGTCCAGTCCCGTTCCATGGCAGGAGCCTTCCTCGGCATCGAGATCCAGTCTAGGCACAGTGTTCAGCCTGGGTCCATGGCTGGATCCGCGGGATGAGCAGGTTCCTAGGCCCGCACCAGAGAGCCATTGTTTCTCTATAGTGAAGTGGGTCAGGGCGTGACTGGGGGTGATCTAGTTTATTTATTTCTATGTGGTGTTCTAGTTTATTTTCTATGTTGGTGATTTGTATGGTTCGCAATTAGAGGCAGCTGGTAATCGTTGTCTCTAATTGGGGATCATGTTTAAGTAGCTGTTTTCCCACCTGTGTTTATGGGATATTGTTTTGAGTTAGTGCACGTAGCATCTCTGTAGTCACGGTTCGACGTTAGTTTATTGTTTATTTGTTTTTGTCTCTGCTTAGTTTCACTTTTTAATAAATAATGTGGAACTCAACATCCTCTGCGCCTTGGTCCGACATTTATTCCAACGAACATGACACCAGTTGAACGGTGTTTCCTCAGACACATTGGTGCGGCTGGCTTCCAGGTTAAGCTGGGGGGTGTTAAAGATCCTGGTTAGGCGGGTCGTGACTCCACCTTCGCCTCTCGCGAGCCCGTTGAGGAGTTGCAGCGATGAGACAAGATCGAAATTGGGGAGAAAAAGGCGGTAAATACAAAAAAAATATATATAGAAAAACCCTACACAGTAAGACACACTGTGCATATTGTTCTCATATTTCTAAATACGCTTCAACTTTCCAGGAAAAACAGAGTCATTACAGGAGCAACAGTGTTCAGCAATTGGGCCTAATTGCTATGAAAAGCAGGTGATTTGTAAACACACTGTTTAAAATCCAATATCATAGGTATCTGGTACCTATCACTGATTATAGATATTGGTAAAAAAAAACAAGCTTTGTTTATGACATCGGTGGCCGGCAGGTATGCTGAAAGCATGTTGCAATAGCACAACATCAGGGAGAGGAGAATGGATAGTATCAAGGTCAGAAAGGACACACATGGAAACCAGCTGAGAACAACTGAACGGAACTGTTTTTGACAGTTGAATTCATATGGAATGTGACACATTCCACTAACAGCACTACTTCTGTCTTATTACTTTCCAGATTATTCTAAAGGGACCACTGCATACTGTATATTTTTACAATTATTTTAATTATTTATTCTCTCTCTCTCACACACACACACACACACACACACACACACACACACACACACACACACACACACACACACACACACACACACACACACACACACACACACACACACACACACACACACACACACACACACACACACACACACACACACACACACACACACACACACACACACACAACCCCAAAACCCAAGTAACACTATAATATACTGAAAATTCCTTTTACAACACAGAGGACACCAGATTGCCTAACAAAATCCCCAAATTTCCTTCCATTCCCAAGTCATATCCATAATATCATTCCCACATTCCATCACCATTGGCTAAGTGAGCAGACTGAGCACTGGTCTCCTTCATTTCCAGTTGTTGATATCCCTCTATCTCCCTAGGGGACTGGGTACTACACTATACCCTCTCAACCCTATCTATCTCACTCAGGGAAGCTAAGGGGCAATCTCAGCAAAGTTAGCATTCTCTAGTGCTAGCAGCCTTAATGGTCTTAGCAGTGTTAGCGTCTCCCCCACCACTCATAATGCATGGAGCTGTCACGCTAAACGGGATTCAAAGCATGCCGATAGGACACGCTCATTCATTTGCCCGACAGATGGCGTGTGTCAAAGATATGGAGTCAAAAAGCAACAGCAACTACTGTACAACACTAGGGGCAGCTGAGAGGATTGTGTGGAAGACACATGGGAACTAACCTAACTTTACATGAAGTGTCCTGTTGATGGTATGCTACAGGGTAAACCCAAGAAAGCACCCTGGTATTAGTAGAATATACGGTATAAGTGCATAATATCTTTAACTCTAAGTTGTTGGAAAAGGACCCATCAGTAAGCATTTCACTGTTAGTCTACACCTGTTGTTTACCTGTGACCAACAACCATGTTCTAGTGAGACTTGGGAACTAAGTTAACTAACTGTTCACTTTACATCAAGTGTCCAGTTTGTGCTATGCTACAGGATAAACCAAACAATGCACCCTGGTATTAGTGTGTCGTATATACTGTAAGTTAATCAAGTGTATACTGTACTGTTGGGAATAAGGGGCTATATGGGGTCAATTACTGTGAGACGTGGTAAACGTTACCCTCCCACACCAGAGGGGGCTGGTGGGCCGAGATATTGAAGGACACGCTCAAAGTAACGGCTGGGATGGAATAGATGCTAAGGTATCAATCATGTTTCCATGGTTTCCATGGTCTACATGTTTTCCATGGTCTACATGGTTTCCATTGTTTCCATGGTCTACACATGGTTTCCATGGTTTCCATTGTCTACACATAATTCACATTGTTTCCATGGTCTACATGGTTTAAATGGTCTACATGTTTCCATGGTCTACATGTTTCCATGGTTTCCATTGTCTACATGGTTCCATTGTTTCCATGGTCTACATGGTTTCCATTATCTACATGGTGTCCATGGTCTACACATGGCTTTCATGGTCTGAATGGTTTCCATTGTCTACATGGTTTCCATGGTTTCCATGGTCTCCATGGTTTAAATGGTTTCCATTGTCTACGTGGTTTCTATGGTTTCCATGGTCTACAATCAATCAATCAATCAATCAATTTTATTTTATATAGCCCTTCGTACATCAGATAATATCTCGAAGTGCTGTACAGAAACCCAGCCTAAAACCCCAAACAGCTAGAATGCAGGTGTAGAAGCACGGTGGCTAGGAAAAACTCCCTAGAAAGGCCAAAACCTAGGAAGAAACCTAGAGAGGAACCAGGCTATGAGGGGTGGCCAGTCCTCTTCTGGCTGTGCCGGGTGGAGATTATAACAGAACTATGCCAAGATGTTCAAAAATGTTCATAAGTGACAAGCATGGTCAAATAATAATCATGAATAATTTTCAGTTGGCTTTTCATAGCTACACATTGTTTCCATGGTTTACATGTTTCCATGGTCTACATGGTTTCCATTGTCTACATGATTTCCATTGACTACATAGTTTCCATTGTTTCCATGGTTTCCATGTTTCCATGGTCTACATAGTTTCCATGTTTCCATGGTCTACGTGGTTTCCATGGTCTACGTGGTTTCCATGGTCTACATGGTTTCCATTGTCTACACATAATTCACATTGTTTCCATGGCCTACATGGTTTAAATGGTCTACATGTTTCCATGGTCTACATGGTTTCCATGGTCAACATGGTTTCCATGGTCTACATGTTTCCATGGTTTCCATTGTCTACATGGTTTCATTGTTTCCATGGCCTACATGGTTTAAATGGTCTACATGTTTCCATGGTCTACATGGTCTACATGGTTTCCATGGTCTACATGGTTTCCATGGTTTCCATGGTCTACATGGTTTCCATGGTTTAAATGGTTTCCATTGTCTATGTGGTTTCCATGGTTTCCATGGTCTACACATTGTTTCCATGGTGTACATGGTTTACATGTTTCCATGGTCTACATAGTTTCCATGGTTTCCATGGTTTACATGTTTCCATGGTCTACATGGTTTCCATTGTCTACATGATTTCCATTGACTACATAGTTTTCATTGTTTCCATGTTTCCATGGTCTATGTGGTTTCCATGGTCTACATGGTTTCCATTGTCTACATGGTTTCCATTGTCTACATAGTTTCCATGGTTTCCATGGTTTCCATGTTTCCATTGTCTACATGGTTTCCATGGTCTACATGTTTCCATGGTCTACATGTTTCCATGGTCTACACATGATTTCCATGGTCTACATGTTTCCATGGTCTACATGGTTTCCATTGTCTACATGGTTTCCATGGTCTACATGTTTCCATGGTCTACATGTTTCCATGGTCTACACATGATTTCCATGGTCTACATGTTTCCATGGTCTACATGGTTTCCATGGTCTAGATGTTTCCATTGTCTACATTGTTTCCATGGTCTAAACATGTTTCCATGGTCTACACATGATTTCCATGGTCTACATGGTTTCCATTGTCTACATGGTTTCCATGGTCTACACATGGTTTCCATGGTCTACATGGTTCACATGATTTCCATTGTCTAAATGGTTTCCATGGTTTCCATGACCTATATGCTTTCCATTGTCTACACATGGTTTCCATGGTCTTAACATGGATTCCATGTTTCCATGGCCTGCATGGTTTCCATTGTCTACATGGTTTCCATGGTCTACACATGGTTTCCATGGTCTACATGTTTCCATGCATTTGATAACATTCGATTTATTCCAACACAGCCATTACGATGAGCATGTCCTATGATTTCTCCGCCCAACAGCCACCACTGTCCTACACAGCTGAATGGATGTAGCTCGACTGCTGTGCTGAAATTTGATAAAAGTATAGGAGCTTACAGTCGTGGCCAAAAGTTATGAGAATGACACAAATATTCATTTTCACAAAGTCTGCTGCCTCAGTGTCTTTAGATATTTTTGTCAGATGTTACTATGGAATACTGAAGTATAATTACAAGCATTTCATAAGTGGCAAAGGCTTTTATTGACAATTACATGAAGTTGATGCAAAAAGTTAATATTTGCAGTGTTGATCCTTCTTTTCAAAACCTCTGCAATCCACCCTGGCATGCTGTCAATTAACTTCTGGGCCACATCCTGACTGATGGCAGCCCATTCTTGCATAATCAATGCTTGGAGTTTGTTAGAATTTGTGGGTTTTTGTTTGTCCACCCGCTTCTTGAGGAATGACCACAAGTTCTCAATGGGATTAAGGTCTGGGGAGTTTCCTAGCCATGGACCCAAAATATCCATGTTTTGTTCCCCGAGCCACTTAGTTATCACTTTTGCCTTATGGCAAGGTGCTTCATCATGCTGGAAAAGGCATTGTTCGTCACCAAACTGTTCCTGGATGGTTGGGAGAAGTTGCTCTCGGAGGATGTGTTGGTACCATTCTTTATTCATGGCTGTGTTCTTAGGCAAAATTGTGAGTGAGCCCACTTCCTTGGCTGAGAAGCAACCCCACACATGAATGGTCTCCGGATGCTTTACTGTTGGCATGACACAGGACTGATGGTAGCTCTCACCTTGTCTTCTCCGGACAAGCTTTCTTCCGGATGCCCCAAACAATCAGAAAGGGGATTCATCAGAGAAAATGACTTTACCCCAGTCCTCAGCAGTCCAATCCTTGTACCTTTTGCAGAATATCAGTCTGTTCCTGATGTTTTTCCTGGAGGGGAGTGCCTTCTTTGCTGCCCTTCTTGACACCAGGTCATCCTCCAAAAGTCTTCGCCTCACTGTGCGTGCAGATGCACTCACACCCGCCTGCTGCCATTCCTGAGCAAGCTCCGTACTGGTGGTGCCCCGATCCTGCAGCTGAATCAACTTTAGGAGACGGTCCTGGCGCTTGCTCGATTTTCTTGGGTGCCCTGAAGCCTTCTTCACAACAATTGAACTGCTCTCCTTGAGCGTCTGCGTGGCCTAGTCTGGGTTTCCAGCCCTCCATCAATTAACTAGCATGGTCTAGTCTGGGTTTCCAGCCCTCCATCAATTAACTAGCGTGGTCTAGTCTGGGTTTCCATCCCTCCATCAATTAATTAGCATGGTCTAGTCTGGGTTTCTAGCCCTCCATCAATTAACTAGCATGGTCTAGTCTGGGTTTCTAGCCCTCCATCAATTAACTAGCATGGCCTAGTCTGGGTTTCCAGCCCTCCATCAATTAACTAGCATGGTCTAGTCTGGGTTTCTAGCCCTCCATCAATTAACTAGCGTGGTCTAGTCTGTGTTTCCAGCCCTCCATCAATTAACTAGCATGGTCTAGTCTGGGTTTCTAGCCCTCCATCAATTAACTAGCATGGCCTAGTCTGGGTTTCCAGCCCTCCATCAATTAACTAGCGTGGACTAGTCTGGGTTTCTAGCCCTCCATCAATAAACTAGCATGGCCTAGTCTGGGTTTCCAGCCCTCCATCAATTAACTAGCGTGGACTAGTCTGGGTTTCTAGCCCTCCATCAATTAATTAGCATGGCCTAGTCTGGGTTTCCAGCCCTCCATCAATTAACTAGCATGGCCTAGTCTGGGTTTCCAGCCCTCCATCAATTAACTAGCGTGGTCTAGTCTGGGTTTCTAGCCCTCCATCAATTAACTAGCATGGCCTAGTCTGGGTTTCCAGCCCTCCATCAATTAACTAGCATGGTCTAGTCCGGGTTTCCAGCCCTCCATCAATTAACTAGCATGGCCTAGTCTGGGTTTCCAGCCCTCCATCAATTAACTAGCATGGCCTAGTCTGGGTTTCCAGCCCTCCATCAATTAACTAGCATGGACTAGTCTGGGTTTCTAGCCCTCCATCAATTAACTAGCATGGTCTAGTCTGGGTTTCCATCCCTCCATCAATTAACTAGCATGGCCTAGTCTGGGTTTCCAGCCCTCCATCAATTAACTAGCATGGCCTAGTCTGGGTTTCCAGCCCTCCATCAATTAACTAGCATGGTCTAGTCTGGGTTTCTAGCCCTCCATCAATTAACTAGCGTGGTCTAGTCTGTGTTTCCAGCCCTCCATCAATTAACTAGCATGGTCTAGTCTGGGTTTCTAGCCCTCCATCAATTAACTAGCATGGCCTAGTCTGGGTTTCCAGCCCTCCATCAATTAACTAGCGTGGACTAGTCTGGGTTTCTAGCCCTCCATCAATAAACTAGCATGGCCTAGTCTGGGTTTCCAGCCCTCCATCAATTAACTAGCATGGTCTAGTCTGGGTTTCCAGCCCTCCATCAATTAACTAGCATGGTCTAGTCTGGGTTTCCAGCCCTCCATCAATTAACTAGCATGGTCTAGTCTGGGTTTCTAGCCCTCCATCAATTAACTAGCATGGACTAGTCTGGGTTTCTAGCCCTCCATCAATTAACTAGCATGGACTAGTCTGGGTTTCTAGCCCTCCATCAATTAACTAGCATGGACTAGTCTGGGTTTCTAGCCCTCCATCAATTAACTAGCATGGTCTAGTCTGGGTTTCCAGCCCTCCATCAATTAACTAGCATGGTCTAGTCTGGGTTTCTAGCCCTCCATCAATTAATTAGCATGGCCTAGTCTGGGTTTCCAGCCCTCCATCAATTAACTAGCATGGCCTAGTCTGGGTTTCCAGCCCTCCATCAATTAACTAGCATGGTCTAGTCTGGGTTTCTAGCCCTCCATCAATTAACTAGCATGGTCTAGTCCGGGTTTCCAGCCCTCCATCAATTAACTAGCATGGCCTAGTCTGGGTTTCCAGCCCTCCATCAATTAACTAGCATGGTCTAGTCTGGGTTTCCATCCCTCCATCATTGAACTAGCATGGTCTAGTCTGGGTTTCTAGCCATCCATCAATTAACTAGCGTGGCCTAGTCTGGGTTTCCATCCCTCCATCAATTAACTAGCGTGGTCTAGCCTGGGTTTCCATCCCTCCATCATTGAACTAGCATGGCCTAGTCTGGGTTTCCTGCCCTCCATCATTGAACTAACATGGCCTAGTCTGGGTTTCCAGCAGGGTGTGGCTAGGCAGGCAGAACCACAGGCAGTGGCATGGTATACAGTACCGAGGTTTTGCCATGACGTCTGGTTTCCCTCAAACCCTTATTAACTCATAAAAGTGCACTTGCAGTGCTATTCCTGTAGGTTCACTGGGCTGGCTAAGTATATGGTGCGTCCCTCTCTGATAATGTTAATTATATGGACAAAGTTCTACTCTGTTGCAGGAACCAAAAAACTCTGATCGGAGCATGATTCATTGCTCTAAACTTTGAACTACACTCTTAGAAAAAAAGGTGCTATCTAGAATGTAAAATTATTATTTGTATGTCTCTATAGGAGAACCCTTTGAAGAACCCTTTTGGGTTCCATGTAGGACCCTTTCCACAGAAGATTCTATGTGGAACCAAAAAGGGTTCTCCCTGGAACCAAAAAGGGTTCTCCCTGGAACCAAAAATGGTTCTCCTATGGGGACAGCCGAAGAACTGTTTTGGAACCCTTTTTTTCTAAGAGTGTAGCTTGATTGAGCTTGCCTGGTACAATGGGAGCAATAGAATAGTCCCGAAAGTACAATCCACAGCCACCCATCTGGAACTCCAGACTCAATCAAACGCTCAAAGCATTTAAAAGAAAACAGGTACTATTTCAACCCAGGTCTTCTGAGGTCACAGTTACTTGTTTGATTGTGTCCATACAAACATGCATAGTTGTTGTGAAAGTACTAGCTAAGCACACTTTCCTCATAGTGCTTTCAAGGAAAAGAGAATACAAGGAAGATTTACTGTCCTAGACGGTTTGGCTCAAGTCCAGCTCTGGCAGAGCAATGGGAGGGTCTCTCTAAGGAAGAAACTGAATAACAAAAAAAGTTTCCCACTCTAAATTACTCCCAGGATTCATCCCAAATAGCACCCTGTTCCCTATATAGTGAGCCCAATTGAAGCCCTGGTCAAAAGTAGAGCACTATAAAGGGAATAGGATGCCATTTGGGACGCAAGACTTAGGAGGAGCCTACAGAAGCCTCAAGCGGCAGTAGTGCATGGGAGGGTCTCTCTTTCTATGAATTATATTTCTATGGTCTCTCCCCCACAGCTTCCTCAGGCATCCCAGGCCGCTGGCTGCAGCCAGCCAGACAAGAAGCAGACAGACCGCACGCATCATACTGTAGCCTATTGGTCTGGAAGAGATCCACACTCCTGTGATTACACACACACACACACACACACACACACACACACACACACACACACACACACACACACACACACACACACACACACACACACACACACACACACACACACACACACACACACACACACACACACACACACACACACACACACACACAAGCAGACACACCTATGTCAGGATTCCCCACCTTTCGGCCCACCGATGATTTTATTTGGCCCCCCAAGTTTTCTGTGCAAAACATAAACGTTTTTATTGTTGGACATAAAACACTGTAAAAAGGGGGTCAGGGAGAGGGAGATGGGGTTTAGATCTGGGATAAGAGGAGGACAGGGAGATGGAACTGGGATAAGAGGAGGACAGGGAGATGGAACTAGGATAAGAGGAGGACAGGGAGATGGGGACAGGGAGATAGAACTGGGATAAGAGGAGGACAGGGAGATGGAACTAGGATAAGAGGAGGACAGGGAGATGGGGACAGGGAGATGGAACTGGGATAAGAGGAGGACAGGGAGATGGAACTGGGATAAGGCTAGAAAGTTTTTCCACATTTTTTTGTTGGTCATAAGGGTTGGTTTATTAGCTAAACCTTGCAATGCACACACCAAAAAATCATATACAGTGCATTCAGAAAGTATTCAGACCCCTTGACTTTTTCCATATTTTGTTACGTTACAGCCTTATTGGATTAAATTGATTAAATTAATTGTTTTCCTCACAAAATACCCCATAATGACAAAGCAAAAACAGGTTTCTAGAAATTTTTGCAAATGTATTAAAAATAAATGACAGAAATACCTTATTTACATAAGTATTCAGACTCTTTGCTATGAGACTCAAAATTTCACTCAAGTGTATCCTGTTTCCATTGGTCATCCTTAAGATGTTTCTACAACGTGATTGGAGTCCACCTGTGGTAAATTCAATTGATTGGACATGATTTGGAAAGGCACACACCTGTCTATATAAGGTCCCACAGTTGTCAGTGCATGTCAGAGCAAAAACAAGCCATGAGATCGTAGGAATTGTCCTTAGAGCCCCGAGACAGGATTGTGTCGAGGCACAGATCTGGGGAAGGGTACCAAAACAGTTCTGCAGCATTGAAGGTCCCCAAGAACACAGTGGCCTCTATCATTCCAAAATGATAGAAATTTGGAACCACCAAGACTCTTCCTAGAGCTGGCTGCCCAGCCAAACTGAGCAATCGGGGGAGAATGGCCTTTGGACAGGGAGGTGACCAAGAACCCGATGGTCACTCTGACAGAGCTCCAGAGTTCTTCTGTGAGATTGGAGAACCTTCCAGAAGGACAACCATCTCTGCAGCACTCCACCAATCAGGCCTTTATGGTAGAGTGGCCAGACAGAAGCCACTCCTCAGTAAAAGGCACATAACAGCCCGCTTGGAGTTTGCCAAAAGGCACCTAAAGACTCTCCGACCATGAGAAACCCGATTCTCTGGTCTGATGAAACCAAGATTAAACTCTTTGGCCTGAATGCCAAGCGTCATGTCTGGAGAAAACCTGGCACCATCTGTATGATGAAGCATGGTGGTGTCAGCAGCAGGGACTGGGAGACTAGTCATGATCGAGGGAAAGATGAAGAGATTCTTGATGAAAACCTGCTCCAGAGCACTCAGGACCTCAAACTGGGGCTAAGGTTCACCTTCCAACAGGATAACGACCCTAAGCACACAGCCAAGACAACCCGGAGTGGCTTTGGGACAAGTCTCTGAATGTGGCCCAGCCAGAGTCTGGACTTGAACCTGAAAATGGCTGTGCAGCGACGCTCCCCATCCAGCCTGACAGAGCTTGAGAGGATCTTTAGAGAAGAATGGGAGAAATTCCCCAAATACAGGTGTGCCAAGCTTGTAGCGTCATACCCAAGAAGACTTGTGGCTGTAATCGCTGTCAAAGGTGCTTCAACAAAGTACTGAGAAAAGGGTCTGAAAACCTATTGAAATGTGACATTTCAGTTTTTTTTATACATTTGCAAACATTTCTAAAAATCAGTTTTTGGCTTCATCACTTTGGGGTATTGTGTGTAGATTGATAAGGAAAAAAACTATTGAATACATTTTAGAATAAGGCTGTAACGTAAGAAAATTTGGAAAAAGTCAAGAGGTCTGAATACTTTTCAAATGCACTGTATTTAGTAAGGAATTCCACTTAAAAAAGTGCTTACTACTTACAGTATTGGGTGGATATTTTTGTAACATTTTTGCTGTACTGGTCCCCCACGTGAATTGAACCCACAATGCTGGCATTTCAAGCTTCTTGCTCTACCAACAGAGCCACACTTGATATGGATTAGTGCTTATATACAGTATATACACTACCGTTCAGAAGTTTGGGGTCACTTAGAAATGTCCTTGTTTTCCATGAAAACATATATGAAATGAGTTGCAAAATGAATAGGAAATACAGTCAAGACATTGACATTGATAAATAATGATTTTTAATTGAAATAATAATTGTGTCCTTCAAACTTTGCTTTCGTCAAAGAATCCTCTATTTGCAGCAATTACATCCTTGCAGACCTTTGGCATTCTAGTTGTCAATTTGTTGAGGTAATCTGAAGAGATTTCACCTCCCACAAGTTGGATTGGCTTGATGGGCACTTCTTACGTACCATACGGTCAAGCTGCTCCCACAATAGCTCAATAGGGTTGAGATCCGGTGACTGTGCTGGCTCCATAATAGACAGAATACCAGCTGACTGCTTCTTCCTTAAATAGTTATTGCATAGTTTGAAGCTGTGCTTTGGGTCATTGTCCTGTTGTAGGAGGAAATTGGCACCTATTAAGCGCCGTCCACAGGGTATGGCATGGAGTGGCAAAATGGAGTGATAGCCTTCCTTCTTCAAGATCCCATTTACCCTGTACAAATCTCCCACTTTACCACCACCAAAGCACCCCCAGACCATCACATTGCCTCCACCATGTTTGACAGATGGCGTCAAGCACTCCTCCAGCATCTTTTCATTTTTTCTGCGTCTCACAAACGTTCTTCTTTGTGATCCGAACACCTCAAGCTTAGATGTGTCTTTCCATCCACTGTCCAGTGTCTGTGTTCTTTTGCCCATCTTAATCTTTTCTTTTATTGGACAGTCTGAGATATGGCTTTTTCTTTGCACCTCTGCCTAGAAGGCCAGCATCCCGAAGTCGCCTTTTCACTGTTGACTTTGAGACTGGTGTTTTGCGGGTACTATTTAATGAAGCTGCCAGTTGAGGATTTGTGAGGCGTCTGTTTCTCAAACTAGACACTCTAATGTACTTGTCCTCTTGCTCAGTTGTGCACCGGGACCTCCCACTCCTCTTTCTCTTCTGGTTAGAGCCATTTTGCACTGTTCTGTGAAGGGAGTAGTACACAGCGTTGTACGAGATCTTCAGTTTCTTGTCAATTTCACCCATGGAATAGCCTTAATTTCTCAGAACATGAATAGACTGACGAGTTTCAGGAGAAAGTTCTTTGTTTCTGGCCATTTTGAGCCTGTAATTGAACCCACAAATGCTGATGCTCCAGATACTCAACTAGTCTAAAGAAGGCCAGTTTTATTGGTTCTTTAATCAGAATAACAGTTTTCAGCTGTAAAAAAAAATTACAAAAGGGTTTGCTAATGACCAATTAGCCTTTTAAAATTATAAACTTGGATTAGCTAACACAACGTGCCATTGGAACACAGGAGTGATGGTTGCTGATAATGGGCCTCTGTACGCCTGTGTAGATATTCAATAACAAAATCAGCCGTTTCCAGCTACAATAGTCATTTACAACATTAACAATGTCTACACTGTATTTCTGATCAAATTGATGTTATTTTAATGGACAACAAAATGTGCTTTTCTTCCAAAAACAAGGACATATCTAAATGACCCCAAACTTTTGAACGCTAGTGTATATTATTATTTTTAAATCTCATATATCAGGTTAATATTTGAAATTGGAAGTCCTGATAATAAATGTATCATATCTGATGATCCAATATCAAATGATATGACATCACAGGTATGTTTGAGTTAAGTGCAATCTAGACTACTTTATTCCTTCATGTCATACTGTTTGTACTCGATTTGACCTTAATTGCTAAAGACGGACAATATTGCTGTTAGGTTGCTGGGATAACGTGTGCACTACATTTGTCCAGTGGGTATTTATATTTTTCCAAGCCCTATTAAGTACAGTTGGCATCACTAGTTAATTGCTTGGCCTTGCCTGCTCTCTCTCTCTCTCTCTCTCTCTCTCTCTCTCTCTCTCTCTCTCTCTCTCTCTCTCTCTCTCTCTCTCTCTCTCTCTCTCTCTCTCTCTCTCTCTCTCTCTCTCTCTCTCTCTCTCTCTCTCTCTCTCTCTCTCTCTCTCTCTCTCTCTCTCTCTCCCTCCCTCCCTCCCTCCCTCCCTCCCTCCCTCCCTCCCTCCCTCCCTCCCTCCCTGACCTTGTTATTGGTCTGGAGGGATCAATGGGACCGCTACAGTAGCAACAGATGGTCTGCTATAGTTCCACTAACACATATAGACTTAATATAGGTCAAAGATGACACTTACCATTGAATTCCAATTCAGCCATCGCTGACTAATGTATACAACCAAGGGATTACTTCTGCAGTGTTTGTTTATGACATTATAGTTGTATGTGATAGCCTGTTGCCTGAATTTCAAATATATTCTGCTTTGCAAAAATTGGGAAATAGACATGAACAGATATCCATGGACTAGGCTAGGGTTAGGAGTTTTTCTTGACCACATGACTCGACTAGAATGACACTGACCTGGCAAAAGAGTGGATCCTAGACAAACTGCTTTACTGATTTTGACTGAATTGGAGCCATTTAGTGTAATGTCATGTCATGTTTATTCTATTTCTTCCCTTTTGGGGCAGGTGAAGGGGAGGGTGATTTCTCAATCCAGGGTTTGTGTTTGTTATTTTACCTCAACTTTCTTACAATGTGAAATAAAATATTATAAATCAAGAAAAAAAGCCTGTCATGTCATAGTTTGGCATGGCTCAGTTTGGTTTGGCCTGGTCCAGCCTGTCTTACCGTTCTCCGGTGTAGCCTGGACTGCACAGACACTGTCCACTGGAGGATACACACATCCCCCCGTTGTGACACTGACACTCCTGGGAACAGTTCCTCCCGAAGCGCCCCTCCGGACACGGCTGGCCACACACTGTACCCTAAACACACACAGAACATTGAATGTGTCAGCACAATATCAACATCCCAGAGTAAATACAATATGTAGGCCATCATATCAATATCCCATAACACATATCAATACATTTGATGCAAAAAGAGGATATGTACAATGTGGAGGCTGCTGAGGGGAGGATGGCTCATAATAATGGCTGGAACGGAGCGAATGGAATAAAACACATAGAAACCATGTGTTTGATGTATTTGATACCATTCCACTGATTCCGCTCCAGCCATTATTATGAGCCGTCCTCCCCAATTAAGTTGCCACCTACCTCCTGTGATGTACATGGTGTCGTAGCTATCGACTCCTTGCAGTACCATTATATTATGACGTTATATTACTGTAAATGTCAATATGATAATATACAGTAATGTACGTGACTATCAAACATAATTTATGTGTGTGTGTGTGTGTATTACCATCCATCCAGCGGGGCAGGAGCACTCTCCAGTGACATGGTGGCACACTCCTCCATTCTGACAAGGGCACCTCTCCTCACACTGCTGTCCATGCTTCCCTGGTGGGCACAGGTCCTCACAACTATAGGACAAGAGGAGAAACATGAAATCAATCCTTAAAGACTTAAAGAAATGACCGAGTCAGAAACAAAAAGGGAATGATTAATTAATTATAATACAAATTCTGGAATTATGTCTTTCACAAGAACATCTCTTTCAAACCCTTTTTTGTCTTGAAGCACCCTAGCCACCATTGTCAGAAACTAGCAGGTTCACGTACACTACCGGTCAAAAGTTTTAGAACACCTACTCATTCAAGGGTTTTTCTTTATTTTTACTATTTTCTACATTGTAGAATGCCAAGAGGGTGCAAAGCTGTCACCAAGGTGAAGGGTGGCTATTTGAACAATCTCAAATATATGTTTAACACTTTTTGGTTACTACATGATTCCATATGTGTTATTTCATAGTTTTGATGTTTTCACTGTGAAAACCCTCTTGGCATTCTCTCAACCATCTTCATGAGGTAGTCACCTGGAATGCATTTCAATTAACAGGTGTGCATTCTTAAAAGTTAATTTGTGGAGATTCTTTCCTTCTTAATGCGTTTGAGCCAATCAGTTCTGTTGTGACAAGGTGGGAGTGGTGGTATACAGAAGATAGTCCTATTTGGTAAAAGACCAAATCCATATGACGTCAAGAACAGCTCAAATAAGCAAAGAGAAATGACAGTCCACTCTGAAAGTTTCTTCAAGTGCAGTCGCAAAAACCATCAAGTGCTATGATGAAACTGGCTCTCATGAGGACCGCCACAGGAATGGAAGACCTCTGCTGCAGAGGATAAGTTCATTAGAGTTACCAGAAATTGCAGCCCAAATAAATGCTTCACAGAGTTCAAGTAACAGACACATCTGAACATCAACTGTTCAGAGGAGATTATGTGAATCAGGCCTTCATGGTCTAATTGCTACAAAGAAACCACTACTAAAGGACACCAATAATAAGAAGAGACTTGCTTGGGCCAAGAAACACGAGCAATGGACATTAGACCGGTGGAAATTTGTCCTTTGGTCTGGAGTCCAAATTGGAGATTTTTGGTTCTAACCACCGTGTCTTTATGAGACACTGTGTGGGTGAACGGATGATCTCCGCATTCGTTTGTCCCACCGTAAAGCATGGAGGAGGAGGTGTTATGGTGTGGGGGTGCTTTGCTGGTGACATCGTCTGTGATTTATTTAGAATTCAAGGCACACTTAACCAGCATGGCTACCACAGCATTCTGCAGCGATACACCATCCCATCTGGTTTGGGATTAGTGAGGCTATCATTTGTTTTTCAACAGGACAATGACCCAACACACCTCCAGGCTGTGTAAGGGCTATTTGACCAAGGAGAGTGATGGAGTGCTGCATCAGATGACGTGGCCTCCACAATCCCCCGACCTCAACCAAATTGAGATGGTTTGGGATGAGTCGGACCACAGAGTGAAGGAAAAGCAGCCAACAAGTGCTCAGCATATGTGGGAACTCCTTCAAGACTGTGGCTATTTGAAGAATCTCAAATATAAAATATTATATACACTTTTTTTGGTTACTACATGATTCCATATGTGTTATTTCATAGTTTTGATATCTTTACTATTATTCTACAATGTAGAAAATAGTACTAATAAAGAAAACCCCTTTTGACTGGTAGTGTATATACAGTGTGCGTTTGTGTTTTTTTATATTTCTGAGTGCATGCATGTGTGCGTGTCTCTGATGACTCACAAAGCACCGGTGTATCCGGGTGAACACTTGCACTCCCCGGTCACGTGGTGGCACGCTGCTCCATTTTGGCACAGGCACTTCTGTTGGCACCCGTTGCCATAGGTGCCCGCTTCGCAGACCTCTTCACAGCGCCAGCCCCTGTACCCGGGCTGGCAGATACAGGCGCCAGTGATGGGGTTACACAGTGCACTGTTCTGACACTGGCAGCGGTTACTGCAGTGGGGACCCCAGTGGTTGCTGTCACACGCTGAGGAAGAAATAAGAGAGAGAATGTAAGATTTAAACTAGGACATACAAAAAGGGCTGATTTTAGCGTTGTATTCAGTAAGTGAGTATGCTAGTTTGTAAGTATGTATTTTAGAAGAATGCTCAGAACATACTGTAAATATAGGACTTTAAAATCTCCAAAAGCTCCTAATTTCCAGGTCATTGAGGGATTCAAATACATCGAAAATGAGTTGACTGCTAAGAGACCACAAAACAAAGCCAGAAACCACCAGCCATCCACAACCTGTTCCTCAAGCTGATTTAATCAGAGCTTGTTTTGATTTATTACCTCACATTGAGGTCAATCATCTCTCCTTGCCAGTTGTGCGTTACTACGAATTATTTCAGGCGCACACCTGTTTTCAGTTTTGGACAGGCAGCTGTGCTGGAGGAGCACTTCACCAACAATCCCCTCAGCTTAAGCTACTGTAAACATCTGGGCCAAATGAAACACTGTGCTTCATCAAGGTCTCTACGTTAAGTCACTTGACCAAAACAAACATACTGTCCCCAAATGAGTGTTGAGGTTGATAACTTTAGGTCGTGTTTCACTATTAACCCAGCAAGTTAACCATCTGTGGGGAAGGGGGATCCTACCAGCCTACCACACTCAAGACCGCTCCTATTAAAAGCTGAGTAGCTGAGTGGAGTCACACATCTTTAGCGTGGACCCGGCCCTCCTTTCATCTCATTAGGGTCTCAGGGTCCTGCTCATTAGCGAGCACCATAGCAACAGAAAACAAAAATAAGCATTTCTCATTGGACAAGTCCAGGTAATGCCTCCCTGTTTCAGTCTGTTTTCTTCTGTTTGGTGCCAAATGAACATGACCCAGCTTTCTAACCCAACCATGCCTCTCAACTGTAGGTTCTCTGCTGAACTGGAGGAAACTAACGTTCTCTCCATAACCACATGTTTATTCTAGTTGTCTTTCATCTTCTGTGAAACACGTTTCTATGTTTCTACGATTACGGCGGTACTGCCTTCATGGTTGGGTTAGGGAACTGCTCTCATGGTTGGGTTAGGGAACTGCTCTCATGGTTGGGTTAGGGAACTGCTCTCATGGTTGGGTTAGGGAACTGCCTTCATGGTTGGGTTAGGGAACTGCCTTCATGGTTGGGTTAGGGAACTGCTCTCATGGTTGGGTTAGGGAACTGCTCTCATGGTTGGGTTAGGGAACTGCCTTCATGGTTGGGTTAGGGAACTGCCTTCATGGTTGGGTTAGGGAACTGCTCTCATGGTTGGGTTAGGGAACTGCTCTCATGGTTGGGTTAGGGAACTGCTCTCATGGTTGGGTTAGGGAACTGCTCTCATGGTTGGGTTAGGGAACTGCTCTCATGGTTGGGTTAGGGAACTGCTCTCATGGTTGGGTTAGGGAACTGCTCTCATGGTTGCGTTAGGGAACTGCTCTCATGGTTGGGTTAGGGAACTGCTCTCATGGTTGGGTTAGGGAACTGCTCTCATGGTTGGGTTAGGGTACTGCCCTCATGGTTGGATTAGGGTTATGGTACTGCTCTCATGGTTGGGTTAGGGTTATGGTACTGCTCTCATGGTTGGGTTAGGGTACTGCCCTCATGGTTGGATTAGGGTTATGGTACTGCTCTCATGGTTGGGTTAGGGTTATGGTACTGCTCTCATGGTTGGGTTAGGGTACTGCCCTCATGGTTGGATTAGGGTTATGGTACTGCTCTCATGGTTGGGTTAGGGTTATGGTAATGCTCTCATGGTTGGGTTAATGTTAGGGTACTGCCCTCATGGTTGGGTTAGGGTTATGGTACTGCTCTCATGGTTGGGTTAGGGTTAGGGTACTGCCCTCATGGTTGGGTTAGGGTTATGGTACTGCTCTAATGGTTGGGTTAGGGTTATGGTAATGCTCTCATGGTTGGGTTAGGGTTAGGGTACTGCCCTCATGGTTGGGTTAGGGTACTGCTCTCATGGTTGGGTTAGGGTAAGGGAACTGCTCTCATGGTTGGGTTAGGGTTATGGTACTGCTCTCATGGTTGGGTTATGGTTATGGTACTGCTCTAATGGTTAGGTTGGGTTAGGGTTAGGGTACTGCCCTCATGGTTGGGTTAGGGTTTAGGGTACTGCTCTCATGGTTGGGTTAATGTTAGGGAACTGACCTCATGGTTGGGTTAAGGTTAGGGTACTGCCTTCATGGTTGGGTTAGGGTACTGCCCTCATGGTTGGGTTAGGGTTAGGGTACTGCTCTCATGGTTGGGTTGGGTTAGGGTTAGGGTACTGCCCTCATGGTTGGGTTAGGGTAAGGGAACTGCTCTCATGGTTGGGTTAGGGTACTGCCTTCATGGTTGGGTTAGGGTAAGGGATGGTTGGATTAGGGTTATGGTACTGCTCTCATGGTTGGGTTAGGGTTATGGTACTGCTCTCATGGTTGGGTTAGGGCTATGGTACTGCTCTCATGGTTGGGTTAGGGCTATGGTACTGCCCTCATGGTTGGGTTAGGGTTAGGGTTAGGGTACTGCCCTCATGGTTGGGTTAGGGTAAGGGAACTGCTCTCATGGTTGGGTTAGGGTACTGCCCTCATGGTTGGGTTAGGGTAAGGGATGGTTGGATTAGGGTTATGGTACTGCTCTCATGGTTGGGTTAGGGTTATGGTACTGCTCTCATGGTTGGGTTAGGGTTATGGTACTGCCCTCATGGTTGGGTTAGGGTTATGGTACTGCTTTAATGGTTGGGTTAGGGTTAGGGTACTGCCCTCATGGTTGGGTTAGGGTTATGGTACTGCTCTCATGGTTGGGTTAGGGTAAGGGTACTGCCCTCATGGTTGGATTAGGTTTATGGTACTGCTCTAATGATTGGGTTAGGGTTAGGGTACTGCCCTCATGGTTGGGTTAGGGTTAGGGTACTGCTCTCATGGTTGGGTTAATGTTAGGGAACTGCCCTCATGGTTGGGTTAAGGTTAGGGTACTGCCTTCATGGTTGAGTTAGGGTACTGCACTCATGGTTGGGTTAGGGTCAGGGTACTGCTCTCATGGTTGGGTTAATGTTAGGGTACTGCCCTCATGGTTGGGTTAGGGTTATGGTACTGCTCTCATGGTTGGGTTAATGTTAGGGTACTGCCCTCATAGTTGGGTTAGGGTACTGCCCTCATGGTTGGGTTAAGTTTAGGGTTAGGGTTCTGTACAGCACTTCGAGATATTAGCTGATGTACGAAGGGCTATATAAAATAAACTTGATTTGATTTGATTTGGGTACTGCCCTCATGGTTGCCCTAAGGGGTCTGGTAATGACTAGGGGGAAATATGAGAGAGCACAGGTTTACTTTCACTGGCAAACCCTTCATTAGAAATGCTCTGTATATACTCAGAGCTTAGTCTCAGAGAAAGAGGCCTCTCTTTAGCAGTGTGGAGACTGACAGAGTTTAGAGTTGAGAGAGGGACAATCTTAAAGATAGGCAGCAGTACTAGTAAGCACAAACAAAGATAGACAGCAAGCAGACAGTAGTTACTGCAGTCATTGAAATATTTGGCACATATGTGTAATCCAGTTACGTAATGAAAACGAAACACCTGCGAATATCACAGTGCAAAAACTAAGTAAAAACTCTATGTAGAGCAGTGCGTCCAGATCCATGTGCTGGTGCTAGGAAATAAACTCATATCTATCCAGCAAGTTAACCAACTAGGTATCCAACTATTTATCCAACTAGGTATCCAACCATCTATCTAACTATCTATCCAACTAGGTATCCAGCCAGGAATCCAACTAGGTATCCAAATATATATCCAACTAGGTATCCAACCATCTATCTAACTATCTATCCAACTAGGTATCCAACCATCTATCTAACTATCTATCCAACTAGGTATCCAACTACCTATCCAACTAGGTATCCAACTAGGTATCCAACTACCTATCCAACTAGGTATCCAACTAGGTATCCAACTAGGTATCCAACTACCTATCCAACTAGGTATCCAACTAGGTATCCAACTAGGTATCCAACTACCTATCCAACTAGGTATCCAACTAGGTATCCAACTATCAATCCTACTAGGTCTCCAACTATCTATCCAACTATCTATCCAACTAGGTATCCAACTAGGTATCCAACTAGGTGTCCAACTAGGTATCCAACTAGGTATCCAACTAGGTGTCCAACTAGGTATCTAACTAGGTATCCAACTACCTATCCAGCTAGGTATTCAACTATCTATCCAACTAGGTGTCCAACTAGGTATCCAACTAGGTGTCCAACTAGGTATCCAACTAGGTATCCAACTAGGTATCCAACTAGGTGTCCAACTAGGTGTCCAACTAGGTGTCCAACTAGATGTCCAACTAGGTATCCAACTAGGTATCCAACTATCAATCCTACTAGGTCTCCAACTATCTATCCAACTATCTATCCAACTAGGTATCCAACTAGGTATCCAACTAGGTGTCCAACTAGGTATCCAACTAGGTATCCAACTAGGTGTCCAACTAGGTATCTAACTAGGTATCCAACTACCTATCCAGCTAGGTATTCAACTATCTATCCAACTAGGTGTCCAACTAGGTATCCAACTAGGTGTCCAACTAGGTATCCAACTAGGTATCCAACTAGGTATCCAACTAGGTGTCCAACTAGGTGTCCAACTAGGTGTCCAACTAGATGTCCAACTAGGTATCCAACTAGGTATCCAACTAGGTATCTAACTAGGTATCCAACTATCTATCCAACTGGGCATCAAACTAGGCATCAACTATCCATCCAACAAGTATCCAACTAGGTATCCAAATATCTACCCAACTAGGTATCAACTATCTATCCAACAAGTATCCAAGTAGGTATCCAACTTTATATCCAACTATCTATCTAACTATCTATCGAACCACGTATCCAACTAGGTATTCAACTATGTGACGAACCATCTATCCAACTATGTATCCAACTAGGTATCCAACTATCGATCTAACTACGTATCAAATTATTTATCCAACTAGGTATACAACTATCTATCCAACTAGGTATCCAACTAATTATCCAACTATCTATCCAACTAGGTATCCAACTAAGTATCCAACTATCTATCCAACTAGGTATCCAACTAGGTATCTAACTAATTATCCAACTCTCTATCCAACTAGGTTTCCAACTAGGTATCTAACTAATTATCCAACCATCTATCCAACTATCTATCCAACTAGGTATCCAACTAAGTATCCAACTATCTATCCAACTAGGCATCCAACTATCTATCCAACTAGGTATCCAGCTAGGTGTCCAACTAGGTATCCAACTAGGTGTCCAACTAGGTGTCCAACTAGGTGTCCAACTAGGTATCCAACTATCTATCCAACTAAGTATCCAACTATCTATCCAACCAGGTATCCAACTAGGTATCCCACTATCTATCCAACTAGGTATCCAACTAAGTATCCAACTATCTATCCAACTAGGTATCCAACTAAGTATCCAACTATCTATCCAACTAGGTATCCAACTAAGTATCCAACTATCTATCCAACTAGGTATCCAACTAAGTATCCAACTATCTATCCAACTATCTATCCAACTAGGTATCAAACTATCTATCCAACTAGGTATCCAACTATCTATCCAACTAAGAATCCATCTATCTATCCAACCAGGTATCCAACTAGGTATCCCACTATCTATCCAACTAGGTATCCAACTAAGTATCCAACTATCTATCCAACTAAGTATCCAACTAGGTATCCCACTATCTATCCAACTAGGTATCCAACTAAGTATCCAACTATCTATCCAACTAAGTATCCAACTATCTATCCAACTAGGTATCCAACTAAGTATCCAACTATCTATCCAACTAGGTATCAAACTATCTATCCAGCTAGGTGTCCAACTAGGTATCCCCCCAACTCTTTAAGGAATACCTAGGATAGGATAAAGTAATCCTTCTACCCCCCCCCCCCCCCCCTTAAAAGATTTAGATGCACTATTGTAAAGTGGCTGTTCAACTGGATATTAGGTGAATGCACCAATTTGTAAGTCGCTCTGGATAAGAGCGTCTGCAAAATGACTTAAATGTAAATGTAAATGTATGCAACTAGGTATCTAACCAAGTATCCAACTAAGTATCCAACCAGGTATCCAACTATCTATCCAACTAGGTGTCCAACTAGGTATCCAACTAAGTATCCAACTAGGTATCCAACTAGGTGTCCAACTAGGTATCCAACTAAGTATCCAACTAGGTATCCAACTATCTATCCAACTAGGTATCGAACTAGGTATCCAACTAGATATCCAACTATCTATCCAACTAGGGATCTAACTAAGTATCCAACTAGGTATCCAACTATCTATCCAACTAGGGATCTAACTAAGTATCCAACTAGGTATCCAACTATCTATCCAACTAGGTATCGAACTAGGTATCCAACTAGGTATCCAACTATCTATCCAACTAGGTGTCCAACTAGGTATCCAACTAAGTATCCAACTAGGTATCCAACTATCTATCCAACTAGGTATCGAACTAGGTATCCGACTAGGTATCCAACTATCTATCCAACTAGGTGTCCAACTAGGTATCCAACTAAGTATCCAACTAGGTATCCAACTATCTATCCAACTTGGTATCCAATTAGGTATCCAACTATCTATCCAACTAGGTATCGAACTAGGTATCCAACTAGGTATCCAACTATCTATCCAACTAGGTGTCCAACTAGGTATCCAACTATCTATCCAACTAGGTATCTAACTAGGTATCCAACTATCTATCCAACTAGGTATCTAACTAGGTGTCCAACTATCTATCCAAATAGGTATCCATCTAGGTATCTAACTAGGTATCCAACAAGGTATCCAGCTATCTATCCAACTAGGTATCCATCTAGGTATCTAACTAGGTATCCAACTAGGTATCCAACTATCTATCCAACTAGGTATCTAACTAGGTATCCAACTAGGTATCTAACTAGGTGTCCAACTAGGTATCCAACTATCTATCCAACTAGGTATCCAACTAGGTATCTAACTAGGTATCCAACTATCTATCCAACTAGGTATCCAACTAAGTATCCAACTATCTAACCAACTAAGTATCCAACTATCTATCCAACTAGGTATCCAACTATCTATCCAACTTGGTATCCAACTAGGTATCCAACTAAGTATCCAACTAGGTATCCAACTAGGTGTCCAACTAGGTATCCAACTAAGTATCCAACTAGGTATCCAACTATCTATCCAACTAGGTATCGAACTAGGTATCCAACTAGGTATCCAACTATCTATCCAACTAGGTGTCCAACTAGGTATCCAACTATCTATCCAACTAGGTATCTAACTAGGTATCCAACTATCTATCCAACTAGGTATCTAACTAGGTGTCCAACTAGGTATCCAACTATCTATCCAACTAGGTATCCATCTAGGTATCTAACTAGGTATCCAACTAGGTATCCAGCTATCTATCCAACTAGGTATCCATCTAGGTATCTAACTAGGTATCCAACTAGGTATCCAACTATCTATCCAACTAGGTATCTAACTAGGTATCCAACTAGGTATCTAACTAGGTGTCCAACTAGGTATCCAACTATCTATCCAACTAGGTATCCAACTAGGTATCTAACTAGGTATCCAACTATCTATCCAACTAGGTATCCAACTAAGTATCCAACTATCTAACCAACTAAGTATCCAACTATCTATCCAACTAGGTATCCAACTAAGTATCCAACTATCTATCCAACTAGGCATCCAACTATCTATCCAACTAGGTATCCAGCTAGGTGTCCAACTAGGTATCCAACTAGGTATCCAACTAGGTGTCCAACTAGGTGTCCAACTAGGTGTCCAACTAGGTATCCAACTAGGTATCCAACTATCTATTCAACTAAGTATCCAACTATCTATCCAACCAGGTATCCAACTAGGTATCCCACTATCTATCCAACTAGGTATCCAACTAAGTATCCAACTATCTATCCAACTAGGTATCCAACTAAGTATCCAACTATCTATCCAACTTGGTATCAAACTATGTATCCAACTATCTATCCAGCTAGGTATCCAACTAGGTATCTAACTAATTATCCAACTATCTATCCAACTAGGTATCCAACTAGGTTTCTAACTAATTATCCAACTATCTATCCAACTAGGTATCCAACTAAGTATCCAACTATCTATCCAACTATCTATCCAACTAGGTATCCAACTAAGTATCCAACTATCTATCCAACTAGGTATCCAACTAAGTATCCAACTATCTATCCAACTAGGTATCCAACTAAGTATCCAACTATCTATCCAACTATCTATCCAACTAGGTATCAAACTATCTATCCAACTAGGTATCCAACTATCTATCCAACTAAGAATCCATCTATCTATCCAACCAGGTATCCAACTAGGTATCCCACTATCTATCCAACTAGGTATCCAACTAAGTATCCAACTATCTATCCAACTAAGTATCCAACTAGGTATCCCACTATCTATCCAACTAGGTATCCAACTAAGTATCCAACTATCTATCCAACTAAGTATCCAACTATCTATCCAACTAGGTATCCAACTAAGTATCCAACTATCTATCCAACTAGGTATCAAACTATCTATCCAGCTAGGTGTCCAACTAGGTATCCCCCCACCTCTTTAAGGAATACCTAGGATAGGATAAAGTAATCCTTCTACCCCCCCCCCCCCCCCCCCCTTAAAAGATTTAGATGCACTATTGTAAAGTGGCTGTTCAACTGGATATTAGGTGAATGCACCAATTTGTAAGTCGCTCTGGATAAGAGCGTCTGCAAAATGACTTAAATGTAAATGTATCCAACTAGGTATCGAACTAGGTATCCAACTAGGTATCCAACTATCTATCCAACTAGGTGTCCAACTAGGTATCCAACTATCTATCCAACTAGGTATCTAACTAGGTATCCAACTATCTATCCAACTAGGTATCTAACTAGGTGTCCAACTAGGTATCCAACTATCTATCCAACTAGGTATCCATCTAGGTATCTAACTAGGTATCCAACTAGGTATCCAGCTATCTATCCAACTAGGTATCCATCTAGGTATCTAACTAGGTATCCAACTAGGTATCCAACTATCTATCCAACTAGGTATCTAACTAGGTATCCAACTAGGTATCTAACTAGGTGTCCAACTAGGTATCCAACTATCTATCCAACTAGGTATCCAACTAGGTATCTAACTAGGTATCCAACTATCTATCCAACTAGGTATCCAACTAAGTATCCAACTATCTAACCAACTAAGTATCCAACTATCTATCCAACTAGGTATCCAACTAAGTATCCAACTATCTATCCAACTAGGCATCCAACTATCTATCCAACTAGGTATCCAGCTAGGTGTCCAACTAGGTATCCAACTAGGTATCCAACTAGGTGTCCAACTAGGTGTCCAACTAGGTGTCCAACTAGGTATCCAACTAGGTATCCAACTATCTATTCAACTAAGTATCCAACTATCTATCCAACCAGGTATCCAACTAGGTATCCCACTATCTATCCAACTAGGTATCCAACTAAGTATTCAACTATCTATCCAACTAGGTATCCAACTAAGTATCCAACTATCTATCCAACTTGGTATCCAACTATGTATCCAACTATCTATCCAGCTAGGTATCCAACTAGGTATCTAACTAATTATCCAACTATCTATCCAACTAGGTATCCAACTAGGTTTCTAACTAATTATCCAACTATCTATCCAACTAGGTATCCAACTAAGTATCCAACTATCTATCCAACTATCTATCCAACTAGGTATCCAACTAAGTATCCAACTATCTATCCAACTAGGTATCCAACTAAGTATCCAACTATCTATCCAACTAGGTATCCAACTAAGTATCCAACTATCTATCCAACTATCTATCCAACTAGGTATCAAACTATCTATCCAACTAGGTATCCAACTATCTATCCAACTAAGAATCCATCTATCTATCCAACCAGGTATCCAACTAGGTATCCCACTATCTATCCAACTAGGTATCCAACTAAGTATCCAACTATCTATCCAACTAAGTATCCAACTAGGTATCCCACTATCTATCCAACTAGGTATCCAACTAAGTATCCAACTATCTATCCAACTAAGTATCCAACTATCTATCCAACTAGGTATCCAACTAAGTATCCAACTATCTATCCAACTAGGTATCAAACTATCTATCCAGCTAGGTGTCCAACTAGGTATCCCCCCACCTCTTTAAGGAATACCTAGGATAGGATAAAGTAATCCTTCTACCCCCCCCCCCCTTAAAAGATTTAGATGCACTATTGTAAAGTGGCTGTTCAACTGGATATTAGGTGAATGCACCAATTTGTAAGTCGCTCTGGATAAGAGCGTCTGCAAAATGACTTAAATGTAAATGTATCCAACTAGGTATCGAACTAGGTATCCAACTAGGTATCCAACTATCTATCCAACTAGGTGTCCAACTAGGTATCCAACTAAGTATCCAACTAGGTATCCAACTATCTATCCAACTTGGTATCCAACTAGGTATCCAACTAAGTATCCAACTAAGTATCCAACTAGGTATCCAACTATCTATCCAACTTGGTATCCAACTAGGTATCCAACTAAGTATCCAACTAGGTATCCAACTAGGTGTCCAACTAGGTATCCAACTAAGTATCCAACTAGGTATCCAACTATCTATCCAACTAGGTATCGAACTAGGTATCCAACTAGGTATCCAACTATCTATCCAACTAGGTGTCCAACTAGGTATCCAACTATCTATCCAACTAGGGATCTAACTAAGTATCCAACTAGGTATCCAACTATCTATCCAACTAGGTATCAAACTAGGTATCCAACTAGGTATCCAACTATCTATCCAACTAGGTGTCCAACTAGGTATCCAACTAAGTATCCAACTAGGTATCCAACTATCTATCCAACTAGGTATCGAACTAGGTATCCGACTAGGTATCCAACTATCTATCCAACTAGGTGTCCAACTAGGTATCCAACTAAGTATCCAACTAGGTATCCAACTATCTATCCAACTTGGTATCCAATTAGGTATCCAACTATCTATCCAACTAGGTATCGAACTAGGTATCCAACTAGGTATCCAACTATCTATCCAACTAGGTGTCCAACTAGGTATCCAACTATCTATCCAACTAGGTATCTAACTAGGTATCCAACTATCTATCCAACTAGGTATCTAACTAGGTGTCCAACTATCTATCCAAATAGGTATCCATCTAGGTATCTAACTAGGTATCCAACAAGGTATCCAGCTATCTATCCAACTAGGTATCCATCTAGGTATCTAACTAGGTATCCAACTAGGTATCCAACTATCTATCCAACTAGGTATCTAACTAGGTATCCAACTAGGTATCTAACTAGGTGTCCAACTAGGTATCCAACTATCTATCCAACTAGGTATCCAACTAGGTATCTAACTAGGTATCCAACTATCTATCCAACTAGGTATCCAACTAAGTATCCAACTATCTAACCAACTAAGTATCCAACTATCTATCCAACTAGGTATCAAACTATCTATCCAGCTAGGTGTCCAACTAGGTATCCCCCCACCTCTTTAAGGAATACCTAGGATAGGATAAAGTAATCCTTCTACCCCCCCCCCTTAAAAGATTTAGATGCACTATTGTAAAGTGGCTGTTCAACTGGATATTAGGTGAATGCACCAATTTGTAAGTCGCTCTGGATAAGAGCGTCTGCAAAATGACTTAAATGTAAATGTATCCAACTAGGTATCGAACTAGGTATCCAACTAGGTATCCAACTATCTATCCAACTAGGTGTCCAACTAGGTATCCAACTAAGTATCCAACTAGGTATCCAACTATCTATCCAACTTGGTATCCAACTAGGTATCCAACTAAGTATCCAACTAGGTATCCAACTAGGTGTCCAACTAGGTATCCAACTAAGTATCCAACTAGGTATCCAACTATCTTTCCAACTAGGTATCGAACTAGGTATCCAACTAGGTATCCAACTATCTATCCAACTAGGTGTCCAACTAGGTATCCAACTATCTATCCAACTAGGGATCTAACTAAGTATCCAACTAGGTATCCAACTATCTATCCAACTAGGTATCAAACTAGGTATCCAACTAGGTATCCAACTATCTATCCAACTAGGTGTCCAACTAGGTATCCAACTAAGTATCCAACTAGGTATCCAACTATCTATCCAACTAGGTATCGAACTAGGTATCCGACTAGGTATCCAACTATCTATCCAACTAGGTGTCCAACTAGGTATCCAACTAAGTATCCAACTAGGTATCCAACTATCTATCCAACTTGGTATCCAATTAGGTATCCAACTATCTATCCAACTAGGTATCGAACTAGGTATCCAACTAGGTATCCAACTATCTATCCAACTAGGTGTCCAACTAGGTATCCAACTATCTATCCAACTAGGTATCTAACTAGGTATCCAACTATCTATCCAACTAGGTATCTAACTAGGTGTCCAACTATCTATCCAAATAGGTATCCATCTAGGTATCTAACTAGGTATCCAACAAGGTATCCAGCTATCTATCCAACTAGGTATCCATCTAGGTATCTAACTAGGTATCCAACTAGGTATCCAACTATCTATCCAACTAGGTATCTAACTAGGTATCCAACTAGGTATCTAACTAGGTGTCCAACTAGGTATCCAACTATCTATCCAACTAGGTATCCAACTAGGTATCTAACTAGGTATCCAACTATCTATCCAACTAGGTATCCAACTAAGTATCCAACTATCTAACCAACTAAGTATCCAACTATCTATCCAACTAGGTATCCAACTATCTATCCAACTTGGTATCCAACTAGGTATCCAACTAAGTATCCAACTAGGTATCCAACTAGGTGTCCAACTAGGTATCCAACTAAGTATCCAACTAGGTATCCAACTATCTATCCAACTAGGTATCGAACTAGGTATCGAACTAGGTATCCAACTATCTATCCAACTAGGTGTCCAACTAGGTATCCAACTATCTATCCAACTAGGTATCTAACTAGGTATCCAACTATCTATCCAACTAGGTATCTAACTAGGTGTCCAACTAGGTATCCAACTATCTATCCAACTAGGTATCCATCTAGGTATCTAACTAGGTATCCAACTAGGTATCCAGCTATCTATCCAACTAGGTATCCATCTAGGTATCTAACTAGGTATCCAACTAGGTATCCAACTATCTATCCAACTAGGTATCTAACTAGGTATCCAACTAGGTATCTAACTAGGTGTCCAACTTGGTATCCAACTATCTATCCAACTAGGTATCCAACTAGGTATCTAACTAGGTATCCAACTATCTATCCAACTAGGTATCCAACTAAGTATCCAACTATCTAACCAACTAAGTATCCAACTATCTATCCAACTAGGTATCCAACTAAGTATCCAACTATCTATCCAACTAGGCATCCAACTAGGTATCCAGCTAGGTGTCCAACTAGGTATCCAACTAGGTATCCAACTAGGTATCCAACTAGGTGTCCAACTAGGTGTCCAACTAGGTGTCCAACTAGGTATCCAACTAGGTATCCAACTATCTATCCAACTAAGTATCCAACTATCTATCCAACCAGGTATCCAACTAGGTATCCCACTATCTATCCAACTAGGTATCCAACTAAGTATCCAACTATCTATCCAACTAGGTATCCAACTAAGTATCCAACTATCTATCCAACTTGGTATCCAACTATGTATCCAACTATCTATCCAGCTAGGTATCCAACTAGGTATCTAACTAATTATCCAACTATCTATCCAACTAGGTATCCAACTAGGTTTCTAACTAATTATCCAACTATCTATCCAACTAGGTATCCAACTAAGTATCCAACTATCTATCCAACTATCTATCCAACTAGGTATCCAACTAAGTATCCAACTATCTATCCAACTAGGTATCCAACTAAGTATCCAACTATCTATCCAACTAGGTATCCAACTAAGTATCCAACTATCTATCCAACTATCTATCCAACTAGGTATCAAACTATCTATCCAACTAGGTATCCAACTATCTATCCAACTAAGAATCCATCTATCTATCCAACCAGGTATCCAACTAGGTATCCCACTATCTATCCAACTAGGTATCCAACTAAGTATCCAACTATCTATCCAACTAAGTATCCAACTAGGTATCCCACTATCTATCCAACTAGGTATCCAACTAAGTATCCAACTATCTATCCAACTAAGTATCCAACTATCTATCAACTAGGTATCCAACTAAGTATCCAACTATCTATCCAACTAGGTATCAAACTATCTATCCAGCTAGGTGTCCAACTAGGTATCCCCCCACCTCTTTAAGGAATACCTAGGATAGGATAAAGTAATCCTTCTACCCCCCCCCCCCCCCTTAAAAGATTTAGATGCACTATTGTAAAGTGGCTGTTCAACTGGATATTAGGTGAATGCACCAATTTGTAAGTCGCTCTGGATAAGAGCGTCTGCAAAATGACTTAAATGTAAATGTATCCAACTAGGTATCGAACTAGGTATCCAACTAGGTATCCAACTATCTATCCAACTAGGTGTCCAACTAGGTATCCAACTAAGTATCCAACTAGGTATCCAACTATCTATCCAACTTGGTATCCAACTAGGTATCCAACTAAGTATCCAACTAGGTATCCAACTAGGTGTCCAACTAGGTATCCAACTAAGTATCCAACTAGGTATCCAACTATCTATCCAACTAGGTATCGAACTAGGTATCCAACTAGGTATCCAACTATCTATCCAACTAGGTGTCCAACTAGGTATCCAACTATCTATCCAACTAGGTATCTAACTAGGTATCCAACTATCTATCCAACTAGGTATCTAACTAGGTATCCAACTAGGTATCTAACTAGGTGTCCAACTAGGTATCCAACTATCTATCCAACTAGGTATCCATCTAGGTATCTAACTAGGTATCCAACTAGGTATCCAACTATCTATCCAACTAGGTATCCATCTAGGTATCTAACTAGGTATCCAACTAGGTATCCAACTATCTATCCAACTAGGTATCTAACTAGGTATCCAACTAGGAATCTAACTAGGTGTCCAAGTAGGTATCCAACTATCTATCCAACTAGGTATCCAACTAGGTATCTAACTAGGTATCCAATTAGGTATCTAACTAGGTATCTAACTAGGTATCCAATTCGGTATCCAACTATCTATCCAACTAGGTATCCAACTAGGTATCTAACTAGATATCCAATTAGGTATCTAACTAGGTATCTAACTAGGTGTCCAACTAGGTATCCAACTATCTATCCAACTAGGTATCCAACTAGGTATCTAACTAGGTATCCAACTATCTATCCAACTAGGTATCCAACTAAGTATCCAACTATCTAACCAACTAAGTATCCAACTATCTATCCAACTAGGTATCCAACTAAGTATCCAACTATCTATCCAACTAGGCATCCAACTATCTATCCAACTAGGTATCCAGCTAGGTGTCCAACTAGGTATCCAACTAGGTATCCAACTAGGTGTCCAACTAGGTGTCCAACTAGGTGTCCAACTAGGTATCCAACTAGGTATCCAACTATCTATCCAACTAAGTATCCAACTATCTATCCAACCAGGTATCCAACTAGGTATCCCACTATCTATCCAACTAGGTATCCAACTAAGTATCCAACTATCTATCCAACTAGGTATCCAACTAAGTATCCAACTATCTATCCAACTTGGTATCCAACTATGTATCCAACTATCTATCCAGCTAGGTATCCAACTAGGTATCTAACTAATTATCCAACTATCTATCCAACTAGGTATCCAACTAGGTTTCTAACTAATTATCCAACTATCTATCCAACTAGGTATCCAACTAAGTATCCAACTATCTAACCAACTAAGTATCCAACTATCTATCCAACTAGGTATCCAACTAAGTATCCAACTATCTATCCAACTAGGCATCCAACTATCTATCCAACTAGGTATCCAGCTAGGTGTCCAACTAGGTATCCAACTAGGTATCCAACTAGGTGTCCAACTAGGTGTCCAACTAGGTGTCCAACTAGGTATCCAACTAGGTATCCAACTATCTATCCAACTAAGTATCCAACTATCTATCCAACCAGGTATCCAACTAGGTATCCCACTATCTATCCAACTAGGTATCCAACTAAGTATCCAACTATCTATCCAACTAGGTATCCAACTAAGTATCCAACTATCTATCCAACTTGGTATCCAACTATGTATCCAACTATCTATCCAGCTAGGTATCCAACTAGGTATCTAACTAATTATCCAACTATCTATCCAACTAGGTATCCAACTAGGTTTCTAACTAATTATCCAACTATCTATCCAACTAGGTATCCAACTAAGTATCCAACTATCTATCCAACTATCTATCCAACTAGGTATCCAACTAAGTATCCAACTATCTATCCAACTAGGTCTCCAACTAAGTATCCAACTATCTATCCAACTAGGTATCCAACTAAGTATCCAACTATCTATCCAACTATCTATCCAACTAGGTATCAAACTATCTATCCAACTAGGTATCCAACTATCTATCCAACTAAGAATCCATCTGTCTATCCAACCAGGTATCCAACTAGGTATCCCACTATCTATCCAACTAGGTATCCAACTAAGTATCCAACTATCTATCCAACTAAGTATCCAACTAGGTATCCCACTATCTATCCAACTAGGTATCCAACTAAGTATCCAACTATCTATCCAACTAAGTATCCAACTATCTATCCAACTAGGTATCCAACTAAGTATCCAACTATCTATCCAACTAGGTATCAAACTATCTATCCAGCTAGGTGTCCAACTAGGTATCCCCCCACCTCTTTAAGGAATACCTAGGATAGGATAAAGTAATCCTTCTACCCCCCCCCCCCCCTTAAAAGATTTAGATGCACTATTGTAAAGTGGCTGTTCAACTGGATATTAGGTGAATGCACCAATTTGTAAGTCGCTCTGGATAAGAGCGTCTGCAAAATGACTTAAATGTAAATGTATCCAACTAGGTATCGAACTAGGTATCCAACTAGGTATCCAACTATCTATCCAACTAGGTGTCCAACTAGGTATCCAACTAAGTATCCAACTAGGTATCCAACTATCTATCCAACTTGGTATCCAACTAGGTATCCAACTAAGTATCCAACTAGGTATCCAACTAGGTGTCCAACTAGGTATCCAACTAAGTATCCAACTAGGTATCCAACTATCTATCCAACTAGGTATCGAACTAGGTATCCAACTAGGTATCCAACTATCTATCCAACTAGGTGTCCAACTAGGTATCCAACTATCTATCCAACTAGGTATCTAACTAGGTATCCAACTATCTATCCAACTAGGTATCTAACTAGGTATCCAACTAGGTATCTAACTAGGTGTCCAACTAGGTATCCAACTATCTATCCAACTAGGTATCCATCTAGGTATCTAACTAGGTTTCCAACTAGGTATCCAACTATCTATCCAACTAGGTATCCATCTAGGTATCTAACTAGGTATCCAACTAGGTATCCAACTATCTATCCAACTAGGTATCTAACTAGGTATCCAACTAGGTATCTAACTAGGTGTCCAAGTAGGTATCCAACTATCTATCCAACTAGGTATCCAACTAGGTATCTAACTAGGTATCCAATTAGGTATCTAACTAGGTATCTAACTAGGTATCCAATTCGGTATCCAACTATCTATCCAACTAGGTATCCAACTAGGTATCTAACTAGATATCCAATTAGGTATCTAACTAGGTATCTAACTAGGTATCCAATTCGGTATCTAACTAGGTATCCAACTAGGTATCCAACTAGGTATCTAACTAGGTATCCAACTAGGTATCTAACTAGGTATCTAACTAGGTGTCCAACTAGGTATCCAACTATCTATCCAACTAGGTATCCATCTAGGTATCTAACTAGGTATCCAACTAGGTATCCAACTATCTATCCAACTAGGTATCCATCTAGGTATCTAACTAGGTATCCAACTAGGTATCCAACTATCTATCCAACTAGGTATCTAACTAGGTATCCAACTAGGTATCTAACTAGGTGTCCAACTAGGTATCCAACTATCTATCCAACTAGGTATCCAACTAGGTATCTAACTAGGTATCCAATTAGGTATCTAACTAGGTATCCAACTAGGTGTCCAACTAGGTGTCCAACTAGGTGTCCAACTAGGTATCCAACTAGGTATCCAACTATCTATCCAACTAAGTATCCAACTATCTATCCAACCAGGTATCCAACTAGGTATCCCACTATCTATCCAACTAGGTATCCAACTAAGTATCCAACTATCTATCCAACTAGGTATCCAACTAAGTATCCAACTATCTATCCAACTTGGTATCCAACTATGTATCCAACTATCTATCCAGCTAGGTATCCAACTAGGTATCTAACTAATTATCCAACTATCTATCCAACTAGGTATCCAACTAGGTTTCTAACTAATTATCCAACTATCTATCCAACTATCTATCCAACTAAGTATCCAACTATCTATCCAACTAGGTATCCAACTAAGTATCCAACTATCTATCCAACTAGGTATCCAACTAAGTATCCAACTATCTATCCAACTAGGTATCCAACTAAGTATCCAACTATCTATCCAACTATCTATCCAACTAGGTATCAAACTATCTATCCAACTAGGTATCCAACTATCTATCCAACTAAGAATCCATCTATCTATCCAACCAGGTATCCAACTAGGTATCCCACTATCTATCCAACTAGGTATCCAACTAAGTATCCAACTATCTATCCAACTAAGTATCCAACTAGGTATCCCACTATCTATCCAACTAGGTATCCAACTAAGTATCCAACTATCTATCCAACTAAGTATCCAACTATCTATCCAACTAGGTATCCAACTAAGTATCCAACTATCTATCCAACTAGGTATCAAACTATCTATCCAGCTAGGTGTCCAACTAGGTATCCCCCCACCTCTTTAAGGAATACCTAGGATAGGATAAAGTAATCCTTCTACCCCCCCCCCCTTAAAAGATTTAGATGCACTATTGTAAAGTGGCTGTTCAACTGGATATTAGGTGAATGCACCAATTTGTAAGTCGCTCTGGATAAGAGCGTCTGCAAAATGACTTAAATGTAAATGTATCCAACTAGGTATCGAACTAGGTATCCAACTAGGTATCCAACTATCTATCCAACTAGGTGTCCAACTAGGTATCCAACTAAGTATCCAACTAGGTATCCAACTATCTATCCAACTTGGTATCCAACTAGGTATCCAACTAAGTATCCAACTAGGTATCCAACTAGGTGTCCAACTAGGTATCCAACTAAGTATCCAACTAGGTATCCAACTATCTATCCAACTAGGTATCGAACTAGGTATCCAACTAGGTATCCAACTATCTATCCAACTAGGTGTCCAACTAGGTATCCAACTATCTATCCAACTAGGTATCTAACTAGGTATCCAACTATCTATCCAACTAGGTATCTAACTAGGTATCCAACTAGGTATCTAACTAGGTGTCCAACTAGGTATCCAACTATCTATCCAACTAGGTATCCATCTAGGTATCTAACTAGGTATCCAACTAGGTATCCAACTATCTATCCAACTAGGTATCCATCTAGGTATCTAACTAGGTATCCAACTAGGTATCCAACTATCTATCCAACTAGGTATCTAACTAGGTATCCAACTAGGTATCTAACTAGGTGTCCAAGTAGGTATCCAACTATCTATCCAACTAGGTATCCAACTAGGTATCTAACTAGGTATCCAATTAGGTATCTAACTAGGTATCTAACTAGGTATCCAATTCGGTATCCAACTATCTATCCAACTAGGTATCCAACTAGGTATCTAACTAGATATCCAATTAGGTATCTAACTAGGTATCTAACTAGGTATCCAATTCGGTATCTAACTAGGTATCCAACTAGGTATCCAACTAGGTATCTAACTAGGTATCCAACTAGGTATCTAACTAGGTATCCAACTATCTATCCAACTAGGTATCTAACTAGGTATCCAACTAGGTATCTAACTAGGTGTCCAACTAGGTATCCAACTATCTATCCAACTAGGTATCCATCTAGGTATCTAACTAGGTATCCAACTAGGTATCCAACTATCTATCCAACTAGGTATCCATCTAGGTATCTAACTAGGTATCCAACTAGGTATCCAACTATCTATCCAACTAGGTATCTAACTAGGTATCCAACTAGGTATCTAACTAGGTGTCCAACTAGGTATCCAACTATCTATCCAACTAGGTATCCAACTAGGTATCTAACTAGGTATCCAATTACGTATCTAACTAGGTATCCAATTCGGTATCCAACTATCTATCCAACTAGGTATCCAACTAGGTATCTAACTAGATATCCAATTAGGTATCTAACTAGGTATCTAACTAGGTATCCAACTAGGTATCTAACTAGGTATCCAACTAGGTATCTAACTAGGTATCCAACTAGGTATCTAACTAGGTATCCAACTAGGTATCCAACTAGGTATCCAACTAGGTATCCAACTAGGTATCCAACTTGGTATCCAACTAGGTATCCAACTAGGTATCTAACTAGGTATCCAACTAGGTATCCAACTAGGTATCCAACTTGGTATCCAACTTGGTATCCAACTAGGTATCCAACTAGGTATCCAACTTGGTATCCAACTAGGTATCCAACTAGGTATCCCACTATCTATCCCACTAGGTATTCAACTATCTATCCAACTAGGTGTCCAACTAGGTATCCAACTAGGTATCCAACTAGGTATCCAACTAGGTATCCAACTAGGTATCCCACTATCTATCCCACTAGGTATTCAACTATCTATCCAACTAGGTGTCCAACTAGGTATCCAACTTGGTATCCAACTTGGTATCCAACTTGGTATCCAACTTGGTATCCAACTAGGTATCCAACTAGGTATCTATCTAGGTATCCAACTAGGTATCCAACTAGGTATCCAACTAGGTATCTAACTAGGTATCTAACTAGGTATCCAACTAGGTATCTATCTAGGTATCCAACTAGGTATCCAACTAGGTATCCAACTAGATATCCAACTATCTATCCAACTAGGTATCCAACTAGGTATCTAACTAGGTATCCAACTAGGTATCTATCTAGGTATCCAACTAGGTATCCAACTATCTATCCAACTATCTATCCAACTAGGTATCTAACTAGGTATCCCAAAAAAGTAAAGACAGCCCACTAAAGAAGACAACCGGCCTTAGCTTCATTCTATTTCATTTATTTCATTGTGAGGTGCATAAAGGAACGACACATGTACAGTACAGGTAACTGCCAAAATAATGGAAACATTCAATTAAATTAGAGATACAAAGTATATTGAAAGCAGGTACTTCCACACAGGTGTGGTTCCTGAGTTAATTAAGCAATTAATTAAGCAATTAATTAACATCTCATCATACTTAGGATCATGTATAAAAATGCTGGGCAGGCCATCATTTTGGCTACCATGGCTATGCCCCATAGGATGACAATGCCCCCATCCGCAGGGAACGAGTGTTTCACTGAAGTGTTTGATGATCATGAAAATGATTTAAACCATATTCCATGTCTTAGTCATCAGAGCTCAACCCAACTGAACACCGGAGATTCTGGAGCGACGTCTTTCCACCACCATCAACAAAACACCAAATTATGGAATATTTTATGGAATAAGGGTGTCGCATCCCTCCAACAGTGTACCAGACACTTGTAGAATCTATGCCAAGGTGCATTGAAGCTGTTCTGTCTCATGGTGGCTCAACACCTTATTAAGAAGACACTTTATGTTGGGGTTTCCTTTATTTTGGCAGTTGCCTGTAGCTTCATCAGGTTAATTTCGACACTTGTTTTGGATACCTCCCACTGGGCACACACTGGTTGAATCAACGTTGTTTCCACATCATTTCAATTAAATTACGTTGAACCAACGTGGAATAGACGTTGAATTGACGTCTGTGCCCAGTGGGCTGTAACATTAAACTTACTTTGCAGCTATAAAGAATCAGAAATCATCAACTACATTAACATGTATAGAAGGCATCATCATTGTACTCGTTACAATACAAGTCCCACTCCCGGATTGAACCTAAATGAACCCTGCTGCTTCTGGGCCCTCATTTCTTCTTGACGTCTTTACCCACGACGTCAGAAACTAGAGTGTGGTTGAAGGGTGTCTGCCAACCAGGCACATAAACAGTAGAGACCTTCCCTTTCCCATGTGTGGTGTGGTATTAGTTTGAGGCCGACCTCCCCGGCCACACGTGTTATGGCTGCCCTGATTAAAGCATGAAGAGGTCTGATGAGAGGACGCGAGTGGAAGCCTCACGCCTTAAAATGGGCCGTAAAATGTACTGTGTTTGGGTGAACGATGACGTCGTTTGGGTGGGTGTGTGTGTGATGGTGTCATCAATAGGTGTGTTGTGCTCACACCCCCCCCCCCCGCCTTTTCACAAGGAAAGTCCCCATAGTCATAGTATGACCATAGAATTAGAATGCATTAATTATAGTATGACCCAAAAATGTATATGAGTCGGCGAAACCTCTTACAATCAGCTCTTCTTCCCAGTTCTTTTCACCCACCCTATCCTTCCTCCACAGTTACACAGTTACATAAGCCAGACTGACCCTATAAAACCAACCAGCTGTTTATCTCAAGCTATTTCCAGAGCAGTAAAAAACACTAGCTCCTCGTGAATCAAGTCCTCTTAACATCGGATATTTTCACAAATACTTTTCCCCCAATTTATAGGAAGTATGCACTTTCAAAGTCAAACAAGCCTTCGAAAGCCATCGGACCTAAAATGCATCACTGACTGAAATTCAGCTTATGCGTCTACAATATCATTGTAGGAGTTCTGGGTCTTCTGTAGATGATCCTTTACTACCGGTAACATTTCCGGAGATGATGGGAAATGTCCTATCCAGAGTTCCAGACAAACATCTGGCCAAACATTGAGCTGTCTGAATGTACAGTAATCCATACACCATAACGAGTCAACTGGAGACCCGTCATATTGCTCAACAGTGACTATAAGGTTAGACTGATACCAGAGAAGATTGAGAACTGCTCAAGGTAGAAGTTACAATTAAATTCAGATCTAGAATCCTGCTCTATCCTACCCTTACCCATAAAAAGGAAAAATACACACTGTCCCGAAATCAGCACTTAGTGATAATTCACCCAAATTGCTAAATGACTTACTTTACCAAGCCGCAGCCACCAACCACTAACTTTTAAGCATTTTATAACCAAAGTCAATGTGTCATATATTACCATGGTTGGAATTTCACACCCATTTCATGCAACCTCATCCTTCACTGTGGAGCAACAGGAAGAGTATCCTTTGACACTGAGCCAAGCTGAGCCAAACAGCATGACCCTCATGTGGCGCTGGACATGCGCCAACCAAGAACTATGCTGTATCTCAACCACAGTTTCTCTCTGACACAGCTAAAACCAGGAAACCAGGAGTCTGCTTGGCTCAACCGCTTAACGGCTGCCGTTATGGCTCCTGCATTAGCCTCTTTACGTTTTGGCCTGCTGGTGAAAAGTGCACTGCTTAGCTGCGGGCTAAAGTGCTGTGTTTTACACAGTATCACACAGTGTGGGCAGTGGGTGCGGAGAGAGAGAGGGATGGAAAGAGAGAAAGAAAGAGACAGAGAGAAAGAGGGAGAGAGATTAAGAAATAAATAAGAGAGCGAGAGCAAGATAGAAAGAAACAGAGAAAAAGCCCATTGTGCAGAGAAACCTCCTCTCGCATTTATTTTGGGACTCCGGTATCTTTGCGTAACCTGATCTAGATAGAAAGGGTTAGGGTTCAACCTGACCTAGATAGAAAGAGTTAGGGTTCAACCTGACCTAGATAGAAAGAGTTAGGGTTCAACTTCAGCTAGATAGAAAGGGTTATGGTTCAACCTGACCTAAATAGAAAGAGTTAGGGTTCAATCTGACCTAGATAAAAATGTCCCACTAGAAAACCTGAAGGGCTCCTCATTGTCAAGCCTTGGGACAAACTGTTCCCTTTTATTCAAGACTCAGCACATATGACCCAAAGACAAGAGACACACTAAGCATTGGGTGTTTGGTCATGAGGTTGTTTGTTCCGGAAATTGGATCAAGATGTTCTGTTATTGACATATATTATGTTGATTACACGATTGAAGCAGCTAATTGCTTAGAAAACACAAGCAATCAGTGATTGGCAATACATACAGACCATATACAATGGACAAAATTTAGGCCAGGGGTCGGATTTTTTTGGGCCTCCCAAGGGTTATTTCCATTCAGTGGATGTAACTCCTAATGCAGGAACTCCTATAATCAACCTCTTTACTTATCTTATCTTTACTATTATTTACTAAAGTCATTTCTCCTATACCTATGGAAATCAGACTAAATGATCCTGTCAAAAACAAACTCAAGTTTACAACCCAATCTAAAAATAATCCAGAGAGCTTCTAAGAGACATAGAGCAATCCTCTTGAAAAAGTGTCAGTTACAGAGAAAAAAACATTGCCCAGTAATTTGACATGCTATTTGTCGAGAGTTGGCCCAGACTTTGCCCCAGACCAAGAGTATGGGACGGAAGAAGGGAGGGATGGAAGGAGGGAGGGAGAGAAAGGGGGAGAAAGAAAGACAGAAAAAGAGAGAGAGGGATGGAGGGAGGGAGTGTTTTTCCATGCCTCTAAGATCGCCCACTCTTCCATGCAGAGCCCTGCACAGTGTGTCAGCCCACAAGGCTCATGGGAACAGTCATACAGAGGAATCCCAGCTAAGAGACGACATCTGTACGATTCCTCAACATTTCCACATTATTGTGTGAGTGTGTTAAAGAGGATATATTATGTTTTCTTTCTCTCCCCTTCCCCCTTTCTTTCTCTTAAACACTCACCCTCTCTCCCTCTGACCCTTCTCTCACTCTGTGTGTGTGTGTGTGTTTCCAAGGATTCGACCATGACAATTAACTTCCGTGGGATACTCCAGTGAGATACTCAAGCTGGACAGCTCAGAAATGGCATTTGCAAGGCATTTTAAGTTATTTGTCTCCCTTGGTTTGGGTACAGCCTGGGTACATGGCTGGATAGATGGCCTAGGGCTGGTACTATGTTTATGTCATTATATACACTGAGTGTACCAAATTTTAGGAACACCTGCTCTTTCCATGACATTGACAGACCAGGTGAATCCAGGTGAAAGCTATGATCCCTTATTGATGTCACTTGTTAAATCCACTTCAATCAGTGTAGATGAAGGGGAGGAGACAGGTTAAAGAAGGATTTTTAAGCCTTGAGACAATAGAGACATGGATTGTGTGTGTGTGCCATCCAGAGGGTGAATGGGCAAGACAAAAGATCAAAGTGCCTTTGAACGGGTATGGTAGTAGGTGCCAGGTGCAATATTAGGAGGGTGTTCTTAATGTTTTGTACACTCACTGTATATCACGTGAACTGTTGGAGTTGTACGGTAAACACACTTACTACTGGGATGCTCTAATGCTACAGTCCCTTTGATTTCAATTTGGTTGAGTTGTTAAGTAACGTGAATTCAACGTGAAATTAACAACAACAAAAAATCACCATGTAATTACGTTTTGGTTAAAAGTGGTGTAAAAAAAGATGAAATTCCTTTACATTGATGACTTTTTGCAAATCCAATTAGTTTTTCACATTTATTCAACGTCATCACATAGACTTTTTGTTGTTGAAATGACATGGAAACAATGTTGATTTAACCAGTTTTTCCCCAGATGGATACCACTGTGTAACTGCTTTCCTCCACATTTTTGGGGTTTAGGTATCCAAACTCTAAGCCACTCATGCCAAGTTCAATACAGAAAATATAGAAATATATATTCAACCAGTGCTGTAAAGTAATAACTTAAAACAACACCTGTTAAATCAAGCATATATCAAGTATGAAAGTATAAGAGGAGACCGACAGCTATTGTAAATTCCCTATTGCAGGCTTATCATTTCCCAAATGAAATACAGTTTAATGTAAAGAGGGGCCACAATAGGCTACGGTGCATCCCATATGGCACCCTATTCAGGGCCCATAGGGTTCTAGTGAAAAGTAGTGAACTAGGCAATAGGGTGCCATTTGGAACACAACCTCCATCTCCATGTAAAAGCCAACCCACATAAACCTAACACCTGACACACTGTTTCCAGACTAATGTCTTCAGCTGTGTGTGTCTGATTGTTCCTCACTGTGTGTGCCCAGACTGCCCTAGATGATCCTAATACAGCATATAATCCACACCAGCCAAACAGGCTCCTCTGAGCTAACTAACTAACTCTCTCCTGTCTCGTAAACAAAAGCCTGACACTTTATGACCAAGCCATTGTGTGGATATGGCGTTTCAGCGCAAGGTATTAATAAGGTATTAATACCTTTTATTTTCCAAGAGGCAGGGAGGTTTCTGTGAATTGTGGGGTCTTGGAATTGAAAGGGGATCTTGGAAAACAGCTGGGTATTAGTGCTTCATTTAAAGGTTGGATTGTTTTCATACATTTGATACAAATCGTCTGAGTGGCGTTGAGCGCTAGGTAGTGGCGCTAAGTAGTGGTTAGCATCGCTTCATTTTGTGAGGGGGTCATTGAGTTAAGGTCTTTTGAAAGGTTTTATGTTAAAACTAGTGAATAGATAAGAGACATATCAAGAGTCATCGACAAATTGAAACAGTCCCTCCTGAGTATCTTGGGTTGTTGGGTTGTTGTTGTCATGTGTCTACTGTGAAATCACAAGAGCTAGACCCTCGGGTTATTTCCTACATTACCATCCTTACAATTTCTCTCTTTTATTATTCCCACACTTCCTTTTTAATCTAAGAAAGAGATTTAGCGTACTCCCTTTTCCTCTTGTTCTTGAACCCCACAGCAAAAACAATCCTCAGACATATTGTTGGGGTCCGTTGATCCGTAAACTAGAGGCAACAATAAGGCAACAATAAGTCTGGCTTTTAAGGCTCAAGAGGAAATGAAAAGTCATATTACTTAGGGGGATATTGAATAGGGTACTAGGATACTGCACGGGACCCCCCCCCACCCCCTTTGAGAGACTGGCTCAAGGGGGCCCCCCAAAACAGAGACTGAATGCAGCTAAGACCTGGTTTTAAAAAGGAAATGGATATTCATTCTCAACACGACTGGTTGGCTTAGCCTTCGACCGTTCCACTCAATGAGTTGACTCTGATCTCAAAGCAGTAAGATGGATAGTTGGGTAGATTACACCACAATTATTGTATATTGCTATATTATTTATCGTACAAAGCGACTTCTATGTGTATATTCGCTTACATTTAATGTATATGTAAATATTTCTACTTTCCCACAAGATATATTTCCTGAAACAGCATGCTTAGAAGAATATGTAGCCTGTAACACAGCAAAACAAAATATACTGCATTCCAAACAGAGATGTTACTGTGTTTTCACAGACAACAAATAAGTGAAAACATTCCCCATCAGACTCTCCCATGTCCATCTTTCAAACAAAACAAGTTGACTCATTGGATGGTTTGGGTGAAAACAGACTTTGAGCTAATCAGATGTTAACAAACACACCCACCAGGGGTGGGCCTGAGGGGCTATCCTGAGCTACTCTTATTGATCCATGAACCAAGCAGTCAATACAGATTAGTTACAGTAATCATCGGGACACGTGTGGCGGCCCCAGGAGCAGACCAACGGCCAGTAGGACCCCTCACTGTGGCTGTGTAATACTCACGGAATGATATCATTCTCATACTGTCAAAATAATTCCAAATCCTAACTTTACAAAAATTATTCCCGCTTGGCTCAGTTGGTAGAGCATGGTGCTTGCAATGCCAGGGATGTGGGTTTGATTCCCACAGGGCACCAGTACAGGAAAAGAAAGTATGAACATATAAATATATGTTTGCTCTGCATAAGAGCATCTGCTAAATGACTTGTAAATAACGGTAAAGTGTAAAAAGGTAGTTCCCTCTGGAATAGCCTAGCAGTAACAATAACATTTAAAAAGGTAGTCCCCTCTGGAATAGCCTAGCAGTAACAATAACATTTAAAAAGGTAGTTCCCTCTGAAATAGCCTAGCAGTAACAATAACATTTAAAAAGGTAGTTCCCTCTGGAATAGCCTAGCAGTAACAATAACATTTAAAAAGGTAGTTCCCTCTGGAATAGCCTAGCAGTAACAATAACATTTAAAAAGGTAGTTCCCTCTGGAATAGCCTAGCAGTAACAATAACATTTAAAAAGGTAGTTCCCTCTGGAATAGCCTAGCAGTAACAATAACATTTAAAAAAGGTAGTTCCCTCTGGAATAGCCTAGCAGTAACAATAACATTTAAAAAGGTAGTTCCCTCTGGAATAGTCTAGCAGTAACAATAACATTTAAAAAGGTAGTCCCCTCTGGAATAGCCTAGCAGTAACAATAACATTTAAAAAGGTAGTTCCCTCTGAAATAGCCTAGCAGTAACAATAACATTTAAAAAGGTAGTTCCCTCTGGAATAGCCTAGCAGTAACAATAACATTTAAAAAGGTAGTTCCCTCTGGAATAGCCTAGCAGTAACAATAACATTTAAAAAGGTAGTTCCCTCTGGAATAGCCTAGCAGTAACAATAACATTTAAAAAGGTAGTTCCCTCTGGAATAGCCTAGCAGTAACAATAACATTTAAAAAGGTAGTTCCCTCTGGAATAGCCTAGCAGTAACAATAACATTTAAAAAGGTAGTTCCCTCTGGAATAGCCTAGCAGTAACAATAACATTTAAAAAGGTAGTTCCCTCTGGAATAGCCTAGCAGTAACAATAACATTTAAAAAGGTAGATCCCTCTGGAATAGCCTAGCAGTAACAATAACATTTAAAAAGGTAGTTCCCTCTGGAATAGCCTAGCAGTAACAATAACATTTAAAAAAGGTAGTTCCCTCTGGAATAGCCTAGCAGTAACAATAACATTTAAAAAGGTAGTTCCCTCTGGAATAGCCTAGCAGTAACAATAACATTTAAAAAGGTAGTTCCCTCTGGAATAGCCTAGCAGTAACAATAACATTTAAAAAAGGTAGTTCCCTCTGGAAAAGCCTAGCAGTAACAATAACATTTAAAAAAGGTAGTTCCCTCTGGAATAGCCTAGCAGTAACAATAACATTTAAAAAGGTAGTTCCCTCTGGAATAGCCTAGCAGTAACAATAACATTTAAAAAGGTAGTTCCCTCTGGAATAGCCTAGCAATAACAATAACATTTAAAAGGTAATTCCCTCTGGAATAGCCTAGCAGTAACAATAACATTTAAAAAGGTAGTTCCCTCTGGAATAGCCTAGCAGTAACAATAACATTTAAAAAGGTAGTTCCCTCTGGAATAGCCTAGCAGTAACAATAACATTTTCATTTTCATCTAACAGGGCAACTTTGGACAAATTTGTGCACTTTGATCCCATTAGGTAAGGCACAAGTGGTTTTAAATGATATAGCGTCACAAGCCTATCTATGGCCATATCTCCTTACTTTTTACCTTTGGTCCAGTTAGCCAGTCAGATCCCAGACTAGTGATATTTGGATCTGGTTCCCCACCATCAGACAGATTAGTCAGGCCTGTTCAGGTCCTTAGGGAGTCCCAGGCTCCAGACACAACAATAAGCCCCTTTATTAAACGATGGACACTGGAGACAGCGGGGGAGCAATGCTTGAGCACCTAATATAATCACAGACACACACATGTGCGGAGGCTCACGCACGCACAGTCGCATACACACTTACACACGCCCACGCATTACGCACACAGACACACACAGGGCTCATAGACTCCCTACACCTGTTTCAATAGAGACTGAAAGAGGAGACCTTTTAATCTGATAACATCACTTATCCCCCCTACACAATTTGCTCTACATTCATTCTAGATCAAGAAAACAAGTCTCAAAACCCAAACATTTCATAATCTAAACTTTATCCCAAAGTTCCTCAAATGACAATCTAAAATAAGCTATATTTATAAGGAGATAGGTGTCGCTGATTGCATGTTATAACTCCAGTGGGCAGCCATGCTGGCCATCTTGAAAGAGAAGGCAGTGAGTGGAAGTTCTGCCCTGCCGTTTGGCTAACAAAGACAAAGGCCATCAAGTGTGACGCCTTTCAGACAGAGCACATAGAAGAAGACCTGGCAATCTCACAACTCACAGGCAAGTGTCCCAAATGGCCCCCTGTTCACTATGTAGTGCACTACCTAGCAAAAAGCCCATAGGCCCCTGGTCAAAAGTAGTGCACTACATAGGAAATAGGGTGCCATTTGGGATGCTGACACACACGGTGTCCCCACTTTGTCTGCAGCTGTGGATCAGGGTACAAACAACGTGGCTGAAGGGGTGTCACGTCCATATTTATACATCAAAGCGGTTCCAGACTAACAAAAATAGGGTGACTTCACCCATGTCACATTCACGTCGTAAGAAATACAGAAGTTCAAGATAAAAGCGAACCCAAGTGTGCCCAAATGAGATCAGAGGGGTGGACGAGCCTGGTGTTTGTGTGAGGGAGGAAGTGTGTATTGGCAGTAGGGTCTAAGAGAGTCACACTATGTGCGTGCTGAGAGACAAAACGCCTGTTAGTGTGTGTGTGTATATCTCCCTTTCTTTCTCGCTCTCTCTCTTTCTCCGTGTGTGTGTTTGTCTTTGTGCCTGCGTGTGTGTTACTCTCTATCTCTCTGTGTGTGTGTTTGTCTTTGTGCCTGCGTGTGTGTTACTCTCTATCTCTGTGTGTGTGTGTGCGTGTGTGTGTAGGCAGGCCGAGGCGGACAGACAGACATACGGACAGACAGACAAATAGACTGACAGACACAGCTGTAGAGTCTCACCACTGGAGCAGTCGGGGCCCCCCCAGCCGGGCTCACACTGGCAGGTGCTGGGGGCTACACAACGGCCGTGAACACACTTCTCGGCACAGTGGGCTGGAGAGAGTGATGAGGAGGAACAGGGAAATAGAAGGGAGGGATGAGGAGAGAGAGGGAAAAACAAGAGGAAAGTAAGGTTTAGATTTTACATTGCTACTCCCAGGAAACCATGTGGATTTACATCAAAGGAATACCGATTGATGAACCGATAACAACAATGTCATAAGAAGCGTTTGACTGAGCCTGTCTGGAGCGTGAGATGGGTGTGGTTTGCACTTCTGGGACTACGCCATTTGGTTCCATTAAACACTCAATCAAGCGCAGCTAAAGTATTTGAAAGAAAACTATTACAATTTAAACCCATGTTCAGATTAGACAATCAGAAATCCAGTGAGAATGGGATCCAATTCATTAGGGACAGAGACTTCAGGCTGGACTTGATTGGTCCACAACGTAAAAAAAAACATGTACATGAATGTAACGTCAGACCGACCGGCAATAAAGATGGCCCTTTTGGAGGAATTGATAGGACATTCACGGTTACTTAGTGTGCTATTTGTGAGCTTTTGTTTAATGTATTTTTGTTAAAGCTGAGGAAATCTGTTATTTTTCCGCCCATCAAACAAAGCAAATATGGTGGGTGATGTCATAGAAACAGTGGGGGTTAAAGGTTCCATGGGTGATGTCATTGAAACAGTGAGTTTAAAGGTTCCATGGGTGATGTGATAGAAACAGTGGGTTTAAAGGTTCCATGGGTGATGTCATTGAAACAGTGGGTTTAAAGGTTCCATAGGTGATGTCATTGAAACAGTGGGGGTTAAAGGTTCCATGGGTGATGTCATTTAAACAGTGTGTGTTTGTAAAAGGTTTCATGAGTGAGGTCATGAGTGACGAGCGGTCAAAAACAATGACGTCATCAAACATTTTTTTACATTCACACACTACAGCAATTGATTCTTTTATGTTAGCCTAAATAGTGTTAGCCTAAATAGTGCTCACAATGAATTAACTGATTTTGTGTATGAATTTAAGTTCTTATTTCCCCAACATAAAATATTTTCAAATACATTTGAGTAACTTAGCATACGTTCTTATCCAGAGCAACTTAGAGTAGTGAGTGGATGCATTTTCATATATTTTTTTCATACTACTCCCCCTTGGGAATTGCACCCACAACCCTGGTGATAGAAGTGCCACGCTCTACCAACTAAACTACCAAGGACCACATAATCTGAGAGGCAAGTGATGGTAGCACAGATTGGGGCCACGTTAATTCAGATAGCGGGCCAGAAAATGGCTCCCGGGGCACATTCTTCAGACCACTGGACTAGATAAAAGAATCCCATTTTTAAAAATGAAACTCGATTGTACTCAATCTTATCAAAATAACATTACATGATATTAGCTTTACTCATAAATTTATTTTCTTAACATCTGTATCCATCTGTCTTCATTTACATTTACGTCCTCATTTATTACGTACCATGTATATCAGTTGATATTTGACACAAAATGGCTTCCACCCGGGGAGACTGTAAGTTTATTGATGGAGGAGGAAACTGGGGGAATCAGAGGGCAGCATGTGATTGTGGTTTACTGTATTCACCACATAACAGTACCTTTATAGAGCCCGGACTAAAGTTCCCTTTGAGCCCCGAGCGATCACATTCTCACATCCACTCTGTCGAGTAAAAAGCTGATTCACCAGCGATAAAGGGAACTGACTATAAGTCCATCTTTTAGCCTCATAGTTTATCATTGCTAAACATCACTTTGATTTAATTCTTTTGACTCAATCCAACTGCTTAATAACCACACTTACCGGGCACAAAATCAAAGAAGTACAAATAAATCCGACAATAACTACTCCTCTAGTAGTGTCAGTTGTACAACTGCTCACAATGTGATGGCAAGCGTTTTCTCTACACAGACAGAGGGTTTGTTGTGAGGCGGTTGTTGAAATGGAGGTTTGTTTTTATGGCTTTCTCCTGTTGCCGGGTCAGTTGTTGTTTTTGTCTCGACCTCTGGGGCCTCTCTGTATGTCTGCTACACACCTGTTGTTCCTGACTCCTGAGACACAAGCTCTGCTTCTGGGTGGCGATTGGTCGGTTGCCCGCCACATGCGGACACAACAGTCATCAGTGTTTCCTCTATGTTGTTTTTCCCCGAGGTGGGTTGCAAAAGCATCGAAAATGTGCATTTTGGAGGCTGGCAGACAAAACTTTCAGTTCCAACCATTTGGAGTCAATGTTTCCTTGATAAGTAGGGGCATAACATGGGGGGGGGGGGGGTATTCCACCCTCCTTTCACACTTTTTGACATTTATTGAAACAGCACAGATGGAAAAAGTTCACGAAAGCCAGTAGTTGGTATTGAACCCACAACCTTTGGCTCTAATAGGAGTTTTGAGGTGTTACTACTCAACCACACAGCGATTAACAGATGACCGTCAACAGATCCATATCATATACTGTATGACTCTCGTGAGCAAGCAGTTTGAGTCACGTCATAATTCATAGGGTCAAGGGTCAACCATCTACTAGTCCTTAGGTGGCCACCCTCATCCTACTAAATCCTAGGCAGTGCACTTTCATTGTTCTGATTATGCAAAGCCGTAACATTTCCCTGTGGCCTACATCCCATTGCTTTCATAGAATATCTCAGCAAGTTATTGGAAATGTAACATTCAGGACTAATGATAAACACACTGAATAGTGTTGGAGCGCATAACCACCACACAATCATGAGCTTTTGTTTTCCAGTAAGAAGTCACAATTTACATTAGGTTGCATATTAAAGTATTGAATTCCCATGAAATGTCCCAGTTTTTATGTAATTACATTGTAGCTATATTTAAACTAATTAGAAAAATATTTATTGAGTTTCCTATTATTTGAAATAAATCACAACTGAAATGATGTAATTTATGTAAAGATAGTTATAGTTATCTACTGTTACTGTATGTACAACTGAGTGCTGTAGTTACATAATGGTTACCAAAGTAACTATACATGGTATAATGGAACATAGGCCAGAGTTCAATTGAGAGCGATAGGGAGGAGTGATATAAGTTGTTACGACTTCCGCCGAGGTCGGTCCCTCTCCTTGTTTGGGCGGCATTCGGCGGTCGACATCATCGGTCTTCTAGCCATCGCCGATCCACCTTTCATTTTCCATTTGTTTTGTCTTGTTTTCCCGCACACATTCCCTCATTACTCGTCTTGCATATAACCCTCTGTTTCCCCCCATGTCTGTGTGTGGAATTGTTATATGTAAATGTATGTGTACTCCAGGCTGGTTTGCGCCGGGTTATTGTAACCCGTGCGTGTTTAGTTTTCTTAGTACCGTGTTTGGTTCGCCTTAATAAAAGGCTCCGTTTGCTACCCATTTCTGCTCTCCTGCGCCTGACTTCCCTGCAGCTCCTTTACATACGTTCACTGTTGTGGATAGGGAAGAGTTATAACTTCAATGGCAGCAGATAGAGTGGACGTATACTTTAAATTGTTGTGGATGAGGAGGTATACATTTAATGGTAGCAGATAGAGAGGAGAGATATGTTCAATGGTAGCAGATAGAGAGGAGAGATATGTTCAATGGTAGTAGATAGGGGAGGATGGTTATGTTCAATGGTAGCAGATAGAGAGGATGGTTATGTTCAATGGTAGCAGATAGGGAGGAGAGATATGTTCAATGGTAGCAAATAGGGAGGAGAGATATGTTCAATGGTAGCAGATAGGGAGGATGGTTATGTTCAATGGTAGCAGATAGGGAGGAGAGATATGTTCAATGGTAGCGGATAGAGAGGATGGTTATGTTCAATGGTAGCAGATAGGGAGGAGAGATATGTTCAATGGTAGCAGATAGAGAGGAGAGATATGTTCAATGGTAGCAAATAGGGAGGAGAGATATGTTCAATGGTAGCAGATAGGGAGGATGGTTATGTTCAATGGTAGCAGATAGGGAGGATGGTTATGTTCAATGGTAGCAGATAGAGAGGATGGTTATGTTCAATGGTAGCAGATAGGGAGGAGAGATATGTTCAATGGTAGCAGATAGGGAGGATGGTTATGTTCAATGGTAGCAGATAGGGAGGATGGTTATGTTCAATGGTAGCAGATAGGGAGGAGAGATATGTTCAATGGTAGCAGATAGAGAGGATGGTTATGTTCAATGGTAGCAGATAGGGAGGAGAGATATGTTCAATGGTAGCAGATAGGGAGGAGAGATATGTTCAATTGTAGCAAATAGGGAGGAGAGATATGTTCAATGGTAGCAGATAGGGAGGAGGGATATGTTCAATGGTAGCAGATAGGGAGGAGGGATATGTTCAATGGTAGCAGATAGGGAGGAGGGATATGTTCAACGGTAGCAGATAGGGAGGAGAGATATGCTCAATGGTAGCAGATAGGGAGGAGAGATATGTTCAATGGTAGCAGATAGGGAGGATGGTTATGTTCAATGGTAGCAGATAGAGAGGATGGTTATGTTCAATGGTAGCAGATAGAGAGGAGGGATATGTTCAATGGTAGCAGATAGGGAGGAGGGATATGTTCAATGGTAGCACATAGGGAGGATGGTTATGTTCAATGGTAGCAGATAGAGAGGAGGGATATGTTCAATGGTAGCAGATAGGGAGGAGGGATATGTTCAACAGTAGCAGATAGGGAGGAGGGATATGTTCAATGCTAGCAGATAGGGAGGATGGTTATGTTCAATGGTAGCAGATAGAGAGGAGGGATATGTTCAATGGTAGCAGATAGGGAGGAGGGATATGTTCAACAGTAGCAGATAGGGAGGAGGGATATGTTCAATGGTAGCAGATAGGGAGGAGGGATATGTTCAACAGTAGCAGATAGGGAGGAGGGATATGTTCAATGCTAGCAGATAGGGAGGATGGTTATGTTCAATGGTAGCAGATAGAGAGGAGGGATATGTTCAATGGTAGCAGATAGGGAGGAGGGATATGTTCAATGGTAGCAGATAGGGAGGAGGGATATGTTCAACAGTAGCAGATAGGGAGGAGGGATATGTTCAATGCTAGCAGATAGGGAGGAGAGTGATACGTTCAATGGCAGCAGATAGGGAGGATGGTTATGTTCAATGGTAGCAGATAGGGAGGAGAGTGATACGTTCAATGGCAGCAGATAGGGAGGATGGTTATGTTCAATGCTAGCAGATAGGGAGGAGAGTGATACGTTCAATGGCAGCAGATAGGGAGGAGAGATATGTTCAATCCCTATCTGCTACCATTGAACATATCCCTCCTCCCTATCTGCTACCATTGAACATATCCCTCCTCCCTATCTGCTACCATTGAACATTGAGCAGATAGGGAGGAGGGATATGTTCAATGGCAGCAGATAGGGAGGAGGGATATGTTCAATGGCAGCAGATAGGGAGGAGGGATATGTTCAATGGCAGCAGATAGGGAGGAGGGATATGTTCAATGGCAGCAGATAGGGAGGAGGGATATGTTCAATGGCAGCATATAGGGAGGGGGGATATGTTCAATGGCAGCAGATAGGGAGGATGGTTATGTTCAATGGTAGCAGATAGGGAGGAGGGATACGTTCAATGGTAGCAGATAGAGAGGAGTGATACGTTCAATGGTAGCAGATAGGGTGGAGAGTGATACGTTCAATGGCAGCAGATAGGGTGGAGGGATACGTTCAATGGCAGCAGATAGGGAGGAGGGATACGTTCAATGGCAGCAGATAGGGAGGAGGGATACGTTCAATGGTAGCAGATAGAGAGGAGTGATACGTTCAATGGTAGCAGATAGGGTGGAGAGTGATACGTTCAATGGCAGCAGATAGGGTGGAGGGATACGTTCAATGGCAGCAGATAGGGAGGAGGGATACGTTCAATGGTAGCAGATAGGGAGGAGGGATATGTTCAACGGTAGCAGATAGGGAGGAGGGATACGTTCAATGGTAGCAGATAGGGAGGAGGGATATGTTCAACGGTAGCAGATAGGGAGGAGGGATATGTTCAATGGTAGCAGATAGGGAGGAGGGATATGTTCAACGGTAGCAGATAGGGAGGAGGGATATGTTCAACGGTAGCAGATAGGGAGGAGGGATACGTTCAATGGTAGCAGATAGGGAGGAGGGATATGTTCAACGGTAGCAGATAGGGAGGAGGGATATGTTCAATGGTAGCAGATAGGGAGGAGGGATATGTTCAATGGTAGCAGATAGGGAGGAGGGATATGTTCAATGGTAGCAGATAGGGAGGAGGGATATGTTCAATGGTAGCAGATAGGGAGGAGGGATATGTTCAATGGTAGCAGATAGGGAGGAGGGATATGTTCAATGGTAGCAGATAGGGAGGAGGGATATGTTCAATGCTAGCAGATAGGGAGGAGAGTGATACGTTCAATGGCAGCAGATAGGGAGGATGGTTATGTTCAATGGTAGCAGATAGGGAGGAGAGTGATACGTTCAATGGCAGCAGATAGGGAGGATGGTTATGTTCAATGGCAGCAGATAGGGAGGAGGGATATGTTCAATGGCAGCAGATAGGGAGGAGAGATATGTTCAATGGCAGCAGATAGGGAGGATGGTTATGTTCAACGGTAGCAGATAGGGAGGAGAGATATGTTCAATGGTAGCAGATAGGGAGGAGGGATATGTTCAATGGCAGCAGATAGGGAGGAGGGATATGTTCAATGGCAGCAGATAGGGAGGAGGGATATGTTCAATGGCAGCAGATAGGGAGGAGGGATATGTTCAATGGCAGCAGATAGGGAGGAGGGATATGTTCAATGGCAGCAGATAGGGAGGAGGGATATGTTCAATGGCAGCAGATAGGGAGGAGGGATATGTTCAATGGTAGCAGATAGGGAGGAGGGATACGTTCAATGGTAGCAGATAGAGAGGAGTGATACGTTCAATGGTAGCAGATAGGGTGGAGAGTGATACGTTCAATGGCAGCAGATAGGGTGGAGGGATACGTTCAATGGCAGCAGATAGGGAGGAGGGATACGTTCAATGGCAGCAGATAGGGAGGAGGGATACGTTCAATGGTAGCAGATAGGGAGGAGGGATACGTACGGACACACATCTCCCTGCTCTCGTAGAAGCCGGGGCAACACTGAGACTTGCGGCGGTACATAGTTTTCTCTCCTCTGCGGTAGGCCGTCCGATAGCTCACCCTTAAGACACACAGACACTTAATGGTCAGTATGGGGAACATAGGAAACATAGTGGAGACAATGAACTAAGGTAGAAATGTGAACAGACATCTACTAATGGTGCACAAGTTGGCTAATTACAAACATACTATTTCTTTATGGAGCTTACAGTACTTATAAACCAAATACATTGTTATGGAAATCATCGTTGTTGACTTGGTTTGACCTAATATCATTCTCAGTGACACATACATCCATCACCCCGACACACACACACACACACACACACACACACACACACACACACACACACACACACACACACACACACACGCATGCATGCACGCACACACTCTCCTTCCCTCCATCGACCGCTCCGTCCTCACCTGTGCCGCGTGCACTTGAACCAGTTGAGGATGTCGGAGCAGCTGGTGTAATAAATCTGATCAAAGGGGTGGGCGTACGACTCCTGGACGGTGACCGAGTAGCTAAAAGAGAGGAAGAGCAAGAGAAAAGAGGGAGGGGGGGTCCGTTAGAAAGGAAGAGAGTAGGGGGGGGGAGTTACAAACACACACGAGCGCTCACCACGGACCCTATTTAGCCAACATGTCTTGCGTGTGGTCCCATAACTTATGGTCCCGCTACCACTAGACTAAGCACTAAGTGGTTTAATAAGGGCACCATTAGGCTGCTTGTGTGTATCTGACCGGGATTAAGTATCAAACATCTTTCACCGACTCAGCGGTGGGTATAGTGGGTGAAATTAGCGAAACAGCCCTTGTGCTGTGTGTGGCCTCGTATTTTGTCACTTCTAAGTGTACGGATTTATAACAGGGTTTTACAAATAGGATTATAGAATGTTTCGCATAGAAGAAAACTGTTGGCTGTGACAATGGCTCCCTTATGACATGCATGTGAGCAATTTTGACCGCAGGCCTTTTTGGAAGACACGCAATGTAGGAATAGAAGAGTCGTATGAATTGAGAGTTGGCTGCCCGAAACCTTAAGGATGTTTCCTTCTAGTGCCTGTTAAGAACGTGAAATTGTTTAGTTCTGTTCCATCGTTAAAGTTCACAAATTTGAGAAACATCAACTTCAAGTGCACTGTTTCAAGAAAGTGCAACTTGACAAAGCCACACCTCTTTTCAGATAGGCCTTTAACCAGAGTAAAGTGTTTGCCTTTAACCAGAGTAAAGCGTTTTTTAATGTAGAAAAATAACTCCCACATGCAGTTACGCAGGGGTGGGCAACTCCAGTCCTCGGGGGCTTGATTAGTGTCACACTTTTTCTCCATCCCTAGTAAACACAGCTGATTAATTAAATTGTATTCTAAACTGAAGATCATGATTAGGTGATTATTGGAGTCAGGTGTGTTAGCTGGGGCTGGGGCAAAACTTTGACTCCAATCAGGCCCCGAGGACTGGAATTGCCCACCCCTGAGTTAGAGAGTACTTAACAATTTAGCGTTCACTTTTTCTTTATTTCTTGGAAAACTGGTAATTACTATACTATGTAACTGTCTGAACATACATTCCTAGTGCCCAGTAATTGCATAAGTTAGCCACTTACAGTTACCCTGATAGGAGGCCTTACAAAATAAAGCGGTCAGGTCTTTAATTTAAGGGTTTAAAGTCCATAAGACAGCACAAAAATGACACATGCAAGGCGAAAAGATTCCCAGCCACGTGTTGGTTTTAAGGAACGGTTGGGTTACTTACTTCTCAGAGGAAATAAAAAGATGTTACCCAAAATCAGAACATCAATAACATTCAATAAAACGTGCAATTGATCGAAATAAAGTGCAAACATGAGAGGCCTTTTGATTCAATATGAATCAGACAGGAAATGGATGTGAGGAGACCGGTGAATTGCATGGTCACACACACACACACACACACACACACACACACACACACACACACACACACACACACACACACACACACACACACACACACACACACACACACACACACACACACACACACACACACACACACACACACACACACACACACACTACAGAGACACATACATACACACAGAGACACATACATACACTTCAGAAAAAGGCAAGTCAAAGAACAAATTCTTATTTACAATGACGGCCTACCAAAAGGCCTCCTGCTCCTCCGGCGCTGGGATTAAAAAAATATATAAATATAGGACAAAACACACATCACAACAAGAGAGACAACACAACACTTCATAAAGAGAGACCTAAGACAACAGTTGAATTGATGCAATAACGATAAATAGAACAATAGCTTTATAACATTAATGTACAGCACAGTTTTTGTATTTATTATTATTTTAACTACTACTACTAGTTTGATGGTTGGAGCCATCGATTGTCCCATTAACAATCACCCATTATAGCAAAGCTATTTCATTTAAAACTTTACATTTCTCTACTATAGGCTACTTATCATAATGAACGATATCAGCAAAGTGCCTGCGATAAGTGATCTGTGTCGATAATTTTTGGTTTATCGTCCCAGCTCTAAAACACGCAGGGACACACACACACGCACACGCACACGCACACGCACACACACACACACACACACACACACACACACACACACACACACACACACACACACACACACACACACACACACTTGCCCCAGCAGTCTGTGGGAGCTGTTCTGCAACCTCTCTCTCTCCTCTCCCCCTCAGCTCCTGAAAGGCTGCAGCTGTTGCTCCAGATTAGCCAGTGAAAGTGAATCTAGCTGGGAAAGCTGCCTCCACCTTTGTTCTTTTCAATCTGTTTTAATGGATTTCCCTCAAAGATGGACTCCGGGATCTTAAGCACAACAAATTCGTAACATATTGCACAAATTGAATTCGTAGCATTTCACACGAATTGCAAAATTAATATGATATAAAATCAAATCAAACCAATTCTGCCATTTTGTGTTTTTTTCCGCTGATGTTAATTGTTTTTGTACATAATGTCTCTGTCATCATTTCCTATAACCGAAAACTGCTTCTGGACATCATTTCCTATAACCGAAAACAGCTTCCGGAACCACTATCACTAACCTTGATTTGGATGACAATTTCAACTTCAACGAGTTGGCCTCTCTGAACGTTCTGCTTTCTCTGGAACAGGCCCTAATCTCTGGACGTTCTGCTTTCTCTGGAACAGGCCCTAATCTCTGGACGTTCTGCTTTCTCTGGAACAGACCCTAATCTCTGCACATTCTGCTTCATCTAGAACAGACCCTAATCTCTGGACGTTCTGCTTTCTCTGGAACAGACCCTAATCTCTGGACGTTCTGCTTTCTCTGGAACAGGCCCTAATCTCTGGACGTTCTGCTTTCTCTGGAACAGGCCCTAATCTCTGGACGTTCTGCTTTCTCTGGAACAGACCCTAATCTCTGGACGTTCTGCTTTCTCTGGAACAGGCCCTAATCTCTGGACGTTCTGCTTTCTCTGGAACAGGCCCTAATCTCTGGACGTTCTGCTTTCTCTGGAACAGACCCTAATCTCTGGACGTTCTGCTTTCTCTGGAACAGGCCCTAATCTCTGGACGTTCTGCTTTCTCTGGAACAGGCCCTAATCTCTGGACGTTCTGCTTTCTCTGGAACAGGCCCTAATCTCTGGACCTTCATCTTTCTCTGGAACAGGCCCTAATCTCTGGACGTTCAGCTTTCTCTGGAACAGGCTCTAATCTCTGGACGTTCTGCTTTCTCTGGAACAGGCCCTAATCTCTGGACGTTCTGCTTTCTCTGGAACAGGCCCTAATCTCTGGACGTTCTGCTTTCTCTGGAACAGGCCCTAATCTCTGGACGTTCTGCTTTCTCTGGAACAGACCCTAATCTCTGGACGTTCTGCTTTCTCTGGAACAGACCCTAATCTCTGGGAACTGAAAGAGGAAACGACGGCGCAAGAGAGGCAAACAAGCCGGCATCCTGACGAGACTACGTTGGTGAGCAAATAAACCACCTCTACCCTCCGTTCTATTGGCGAACGTACAATCAATCACTAGAGAACAAACTGGACGAGCTCCTCTCGAGACTATCCTATCAACGGACCTGAAGAACTGTAATATTCTATGTTTCTCTGAACAAGGACATAGATAATATACATCTCACTGGTTTTTCCATACATCGTCTAGACCGGATGGCAGTTTCGGGTAAAATGAGGTGTGTGTCACTTTGTTAACAACAGCTGGTGCGCAATCTTTAATGTTAAGGAAGTCTCAAGTTTTTACTCGCCTGAGTTAGAATACCTCATGATAATCTGCAGACCATAGTATTTACTAAGAGAGATTTCATTCATATTTTTCACAGCTGTCTATTTACCCCCACAAACTAATGCTGGCACCAAGACTGCACTCAACAAGCTGTATAGGGCCATAAGAAAACAAGAAAATGCACATCTAGAGGCGGCACTTCTCAGGCCGGTGATTTTTTTGTATTTTTGTATTTGTATTTTTGTTAAATTTTTTACCCCCTTTTCGCCCCAATTTTCGTGGTATCCAATCGCTAGTAATTACTATCTTGTCTCATCGCTACAACTCCCGTACGGGCTCGGGAGAGACGAAGGTCGAAAGCCATGCGTCCGCCGAAACACAACCCAACCAAGCCGCACTGCTTCTTAACACAGCGCGCCTCCAACCCGGAAGCCAGCCGCACCAATGTGTCAGAGGAAACACCGTGCACCTGGCCCCCTTGGTTAGCGCGCACTGCGCCCGGCCCGCCACAGGAGTCGCTGGAGCGCGATGAGACAAGGATATCCCTACCGGCCAAACCCTCCCTAACCCGGACGACGCTAGGCCAATTGTGCATCGCCCCACGGACCTCCCGGTCGCGGCCGGCTGCGACAGAGCCTGGGCGCGAACCCAGAGACTCTGGTGGCGCAGCTAGCACTGCGATGCAGTGTCAGGCCGGTGATTTTAATGCAGGGAAATTGAAATCTGTTTTACCAGCATGTCACCTGTGCAACTAAAGGCAACACAACTCTAGATCACCTTTACTACACACAGAAACACATACAAGGCCCTCCCTCACCCTCCTTTTCACAAATATAACCAGAACTCTATCGTCCTGATGCCTACTTACAAGCAAAAACAGACAGGAAGTACCGTTAATGCGCTCAATACGGAAGTGGTCCGATGAAGCGGATGCTAAGCTACAGGACTGTTTTGCTAGCATAGATTGGAATAATGTTCCAGGATTCATCCGATAACACTAAGGAGTTTACCACATCAATTACCGGCTTCATTAATAAGTGCATCGACTGCATCGTCCCCACAGTGACCATATTTACATATCCCAACCAGAAGCCATGGATAACAGTCAACATCCACACTGAGCTAAAGGATAGACCTGCCGTTTTCAAGAAGTGGGACAGTAATCCCTCTACGACCTCTGACGAGCCATCAAACTGGCAAAGCATCAATACAGGACTAAGATCGAATCCTACTACGTCTTCTCTGACTCTCGTCGGATGCGGCAGGGCTTGCAAAGTATCACGTACTACAAAGGGAAAGCCAGCCGCGATCTGCCCAGTGACACCAGCCTACTAGACAAGCTAAATGACTTGCCTCGCTTTGAGGCAAGAAACATTGAACCATGCATGAGAGTACCAGCTGTTCCGGATGGTGTCAGAGGAAGGCCCTAAAAACTGTCAAAGACTCCAGCCACCAAAGTCATAGACTGTTCTCTCTGCTACCACACAGCAAGCGATAGAGATGCACCAAGTCTGGAACCAACAGGACCCTGAACAGCTTCTACTCCCAAATTATAAGACTGCTAAATAGTTAACCAAATAGCTATCCATTTTGCACTAACTCTTTTGATTCATCACATAAGCTGTTGCTACTGCTTATTATCTATCCTGTTGCCTAGTCACTTTATCCCTACCTACAGTATATGAACATATACGCCTGGTACGGCAACTGCTCCGCCCACAACCGTAAGGCTCTCCAGAGGATAGTGAGGTCTGCACAACGCATCACCAGGGGCACACTGCCTGCCCTCCAGGACACCTACACCACCCGATGTCACAGGAAGGCCAAAAAGATCATCAAGGACAACAACCACCCGAGCCACTGCCTGTTCACCCCGCTATCATCCAGAAGGCGAGGTCAGTACAGGTGCATCAAAGCTGGGACCGAGAGACTGAAAAACAGCTTCTATCTCAAGGCCATCAGACTGTTAAACAGCCATTAATAACATTGAGTGGCTGCTGCCAACATACTGACTCAAATCTCTAGCCACTTTAATAAATCAAAATTGGATATAATAAATGTTTCACAAGTCACTTTAAACAATGCCACTTTATATAATGTTTACATACCCTACATTACTCATCTCATATGTATATACTGTACTCTATACCATCTACTGCATCTTGCCTATGCCGTTCGGCCATCGCTCATCCATATATTTACATGTACAAATTCTTATTCATTCATTTACACTTGTGTGTATAAGGTAGTTGTTGTGAAATTGTTAGGTTAGATTACTTGTTAGATATTACTGCACGGTCGGAACTAGAAGTACAAGCATTTCGCTACACTCGTATTAACATCTGCTAACCATGTGTATGTGACCAATAAAATTGTATTTTATTTCATATCTACCTGCACATTGACTCAGGATTGGTACCCTGTGTATAGTCAAGTTATCGTGACTCATTGTGTATTTGTGACCGATCGGCTCGATTCGGTCCTATGTAACAAAATTTGAAATTGTGTTTTTTACATTGGATAAAAGTAGAGACTCAGAGCTAGAAAATGGCATATCATACACTACAGTTAAGGAACAATGGTAAAGCAATTCTGCTTAAAAAAAATGTATTTCACCTTTATTTAACCAGGTAGGACAGTTGAGAACAAGTTCTCATTTACAACTGCGACCTGGCCAAGATAAAGCAAAGCAGTGTGACAAAAACAACACAGAGTTACACATGGGATAAACAAACACAGTCAATAACACAATAGAAACATCTGTATACAGTGTGTGCAAATGAAGTAAGGAGGTAAGGCAATAAGGCAAGTAATTACAATTTAGCAATTAAACACTGGAGTGATACATGTGCAGATGAGGATGTGCAAGTAGAAATATTGGTGTGCAAAAGTGAAGAAAAAAATAAATAAATATGGGGATGAGGTAGGTAGTTGGTTGGATGGGCTATTTACAGGCGGGCTGTGTACAGCTTCAGCGATCGGTAAGCTGCTCTGACAGCCAGTGCTTGAAGTTAGTGAGGGAGATATAAGTCTCCAACCTCTGTGATTTTTGCAATTCGTTCCAGTCATTGGCAGCAGAGAACTGGAAGGAAAGGCGGCCAAAGGAGGTGTTGGCTTTGGGGATGACCAGTGAAATATACCTGCTGGAGCGTGTGCTAGAGGTGGGTGTTGCTATGGTGACCAGTGAGCTGAGATAAGGTGGAGCTTTACCTAGCAAAGACTTATAGATGACCTGGAGCCAGTGGGTTTGGAGACGAATATGTAGTGAGGACCAGCCAACGAGAGCATACAGGTCGCAATGGTGGGTAGTATATGGGGCTTTGGTGACAAAACGGATGGCACTGTGATAGACTGCATCCAATTTGCTGAGTAGAGGGTTGGAGGCTATTTTGTAAATCACATCGCCGGGGTCAAGGATTGGCATGAGAGTCAGTTTTACGAGGGTATGTTAGGCAGCATGAGTGAAGGGGGCTTTGTTGCGAAATAGGAAGTCGATTCAAGATTTAAATTTGGATTGGAGATGTTTAATATGAGTCTGGAAGGAGAGTTTACAGTCTAGCCAGACACCTAGGTATTTGTAGCTGTCCACATATTCTAAGTCAGAACCATCCAGAGTAGTGATGCTAGGCAGGCGGGTGCGGGCAGCGATCGGTTAAAGAGCATGCATTTAGTTTTACTCGTGTTTAAGAGCAGTTGGCGGCCACGGAAGCAGTGTTGTATGGCATTGAAGCTTGTTTGGAGGTTTGTTAACACAGTGTCCAAAGACGGGCCAGATGTACGTATACAGAATGGTGTCGTCTGCGTAGAGGTGGATCAAAGAATCACTCTGAAAGTTGATAAACTTCTAACCTCACTTTTGAGAAAAATATCCGTGAATGTTCTGGTACACCTACTGGAGAGCTCTTCTTTGTCTACACCCATTCAGCATCGTTCACAACCTCTTAAGCTTTAGCCCCACCCATCTCTTTAAGGATTCACATGTGAGGCTATGTACTAAACAACCAAAACATTTCAAGACTAAAGGCTGGTTTATCTTCTTATGGCTGCAGGGGCAGTATTGAGTAGCTTGGATGAAAGGTGCCCATTTCAAACGGCCTCGTACTCAATTCTTGCTCGTACAATATGCATATTATTACTATTGGATAGAAAACACTCTCAAGTTTCTAAAACCGTTTGAATTATATCTGTGAGTAAAACAGAACTCATTTTGCAGCAAACTTCCTGTCAGAAAGTGAAAAATCTGAAATCGAGGCTCTGTTCCAGGGCCTCCCTATTAATCTGCTTGAAATCTATTAGTATACATGCACTTCATACGCCTTCCACTAGATGTCAATAGGCAGTGAGAGAAGAAATGGAGTTTATAGCTGTTTCTATGGTCAAAAGAGAGGTCATGGAATGACATGACCCCAATTTCCTCTGTTCAGGAAGGCGCAGGAAGTACATCAGCAATGGCTTCTGAAAGCTTTCGTTATAGACGGCTACTATCTCCGGCTTTGATTTTATTTGATAAATGTGACAATATCATCATAAAGTATGTTTTTTCAATATAGTTTAATCAGATTATTGAATTTTTTTCGGGAGTTTTGGCGTGTTCCGTTCTCTGCGTTTGGTGACGATGGACAGCTTAGCGCCACTTGGCTAGTTTTGCTTGCTAATTCGAGAGGGAAAAAGGACATTCTAAAACCAAACAACGATTGTTCTGGACAAAGAACCCCTTGTGCAAGATTCTGATGGAAGCTCAACAAAAGTAGGACCCATTTATGATGTTATTTCATATTTCTGTCGAAAATGTTTACTATTAGTTTCCGCCCAGATTTTGGGCGCTCTCTCGCTATAACGTAAGCTGCATGTCGTACTAAAGTTATTTTTAGAATTCTAACACAGCGATTGCATTAAGAACTAGTGTATCTATCATTTGCTGTACAACAAGTATTTTTTAGTAACGTTTATGATTAGTTATTTGGTCAGAATAGGTGAGTGTCAGAAATATATCCGGAGATTCTGGAAAATATTTGCTATGTTTTCACATTGTATAACCACGGATTTCAGCTCTAAATATGCACATTTTCGAACAAAACATAAGTGTATTGTATAACCGGATGTTATAGGACTGTCATCTGATGAAGTTTGTCCAGGTTAGTGAAAAATTATATATCTTTTGCTGTTTTTTTGCGATCGCTAACTTTTGCTGCTGATAAATGGGTTGTGTTTTTGGCTATTGTGGTAAGTTAATATAATGCTATATTGTGTTTTTGCTGTAAAACACTTAAAGAATCGGAAATATTGGCTGGATTCACAAGATGTTTGTCTTTCATTTGCTGTACACCATGTATTTTTCATAAATGTTTTATGATGAGTATTTAGGTATTTCAATTTGGTCTCTGTAATTGTTCTAGCTGCTTCGGTGCTATTTGTGATTGCAGCTGCAATGTAAAACTATGATTTATACCTGAAATATGCACAAAACATAGATTTATTGTATAACATGTTATAAGACTGTCATCTGATGAAGTTGTTTCTTGGTTAGTATGGTTGGTTCTTGGTTAGTTTGGTTGGTTTTGTGCAAGCTACCTGTGCTGTGAAAAATGTCTGTGCTTTTTTCTATTTGGTGGTGAGCTAACATAAATATGCATGGTGTTTTCGCTGTAAAACATTTAAAAAATCGGACATGTTGGCTGGATTCACAAGATGTTTATCTTTCATTTGCTGTATTGGACTTGTTAAATGTGTGAAAGTTAAATATTTCTAAAAAATATCTTTTGAATTTCGCGCCCTGCACTTGGACGGGCTGTTGTCATATTGAGCCCGACTTAGGGCTTGCAGCCCAAAGAAGTTAAACTACGGGTGTGTTAGAAATTTTTATCTGGAGGGCCAGAGTGTGCTCTGGGCGTTCGTAAACTCAGAGCGTTGTCAGATTGTCCGTTCATAAATTCAGAGCGTTTTTCTCTCTGAGTGTTCAGAGTGCACACTGGACGCTGTGGCCGAGGAGTAGGGTTGATCCGGGTGTTTTGACCCCAAAAACAGCAGTCAAGCATCCAAGCTAACTGGCTATGGTTGACTAGCTTGCTAGCTACTTAAAGACACAAATGAGAGAACAGCTCACTCTGACCATTTACTCGCCCTAGCAGAGCTGGTTAGGCTGTTTTTATGTTATCCAGAGTGTTGGTGACTGCAACTGTGTTGCTGGCAACAATTGAATTACGCTTTTTTTTGCCAACGTTTACTGACACCGGCCATATACAATGCGTGTTGAGGGTTCGTAAATTCGTCAGTTATTTTACCAGCTACGTCTATCATTGGTGTGGCTGACATCATGAACATTCTATTGAAATGGTTACTTGCATAGTGGAGTTTTTTGTTTAGATATGTAGCTAGCTAGCTAGGTAAACAATGAACCATAATTCCAACTCATGATGTTACTACCCTGCATGAATCTGCAGGTAGCTAACCAACCAGGTTCAACATTAGCTAGCTAACATTAGGCTGTAACTAGCAATGCAAATGGAATAATATTACTACACAGATCATACAGATAATACACGTAACGTTAGCTAGCGAGCCAGCTAATGTTAGCTAATGTTAGCATTTTTGGGCCTCCCGAGTGGTGCAGCGGTCTAAGGCACCGCATCGCAGTGCTAGAGGCATTACCACAGACCCGGGAGTCCCATAGGACAGCGCACAATTGGCCCAGCGTCGTTCAGGTTAGGGGAGGGTGTGGGGCTTTTGTGGGGGGCCGTGTGCCTGCGGGCTGACCGTGGTCGCAAGTTGAACGGTGTTTCCTCTGACACATTGGTGTGGCTGGCTTCCGAGTTAATCTGACGGGTGTTAAGGAGGACACATGACTCCACCTTCGCCTCTCCATTGGAGAGTTGCAGCGATGAGATAAGATTGAAAATCGGGGAGAAAAAGGGGGTAAAAAAATAACTAAACGCATTTTGATAAAAAACTTAAGTTTACGTTCAAATGGCTCTCCTGTGAAGTAGTGACATGTGACATACACCTAGTATCCTGAAAGAGCTCACATTTATTCATTGTGCTATTATTTTTTAAATATTTTTCAATTTTTCTCTCAGTATTGTTGGAAAGCGCCCATAAAATAATAATTTTAATGTTACAGCTGTTTTTTATGATGCATGTGACAAATAACATTTGTTTTGATTGATTTGGTTCTCTGGAAAAAGTAACAGTTATGAGATTCGCACTGAACAACAACAAGTTGTTCTAAAACAATGTTGAGAAATGTGAGTCTTGCTAAGTCCTTAAATCTGGGTTTGGGTCAACTCCATTCCCATTAATTGAATTACGATTCATGAATGGAAAGGTCCACAGCGACAATAATGATCCGTTTGCGATTCATGAACTGAATTTCAATGCATCCCCTGAACTGAGTGAACTGATTGAATTGACTGAATGGAATTGACCCCAACCCAGACTTTACCTAAACTCAACTCAGACTTTAACTTAACTCTAGGGTGTAACTCTAAGGCTGTGGTGGTGTTAAATAATGCACACCTGTGAGAAGGTGTGTCCCTGTATGTGGGTGTGTCTGGCCCGTGGGTGTGTCTGGCCCCTGTGGGTGTGTCTGCCCCTGTGGGTGTGTCTGGCCTACCTCTCCCAGTGGCTGCAGACGTTGGGGTCCTCCAGATTGAGGGAGGAGGTGGAGCGGGGCAAGAAGCAGCACATCACCGCTAGCAGGATAGTCGCGTAGTGCCACAGGAAGGAGGAGGCGGCCATCTTGGATGGAAGCTACACCTGGGAGACGACAGCAGACAGAAATGAGAATCCAGCTGCTCATGAGTTGGTGTCTTGTCTTTCCTGTAGTCGGTTGTTATAAACACATTTGAATAGGTAACTTGGTGAAGTAAACGCAAGCCTTCTATATCTATTGTTGTGTGTGTGTATGTGTGTGTGTGTGTGTGTGTGTGTGTGTGTGTGTGTGTGTGTGTGTGTGTGTGTGTGTGTGTGTGTGTGTGTGTGTGTGTGTGTGTGTGTGTGTGTGTGAGAGTGTGAGAGTGTGTGTGTGTGTGTGTGTGAGGGTCTGTGTATATGTGTGTGCAAAAACAACCGACAAACACAAATTAAAACTGGTACTTGACTTCATCTCGCCGTCAGAATGCCTACGGTTACAGTGACAGCTTGTGGTGTGGGAACAGGATGGTGAGTCTATTACCCCACAGAGCTCCTCACTGTTAGACAATTAGTACAGCGTCTGTGTAAACGTGGCCCAGTGGCCACTCCACGGGAATGACACACTTACAGTGCCTTCAGTAACTATTCCCTCCGCTTGAATTTTTCCACATTTTGTTGTGTTACAAAGTGGGAATAAAATTGATTTAATTGTATTTTTTTGTCATCGATCTACACAAAATACTCTGTAATGTCAAAGTGGAAGAAACATTTGAACATTTATTACAAATTAATGAAAAATAAGACACTAATATATCTTAATTAGATAAATATTCAGCCCCCTGAGTCAATACATGTTAGAAACACCTTTGGCAGCGATTACAGCTGTGAGTCTTTTTGGGTAAGTCTCTAAGAGCTTTGCACACCTGGATTGTACAATATTTAAAAGAATTTCAATCTCTGTCAAGTTGGTTTTTGATCATTGCTAGATAGCCATTTTTCAAGTCTTGCCATAGGTTTTCATGCCGGTTTAAGTCAAAACTGTTACTAGGCTACTCAGGAACAATAATTCTTGCCTTGGTTAACAACTCTAGTGCAGATTTGGCCTTGTGATTTAGGGAATTGTGCTGCTGGTGAATTCATCTCCCAGTGTCTGTTGGAAAGCAGACTTATTGCAAACAAGATGCATGTTTTGGAAGATGTTTTATTCAGTACAAGCTTCGTTCTTTTCACTCTGTAATTTAGGTTAGTATTGTGGAGTAACTACAATGTTGTTGATCCATCCTCAGTTTTCTCATATTACAACCATAAAACTCTGTTTTAAAATCACCATTGGCCTCGTGGTGAAATCACTGAGTGATTTCCTATCTCTCCGGAAGGACACCTGTATCTTTGTAGTGACTGGGTATAATGATACATCATCCAAAGATACATCATCCAAAGTCATCATCCAAAGATTAATTTATCTGTGCTTGAAATTCATTAATCGATTAAAGGACCTTATAGATAATTGTATGTGTGGGGTACAGAGATGGGGTAGTCATAAAAAAAAAATGTTAACGACAATTATTGAACACAGAATGAGTCCATGCAACTTATATTGTGATATGTGATTTGTTAAGCACATTTTTACTCCTGAACTTATTTAGGCTTGCCATAACAAAGGGGTCGACTACTTAATGACTCAAGACATTTCAGTTTTTCATATAAATAATTTTAAAAACAAAATTTCACTTCGGCATTATTGTCACGACTTCCGCTGAAGTCGGTCCCTCTCCTTGTTCGGGCGGCATTCGGAGTCTAGCCATCACCGCTCCACCTTTCATTTTCATTTTCCATTTGATTTGTCTTGTTTTCCCGCACACCTGGTTCACATTCCCTCATCAGACTAAATGTATATTACCCTCTGTTTCCCCCATGTCTGTATGTGGAATTGTTCTTTGTGTAGGGTGTTACGCTACAGGCTGGCTTGCGCTAGGTTTGTTTCTAACCTAGGTTTGTTTGTTTTGTTTAATCCTGTTCATGTTACCATGGTTGTGCTTTGTGCTGCCTCGCCTGTGCCTTTGGGCCAGGGTGTATATTAAAGTTCTCCTGTTATCACCCTCTCTGCTCTCCTGCACCTGACTTCCCGGCAACCAGTCACTCACCTCGTTACAGAATTCTACACTGATCAATGGAGTCAGCAGGAGCGGGTGCCCCCGTTGTCATGGACCGCGTCGTCCAGACTATGGACCGCTGGGAGAGACAGGGAGTCCCTCCAGCGCCCCCACCAGCACAACAGGGGTCTCCACTACTCGCCTCCCCTGCACCAGGCCTCCCCTGATTCGTCTCGCCCTTCTCAGGGAGTTTGATGGAACGGCGGCACGCTGCCAGGGGTTCCTGCTGCAGCTGGACCTGTATCTGGGGACCGTCCACCCGGCTCCTTCGGGACGTGAGAGGGTGTCCGCCCTCGTCTCTTGCCTCTCGGGGAAAGCACTGGAGTGGGCTAAATCCGTGTGGGTAGAAGGAGATGCAGCTCTGGACCACTTCGAGGAGTTCACCCGCAGCTTCCGGCCAGTCTTCGACCACCCGCCCGAGGGAAGAGCGGCGGGTGAACGTCTCTTCCACCTGAGGCAGGAGACGAGGAGTGCCCAGGAGTTCGCCCTGGACTTCCGGACCCTGGCCGCCGGAGCGGGATGGAACGACAGGGCCCTGATCAACCACTATCGCTGCAGCTTGCGCGAGGATGTCCGTCGGGAGTTGGCCTGCAGGGACACCACCCTCACCTTTGATTAACTGGTGGACCCATCCGGCTGGATAACCTGCTGGTCACCTGCGGACGCTCTGTCAGTTCCATCTCCCAGCACCACCGCTCCGGTGCCTATGGAGCCGGGAGACCAGAGGGGGGGCCTTCACGTGCACCATCTGTGGCCGCAGAGGTCACACTGCCGGTCGGTGTCGGGTTGATTCCTCTAGGGGTCGAGGCTGCAGGCAAAGCGCTCTGGCGTCATCCCTGGTGAGCTTGCACCATTCTCACCCAGAGCCCACCTTTTTTTGCAAGCCAACTTTCCTAAGTTTTCCCCGCATAAGGCGCTCGTCGATTCAGGTGCGGCTGGGAATTTCATCGACAAAGCATTCGCCCATAGTTTAGGGATCCCCATTGTTCCAGTGGTTAGGCCCATTCCAGTTCACGCGTTGGACAGTCGACCATTAGGGTCTGGCTTTATCAGGAAGGCCGCCACTCCTTTGGTCATGGTGACGCAGGGGGGTCACAGGGAGAGAATCAGTGTCTTCCTCATTGACTATCCTGCATCCCGTGGTGCTAGGCCTTCCCTGGTTAGCCTGTCATGACCCCACTGTTTCATGGCAACGGAGGGCTCTCATGGGGTGGTCGCGAGAGCGCTCAGGGAGGTGTTTGGGGGGTTTCCATTGGTGCTACTATGGTGGAAAGTCCAGACCAGGTCTCCACCATGCGCATTCCCTCCGAATATTCCAATTTGGCTCTCGCATTCTCTAAGAAGAAGGCGACTCAATTACCACCCCATCGTCGGGGTGATTGTGCGATAAACCTTCAGGTAGACGCCACACTTCCCAGAAGTCACGTGTATCCCCTGTCACAGGCGGAGACAGTGGCTATGGAGACATATGTCTCCGAATCTCTGCGTCAGGGGTACATTCGGTCCTCCACTTTACCCGCCTCCTCGAGTTTCTTTTTTGTGAAGAAGAAGGAGGGAGGTCTGTGCCGGTGTATTGATTATCGAGCCCTTAACTAGATCACTGTGATGTGCAGTTACCCACTACCTCTCATAGCCACAGCGATTGAGTCAATGCACGGGGCGCACTTCTTCACTAAACTAGATCTCAGGAGTGCTTACAACCTGGTGCGTATCCGGGAGGGAGACGAGTGGAAGACAGCGTTCAGTACCACCTCAGGGCATTATGAGTACCTCGTCATGCCGTACGGGTTGATGAATGCTCCGTCAGTCTTCCAAGCCTTTGTGGATGAGATTTTCAGGGACCTGCACGGGCAGGGTGTAGTGGTGTATATCGATGACATTCTGATATACTCTGCTGCACGCGCCAAGCATGTGTCTTTGGTGCGCAGGGTGCTTGGTCAACTGTTGGAGCATGACCTGTATGTTAAGGCTGAGAAATGCCTGTTCTTCCAGCAGTCCATCTCCTTCCTAGGATACCGCATTTCCACCTCAGGGGTGGAGATGGAGAGTGACCGCATTTCAGCAGTGCATAATTGGCCGACTCCCACCACGGTAAAGGAGGTGCAGCGTTTTTTTAGGGTTTACCAATTACTACCAGAGGTTTATCCGGGGTTTTGGTCAGATAGAGGCTCCCATTACCTCACTGCTGAAGGGGGGCCCGGTGCGTTTGCAGTGGTCGGCTGAGGCGGACAGGGCTTTTGGTCACCTAAGGGCTCTGTTTACCTCGGCTCCCGTGCTGGCACATCCGGATCCCTCTTTGGCGTTCACGGTGGAGGTGGACGCGTCCGAGGCTGGGATAGGAGCCGTGCTCTCTCAGCGCTCAGATACGCCACCGAAGCTCCGCCCCTGTGCCTTCTTCTCGAAGAAGCTCAGCCCGGCGGAGCGAAACTATGATGTGGGGGACCGGGAGCTGTTGGCTGTGGTGAAGGCGTCGAAGGCGTGAAGACATTGGCTTGAGGGGGCTCAACACCCTTTTCTCATCTGGACTGACCACAGCAACCTGGAGTACATCCGGGCAGTGAGGAGACTGAATCCTCGTCAGGCAAGGTGGGCCATGTTTTTACCCACTTTGTTTTCACCCTTTCTTTCAGACCAGATTCCCAGAATGTTAAGGCAGACGCACTGTCCCGGCTGTATGACACAGAGGAGCGGCACTTGGATCCCACCCCCATACTCCAGGCCTCCTGCCTGGTGGCGCCGGTAGTATGGGAGCTGGACGTGAACATTGAGCGGGCGTTACATGCAGAGCCCGCTCCCCTCCAGTGTCCCGCTGGGCGTCTGTATGTTCCGTCAGCTGTCCGTGACCAGTTGATCTATTGGGCCCACACGTCACCCTCCTCTGGTCATCCAGGCATCGGTCGGACGGTGCGCTGTCTGAGTGGGAAGTACTGGTGGCCCATCTTGTCAAAGGACATGAGGGTTTACGTTTCCTCCTGCTCGGTGTGCGCCCAGTGTAAGAATCCTAGGCATCTGCTACACCCCTTACCCGTTCCACAATGGCCTTGGTCACATCTGACGGTCGATTTCCTCACAGATCTTCCTCCCTCACAGGGTAACACCACGATCCTGGTCGTTGTGGATCGTTTTTCCAAGTCCTGCCGTCTCCTCCCTCTGCCCGGTCTCCCTACGGCCCTACAGACTGCGGAGGCCTTGTTTACACACGTCTTCCGGGGACTACGGGGTGCCTGAGGATATAGTGTCTTATCGGGGTCCCCAGTTCACTTCGAGGGTCTGGAGGGCGTTCATGGAACATCTGGGGGTCTCGATCAGCCTTACCTCGGGTTTTCACCCTGAGAGTAATGGGCAGGTGGAGAGAGTGAATCAGGATGTGGGTAAGTTTCTGCGGTCTTATTGTCAGGACCGGCCGGGGGAGTGGGCGGCGTTCGTGCCCTGGGCCGAGATGGCTCAGAACTTGCTCCGCCACTCCTCCACTAACCTCTCGCCCTTCCAGTGCATACTGGGGTACCAGCCGGTTCTGGCGCCGTGGCATCAGAGTCAGACCGAGGCTCCTGCTGTGGACGACTGGTTCAGGCGCGCGGAGGAGACATGGGACACCGCCCATGTTCACCTCCAGCTCACTCTGTACTGTGCTGTGCCAGAAGGCCAGCGCAGATCGTCACTGCAGTGAGGCCCCGGGGGACCGGGTCTGGCTCTCGACCCGAAACCTGCCCCTCCGCCTGCTCTGTTGGAAGCTGGGGCCGCGGTTTGTGGGGCCATTTAAAGTCCTGAGGAGACTAAACAAGGTTAGTTACCGGTTACAGCTTCCCTCAAATTACCGTATTAACCCCTCGTTCCATGTGTCTCTCCTCAGGCCGGTGGTGGCTGGCCCACTCCAGGAGTCTGAGGTGCGGGAGGTTCCTCCGCCCCCTTTAGACAAGGAGGGGGCCCCGGCGTACTCCGTTCGCTCCATACTGGATTCGAGGAGTCTTGTGAGGGACCTTCAGTACCTCGTGGACTGGGAGTGGTACGGTCCGGAGGAGAGATGCTGGGTCCCGGTGGAGGACGTTTTGGACCCTTCTATGCTAGGGGAGTTCAACCGTCTTTGTCCGGATCGCCCTGCACCTCGCCCTCTGGGTCGTCCCTGAGGCCAGTGTCAGTGCGCTGCTGGGGCTGCACGTCAAGAGGGGGGTACTGTCACGACTTCCGCTGAAGTCGGTCCCTCTCCTTGTTCGGGCGGTGTTCGGTGGTCGACGTCACCTGTCTTCTAGCCATCGCCGCTCCACCTTTCATTTTCCATTTGTTTTGTCTTGTTTTAAAGTTCTCCTGTTATCACCCATCTCTGCTCTCCTGCGCTTGACTTCCCGGCAACCAGTCACTCACCCCGTTACAAGTATAGGGTATTGTGTGTAGATTAGTGACACAACATCTCAATTTAATCAGTTTTAAATTCAGGCTGTACATAACACAACAAAATGTGGAAAAAGTAAAGGAGTGTGAATACCTTCTGAAGGTACTGTACCTTCCAATGGAGTTCCCCACAAAGTTCCCTTAAAGAGTCCATTGGAGTGTTCTTCAAAGTGCAGTTCTTAGTAACCTTACTAAAAGTTCCACTGTCAATACTTCTAGAAGTTCAATTTTACCCGTCAGGCTTAATATTAGGCTTACTTTCATGGCACCCTACTCTAACTACTGTACTCAAAGTCCCTTCGGAGAGCCCTTCATAATTCAGAACCCATAGTTCAGAGGTTAAAAATGCACTTCACAGTGCCCTGCCTTCACACTAACATAAAAAGATACAAACCACATAAATACTTCCATATGCGTAGCATCATTCCCCCCCGAAATATACAGTATGCGAATAAATCCACTCGCAGCATGAATTGACACTGCGGCACAAAGAAATCCTCACTAACCATCTGCTTTCCATCAACACCCATTGGATCCATTTGCTTTGTTAGTTTTAGTCATTGCAACAGATTCCAGAGAATGCCCTTGTAAAAGAGAATTTAAGAGTCCCTGAGGTGACATGATGTTGAGCACCCAAACCCCAAAGAATGACCTTGTATGCCCTCATGGTAGGGTCAATGAGAACAGAGAAAGTCAGAGCGGTGAGGAGGATGACAACACAGAGCCCTATAATTTGGACCGTGAAATACTACTGATGCTTTTGTTCATTGAGTTATTCAAAAATCGAAAAGCACTCGCACATCTGAGCTTTATTTTTTTGCAGGTGCATTAAAAAAGAAGAAACCCGCACACTGCTTTTGCTAGTATCACTGCTCTTGAAATAAGCTTTATGTATCGGCCTCAAGGCCTTTGTCAGCGGCTTCATTGAGTTATGATATAATATCACAAGAAAAGTTCTCAACTATTCATCATTGTAGCCTAAAAATATGACATGATTCGACATGGTGTGATGTGGTAAGATCAAACATTAGGTTATGCCACTCTGTTTAATCGTTTCATAACAGAGACATACTGACGTTGATGTATCTTCATGATGTTACTTACAGAATATGAAGAGTGACTTTAGTTTTCAAGTATAAGGTATTAAAACCATGACGTGTCCATTCTCCAAGACTTCACATCTTATGCCAAATCATCCAAAGTTCTATTTCTGTAGCATTTTGACTCATTTAACCCCAAAACGTAAGCGTCTCCCTCAAACAGTATGGCATTTGTTTCATAGTTTACCAGAATGACAGGATTCAGCCAACAGATTGTTGGTTCCAAAACCGTTGTTGCTATTTGTGATCCCAAGTCACCAATAATGATAAGGGAGAGCCACAAGCCCCAGGCGTATCCTTTTTGTCAAGTAAGTGGTCAAAAGTAACCATTCAGAAGATATTACCTTTGCACATAAAAACAAAATTATCTTTACAGTAGTCAACAGTGTTTCAACCACATTTCAACCATAAATCAATACACACCAGCAAATAGAAGTGGTCGCAACAACAAAAAATGACCCGCTAACGGTTGTTATGGCATTGTTTTCCATTCTGAGGGGACCAAATTGAAGACAAGCACTGGACTCCCCTACCACTGACGTTTCCTTCTGTGGTACACTTCGAATTTATTTGGAGTCTGTTTCTCATCCATTCTGAATTTCTCCTTGGTGGGGCATCTGTGTGGCAAACCCCAAAACACTGACTGCTTCCACACATATCATTATTGGGCTTCATTCAACATTGTTTACTGTCTATTGTTTGATTTGAAGTCTTCTAAGATAAATATTAATTTTCCCAGTACAGTTTTCAGAACATTTAAGAAGCTTTAACTAAATGTACAGTATATCTCCAGAATGAAGCTGAATTGCTATTTATGACAAGACCTAGTACCGTACATTGGATGGAAATATTCAGGACAGACATAACTACATTCTATGTGAAAGATCCTCAAGTGCACATTACAGTGTCTTCAGAAAGTATTCATGCCCCTTCACTTTTTCCACATTTTGTTGTGTTAAAGCCTTAATTTAAAATGCATTTTGTGAGATTTTGTGTCACTGGCCTACACACAATACCCCATAATGTCAAAGTGAAATTATGTTTTTAGAATTTATTTTACAAATGAATTAAAACTGAAAAGCTGAAATGTATTGAGTCAATAAGTATTCAACCACTTTGTTATGGCAAGCATAAATAAGTTCAGGAGTAAAAATGTGCTTAACATGTCACATAATAAGTTGCATAATAAGTTGCATGAATGAGTACCTCATCTCTGTACCCCACACATACAATTATCTGTAAGGTCCCTCTGTCAAGCTGTGAATTTCTAACACAGATTCAACCACAAAAACCAGGGAGGTTTTCCAATGCCTCGCAAAGAAGGGCACCTATTGGTAGATGGGTAAAAATAAAAATAGCTGACATTGACTATCCCTTTCAGCATGATAAAGTTATTCATTACACTTTGGATGCTGTATCAATACACCCAGTCACTACAAAGATACAGGTGTTCTTCCTAAATCAGTTGCTGTAGAGGAAGCAAACCGCTCAGGGAGTTCACCATGAGGCCAATGGTGACTTCTAACAGTTACAGAGTTTAATAGCTGAGATATAACAAATCTGAGGATGGATCAATAACATTGCAGTTACTCCACAATACTAACCTAAGTGACAGAGTGAAAAGAAGGAAGTCTGTACAGAATAAAAATATTCCAAAACATGTATCCTGTTTGCAATAAGGCATTAAAGTAAAATTGCTAAAAATGTGGCAGAGGAATTATCTTTATGTCCTGAATAGAAAGCGTTATGTCTGGGGCAAATCCAACACAACACATCACTGAGTACCACTCTTCATGGCGGTGGCTGCATCATGTTATGGGTATGCTTGTCATTGGCAAGGACTAGGGAGGTTTTTAGGGTACATGGAAATAGAATAGAGCTGAGCACAGGCACATTTCTGCTTTACAACAGACACTGGGAGATAAATACACCTTTCAGTAGGAAAATAACCGAAAACACAGGGTCAAATATACAGTGGAGTTGCTTAACAAGACGACATTGAATGTCCCTGAGTGGCCTAGTTAAATTTTTGACATAAATCGGCTTAACAATCTATGGCAAAATTGAAAATGGTTGTCTAGCAATGATCAACAACCAACTTGGCAGAGCTTAAATACATTTTTTAAGAATAATGTGCGAATATTGTTCAATCTAGGTATGCAAAGACTTACCCAGAAAGACTCAGAGCTGTAATCGCTGCCAACGGTGATTCTAACATGCATTGACTCAGGGGTGTGAACGCTTACGTAAATTAGATATTTCTGTAATTCATTTTCACTAAATTGGCAAAAATGTTGAACATGTTTTCACTTTGCCATTATGCAGTGAGAAAAATATATATTTAATAAATGTTGAATTCAGGCTGTAACACAACAACATGTGTAATAAGTCATATGCATAACATTATAAGCAGCAAATTCTCTACCCGGGGAATATGTCCCAGGACCCCCATCACGGTTCTCCACATGGATTATTTTCCCAAATTCCACCCCTGTGCACACCATTACAACAAGCTAAATATACCACAATAATCACATCGGAGATACAGAAGAACCTGTGCGTGTGGAAATGCCGGATGAGCGTCACACATTGAAAATACAAACGTCACTGATCTGACATGCTTTGATACACATGAGCCCTGTCCAATCTCAGAAACCTTCTCGGGACTCTTTTGAGGGCAGTAGGAGGGAAGGATGTATTCTTAAAGTATTAAAACAGGTCCAACTGGCCCTGTCCAATGCCCACTGAGTCACCACTTCCTGCCTGACTCACAGAGGGTGGAAGGGTGTCGGGGGCAAAGTCCTTGAGACCCAAAGCAGGTCATTTGAATATTGCAATACTTTGTGCAGAAATCCCCCTCTCCCCCGCTTCAGCTTCCCCATCCAGTATTTTACAGGCAAGACTGCAAAATGGGAGGGGGAAGAACCCAAGCCAACAATGCATGCCATTGGTGCAAGCCCATCCCTGTGGCATCAAGGCCCTAGCAGTGTTTAGTCTCAGAGGAATCCAAAGTCTCCTTTTGCTAATGGCCATGTTGAAACCAGTTTGCTCTCTCTTTCTCTGTCTCTTGCTCTCTGTCTCTTGCTCTCTGTCTCTCTGTCTCTATTTTCTATACCTCCTGTCTGATAGTACAGTGCTTAGACAAAGCATCCCTGGCATCAACAGTCATGTCACATCCCAGGCAACTGTACATGGTAGAAGTCTATGGCAGCACATAAACAAGTCAAAAACAAAGTAAAAATGCAGCACTGGCTCCAAATAGTATAATGTTTCTTTGATGATTTTTAAGCTTTGAATCTTTGCATGCAAGATTTTGTTTACAGCTTGAAGGAATAGTTCTCTCAAATAACTTTCAGAATTTGTCAGAGGCGTTAAAAAAAAAATCCCATTGTGTTTAGTGTAAGACTAGCTAATATGCAAAATAGTCTACAAATCAAACATTGTTAGTGTGGCAGGTTGGGCCTCCTGCCAGGATTGAAGCTTGTCGTGATAGAAAGACACCCCTGGTGGATGCAACTTCATGTATATGATGTGACCACATTGCTTCTACAGCTGCTCTCCACATCTCTCTGCGCTAGCTAGCTAACCAAATAAAAGGGTAACCACCAGGGCTGCATCTCTGCCTCAGGCTAGCCTCCCGAAACCCCAGTAGAAAGAGGACGGGGGAAGTCTACGAGACGACGGGCTTCTGAGTCCTCTCGCTGATGACAGTGTGTCTATGCGGGCGGTTAATGGGGGCACCAGGGGCTCGCTCTCCGGTTTCACTGAGCTAACGGGCACAGCTGCACCCACCCCGCAAAACCCCAAACCCCCTCCTCGGGACAACTGCAGCAGTTCACAAACAAGGGTGTTGCTGTGCGTGTGAAAGAACCCTACACACACTATACACACCCCTCCTGATGCAGGGCTTAGGGGGCCAACAGGGCTTTGATATGCTGTGCATAGCAGTCCAGTATCAGATGCCCCGGGGAAGTTCATCCAAGCACAAACAGAGGACGGACTGAGTCCGTGCACAAAGTATTCATTTGCCAAAACATGCAGTCTTCTTTAGGCACTTCTGCCAACGTGGGGCTTAGCCGTCCAAAGTTAGTTCACTAGAGAACTATTCAGAATTGAGATGACGAAATGACAAGCTGTTTTACACAGTATGTGCTGGTTAGTGGAGTTGTCAGTTATGACAGCAGTGATTAGTACAGTCAGATACTGAAGAGTGGTAAACAGGCAATAGCCAATTGGTGCATAGGGTGCAACAGTTTTGGGTGATTGGGGACGATAAGTACCCAGCTAGCACATAACATTCTGAGAACCATATGTTTCTTAGAGCTTGGTGAGAGCGTGGTTAGTTTCCGAATGGGTGGCAAGGAATAAGTTAGTCCTAAATATTTCAAAAACTAAAAGCACTGTATTTGGGACAAATCATTCACTAAACCCTAAACATCAACTAAATCTTGTAATGAATAATGTGGAAATTTAGCAAGTTGAGGAGACTAAACTTCTTGGAGTAACCCTGGATTGTAAACTGTCATGGTCAAAACATATTGATACAACAGTAGCTAGGATGGGGAGAAGTCTGTCTGTGCTCTGCACTCTTAACAGCACTATCAACAAGGCAGGTCCTACAGGCCCTAGTTTTGTTGCACCTGGACTACTGTTCGGTCCCCAAGTCCAGAATAGATTATGGGAGACGCACAGTACTACATAGAGCCATGACTACATGGAACTCTATTCCACATAAAGTAACTCATGCAAGCAGTAGATTTTGATTTAAAAAACAGACACAAATACACCTTATGGAACAGCAGGGACTGTGAAGCGACACAAACATAGATACATGAATACAAACACACGATAACATACGCACTATACTCACACGTACACATGTATTTGTGTTATAGATATGTGGTAGTAGAGTAGGGGCCTGAGGTCACACAGTTAATACGTTGTGAAATCTGTTCTGAATGTATTGGGGGCACAGGGGACTAATTCCATAGATAGAGATCATTGGTTTGAATCGCACTGACGCCGCGTCACAATAAAAAATAAATGTGTTTGCATAATTAATGCCTAAGCAAATGGATTTTCATCTGTGCTTGGAGTTTAAAAAGGGTAAATTAAGCTAGCAGTGTTATTATAATTCTTATTGAAACATGTTCTCAAACGTTATTTAATTACCTTCAAATAACCTATAATGTCACGCCCTGGCCTTAGTATTCTTTGTTTTCTTTATTATTTTAGTTAGGTCAGGGTGTGACATGGGGAATGTTTGTGTTTTGTTGGTTTTGGGTGTTTTTATGGTAAAGGGGTTGTTGGGTATAGTATATGGGTTTGTGTTGAGTACATGTGTCTAGCGTTGTCTATGTATGTTTAGTTGTCTAGGAGAGTCTATGGTTACCTGAATGAGTGCTTCTACACCTGCATTCTAGCTGTTTGGGGTTTTAGGCTGGGTTTCTGTACAGCACTTCGAGATATTATCTGATGTACGAAGGGCTATATAAAATAAAATTGATTGATTGATTCCCAATTAGAGACAGCTGATTTCGGTTGTCTCTGATTGGGAGCCTTATTTAGGGTAGCCATAGGCTTTCATTGGTTGTGAGTAGTTGTCTATGTGATACGTTTGTAGCCTGTGTGTGCACATCGTTTATTAGCTTCACGATCGTTTGTTGTTTTGTTAGTTTGTATTAAGTGTTTCGTGTTTATTCTTCGTCGTCTTTAAAATAAAAAGGAGATGGCTTATTTTCCTAAAGCTGCGTTTTGGTCCGTCAATCCGCCACACGATCGTGACATATAATTTGTATTCTCAGAATGTTAATAAAACCTCTCAGGAAAACTTTCAGGGAACCGGAGTAAAACGTTCTCAGAACCTTCCTGCAACCTAAAAATGAACGTTACCAGAACAGACAAAAATCTCACTTCCGTTCTCAAAACTTAAAAATGTAGTTTTACCGGTCAGGAAACTTATGGCTTTGTTTCCAGAAACAACGGGAAACCAAAAATGTATGTTCCCACAACTTCCAAGGAACAAAATGTGCTAGCTGGGTAGTAGCCTTGCAAGAGGCTCATAGGAGCAGCTTCATGTACAAGTACACACCCTGGACAGGACGCTAGTCTATCGCAGGGCTTTAGCAGGGTTTGAACCTTGAGTTTATCAACTACATGTACAAGTGTGAATAACTAAGAGTCTTATAGGAGATTGAGTTTTCATCTGACAAATCCTATATCACAGAACAAAACATCTTGCCATCTTTTGATACTTTATATCTATAACTTTCAATTATTTCTTCTTAGAAGGCGAATTCTTTTGAAGTTTGAATGTCAGATCTTTCATTAGTCCGCCCACATTAGCATTTAAATGACCCAGAGGATGTATTTAGCTAAATTGCTAAATTGACAGTGCCATGATCTCTTCCTGTGACATCTGCTTTACCGATCAAGTGAGTTAGTTCATGAGTTTTGATTGGACTTGCAGTCGGAATACCTCGACAGGACAGACAGTTTCCTTTACTAGATAACCAAAATAATCTAGCACTTCCCATTTCCTTTACATTCAGGAGGAACTTGAATGACCCTGTGCTGTGTGTGCGTGTGTGTGGGTGTGCGTATTTGACTGTGTGTTCGTGTATGTCACAGTGGTGAGGCAAGACTCCAAACACCTTATCACAAATGTCCTTATCTATTTAATTCAATGAACCTTCGGCTAGTGTGAACGTGAAGCTTTGAAGTTGGAAACTTTTACCGGTAGAGAGAGAATGAATGAGTAGGTCTATGTTCTTAGTGAAGCTTTAAAGCTTTGTGGTTGTCTTTATCTTGATTGATTTAAATTGATATGGTTAGTTTGTCTTTGCATGATCTGAGCTTTGAGAGACGAGACAAAGAGAGAGAGAGAGAGAGAGAGAGAGAGATGTGGTGTTGATGGTATCCTTAATGAAATGATCAAATATACAGACAACAAATTCCAATTAGCTATACTAAAACTCTTTAACATCATCCTTAGCTCTGGCATCTTCCCCAATATTTGGAACCAAGGACTGATCACCCCAATCCACAAAAGTGGAGACAAATTTGACCCCAAGAACTACCGTGGGATATGCGTCAACAGCAACCTTGGGGAAATCCTCTGCATTATCATTAACAGCAGACTCGTACATTTCCTCAATGAAAACAATGTACTGAGCAAATGTCAAATTGGCTTTTTACCAAATTACCGTACAACAGACCATGTATTCACCCTGTACACCCTAATATACAACCAAAGAAACCAAAACAAAAGCAAAGTTTTCTCATGCTTTGTTGATTTCAAAAAAGTCTTCGACTAAATTTGGCATGAGGGTCTGTTATACAAATTGATGGAAAGTAGTGTTGGGGATAAAACATACGACATTATAAAATCCATGTACACAAACAACAAGTGTGCTGTTAAAATAGACAAAAAACACACACATTTCTTTCCACAGGGCCGGGGGGTGAGACAGGGATGCAGCTTAAGCCCCACCCTCTTCAACATATATATCAACGAATTGGCGTGGGTACTAGAAAAGTCTGCAGCACCCGGCCTCACCCTACTAGGATCTGAAGTCAAATGTCTACTGTTTGCTGATGATCTGGTGGCTCTGTCACCAACCAAGGAGGGCCTACAGCAGCACCTAGATATTCTGCACAGATTCTGCCAGACCTTGGCCCTGACAGTAAATCTCAGTAAGACCAAAATAATGGTGTTCCAAAAAGGTTCCAGTCGCCAGGATCACAAATACAGATTCCATCTAGACACCATTGCCCTAGAGCACACAAACAACTATACATACCTTGGCCTAAACATCAGCGCCGCAGGTAACTTCCACAAAGCTGTGAACGATCTGAGAGACAAGGCAAGAAGGGCATTCTATGCCATCAAAAGGAACATAAAATTCAACATACCAATTAGGATCTGGCTAAAAATACTTGAATCAGTCATAGAACCCATTGCACTTTATGGTTGTGAGGTCTGGGGTCCGCTCACCAACCAAGATTTCATAAAATGGGACAAACACCAAATTGAGACTCTGCATGCAGAATTCAGCAACAATATCCCCAGTGTACAACGTAGAACACCAAATAATGCATGCAGAGCAGAATTAGGCCGATACCCACTAATTATCAAAATCCAGAAAAGAGCCGTTAAATTCTACAACCACCTAAAAGGAAGCGATTCCCAAACCTTCCATAACAAAGCCATCACCTACAGAGAGATTAACCTGGAGAAGAGTCCCCTAAGCAAGCTGGTCCTGGGGCTCTGTTCACAAACACAAACACACCCCACAGAGCCCCAGGACAGCAGCACAATTAGACCCAAGCAAATCATGAGAAAACAAAAAGATAATTACTTGACACATTGGAAAGAATTAACAAAAAACAGAGCAAACTAGAATGCTATTTGGCCCTAAACAGAGAGTACACAGTGGCAGAATACCTGACCACTGTGACTGACCCAAACTTAAGGAAAGCTTTGACTATGTACAGACTCGGTGAGCATAGCCTTGCTATTGAGAAAGGCCGCCGTAGGAAGACATGGCTCTCAAGAGAAGACAGGCTATGTGCGCACTGCCCATAAAATGAGGTGGAAACTGAGCTGCACTTCCTAACCTCCTGCCAGATGTATAACCATATTAGAGACACATATTTCCCTCAGATTACACAGATCCACAAAGAATTCGAAAACAAACCTAATTTTGATAAACTCCCATATCTATTGGGTGAAATTCCACAGTGTGCCATTACAGCAGCAAGATTTGCGATCTGTTGCCACAAAAAAAGGGCAACCAGTTAAGAACAAACACCATTGTAAAAACAACCGATATTTATGCTTATTTATTTTCCCTTGTGTACTTTAACCATTTGTACATTGATACAACACTGTATATATACATAATATGACATTTGTATTGTCTTTATTGTTTTGAAACTTCTGTATGTGTAATGTTTACTGTTAATTTTTATTGTTTATTTCACTTTTGTATATTATCTACCTCACTTGCTTTGGCAATGTTAACACATGTTTCCCATGCCAATAAAGCCCTTTGAATTGAATTGAGAGAGAGAAAGACAGAGACAGAGACAGAGAGCGAAAGAGAGAGAGAGAGAGAGAGAGACAGAGAGAGAGACAGAGACAGAGACAGAGACAGAGAGCGAAAGAGAGAGAGAGAGAGAGAGAGACAGAGAGAGAGAGAGACAGAGAGAGAGAGAGAGACAGAGACAGAGACAGAGACAGAGAGCGAAAGAGAGAGAGAGAGAGAGAGACAGAGAGAGAGAGAGAGAGAGAGAGAGAGAGAGAGAGACAGAGAGAGAGAGAGAGAGAGAGAGAGTGAAGAAAGAACACAGAACAAACACAGCTGCTGTGTCTCTTGTCGTCTGTGGTGTGTCGTCTGCCTTTCACCTGACCCATAGCTGTATACCAGGACAACCTGCCTTTCTTTTAAACACACTTTGCCTGGGAAACTGCACCAGTATGGGGTCCCATATTGAGTCTAGTCCTCTACCAACTACTTATCTCCCTACCTAATAGGCTTGGGCGGTATACCGTATACACCGGATGAAAGGGTATTTTGAAGTACTGACAATATGATTTTCAATACCGTCCCCCCAAAAAAAGCCAGTCACATTGTATGTTCGTTTACAAAGAGCACATGGAGCAAACGTGACGTGACGATTCAATGTTGAGCAGCACAAGAGAGGTGATCAAGTTACACATGGAATTCGCAACTAATGTTTGCCAGCTAAACATCGTATAACGATAAGTTATGTTATGTCTAAGATGTGCCAAATACATTTTCTCCAGCTCAGAGCTCCAGCTATGCATTTTGGTTTGCTAACTTACTAGCTATAACGTTAGGTGTCTAGCTTGCAATATCAAGCTGCTTGGTTACAGCAAAAACAATCAATCCCCTTCTGGATCAAGTGTGAGTAGCTTTTTGAGATAGATGTATAACTTTATGAGCCGGGTTGTCTGTGCTTGCATTTGGTTTATGTTTGCTTGCGTTTATTAGCATACAGCTAGCGTCAGCTAAGGGAATTCGCTAGTATTTTGTTAGCATTTGTTAGCATAAGAAATCGTTTAAAAAATGTGCCCCTCTGCCGGTAATACCGTATACCCCGGTATGGTACAGGAACTGTATGAAGGTATGGAAATCTGCACACCTCCCAACCTTACTATCTATCTAATGCCTTAAGACATGGCGTTTCAATCAGTAATGTAGTGCTAGAAAAATTAGTGGGTAAACTTTGATCGGCAGTCGCGGCGCAAAAAATTACGTTCGCTATACTTTCAATGCATTTTTTCCCAAAAGGTCGGTAAACTTTACCCTCCACTACATCACTGTATGTACATGCTATAGAAGATGTAGAGCAGAATTGGGGAAAATTCTATTTCACTTCACATCAGGAAATACATTGGAAACCACTTAGCTAAATAACAGAACTAAACAAATGTCTAGAAAATGTCAACTACTGTACGTGAACTACTGTAAGACACTGTTCAGTGAAGTACCAGGCACAAGCAGTGAGAGGCACAGCCTAATTAAGAGTGTGTGTGTGTGTGTGTGTGTGTGTGTGTGTGTGTGTGTGTGTGTGTGTGTGTGTGTGTGTGTGTGTGTGTGTGTGTGTGCGTACCTATGCATGTGCAGGTTTGTGTGTGTGTGTGTGCATGCACGTCTGTCCGTGTGTGTGTGTGTGTGTGTGTGTGTGTGTGTGTGTGTGTGTGTGTGTGTGTGTGTGTGTGTGTGTGTGTGTGTGTGTGTGTGTGTGTGTGTGTGTGTGTCGGTTGCCACTTATCATGCTCACTAATGTCTCCAAAGCATACTGTGTTCAAATGGTCCTTCTCTAAGCAGCCCCTTGCAACTGTTTATTGGGACAGGTGGTGCATTCAGAAAAGCTGTACAATTCCCCTATCTGAGATATCTACTGCAACCCTCATCCTCCACATATAACACCCATTCTGCCAGTCACATTCCGTTAGGCCTCCCTCTCCCCTATCTGAGATATCTACTGCAACCCTCATCCTCCACATATAACACCCGTTCTGCCAGTCACATTCTGTTAGGCCTCCCTCTCCCCTATCTGAGATATCTACTGCAACCCTCATCCTCCACATATAACACCCGTTCTGCCAGTCACATTCTGTTAGGCCTCCCTCGCCCCTATCTGAGATATCTACTGCAACCCTCATCCTCCACATATAACACCCGTTCTGCCAGTCACATTCTGTTAGGCCTCCCTCTCCCCTATCTGAGATATCTACTGCAACCCTCATCCTCCACATATAACACCCGTTCTGCCAGTCACATTCTGTTAGGCCTCCCTCTCCCCTATCTGAGATATCTACTGCAACCCTCATCCTCCACATATAACACCCATTCTGCCAGTCACATTCTGTTAGGCCTCCCTCTCCCCTATCTGAGATATCTACTGCAACCCTCATCCTCCACATATAACACCCGTTCTGCCAGTCACATTCTGTTAAAGGTCCCCAAAGCACACACATCCCTGGGTCGCTCCTCTTTTCAGTTCGCTGCAGCTAGCGACTGGAATGAGATGCAACAAGCACTCAAACTGGACAGTTTTATCTCAATCTCTTCATTCAAAGACTCAATCATGGACACTCTTACTGACAGTTGTGGCTGCTTTGTGTGATGTATTGTTGTCTCTACCTTCTTGCCCTTTGGGCTGTTGTCTGTGCCCAATAATGTTTGTACCATGTTTTGTGCTGCTACCAAGTTGCGGTGCTACCATGTTGTTCTCATGTTGTGTTGCTACCATGCTGTTGTTATGTTGTGTTGCTACCATGCTGTGTTGTCATGTGTTGCTGCCTTGTTGTTCTCATGTTGTGTTGCTACCATGCTGTGTTGTCATGTGTTGCTGCCTTGTTGTTCTCATGTTGTGTTGCTACCATGCTGTGTTGTCATGTGTTGCTGCCTTGTTGTTCTCATGTTGTGTTGCTGCCTTGTTGTTCTCATGTTGTGTTGCTACCATGCTGTGTTGTCATGTGTTGCTGCCTTGCTATGTTGTTGACTTAGGTCTCTCTTTATGTAGTGTTGTGTTGTCTCTCTTGTCGTGATGTGTGTTTTGTCCTATATTTATATTTGATTTATATTTGTATTTTTAATCCAATCGCAGCAGGAAGCCTTTTGCCTTTTGGTAGGCCGTCGTTGTAAATAAGAATTTGTTCTTAACTGACTTGCCTAATTAAATAAAGGTTAAATAAAAAATGTTTTTTTTTAAAATGCCAAGTGCCAACTGCACAACACATAGACTCACACAACCCTATAAAGCATCACACTTTAAAGGGGGATTCCACTAATGGTCAAATGTGTGTGGGGAAACAAAAAACATTAGGATATACTCATAAACATGTATGTTGAGAGGATACAGCATTTTTGCTCATCCCATAACCCTAAAACGGTAACTTGGTCCATTTCATACCCTACCTGCGTTAGCTGTGCTTGATTGAGCTTTCCTGTCTCAAAACTGTCCAGCCCCGCCTATCCGGTACTCCAGGCCGACTTGAGCAAACGTGCAAAGTATTTGAAAGACTTTAAATACTACTTGAGCCCAGGTCTGGCCAGTGTTCGCTTATCATTTCACCTAACGCTCTAGTTTTCATAATCAGAAGTGGGATTAGAACCCAAGGAGGTCGTTGGTTCCAGACAGTCAGACATCAGGGGATGAGGAGGGTCAGACAGTAAGGAAGGGAAGTGTGACCGCCGCCGGAGACAAGAGAGCAGGAAATGACAGTAAAGTCGCCCGTTTATGGAGGCTCCCAGGCAGTGGACTTGGATACGAGAGGCCTGGAGTGGAAATATAGAGTTACACACTTTGCTGCTCTGAGGACCCAGACCCAAACAGCAGAGAGGAATATCAGAGGGATATGTTGGTCGGCGCCAACCGTGAAAGCCTTAGTCATAACGCCAAAACGATGTTATCTTATAACAAATTGTATTATAGAATATTATGCCATTGTGTAGTTAAAAAAGATGAGCATTAGGGAAAGTATGCTAATGGGTGGCTCCTCCATCACTCGGTCGCGTCATTGCCATTGCTATCGACATTCTACTGACACCGCAGCCATGTTGATGTCTGACTGATGACTAATGCCCAGTCTTTCTGAACGGGGGCTAATGACTGTTTTGTCTAAATTACACTTTAGTGGCTTGGAAATATGATTACTAAAGTAGGCAAGTAATTAGTAGGAAACAACTTTGCAATGATGCAGGGCAAGTTTACTTTAGAGAGATGGCAATGTTGCCATTAGGTAGTAAAGTTCATTCAAAATATCTAGCAATGCTAATGTTAGCTAACTAAAATTCAGTGCTGTCCACTCAATCTTAGCTGGCTAGCTAAAGTTATACTGCATCTGCATCTTTTTTAAATGTCATCGTTTCCAAGCCACAGTAATGCACTTTAGATGAACTCTTCATCAACGCCCATTGGGAATTCATTGAGTAGAATTTTCAGTTGGGCATCAGTCCTAAAATGAACGTTCAAAACAATATTGTGACAAAACGTGCAACCTGGTTTCAAATCCTGGGTATCGTTGAGCCCTTGAACCTGAAAACAGCTCACTTGATTCAGCCCTTCGTGCAATAGTTCCACTGTACAATTATCCCTGTTGCCCGGCAATTGACCTCTGTTACGCTGATCAAGCTGCCAAATTTGGGACTTAGGATCAAATTGTACTACTGCTGCCAACAATGTTAGAGCGTCTTTAACAAGACTGATCTCAAATAGACACTTAATCTGAAAACATACTGTATAGCAGTATGATTCTTGATTGAATAATCTGTCCCTTCTAGGGTTTAAGGGTTGGCTCTGTACCCTGATATCTAATGCAGAGGTCTGCAATGCTCTTTGAAGTTAAGCGTGTGCCCTCTTTGACTTTTAGAGAAAAGTAATGTTGTCATAAGAGAAGAATTTCCAATTATCAGAACTTGCTCAAATAAAGTGTAAATTACATTTGCTGGGTCTACGTCTGTGATACTTCCTCTAGAGAGTGAACTGTGAATGTGATGGGGATAGGCTACCTCTTCATGCCATCCACATCCATTTAGCCATGTTTATGGGCAAAACCAAATTTAGCTGGATTAGAACATGAGTGAAACCAACGTAGCTAGCTAGAACATGGGTGAAATCAATTTCATCTAGCTATAACATTGGTGAAACCAACATTAGCTAGCTAGAACATGGGAAAAATAAGTTTAGCTAGCTATAACATTGGTGAAATCAACTTAAACTAGCTAGAACATGGGTGAGACTAAGTTTAGCTAGAACATGGGCGAAACCCAATTTAGCTGGATTAAAACATGGGTGAATCCAACGTTAGCTAGCTAGAACATGGGTGAAACCAAGAAGATAGCCGGGATATGCTTTCCCTTTAAGATGGTTTCCTCTAGGTTTCTTCCTTCTAGGGAGTTTTTCCTACCCAATGTGTTTCTTCTTCTGCTTGCTCTTAATTACCGTAAATTAATCTAAATTAAGATAGAAATGCTAAACCATTTACATTTAAGTTCTTCCTAAATATTCCATATTCTAAAGTGTAAAACCCAACAGCCTACATCCGAAAAATCACATTACTATGTAGGGGTCAGAGTATGCTACGTGGGATAGGGTGTATAATTAAGCAATAAGTCCTGAGGGGATGTGGTATATGGCCAATACACCACGGCTAAGGGCTGTCCTTAGCACGACGCAATGCAGAGTGCCTGGGTACAGCCCTTAGCCGTGGTATATTGGCCATATACCACAAACCCCAGAAGTGCCTTACTGCTATTTTAAAATGGTTACCAAGGTAATAAGTGCAGTAAAAATACATGTTTTGTCATACACGTGGTATATGATATACCACAGCTGTCAGCCAATCAGCATTCAGGACTCGAACCACCCAGTTTATAATTGAATGAAGATCAGTAATGTAATAATTTGGTGCGTGCTTATATTTGTCCAAGTGTGTATTATACGCATGTTGGAATAGGGTATGTTATTTTCTTGCTTATCTCAATTCTCCCTGAGACACCCTCAAAGAGTGGGGTCATGGCCAGCGTCTACCATTATCAACGGCAACCCCGGAGCAATTAGGGTTAAGTGCCTTGCTCAAGGGCACATCGACTGAATTTTCACCTCAGCTCGAGGATTCAAACTAGCAACCTTGGGGATATTGGCCCAACATCTAACCGCTAGGCTACCTGCCACCAGCAGATCACTGCCGAGTGCAAAACAGACTCGGATCTAAATCCAATTGCAGACTCAGTATGTTACTATGTGATCTACTATACAATACATTAGCATCTATATCGTTCAATTCAGATATGTAATACAGTACCACCCGGGAAGAAACAAACAGCTGACCTGTAATAAACATGATATTAATCCTGTATCCTGTTTATATATAAAAAATGATATAGAGTACACATCCTCACATGAATATACCATGAGAATTTTTCTTTGTTGCAACTTTGGTTTGGATTTGTAAAGGTAACTAAGACTATGAAAGACGGGTTCATTTTACAGTCGGCTTTGTCAACAATTGTTGTAGATTTTTGGAAGTGGTAGACATTGAGGCAGGCAGTCTAGCTCTGCATGTCTACTGAGATTTGTCATGCCATTGTAATAATGCTGTAAAGACAATGGAGAAAGGGGATGGATAAGTCCATCCTGCAATACTAGATTGGAGTTGTAAACAAACAACCAAATAAGTTTTGTTATAGTGGAGAGGGATTGGGCTTTATCAAATATGAGCTCAGTTCAACTCAAAAGGTGAGTTTCAAGGTGGGAGAAATACATTCTTGATGAAAAGCTACAGTACTTTGCCCCTTAGAGACACCGTTAGGCGCACCCAGAACTTCCCCCTCCCTTAAGAATAAGAGGATGTTAAGTTGACAGGTCCAGAATGATTCTGTCTCAGAAAAATGAAAGAGCGCTTTAGGAGTAACTAGGGTGGGCTCCCTCACATTTATTTCTTTGTGAGGCCAAAGAGCTTCCGCCCCCTTCTTATAGCCGTCCAGTAAACACGGACATGTGTCCCTGTCAATCACGGCACATCTCCATTTGTCTTCCCCTTACACTCTGTTCTCTCTTCCAAATATCTCACATTCATTTAAAGTGTTTCATTATTCATGAATTATTACAACTCTAATGTTAGAGTGCAGAGGCTGGTATTTAATCAAACCTGTAATGTGGAAAACGTCACTTTACTGTACTGCAAAATCACACCATTTCATATAGAACATTTTTGTTTTGTTTTATGACACCCAGTAAACATTTTCTCAATATTTTCCACACTACGATGCATAACAATCTGGTATTTCACATTGTGGATTTCACAGCATGTAATTGATTGAATTTCCAGCCTTAGGCTCTTTGGAACCATGAAATACACCATACTGTGTATTGTATGTATCACTCATTGTACTGCAGTAACATTGAATATCACTCTGACCAAATCTCCTGATCTTCCTATTCCTGATTGTGTCCGATCTCTGTATCATAAATGTAGGTTTTACATACATCATCAAGTTTGGAGAGAAGAATATAGCTAGCGAGGATTTTACACAAATAAGAAAAGGAAACCAGCAACAATGTGGAAGCATCTGTAACAGCCTTGCTTATTTTTATCTGTCCCAGGGAGTCTGCGTCCATGGCTGAACCCTTTCATTAGAAAAAGGAATAATGTTGTTTTTATTGCTAGCAGCTGGAGGAGCTTGCCACTCCCAAAAACAAACTGAGCTTGTTATATTATCATAATGACACAGTCGTGGTAAACGGATTAGCCTACTATGATCATGCTCCGGACTTTCTTTCCCGCGCCCACCCCCATTCAACTTATTGGTAGACTAACTGTGTTAGCAACGGCCTGTACTTCTGTTCTTTACTAGCAGTGTTAGGGAGTAAGTGGAGCAACCTTGATTTAGCCTTGAAGACTTGGCGTTGGCTCCCTAAGATAATGCCTACCCACTGGGCACAGACGTCAGTTCAAAGTCTAGTTTTGACATACATTTGGTTGAGTTGTCAATTAACGTGAATTCAATGTGAAATCAACAACAAAAAAGTTCAAAGTGTCATTGGATTTAGGTTAAAAGTTGGGTGATTTAAAAAAAAAAAAAGAAGAAAACTTTGATTCAACCATTTTTTGCCCAGTGGGTAAGATTTAACTCAGCAGGCTAACACAGTCTTATGGCATGCAGGAAACACAGTTTCGAACCCCTGTTTGTCACATACTACACAAGAAAGCGATAATCAACACACCACACAACTATAGCTTGGCCAAACTGTCATGTTCTAGTCTAGATGCTGACACTCTTCTCCACTGTCTATTCACCTGACATAGTCAATATTTGACCCAAGTTTACACTGTCTATTCACCTGACATAGTCAATATTTGACCCAAGTTTACACTTGTGGTCATCTCTCTCATCTTGTTACATGAAAGAGCGTATGTAATGAACTGTCCCGTTATCTGGATGTAATGTCTATTCTAGAATGCCCTCCTAGCCAATCAGAAACTAATATTCAACAATGCTTTGGTATAAAACAGTGTAACATCATTGTATACCAGTGTGAGTCTCTCTCCGGACACTTTGTGCCCTTTTCTTCCATTCCCAGCAGGTCACATGACTGTGGCAGCGAGACAATGATCACCATACTGCAGGAGCCTCGCGCTCCGCTCGTCACTGCCCCCGGGACACTAGGCAGCAAGATTTCTCCAACTAAAATAGTTCCGCCCTGTGGCACTTACTGGCATGGGCTTAATTCAATGGTTTGGTACACACATTCTTCTTGTTAACTCATTGGAAGCTTTCTATTCAGAGTCTGTCTCTCTTTGAAAAGATGACGGGGGATGGATGATGTGACAAAGGCATTTTAAGGCACTCAAACACACACACACACACACACACACACACACACACACACACACACACACACACACACACACACACACACACACACACACACACACACACACACACACACAAGAATAGAATATGGGCAGAGAGACACATGCACGTGTAACAGGGGAAACTCAGGTCCCATGAAACACATGCAGATGTGTGCACAAGCGCCAACATGCCCTGAGTGTACAAAACATTAGGAACATCTTCCTAATATTGAGTTGCACCCCCTTTTGCCCTCAGAACAGCCTCAATTCGTCGGGGCCTGGACTCTACAAGGTTTTGAAAGCATTCCACAGGGATGCTGGCCCATGTTGACTCCAATGCTTCCCACAGTTGTGTCAAGTTGGCTGGATGTCATTTGGACGGTGGACCATTCTTGATACACACGGGAGACTGTTGAGCGTAAAAAAAAACAGCAGTGTAGCAGTATCAACACTCAAACCGGTGCGCCTGGCACCTACTAACAAACCCCGTTCCAATGCAGTTCGTTCAATATTTTGTCTTGCGCATTCACCCTCTTAATGACAGACACAATCCATGTCTCAATTATCAAGGTGACATCAATAATGGATCATAGCTTTTACCTGGATTCACCTGGTCAGTCTATGTCATGTAAAGAGCAGGTGTTCCTAATGTTTTGGTACACTCAGTTTACATACAGTGCCTTCTGAAAGTATTGAGACCCCTTCACTTTTCCACATTTTGCTACGTTACAGCCTTATTCTAAAATGGATTAAATAAATAAAATATCCTCAGCAATCCACACAAAACACCCCATAATAACAAAGACAAAACAGGTTTTTAGACATTTTTGCAAATGTATTAAATATAAAAAACAGAAATACCTTATTTAGATAAGTATTCAGACACTTTGCTATGTGACTCGAAATGGAGCTCAGGTGCATCCCTGTTTCAATTGATCATCCTTGAGATGTTTCTACAACTTAATAGGAGTCCACCTGTGGTTAATTTAATTGATTGGACATGAGTTGGAAAGGCACACACCTGTCTATATAAAGGTCCCACAGTTGACAGTGCATGTCAGAGCAAAAACCAAGCCATGAGGTCAAAGGAATTGTCAGTAGAGCTCAGAGACAGGATTGTGTCTAGGCACAGATCTGGGGAAGGGTACCAAAACATTTCTGCAGCATTGAAGGTCCCCAAGAACACAGTGGCCTCCATCATTCTTAAATAGAAGAAGTTTGGAACCCCCAAGACTCTTCCTAGAGCTGGCCGCCTGGCCAAAGTGAGCATTCAGGGGAGAAGGGCCTTGGTCAGGGAGGTGACCAAGAACCCGATGGTCACTGTGACAGAGCTCTAGAGATCCTCTGTAGAGATGGGAGAACCTTCCAGAAGGACAACCATCTCTGCAGCACTCCACTAATTGGGCCTTTATGGTAGAGTGGCCAGACAGAAGCCACTCCTCAGTAAAAGGCACATGACAGCCTGCTTGGAGTTTTCCAAACGGCACCTAAAGGGCTCAGACCATGAGAAAGAAGATTCTTTGGCCTGATGAAACCAAGACTGAACTCTTTGGCCTGAATGCCAAGCGTCATGTCTGGAGGAAACCTGGCACAATCCCTACGGTGAAGCATGATGGTGGCAGCATCATGCTGTGGGGAGGTTTTTCAGCAGCAGGGACTGGGAGACTAGTCAGGATCAAGTTTAAAGGTGATCGGAACAAAGTACAGAGAGATCCTTGATGAAAACCTGCTCCAGAGCATTCAGGACCTCAGACTGGGGTGAAGGTTCACCTTCCAACAGGACAACAACCCTAAGCACACAGCCAAGACAACACAGCTTCGGGACATGTCTCTGAATGTCTTTGAGTGGCCCAGCCAGAGACTTGAACCCAATCGAACATCTCTGGAGAGACCTGAAAACAGCTGTACAGCAACGCTCCCCATCCAACCAAACAGAGCTTGAGAGGATCTGCAGAGAAGAATGGGAGAAACTCCCCAAACACTGGTGTGCCAAGCATGTAGCGTCATACCCAAGAAGACTCGAGGATGTAATCCCTGCCAACGGTGCTTCAACAAAGTACTGAGTAAAGGGTCTGAATACTTATGTAAATGTTATATTTCAGTTGTTTATTTTTAATACATTTACAAAAAAATTAAAAAACTATTTTTTGCATTGTCCTTATGGGCTATTGTGTGTAGATTGATGAGGGGGAAAAACAATGTAATCAATATTAGAATACGGCTATAATAGAACAAAATGTGGATAAAGGCCTTGTGCAAGCTACTAGTATCAAGACACACAATTCAATATCAAGCTCACTCAGAAGTTGCAAATTAACATTAGAAATCCCAGAGCACATAATGGGCAACCTTGCCTGTGACCTGAACAGTGGCATTGGCACCCCAAGTCAATGCCGGGTAATGGGTAATGTGCTGGCGCACAGGAGATGCTGAGTCGAACCCTGACACCGGCGGTCACACTCACACTTACTGTGAGGAAAAAAAGAACCCTATGTATAATATTTGGCTAAACTACCAGACCTCATAAATAGCAAACGTCCAGCTGCTGCTCAATACATGAGGAACTACGGGATAACGCAGAACCACAATGATTCTAAACTCATTTACTATTTACCTTCGTGAACACACACTGCAATTGTTTCCGATGCTTGTCTCGTATCAACGCGTCGCAGCGCACCATTCAGAACGCAGCTCCAAAACAACACGTGTTAAGACCTGTCACTCATGCTAAGTGGCAAGATTATTGCAAAACATGATACATCTAATTCAAATACATGAATATTAGATCAATCAACTCTCCTTAAGTTGATGCTTATTGATGGTAGGCCTACACCATCTTACGTTATATAATGTATAAGTAACCTAATTGAAAAGCAGAGCATCTTTTAATCAGAAAAAAAGATGGCCTTTATAAAAGATGGGCTTCTTAAAATCAGAAGAACTTTAAAAAAAAAGAAGTTAGATTCTTATTAGGATTGTTCGAACATGTTCAACTAAACACTATATTATGTTTAATACAACCGTACACTGCAGGCTAGATAGACCCGATATTGCCCAATAGGCTACACACCAAGGAACAAAATAATTAATGCAAAACATACCTATTCTATGCGAGGGTTTTCGTCCTATTCGGGCTCATGGATCCTTTCAATGTTTCGCTCCTCACAGTTGAATGGTCCTCACTAGTGAATGATGAATGATCCAAAAACTGCAGGTTGACGAAAATAAGTTTATCCGGTGGATGGTAAAACACTACGTTTTCCACTGATAGAGGAAACGAGACCTACAGTACGCGTCCAATTATAAAAACGTGGTTTAATTGTTGGAATTGCGAAAATGCTTTGGTTTGGCACATATACTGTACATCCCAACAGCCGTCGGACAGTGAGAAAGTTATCCCGAATGTCAAAAACACTGGCACCACTCTTGTGATGACCTCACCGCGGCGTCAGCCAATCAGGACGGTAAGGGATGCAAGGAGACTTGTAAAAAGGGCTCGACACTTTTTGTGTGGCAACTGGAAATGTTGTTTTTGCTGTTGAAAGAAAAAAAGATACCATTATTTTGGATCGTTTCAATATGAACATAAATGTACAAAATGTGTTTACTGAATGTAAAAGTGTTCAATTAAATACATGGGGAAATTGTTATTTATCTAAAATGTGCTTTGCAATCTGCGTTAACACACTCTCCAATGAGCCAATGAAAGGAGCATACAGCATTATAGGCCTAGATTTACGTTGGATAATTTTTCAACATCTCTGGTGTCATCTAGCGGTAAATGTTGTGTATCACGTGGAATTACTGTACAGTATGGCCAAGCCTATGGTCCATGCTCTTGATATAAAGAATGGCAAAAGTGTACACTTCAGAAAAGGAAGATATTATTAGGAGTCAGAACTCACCCCTGCAATAGAGTAGTTTGCTGTGTAGGCTACAATTAATTAATTAATTTAACCTTTATTTAACCAGGAAGGACTCATTGTGATTTGAAATCTCCTTTTCAAGAGCGTCCTGGCCAAGATAGGCAGCACCAAGTCATTACACAATTACAGACAGACAACAGGAAAAATTACAAGTAATCTAATAAAAAAACATAGAATTCACAAGAGTATAACAAATTCATAAAACAGCTCATTAAAAACATTGACAGGTCAAGGAATCAGTCTCAAAATCCTTCGTCAGTGATTTAAAAACACAAATCGGAACAAGTTCTTCCAGTTTAAAAGTATTTTGTAAGGCGTTCCAAGCCAATGGCGCAGAGTACATAAAAGCCCTTTTACCAAATTCAGTTCAGACATTTGGAAAAGTTAGCAGGATAAAGTCCTGCGAATGAAGAGAGTACCCACCACATTTCTGAACAAAAAAATGCCCAAATAAAATGGTAGTAAACCCAAAAGGGCTTTGTAAATAAAAGTATACCAGTGACTGAGCCTATGAGTGACTAGAGAATGCCAGTCAACCCTGGTTTACAAAGTGCAGTGATACATAAGGGTTTTGCAGTTTAAAATAAATCTCAATGCGCCATGGTAAAGGGTGTCAATTGATCTCAAACACTGAGCGGAAGCATTCATATATAAAATATCCCCAATATCCCCATACCTGGGGTGGCAGGTAGCCTAGTGGTTAGTGGTTAGAGCGTTGGACTAGTAACCAAAAGGTTGCAAGATCGACTCCCTGAGATAAGAAGGTAAAAATCTGTCGTTCTCCCCCTGAACAAGGCAGTTAACCCACTGTTCCTAGGCCGTCATTGAAAATAAGAATTTGTTCTTAACTGACTTGCCTAGTTAAATAAAGGTCAAATAAAAATAAAATAGTCTAGTAAAGGCATAAATGTAGCTGATACTAGCCTCCTTCTGGCTTCAAAAGAAAAACAGGCCTTATTCCTAAAAGAAAATCCCAACTTCAGCATCAATTTTTTTGTAAAATGTTGAATATGCAATTTAAAAGAGAGGTCGTCATCAATTAATATTCCAAGATATTTATATGAGGTTACAGTCTCAATCTCATTGCCCTGGCAGATAGTAATAGGTGAATGGTTCAGAGATCTATTTCTTGCTTTAGAAAACACCATTAGTTTAGTTTTGTCAGTATTGAGGATAAGCTTCAATTGACACAAGGTATGTTGCAAGTTGAAAGCAATGTGGTGGACAGTTCCAATGCATCAAGCAGTATGTCTTCCCAGTGGGCATATGACGTGATAAAGACGTCTTTTACTGGTTGAAATCAGGTTGGTACGTCATATAACCATATTACAACCAGATTAAGAAGACTTCTTCATGATGTGTTTTTGATGTCATGAAAAATATGTCTTATTCTTGGTTGATATCTGGTTTTTGGTTGAAATCTGATTAAAGGACTGACCAGTTATCTAAATACTATTTAATTAATAGAAACCAATCTACAGTACATAAACATGAGCATAGTGTTTGTGGGCCATGCACCCATTGCGTAATAGACACTAGAACCATTAGAATTATAACAATTGGAGTATTGTTCTTTTCCAGCAGGGTTTGCATGATTCAGCTAAGCACAGTTGGCAAACAACAGTTGGCAAAGCACTCCAAAGCAGGTTAGGGTCTCGTGGCGTACTGTAACCAGTAGCGGGTTAGAGTCTCGTGGCGTACTGTACCCAGTAGCGGGTTAGGGTCTCGTGGCGTATTGTAACCAGCAGCGGGTTAGAGTCTCGTGGCGTACTGTACCCAGTAGCGGGTTAGAGTCTCGTGGCGTATTGTAACCAGCAGCGGGTTAGAGTCTCGTGGCGTATTGTAACCAGCAGCAGGTTAGAGTCTCGTGGCATACTGTACCCAGTCAACACACTGGGCACGAGTCTATTTCCCTTGGCATAGACTTGGACTCGGGGGGAGGGGGGCTTCATCCGGGCCGAGCTCTTCCCTAATCCAGCAGTATCATATTACTCTTGGCTCCGGCTAATGGTACTTGTGCAGAGTCCACTTCAACTTATCCGGCACGATTAACTTTTTCAGGAATAGGGCCATTTGATGTTTTTATCCGGCATGTGATGAAATACCAATTCTAAAAAACAAAGAAATATATATTTCACCTCCAAGTCATCGAATTTTCTAGGTCATTAAAAGCTACAATTTGTGACCGTCTCTGCGGTACTATAGCTATCAGAGATGGTCCCTAATTTAGAGAATATCCAGTTTTAGAAATGCTTTTGCTACAGGCTATGGCAATGTTTTTGTAGTTACAGTCCACCCAATTGAAAAGTGCACATTCACTTCCATAATGTTTGTTCTAGGCTACCAGCATGTAAGATAAACATGCAAAATAATACAGGATACCCTTACAAAATTTCACTGCCTTTAAAATGCAGTAAAACTTCAGAATAATTAATTAATGTTTTTTAAATTAACGATATCTGGATTGATTGCTCTGTGTATTGGCTCTTTGTGGTAATGTTTTGTATGTGTTAGCTAATTGCACTGTTTGTGCTGCACAGTTTCCTCTGGTCCACTGAATGCTGTTTTGATGTTCTATGACTAACTACATATGTTTTTTGTGAATTTAACAAATATCATGTAGGCCTATGTATTTCTTTCAATATCCTACCTATAATCCACCAGGATTTACAAAACCCTATTTTTATTGCATTTATTTCCATCAATAATTAGTCCAAAATTATTACACCTGAAAATATGACTATTATGAACAAACAAAACATGGATTGTTTGTGTAAGAAAGTAAGCTAGGCTAATTGTTGAAACTAATGGATATGAGGATTTTCTTGATTCGAGATCCTTGTATTTTGTATTTGAGAATACCATACATTTAGCCTGTAATGAAGCCGCTGTGAATCAAGAAGCAGGTGCAGGCAAAACTTTTAATAAAACAACCAAGTAACGAGACAACATAACAGAGGCGGAATACATGAACACAGGGATGTCGTGGGGGACAGCATCAGCTAGGGGACCAGGAACCACCGGCCTGAGAAAGGAGACATGAAACGAGGGTGAGATACGGTAGTGACGGGGCAATTGCAATCTATACGTCACCTCGTTGACCCTTCAGAGAACCTTGAATGGCCTCACAAACCGGGGGCTCAGTTTCTTGCAGAGCAGGTGGAGTGGGAGGTTCCTGGTAGAGAGCCAGACGCAATCCCTAGGGTGGAACACAGGGGTCTCACTGCGGTGGCAGTCTGCCTGTTCCATTTGACGATGGACGGCGCGCTGGAGCATCGGTCTGGCCCAGAGTCCACGGAGCCAGGACCGGCTGAAAACCCAAGACACACACTGGAAGGGGGTCAACCCAGTGGACGAGTGACGTAGCGAGTTCTGGGCGTACTCTGCCCATGGAAGGAGTCGTTGTTTGAGCACATACGGAAGAGGGGCTGACAGAGCGAGTGAGATCCTGCTTTAAATCTAATCAAATGTATTTATAAAGCCCTTCTTACATCATCTGATATCTCAAAGTGCTGTACAGAAACCCAGCCTAAAACCCCAAACAGCAAGCAATGCAAGTGTAGGAGCACGGTGGCTAGGAAAAACTCCCTAGAAAGGCCAGAACCTACGGAAAAACCTAGAGAGGAACCAGGCTATGAGGGGTGGCCAGTCCTCTTCTGGCTGTGCCGGGTGGAGATTATAACAGAACATGGCCAAGATGTTAAAATGTTCATAGATGACCAGCAGGGTCAAATAATAATCATCACAGTGGTTGTCGAGGGTGCAACAGGTCAGCACCTAGGGAGTAAATGTCAGTTGGCTTTTCATAGCCGATCATTGAGAGTATCTCTACTGCTCCTGATGTCTCTAGAGAGTTGAAAACAGCAGGTCTGGGACAGGTAGCACGTCCGGTGAACAGGTCAGGGTTCCATAGCCGTAGGCAGAACAGTTGAAACTGGAGCAGCAGCACAGCCAGGTGGACTGGGGACAGAAAGGAGTCATCAGGCCAGTTAGTCCTGAGGCATGGTCCTAGGGCTCAGGTCCTCCGAGAGAGAGAAAGAAAGAAAGAAAGAAAAACAGAATGAAAGAAAGAAAAAAGAGAGAAAGAGAGAGAGAATTATAGAGAGCATACTTAAATTCACACAGGACACCGGATAAGACAGGAGAAATACTCCAGATGTAACAGACTGAACCTAGCCCCCCGACACATAAACAACTGCAACATAAATACTGGAGGCTGAGACAGGAGGGGTCGGAGACACCATCCGACGCTGCCCCCGGACAGGGCCAAACAGGCAGGATATAACCCCACCCACTTTGCCAAAGCACAGCCCCCACACCCCTAGAGGGAAACCTTCAACCACCAACTTACCATCCTGAGACAAGGCGGAGTATAGGCCACAAAGATCTCCGCCACGGCACAACCCAAGGGGGGGGGGGGACCGGAAGCCTTGCAAGGGTTAACACGTTTAAATGTTTTGCTCACGTTGGCTGCAGTGAGGGAGAGCCCGCAGGTTTTGGTAGCGGGCCGTGTCAGTGGCACTGTATTGTCCTCAAAGCGAGCAAAGAAGCTGTTTAGTTTGTCTGGGAGCAAGACATCGGTGTCCGCGACGGAGCGGGTTTTCTTTTTGTAATCCGTGATTGACTGTAGACCCTGCCACATACGTCTCGTGTGAGCCGTTGAATTGCGACTCTACTTTGTCTCTATACTGATGCTTAGCTTGTTTGATTGCCTTGCGAAGGGAATGGCTGCACTGTTTGTATTTGGTCATGTTTCCGGTCGCCTTGCCATGATTGAAAGCAGTGGTTCGCGCTTTCAGTTTTGCGTGAATGCTGCCATCAATTCATGGTTTCTGGTTGGGGAAGGTTTTAATAGTCACCGTGGGTACAACATCACTGATACACTTGCTAATAAACTCGCTCACCCAGTCAGCGTATACATCAATGTTGTTGTCTGAGGCTATCCGGAACATATCCCAGTCCACTTGATCGAAGCAATCTTGAAGCGTGGAATCAGATTTGTTGGACCAGAACAGACCTGAGCACGGGCAATTCCTGCTTTTGTTTCTGTCTATAAGCTGGGAGCAACAAAATGGAGTCGTGGTCAGATTTGCCGAAAGGAAGGCGAGGGGGGGCTTTGTATGCATTGCGGAATTTAGAGTAGCAATGATCCAGAATCATGCCAGCCCGGGTCGCACATTTGATATGCTGATAAAATTTAGATAGCCTTGTTTCCAGATTAGCTTTGTTAAAATCCCCAGCTACAATAAATGCAGCTTCAGGATTTGTGGTTTCTAGTTTACATAGAGTCCAATGAAGTTCTTTCAGGGCCGTCGAGGTGTCTGCTTGGGGGGGATATACACGGCTGTGATTATAATACAAGATAATTCTCTTGGTAATTAACGCGGTCGGCATCTGATTGTAAGGAATTCTAGGTCAGGCTCCGGACTGGAGGCCTTCGTTGGAGGCTTCGTGCCATGACTCCTCACTGGAGGCTTCTTGCCATGGATCATCACTGGAGGCTTCTTGCCATGGATCATCACTGGAGGCTTTGTGCAATGGATCATCACTGGAGGCTTCGTGCTATGGATCATCACTGGTGGCTTCTTGCCATGGATCATCACTGGAGGCTTCTTGCCATGGATCATCACTGGAGGCTTTGTGCAATGGATCATCACTGGAGGCTTCGTGCTATGGATCATCACTGGAGGCTTCTTGCCATGGATCATCACTGGAGGCTTCGTGCCATGGATCATCACTGGAGTGAAGAGACGTATGGGCATTCTGGTACGTGGAGCTGCCATGGGCTCACCAGGCTGGGGAGATATACACGAGGCTTGGTTCTTGGTGGAGGCACCGGATACACTGGGCCGTGGAGGCGCACTGGAAGTCTCGAGCGCAGAGTTGGCACAACCCATTCTGGCTGGGTGCCCACTTTCACCCAGCAAATGCGGGACGCTGTTACAGAGCACACCGGCCTGTGAATGCTCACTCGAGACACCGTGCGCATCATCCCATAACACGGTGCCTGACCAGTCGCATGTCGTTCCACATTTTTTAATCGGAGTGAAAAACTTAACCAACAGGTAAACAGCAAAGAACGTGACGCAACCGAGGTGCACACAAACACACACGAAAAAAATAATAATTACCCACACATTAGGTGGAAAAAAAGGCCGCCTAAGTATGATTCTCAATCAGAGACAACGATAGACAGCTGTCCCTGATTGAGAACCATACCCGGCCAAAACATAGAAATACAGAAACCTAGAAAACCAAACATAGAATGCCCACCCCACATCACACCCTGACCTAACCAAATAGAGAAATAAAACGTCTCTCTAAGGTCAGGGCGTGACAACATCAATGATTACACATTGTAACCATGCAATAGACGAGAAACATGATTTAAGTGTAGGCTGATTTGTAATTCACATATACAGAATAAAAAACAGTGCATCCTGCCAGCACGCCCACACGCATGCTTAATGACACATGAAAGAGAGCGAGGAACCAGATGGGAGTAACAATCTAGGCTATTTGCTCTGAGACCGGCATACTAATGTAATAAAACATGCAGGGAGCAGGTTTCGAACCCTCAACATTCTAGTCCGAAGTCCAGCACGCTATCGACTGTGCCCAAATGTATTAATTGGGGTTGGGGCCGACTGTGACTAAAAACACTTTATCAATTGGAATCAATAACATATGGATAGGGAGAAAACGTATTATTATTAGTTTTCACAAGCAGGATGGGCTATTAGCTGAACAATAGACTATTCAACCTTTACTAAAGAATTTTTTAATAGATGTGAACCCCTCCAATTTGAGCTAGGTGTGAACCCTCCCTCCCCCCAACTTGCAACAAATCATTTGCATCTGTCTTTCCACATCTACCTACACATGTATCTAACCACGCACGGTTAATGTTCTGAAAAAAAAACATATATATATATATATACCGTTGAAGTCTGAAGTTTACATATATTTAGGTTGAAGTCATTAAAACTAGTTTTTCAAACACTCCACAAATTTCTTGTTAACAAACTAGTTTTGGCAAGTCGGTTAGGACATCTACTTTGTGCATGACACAAGTAATTTTACCAACAATTGTTTACAGAGAGATGATTTCGCTGATAATTCACTGTATCACAATTCCAGTGGGTCAGAAGTTTACATACACTAAGTTGACTGTGCCTTTAAACAGCTTGGAAAATTCCAGAAAATGATGTCATGGCTTTAGAAGCTTATGATAGGCTAATTGACATCATGAGAGTCAATTGGAGGTGTACATACCTGTGGATGTATTTCAAGGCCTACCTTCAAACTCACTGCCTCTTTGCTTGACATCATGAGAAAATCAAAAGAAATCAGTCAAGACCTCCGAAAAAAATTGTAGACCTCCACAAGTCTGGTTCATCCTTTGGAGCAATTTCCAAATGCATTAAGGTACCACGTTCATCTGTACAAACAATAGAACACAAGTATAAACACTATGGGACCACACAGCCGTCATACCGCTCAGGAAGGAGACTCGTTCTGTCTCCTAGAGATGAACGTACGTTGGTGTGAAAAGTGCAAATCAATCCCAGAACAACAGTAAATGACCTTGTGAAGATGCTGGAGGAAACAGTAAAACGAGTCCTATATCGACATAACCTGAAAGGCCGCTCAGCAAGGAAGAAGCCACTGCTCCAAAACCCCCATAATGTAACGGTATTCCTCCTCCTCTACAACCGAAGAGGAGGAGTAGTGATTCGACCAAGGCGCAGCGGGTTGTGATGACATAATTTTAATAAAACAAGACGGGAAAAAACACGAAACGAAACCACTTGAAATAATTAACAAACTAACAAAACAAATTTAGACAAACCTGAACTATACGAACTTACATCTAACACGAAGAACGCACGAACAGGGAAAATAGACTACACAAAAGAACGATGTACAAACAAACCGAACAGTCCCGTATGGTGCGACAAACACTGACACAGGAGACAACCACCCACAACGAACACTGTGAAACAACCTACCTAAATATGACTCTCAATTAGAGGAAACGCCAAACACCTGCCTCTAATTGAGAGACATACCAGGCAACCCTAAAACCAACATAGAAACAGAAAACATAGAATGCCCACCCAAACGCACGTCCTGACCAACTAACACATACAACAAACTAACAGAAATAGGTCAGGAACGTGACATACCCCCCCCCTTAAGGTGAGAACTCCGGGCACACCAGCACAAAGTCTAGGGGAGGGTCTGGGTGGGCATCTGACCACGGTGGTGGCTCAGGCTCAGGGCGAGGTCCCCACCCCACCATAGTCAATCCCAGCTTACATCTCCCCCTTAGAATGACCACCCTCTTTCTCCACCCACCTAATATAAGGGGCAACACCAAGACAAGGTAGCTCAGGACAGCGAGGTAGGTCGAGATAGAGAGGTAGCTCAGAATAGAGAGGTAGCTTAGGATAAAGAGATAGCTCAGGATAGAGGGGCAACTCCGGACTGAAAGGCAGCTCCGGACAGAGAGACAGCTCTGGACTGAGGGGCAGTTCTGGATTACTGGCAGCTCCGGGCTGGCTGACGGCTCTGGACGCTCATGGCTGGCTGACGGCTCTGGACGCTCATGGCTGGCTGACGGCTCTGGACGCTCATGACTGGCTGACGGCTCTGGACGCTCATGGCTGGCTGACGGCTCTGGACGCTCATGGCTGGCTGACGGCTCTGGCAGATCCTGTCTGGTTGGCGGCTCTGGCAGATCCTGTCTGGTTGGCGGCTTTGGCAGATCCTGTCTGGTTGGCGGCTCTGGCAGGTCCTGTCTGGTTGGCGGCTCTGGCAGATCCTGTCTGGTTGGCGGCTCTGGCAGATCCTGACTGACGAATGGCTCTAGCGGCTCCTGACTGACTAACGGCTCTGACGGCTCGGGACAGACGGGCGGCTCTAATGGCTCGGGACAGACGGATGGCTCAGACGGCGCTGGGGAGACGGATGGCTCAGATGGCGCTGAGGAGACGGATGGCTCAGATGGCGCTGAGGAGACGGATGGCTCAGATGGCGCTGAGGAGACGGATGGCTCAGATGGCGCTGCGGAGACGGATGGCTCAGATGGCGCTGCGGAGACGGATGGCTCAGATGGCGCTGCGGAGACGGATGGCTCAGATGGCGCTGCGGAGACGGATGGCTCAGACTGATCCTGTCTGGCGGAAGGCTTTGGCTGCTCCTGTCTGGCGGAAGGCTCTAGCGGCTCCTGTCTGGTGGAAGGCTCTAGCGGCTTCTGTCTGGCGGAAGGCTCTGTAGGCTCATGGCAGACGGGCGGCTTTGCAGGCTCATGGCAGACGGGCGACTTTGAAGGCTCAATACAGACGGGCAGTTCATGCGGCGCTTGGCAGACGGACAGTTCAGGCGCCGTTGGGCAGACGGCAGACTCTGGCCGGCTGAGACGCACTATAGGCCTGGTGCGTGGTGCCGGAACTGGAGGCACCGGACTGGAGACACGCACTTCAAGCCTAGTGCGGGGAGCAGGGACAGGGCACACTGACCTCTCGAAGCGCACTATAGGTTCGGAGCTGCCCCTCAGTCCGGAGCTGCCCCTCAGTCCAGAGGCATCCTTCAGTCCAGAGGCGTCCCTCAGTCCCGTGGGCCCATTTATTAGGGTTCCCAGACCAAGGTCGGCGGCGAGGAGGCCACAAAAGCGGACTAAGACTATGGTGGAGTGGGGTCCACGTCCAACGCCAGAGCCGCCACCGCGGACAGATGCCCACCCTGTCCAGCGCCGCCTGAGCTGCCCGTTTGTCCAGCGCCGCCCGAGCTGCCCGTCTGTCCAGCGCCGCCCGAGCTGCCCGTCTGTCCAGCGCCGCCCGAGCTGCCCGTCTGTCCAGCGCCGCCCGAGCTGCCCGTTTGTCCAGCGCCGCCCGAGCTGCCCGTCTGTCCAGCGCCGCCCGAGCCGTCCGTCTGTCCTCAGCCGTCTGAGCCGCCCGGCTGTCCTGAGCCGTCTGATTCTCCCGGCTGTCCTGAGCCGTCTGAGCCGCCCGTCTGTCCTGAGCCGCTAGATCCGCCCGTCAGTCAGGAGCCGCCAGAGCCGGCCGCCATTCAGGAGCCGCCAGAGCCGCCCACCAGTCAGGAGCCGCCAGAGCCGCCCGCCAGTCAGGAGCCGCCAGAGCCGCCCGCCAGTCAGGAGCCGCCAGAGCCGCCCGCCAGTCAGGAGCCGCCAGAGCCGCTCGCCAGTCAGGCAGTCAGCAGCTGTCAGAGCCGCCCGCCAGTCAGGAGCTGCCAGAGCCGCCCGCCAGTCAGGAGCTGCCAGAGCCGCCTGCCAGTGTAGAGCTGCTCTTCAGTCCTGAGCTGCCCTTCAGTCAGGAGTTGCCTTTCAGTCCTGAGCTACCCCTCAGTCCTGAGCTACCCCTCAGTCCTGAGCTACCCCTCAGTCCGGAGCTGCCCCTCAGTCCGGAGCTGCCCCTCAGTCCGGAGCTGCCCCTCAGTCCAGAGGCATCCTTCAGTCCAGAGGCGTCCTTCAGTCCAGAGGCGTCCCTCAGTCCTGTGGGCCCATTTATTAGGGTTCCCAGGCCAAGGTCGGCGGCGAGGAGGCCACAAAAGCGGACTAAGACTATGGTGGAGTGGGGTCCACGTCCAGCGCCAGAGCCGCCGCCTCGGACAGATGCCCACCCAGACCCTCCCCTATAGGTGGGGGGTACTGTCACGTTCTGACCTTAGTTCCTTTGTTTTGTCTTTTGTTTTAGTACGATCAGGGCGTGAGTGGGGTGGGTTGTCTATGTTAGTTTTTCTATGATTTTCTATTTCTGTGTTTGGCCTGATATGGTTCTCAATCAGAGGCAGCTGTCAATCGTTGTCCCTGATTGGGAACCATATTTAGGTAGCCTGTTTTCTGTTGGGTTTTGTGGGTGGTTATTTTCAGTCTTTGTGTGTCTGCACCAGACCGAACTGTTTCGGTTGTTTCTTTGTTATTCAGTGTTCAGTTTTGATTATTATTAAATATCATGAACACTTACCACGCTGAACCTTGGTCCTCACCTTCTTCCACCGATGACAGCCTTCACAGAATGGCTATGTTTAGAATTTGCTTTTTTTCCCGCTCACTCTAGCTTAAATGAAAACAAAATCTCCAAAATATTGTTACTTTTAAACAAAGCAATTATTATTAATTAATTTAAAAACATATAAAAGCCCCTTAGATATTCTCCTATTATAGATATTATTATAGATAGATATTAATTTAGAGTCCTCCAATCCTCTAAATGTAATTATTGGCGGAGAGTCACGTCATTGAAAAAAATACCATAGGCGAAATGAGTCTAACTAGTGTTGAGTAAGGAATTAGGCACTTTCCCATGTTTACTACAGTATGTATTGTAGACTGCACAGTACCCTAATAAACAAATAAACACATTTAGTTAATACAATATTTATGAAAAAATACTCTTTCAAAATGCAGATGTTGATTTAGTTATGGATCCATAACGAAATACTATGGGAATAAATATCACTGATTGATATAAATATTGGAACAAAGTTGTCTAATGAAGGTAAATAATTTAGAATCCTTGTAACGACCTGGGTGTCGGGGGGTGTGAAATCAGACGCAGGAACAGCAGAGCTTCAATACGGTGATCTTTAATGCCCAACCGGCAAACCAAAATGTCCAACACGGACTTACTGGGTGTCATAAACACCTGTCTACAAACACGGTAGACAAACCCAGTACACAATACAAATAGCCACTCCCGAAATCCAAAGCAACAGAACGAACAATCCCGCACAAAGAAGCGTACAGGCTGGCTGACTAATAAAGCCACACTAATTGCCAATTACCTAAACCCAGGTGATACAGATAAACACATAAGGAGGGGGAGGAAAAAGAGTCAGTGGCAGCTAGTAGGCCGGTGACGACGAGCGCCGAGCGCCACCCGAACGGGAAGGAGAGCCTGCCTCGGTTGAAGTCGTGACAGTACCCCCCCTCTGACGCGCGGCTCCTGCAGCGCGCCGACACCGGCCTCGAGGTCGACCCGGAGGACGAGGCGCAGGGCGATCCGGATGGAGGCTACGGAAATCCCTTAACATAGATGGATCCAAAATGTCCTCCACCGGTACCCAGCACCTCTCCTCCGAACCGTACCCCTCCCAGTCCACGAGGTACTGCAGGCCCCTCACCCGGCGTCTCGAGTCCAGAATGGCCCGTATAATGTACGCCGGGGACCCCTCGATGTCCAGAGGGGGAGGAGGGACCTCCGGCACCTCACCGTCCTGCAGGGGACCAGCTACCACCGGCCTGAGGAGAGACAAATGAAACGAGGGGTTAATACGATAATAGGAAGGGAGTTTTAATCGATAACACACTCCTCAGGACTTTGAAGGGCCCTACACACTGCGGCCCCAGCTTCCGGCAGGGCAAGCGGAGGGGTAGGTTTCGGGTCGAGAGCCAGACCCTTTCCCCCGGTACAAACACGGGGGCCTCACTGCGGTGGCGGTCAGCGCTCCTCTTCTGCCTTCTCATAGCTTGTTGGAGGGACTCCTGGACGGCCCTCCAGGTCTCCTTGGAGCGCTGTACCCACTCCTCCACCGCAGGAGCCTCGGTCTGGCTCGGATGCCATGGTGCCAGGACTGGCTGGTACCCCAACACACACTGAAAGGGGGACACATTAGTAGAGGAGTGGCGTAGTGAGTTCTGGGCCATCTCGGCCCAGGGAATGTATCTCGCCCACTCCCCTGGCCGGTCCTGACAATACGACCGCAGAAACCTACCCACCTCCTGGTTCACTCTCTCCACCTGCCCATTACTCTCGGGGTGATAACCGGAAGTCAGGCTGACCGTGACCCCCAGACGCTCCATGAACGCCCTCCATACTCGGGACGTGAACTGGGGGACGTGAACTGGGGGCCCCGATCAGAAACGATGTCCTCCGGCACCCCGTAGTGCTGGAAGACGTGGGTGAATAATGCCTCCGCAGTCTGTAGGGCAGTAGGGATACCGGGCAACGGGAGGAGACGGCAGGACTTAGAAAACCGATCCACAATTACCAGAACCGTAGTGTTTCCCTGAGAGGGGGGAAGATCGGTCAGGAAGTCTACGGACAGATGAGACCATGGCCGTTGTGGAACGGGGAGGGGTTGCAACTTCCCTCTAGGAAGGTGCCTAGGAGCCTTACTCTGAGCGCATACCGAACAGGAGGAGACATAAACCCTAACGTCTCGAGCTAAGGTAGGCCACCAATACCTCCCCCGAAGGCTCCCCACTGTCCTCGTCACCCCAGGGTGACCCGAGGAGGGTAGGACATGAGCCCACCGAATCAGTCGGTCCCGAACACCAAGCGGTACGTACTTACGGCCCGCCGGACACTGAGGAGGCGCGGGTTCCGCCCGTAGCGCCCGCTCGATGTCCGAGTCCACCTCCCAGACCACTGGCGCTATCAGCCTCGAGGCGGGGATGATGGGAGTGGATTCGGTGGTCCTATCCTCCGTGTCGTAAAGGCGGGACAGTGCGTCTGCCTTTACGTTTTGGGAGCCGGGTCTATAGGACAACGTGAACCGAAACCGGGTGAAAAACATGGCCCACCTTGCCTGACGTGGGTTCAGTCTCCGAGCTGCCCGAATATACTCCAGATTCTGATGGTCGGTCCAGATGAGAAAGGGGTGCTTAGCCCCCTCAAGCCAGTGTCTCCACACCTTCAGAGCCCTGACCACCGCTAACAACTCTCGATCCCCCACATCATAGTTACGCTCCGCTGCACTGAGCTTACTAGAGAAGAAAGCGCAGGGGAGGAGTTTTGGTTGCGTACCCGAGCGCTGTGATAGCACGGCACCCACCCCAGCCTCGGACGCGTCCACCTCCACTATGAATGCTAAAGAGGGATCCGGATGCGGCAACACGGGAGCATCCGTGAACAGAGCCTTCAACCTGTTGAAAGCTCCGTCCGCCGCCGCTGACCACCGCAACCGCACCGGGCCCCCCTTTAGCAGTGAGGTAATGGGAGCCGCTAGCTGACCAAAACCCCGGATAAATCTCCGGTAGTAGTTGGCAAAACCCAAAAACCGCTGCACCTCTTTTACCGTGGTCGGAGTCGGCCAATTACGCACGGCCTTTATGCGGTCACTCTCCACCACCACCCCCGAGGTGGAAATGCGATAACCCAGGAAGGAGACGGCTTGTTTGGAGAACACATACTTCTCAGCCTTGACGTATAAGTCATGCTCCAGCAGTCTGCCAAGCACTTTGCGTACCAGAGATACATGCGTGGCGTGAGTAGTTGAGTAGATCAGAATGTCATCGATATACACAACTACCCCCTGTACGTGCAGGTCCCTGAGAATGTCGTCTACAAAGGATTGGAAAACGGCTGGAGCGTTCTTTAACCCATACGGCATGACGCAGTACTCATAGTGGCCCGATGTGGTACTAAATGCGGTTTTCCACTCGTCTCCTTTCCGAATACGCACCAGACTGTACGCGCTCCTGAGGTCCAGTTTTGTAAAGAACTGCGCTCCGTGAAATGATTCCACCGCCGAAGCGATGAGAGGTAGTGGGTAACTAAACCCCACTGTGATGGCATTTAGACCTCTATAATCAATACACGGACGCAAACCTCCCTCCTTTTTCTTTACAAAAAAGAAACTCGAGGAGACGGGTGAGATGGAGGGCCGAATGTACCCCTGTCCCAGAGACTCCGCGACATATGTCTCCATAGCCAACGTCTCCTCTTGGGACAAAGGGTACACGTGACTCTTGGGAAGCGCAGCGTTAACCTGGAGATCTATCGCACAATCCCTACCCGGTCGATGTGGTGGTAATTTCGTCGCTTTCCTTTTACAGAAAGCGATTGCCAAATCGGCATACTCGGGGGGAATGCGCACCGTGGAACCCTGGTCTGGACTCTCCACCGACGTGGCACCAAGGGAAACTCCCAGACACCTTACAGAACACTCCTCTGACCACCCCTGGAGAACCCCCTGTCTCCACGAAATATTGGGATTGTGCCGGGCCAACCAGGGAATACCCAGCACCACTGGAAACGCAGGCGAATCAATAATATACAGACTGATACGTTCCCTATGATTCCCCTGCGTCACCATGTCCAGGAGAACTGTGGCCTCCCTGACCACCCCTGACCCTAATGGCCGGCTATCTAGGGAGTGCACGGGAAAGGGAGAATCTATCGGCACAAGCGGAGAGACTACACCGGTAGTGGTCAATAAGGGCCCTGTCGTTCCACCCTGATCCCGCGGCCAAGGTCCGGAACTCCAGCGCGAAATCCTGTGCGCTCCTCCTCTCCTGCCTGAGATGAAATAGTCTCTCACCCGCCGCTCGGCCGTCTGTGGGGTGGTCAAACACGGCACGAAAACGACGGGTAAACTCCGGGTAGTGCTCCTACGCGGAGTCCGGGCCATTCCAGACTGCGTTGGCCCACTCCAGAGCACGACCCGTTAGGCAGGAGACGAGGACACTCACCCTCTCCGCTCCCGAGGGAGTGGGACGAACAGTGGCCAGGTATAGCTCCAGTTGGAGTAAGAACCCCTGACAACCTGCCGCTGTTCCATCATAATCCCTCGGGAGCGTAAGACGGAGCGCGCTGGAGCCGGGGGATGGAGAGTCCTGGGGGGGGGGGGGGGGGCGAAGGTGGAGAGAGGAGCCCACTCCTCTCCCATCGCTCCATTCTCTCCATCATTTGGTCCATGGCTGATCCGATCTGATGGAGGACGGTGGTGTGGTGGAGAACCCGTTCTTCCATCGATGGGAGAGGGTTGGCTGCTGCTCCTGCTGACTCCATTTGATGGTGCGGGATTCTGTAACGACCTGGGTGTCGGGGGGTGTGAAATCAGACGCAGGAACAGCAGAGCTTCAATACGGTGATCTTTAATGCCCAACCGGCAAACCAAAATGTCCAACACGGACTTACTGGGTGTCATAAACACCTGTCTACAAACACGGGAGACAAACCCAGTACACAATACAAATAGCCACTCCCGAAATCCAAAGCAACAGAACGAACAATCCCGCACAAAGAAGCGTACGGGCTGGCTGACTAATAAAGCCACACTAATTGCCAATTACCTAAACCCAGGTGATACAGATAAACACATAAGGAGGGGGAGGAAAAAGAGTCAGTGGCAGCTAGTAGGCCGGTGACGACGACCGCCGAGCGCCACCCGAACGGGAAGGAGAGCCTGCCTCGGTTGAAATCGTGACAATCCTCCAATCCTGTAGCCTACTCCCGACTGTCACGTTGTAAAGCGCCATATTTTTCTCTGAATAGAAACACCATAATATTAATCAAATTAATTAAGCCACATTTCTTAATCAAACCCATATACTGTGTTATTACACAAAATGTTTTAAATTCTATTTTCCTGACACCACACTCCGAGGGCCCTCACCTCCTCCCTGTAGGCTGTCTCGTCGTTGTTGGTAATCACCTACCACTGTGGTGTCGTCTGCAAACTTGATGATTTGAGTTAGAGGCGTGCATGGCCACACAGTCGTGGGTGAACAGGAAGTACAGGAGAGGGCTCAGAACGCAACTTTGTGGGGCCCCAGTGTTGAGGATCAGCGGGGTGGAGATGTTGTTACCTACCCTCACCACCTGGGGGGCGGCCCGTCAGGAAGTGCAGGACCCAAGTCCAGCTTGATGACGAGTTTGGAGGGTACTATGGTGTTAAATGCTGAGCTGTAGTCGATGAACAGCATTCTCACATAGGTATTCCTCTTGTCCAGATGGGTTAGGGCAGTGTGCAGTGTGATGGCGATTGCGTCGTCTGTGGACCTATTGGGGTGGTAAGCAAATTGGAGTGGGTCTTGGGTGTCAGGTAGAGTGGAGGTGATATGGTCCTTGACTAGTCTCTCAAAGCACTTCATGATGACGGACGTGAGTGCTACGGGGCGGTAGTCATTTAGCTCAGTTACCTTACCTTTCTTGGGAACAGGAACAATGAATCATGTGGGGACAGCAGACTGGGATAAGGATTGATTGAATATGTCCGTAAACACACTAGCCAGCTGGTCTGCGCATGCTCTGAGGACGCGGCTGGGGATGCCGTCTGGGCCTGCAGCCTTGCGAGGGTTGACACGTTTAAATGTTTTGCTCACGTCGGCTGAGTTCCGAGTTGGATGACCGTTCAAAACATATTTTCCATATTTTTTTCGGAGCTCATTTATTCCAGACTTCCCAGTTGTATTGAACTCAAGTTTTCGCAGTTCAGAGTTAACAGTTGTTTTGAGCGCGGCAAAAATCACGCTTCATTGACAGCATGGCCAATGTTGAATGTTTATCATTTTAAACTTGGAAAAGAGCCCCTTAATCCCAGATTTGGGACCACACAGTCATTCCACTGAATAGCAGGCTAGTGATTGCTTTTCAATGCTTGCAGTTAGCCACTGTCACTGATTCCTTCCAAACCACTCATTGTTGAATTAGAGATTTACAACTTGTTGTTTATGTCCAATGGCCAATGAGCACCAATATGTTTTATCTTTAAATTCTCTTTATTATTTCTCTTCATATGACAAGGATTAAAAATGATTTCCCAGTGGATTGTGTCGTGGAAAATCATCTCAGAAATATAACGCTTTATCAGAACTTGTGAAATCAAAACATGCTTTTATTACAATTGTATAGCCAACTGGAATGTCCCGCGGAACACACCCCGCTTCCCAGCCCCGGCTCCAACATTTATACACAAATAGCATATGGGTCCACCCCATATGTAAATAAGCATACTTATTTAAGCATACATCCCCTAATTCTTCCTGACATCATTATCTTTTTAGTTCAGGCTTCCTGCTTGTTCACGCCTACTAACGCCCATTATCTGCTTTCAGTTAAATTATAATAGTGGCCAGACCCTCTTATCCCAGTGTGTCAACAGACCCCATGTCCCTTCCCTTCACCACTAAATTAATGCACTCTTTGTTCTATTCTTCCCTATCCTTAGTGTATCCAATTGCTTCAGGCGCCTAGGTGTCTGACACATACGTAATGGAATGGTCAGACTATATGTCTAGTGGGTCTAAGTTCCCTAAACACATATTTCTCTGACAGGTGTATCTCTTAAAAGAATCAGCAGACTATGTGTCTAGTGTCCAATTACTTTAAGCGCCTATCTGTCTGACATGTATGTTTTTTTAGTGGAATGGGTAGACTATAAATCTAGTGTGTCCAAGCGCCCAGGCGCCGACATGTCTAGTCAGTCTGTCAGCACAATGGAGAAAATACAAGGGCCAGAACGTCCCTTAATAGATTTCCATTACCACAGTCTCATAATCAATGTAAACATGTAGCCCATTACTTTAATGTTCAGCTGTCTTATGTCTTTATGTTATCCATGTGTCTAATCTTTCTCCTACAATTGTCGACTTGATTCATGATGATTGCTATTAGCTAAGATGTTGACATGATCAGTCCAATCAAAGCAACTGTACATATAACGTGATTTTCTGTCCTTTTATCTGTGGCCAATGACCTTGAGCTTTCTCGGATTGGTACTTCTAATGTAAATTGTAGCCACCCAAGTTGCTACAATTTTGTAGCTCTACCCTTAGACTTTGCGGTGACATGGTGTCCCCATGAGTGACAGAACACTGAGCCAATCACGGCGTAAAGCTCCGTATTGTCTGCTGGCTTGCCCCACCACAGAAAGTGCTGAACTAGGCTGAAACACCTGCATTTTGGAGCTGCCTTACTCAAGAAAACAAAAAAAGAGACCATGTGTCACACCCTGACCTTAGAGATCCTTTATTCTCTATTTTGGGTTAGGTCGGGGTGTGACTAGGGTGGGCATTCTAGTTTCTTTATTTCTAGGTTGGCCTGGTATGGTTCCCAATCAGAGGCAGCTGTCTATCGTTGTCTCTGATTGGGGATCATACTTAAGCAGCTTTTTCCCACCTGTTGGTTGTGGGATCTTGTTTTTGCATTGTTGCCTTTGAGCACGACAAAGCTGCACGTTCGTTTCTTTGCTCTTTATTGTTTTTGTGATGGTTCTCATAATAAAAGATGAGAACCCAGGAGGAGCAGGAATCCTGGGCCTGGGAGGAAAGCCAGGAGTGGAGGACATCCTGGACTTGGGACGAAATAATGGCAGGAGACAAAAGCCTGCCATGGAAGCAGGCGGAAGCAGCGAAGGAGGGAAAGCGACGACATCGGGGTTCGCGGCCACGACATAGGCCCAAGAAGCAGCCTCAACAAAAAAAATTGGGGGGGGGGGGGGGGGGCCCACGGGGCGGTCGGCGACGCTGAGGGGTGAGTTAGAGACCATGGAGGAAGCATTGTGCCAGCTCCCCGCACTTGCCGTACGAATGTTGTCACCTGTCCAGGACATGCTGTGCCAGCTCTACGCTCCAGACCTCCAGTGCGCCTCCACGGCCCAGTACGTCCTGTGCCGATTCTACTCACTGTGTCTCCAGTGCGCCTCCACAGTGGCTGTGGAGACCAGTTTGCCAAAAGGCACCTAAAGACTCTCAGACCAATAGAAACAAGATTATCTTGTCTGATTAAACCAAGATTGAACACTTTGGTCAGAATGTCAACCTGAGAAAACCTTTTCTCTGTCATTTCTGGAGAAAACCTGGTACTATCCCTACGGTGGAGCATGGTGGTGGCAGCATCATGCTGTGGGGATGTTATTCAGTGGCAGGGACTGGTAGACTAGACAGTATTGAGGGAAAGATGAACGGAGTGAAGTATGGAGAGATCCTGTATGAAAACCTTCTTTCAGGACAACAACCCTAAGCACACAGCCAAGACAGCGCAGAAGTGGCTTCGGGACAAGTCTCTGAATATCCTTGAGTGGCCCAGCCAGAACCTGGACATGAACCCGATTGAACATCTCTGCAGAGACCTGAAAACAGCTGTGCAGCAATGCTCCCCATCCATCCTGACAGAGCTTGAGAGGATCTGCAGAGAAGAATGGGAGAAACTTCCCAAATACAGGTGTGCCTAGCTTGTAGCGTCATACCCAAGAAGACTCGAGGCTGTAATCGCTGCCAAAGGTGCTTCAACTAGGTACTGAGCATAGGGTCTGAATACTTATGTAAATGTGATATTTCATGTTTTTTTTATTTGATAAATTTTCGGGAAAAAAAACAAAAAAAAAACAGTTTTTGCTTTGTCATTATAGAGGTTTTTATGGGGGGGGGGGGGACGATTTAATATAAGGCTGTAACATAACAAAATGTGGGAAAAGTCAAGGGGTCTGAATACTTTTCGAAGCTCAAATCAAGGACAAAGGAAGAACGGCCTGAAGAAACATTAACAATCCTCCTGCCTCTGGTGCACAATGGGAAAAGGCAGTCTTGCCTAACTGGGTAATGGCCCTGTGGACTGAGTAGCAACCACCTACTGTCTAGTGTCGTGTCTAGTCGGAGCTTGAAAATAGGGCTATAGTTATCTACATCTGAAGGGTCATACAGTATGCTGATTTCCACATTTTGGGTATTGAATAGTTAACCTTTTTTAAATAAATGTTTTTAATTTATGCTTAATCATTAACAGTTGTAGCGTATATGGTGTTTGCAAGCACACAACTCAGAAACAATGTATTTGGGCAGAGACACAACTTTCTAACAATATCCTGATAGATTTGATAGTTTATTAACAAGGCATGCATTTTTAACATATAAAGCATACAGAATAGTACAGTAAGACTATGATTCAGTAATTAAGATCAACTATGAAACAAAGTAAATCTGCCCCTTGGTCTCACCAGAGAGACCTATCTGTTTTCTACTCATCTTTAGTTTCACCACGGATTCAGTTTACCCTGAGCTTCACAACAGCAATGATGGTGCACAGGAGGAAAAGCACAGCGTTACCAATTTGTGGCAGGTAGAAAAATGTTGTTTTCCATCTGTGTCACGTTCCTGACCTGTTTTCCTTTGTTTTGTATTCATTTTAGTTGGTCAGGGCGTGAGTTGGGTGGGTTTGTCTATGTTTTGTATTTCTATGTGGGGTTTTGTGTTCGGCCTGGTATGATTCTCAATTAGAGACAGGTGTGTATTGTTTGTCTCTAATTGAGAGTCATACAAAGGCAGCCAGGGTTTCACTGGTGTTTTGTGGGTGTTTGTTCCTGTGTCCTCACAGGACAGTTGAAGGTTAGTCACGTTTTGTTGTTTTGTAGTTTGTAGTGTCTTGTTTGCTGTTTGTTCATTAAAAGATGGCTTATTTCCCTCAATCCGCATCTTGGTCCTATCCATGCTCCTCCTCGTCTAAGGGGGAGAACAACAATGACAGCCTTTACAGAAATTCCCACCACAACAGGACCAAGCGGATTGAGGAGAGAGAACAAGAACTAAAGCAATGGAGAGAAGAGGAATGGAGTTGGGAGCAAATTTTCAATGGAGAAGGACCCTGGGCTAAGGTGGGAGAGAATCGCCGCTCTCGGGAGGAGAAGGAGGCAGCCACAGCCCAGGAGCGCTGGTATGAGGAGGCAGCACGTATGAGAGGCTGGAAGCCCGAGAGGCTCACCCAAAGATTTCTTGGGGGGGGGCAAAAGGGGAGTGTGGCGAAGCCGGGTAGGATACCTGAGCCAACTCCCCGGGCTTGCCGTGGAGTAAGAGGGCGTCGTACTGGTCAGACACCGTGTTATGCGGTAAAGCGCACGGTGTCCCCAGTACGCGTGCTTAGCCCAGTGCGGGCTATTCCACCTTGCCGCACTGGGAGGGCTAGGTTGGGCATCGAGCCGGATGCCATGAAGCCGGCCCAACGTATCTGGCCTCCAGTACGTCTCCTCGGGCCGGCGTACATGGCACCAGCCTTACAGGTGGTGTCCCCGGTTCGCCTGCATAGCCCAGTGCGGGCTATTCCACCTCGCCGCACTGGCAGGGCTACGGGGTCCATTCAACCTGGTAAGGTTGGGGAGGCTCGGTGCTCAAGAGCACGTGTCCTCCTTCACGGTCCGGTATATCCGGCGCCACCTTCCCACCCCAGCTCAGTACCACCAGTGCCTACACCACGCACCAGGCTTCCAGTGCATCTCCAGAGCCCTGTTCCTCTTCCACGTACTCTCCCTATGGTGCGTGTCTCCAGCCCGGTGCCTCCAGTTCCGGCACCACGCACCAAGCCTCCTGTGCATCTCCAGAGCCCTGGACGCACTGTTCCTTCTCCCCGCACTCGCCCTGAGGTGCGTGCCCTCAGCCCGGTACCTCCAGTTCCGGTACCACGCACCAGGCCTAGAGTGCGCCACGAGAGTCCAGTGTGCCCTGTTCCTGTTCCCCGCACTCGCCCTGAGGTGCGTGCCCTCAGCCCGGTACCTCCAGTTCCGGTACCACGCACCAGGCCTATAGTGCGTCTCAGCCGGCCAGAGTCTGCCGTCTGCCCAGCGGTGCCTGAACGGCCCGTCTGCCCAGCTCCGTCTGAGCCATCTGTCTGCCCAGCGCCGTCTGAGCCATCTGTCTGCCCAGCGCCGTCTGAGCCATCTGTCTGCCCAGCGCCGTCTGAGCCATCTGTCTGCCCAGCGCCGTCTGAGCCATCTGTCTGCCCAGCGCCGTCTGAGCCATCTGTCTGCCCAGCGCCGTCTGAGCCATCTGTCTGCCCAGCGCCGTCTGAGCCATCTGTCTGCCCAGCGCCGTCTGAGCCATCTGTCTGCCCAGCGCCGTCTGAGCCATCTGTCTGCCCAGCGCCATCTGAGTCAGCCGTCTGCCACGAGCCATTAGAGCCGCCCGTCTGTCCCGAGCCAGTAGAGCCGTCCGTCAGTCAGGAGCCGCTAGAGCCGTCCGTCAGTCAGGAGCTGCCAGAGACGCCCGCCAGTCAGGAGCTGCCAGAGACGCCCGCCAGTCAGGAGCTGCCAGAGACGCCCGCCAGTCAGGAGCTGCCAGAGACGCCCGCCAGTCAGGAGCTGCCAGAGACGCCCGCCAGTCAGGAGCTGCCAGAGACGCCCGCCAGTCAGGAGCTGCCAGAGACGCCCGCCAGTCAGGAGCTGCCAGAGACGCCCGCCAGTCAGGAGCTGCCAGAGACGCCCGCCAGTCAGGAGCTGCCCGACAGTCCGGAGCTGCCGTACAGTCCGGAGCTGCCGTACAGTCCGGAGCTGCCCTACAGTCCGGAGCTGCCCTACAGTCCGGAGCTGCCCTACAGTCCGGAGCTGCCACTCAGCCCGGACCTGCCGGAGTCCCTCAGCCAGGACCTGCTGGAGTCCCTCAGCCAGGACCTGCTGCCCCTTATCCCGGTGTTGCCCCTTATCCCGGTGTTGCCCCTTGTCCCGGTGTTGCCCCTTGTCCCGGTGCTGCCCCTTGTCCCGGTGCTGCCCCTTGTCCCGGTGCTGCCCCTTGTCCCGGTGCTGCCCCTTGTCCCGGTGCTGCCCCTTGTCCCGGTGCTGCCCCTTATCCCGGTGCTGCCCCTTATCCCGGTGCTGCCCCTTCATTTAGGTGGGGTTAGTGGGAGGGTGGTCATTGGGAGGGGGATAAAGAAGCGGGGATTGATTATGGTGGGGTGGGGATCTCGTCCACCGCCAGAGCCGCCACCGTGGACAGACGCCCACCCAGACCCTCCCCTAGACTTTGTGCTGGTGCGCCCGGAGTTCGCACCTTAAGGGGGGGGTTCTGTCACGTTCCTGACCTGTTTTCCTTTGTTTTGTATTCATTTTAGTTGGTCAGGGCGTGAGTTGGGTGGGTTTGTCTATGTTTTGTATTTCTATGTGGGGTTTTGTGTTCGGCCTGGTATGATTCTCAATTAGAGACAGGTGTGTATTGTTTGTCTCTAATTGAGAGTCATACAAAGGCAGCCAGGGTTTCACTGGTGTTTTGTGGGTGTTTGTTCCTGTGTCCTCACAGGACAGTTGAAGGTTAGTCACGTTTTGTTGTTTTGTAGTTTGTAGTGTCTTGTTTGCTGTTTGTTCATTAAAAGATGGCTTATTTCCCTCAATCCGCATCTTGGTCCTATCCATGCTCCTCCTCGTCTAAGGGGGAGAACAACAATGACAGCCTTTACAATCTGTAAAAGAATTAAAAGATTTAGAACAAATTCCTCTGTAAATTGCTGCAATAAAACCTTTTTTTTAAGGGGAATTGTAAAGGGAAGATTTACCTTTTCTAAAGGCAGTGTATATTTAGGCAATAAGGCCCGAGGAGGTGTGGCATATGGCCAATATACCACAGCTAAGGACTGTTGTTAGGACACAGCCCTTAGCCATGGTATATTAACCATATATCACAAACCCCTGAGGTGCCTTATTGCTATTATAAACTGGTTACCAATGCAATCAGAGCAGTAAAAATACATGTTTTGTCATACCAGTGGTATGCGGTCTGCTATACCACAGCTGTCAACAAATCAGCGTTCAAGGCTCAAACCACCCAGTGTATATTTAACAGTAGGACACCAGCTATCACCACCACCAACATGCCCAGAGGAATCAGTAGGACTTTTAGATCTATGGAACTGACAGTGAAAGTCTGTATATTGTAAAATGCATTCTATGAAAACATCACAGATATATTTATTTGTTTGTGCTGCTATGACGAATTGGAAACATTTGTTCAGCTCTTAACACCTTTTATGTGTGAAACTTGACAATAGAATAGAATGCTGCTACTTCTGCAAACTCCAGAGATATGAGGAAGTGGTAAATGTCTATAACAGTGTCTTGGCCTGTACTCGGTGTGAAAACATTTCAGGAGGGTGTATTTGTGCCCTAAACTCTAGTGTGAACAACAGAAAATGTTACCTTTCTTCATATTTATATTGTCATCCATTTGGAAGAGTAAGTGTGAAATACAGCTGTATGAGTGATAATTACCTCATGGTGTCCTTCTCCTTGCCCCCCTCAGGTCCTTGAACTGTGTTGTCAGTCTGAACAGGCTCAGCAGCTGGAGAGAAAGAGGATTGTTCAGTGGTTGGAGCTTGAGTTGCTGTGAGGTAAAAACAACACTGATATTATGACTGGTGACTTCTTGTTCAGTTGATTTAATTTACCCAATATGTACATTTTAACTTAGTATTAGCACTGTTGAGTTCAAACAAATGGTAGGACCACTAACTATTCCCAAACGCTTTTAATCAGGTTACAATCAATTTATTTTAGATGATCAGCCAGCAAGACTGGATAAAACCAGGTTAACACTTAATTCTACAGTATCTGATTGCTCTCTACTCACTGGTCATAGTGCTGGTACTTTGTGTGGTGGTTTGTTGTCTGACAGTGATGTGAACAGGCATCATAAGGTCTCCCACTCTACACCTGTACCAGCCAGTGTTCTCCATCTTCAGTCCACTCATAGTCACCATTAAGATGTTTCCTCTGGTGGCATCAGTGGTCTGCTGTAGGGTCACTGATTTTCCCTCTGTAGTCCCAGAATTCCTCTCCACACAGGAGCCACTGCCACCAATCCTGCACCACCACGTCCTATGTCCAGTGTTCCTATAGTAACAATTTATAATGACACTCCCTCCTTCAACTCCAGTCACCTCCTGTTGGTCCACATAGAGTTCTGGAGTACCTGAACACAGAGGTACAGACACCAAAGAAGGTCCTGAGTGATCAAGTGTTTTTTTGTAACAACTGACCACAAATATAATAATGATGATATGATGTATAGAGAACAGAAAGTAGACATATACCAACATTCCTCATGTCAACTTCAACAATAATAGTGACATCAGTAAATGAAACCAGAACACCAGTCATGTAATCATATGGAAGAGTTGCAGGGATCTTACCTGCAGTGACAGATAGTTGGAATCTTTCTATCATGACATCTGATCCACCACTGATCACAAAACACCCGTAACGTCCAGAGTCCACTGGCTCCAGATCAGTCATGGTCACAGTGATTGTTTGCTTGTTGATGTCATCAGAGATTGAGGCCTTATCTGTGCTCTTGAAAGGGTCAGGGGAGCATATTTGCCAGTGACCTACTTTACACAAGTATTTCACATGTGGTTTGTATTTCAGATCATAGCGACATGGGATGGTGATGGAACCTCCTGTCTTCACAGACACACGATAAGCACCTGTAGACACATCAGAAAACACATTAGATTGGAATTCAAGCAAATTCTCAGCAGAAAAGTCACATTTCATCTGGACTATAATGAATTTAATATAGGAAGTGTTATTGATAAGACAAGCTCCCATCCAAATCTTCCAACAGTCCTACATGTGGGGTTAGTTTCAGGTAAATGTTGTGATTTTTCAGCCACTCCTGAACCTGTGACCAGAAACCACCTTCATAGCGGCAATACCAGAATAAGTGATTTTATGATTCTGTCTCTTTGCAGCAAAATCTGCAGATATAAGACGGTTGTATGCCCCATATACATAACATTCACTAGGCGGTGGCAAGAATTTTGTAGAATAGTTTAAAGTTTAAGTTTTGAATCAAGCGTTGTTTTGTGTATCAGTTCAGTTTGGGAATAAGCCTTCTTCCATGGAATAGGATCCCTATTTTCTCCCCCTTCCACTTTCTCTTCCATTTTTGCAGTAATGCTGTAATCAGTTGGTTGTAAATTTTTGTTAGCTGCATGTGTGCCATAACTCCACCATTCCTATTCATAATTTCATTAATAAAGATAATTAATTTATTCCTTAAACAATGTATATTTTTCCTCGATCAATTAGTATATTTGAGTTAAACCATAATATTTGTTCAAATATTTGTTCTGTCTTTTCTGGAGGATGAATCTGGAATTACAACCAGCGTTGTATGGTTTGTTTTAGAAAGGGTGATATTCTTACCTGAATTAACTGAAAGTGAGAGGTTGTAGTCTGGATAAAGGGGAAAAGTCCATTTTCAACAATGGGTGAGCCATTCTTACTAATCTACTTGAGAACCAGTTCGGCTTTAAGTATACCTTTTGTATGACTGATGCTTTAGTGAGAGGTTTAATGCTTTAACATTTAATCATTTTAGCCCTCCGAACTCATGTTTATTATATAAATAAGCACGTTTAATTTAATCTTGTTTGCCATTCCAAATAAAGTGAAATATTTTTTTGCTCATATAATTTTAAAAACATCGTTTGGCGTAGGCAGGGCCATAAGTAAGTAGGTAAACTGGGATATGATAAGGAATTAATCAACCATTCAATTATTTATTTAGGGATATGAATAATGGTACATTTATCATAGTTTGGTTGTAATCCAGAGGTTTAAAAAAATTATCTAGATCCTCTGTGAGGCTGTGCAGGGATCCAAATTACGTATTTAAGAGAACTTGACTCATCATTGCAAAATTATACCGTTGTTTTTAAGCCCTGGATTTCTAGTTCCTCTATTTTATTGTTGGATCTGATTTTAATAATAGCTAACATTTCGATTGCCATAATAAATAGATACACCGACAGTGGACAACCTTCTTTTGCTCCTCTTTACAGTTGAATACTTTCTAAAAAGTAGCCATTAATTATACATTTTACACCTGGAGTTGCATTTCATAACGCTAACCCATTGTATAAGAGATAGTCCTAAATTAAAATAGTCCAGGAATTTATAAATAAATTCTTACTTTATCAAAAGCCTTTTCAAATTCTGCTATGAATACCAGACCTGGCATCCTAGGTTTTTCATAGTGTTCTGTTGTTCCAAGTACTTTACTATGTTATCTCCATTGTATCTTCCATGTAAAAAAAACCTGTCTGTTCATGTCACGTCTACTCCCGCTCCCCCTCTCCGGTGCTGTACTTGCTTCTCGACTCCCAGCGTCTGGCGTTACAAATCAGGATGAATAATATCGGATAACACCTTTTTAATTCTTTGCGCTATGCATTTAGCTAGGATTTTTGCATCACAACACTGAAGTGTAAGAGGCCTCCAGTTTATTAGGTGGACTGGATCTGTATACCTATCTCCTGGGTCCTGGGTCCTGGGTACTGTACTTTGAGTACATCGAAAAAAGGTTGATATATATCTCAACTGGTATGCAAACCAGCCCTGGAGGTGTCATTAGCCTAAAGGCTGCATTGCACCAAGAAGTTCCTCCTCTGCAATTTGGCCATGACATGAGTCTTTCTGTCCAGTGTTAATTTGACACCAGGGGAAAAAATCCTTACAGTTAACTTCAGTTAGTGGAAATGGATGAGACTGAAAAGATGACATATTCTTGAAGTATTTTGCTTCCTCTTTCAAAATACAATTTCATTAATCATAGATGACTCCATTTGTAAAACGTTTCTGTAAAGTATTATTGGTAGCATTTCTATGTTTAAGATTCAAAAAGATTTTGTTAACTTTTTTCCCCATTTTCCATCCAGTTTTCTTTATTGTTGTAATATATTACTTTTGTTACTTCCTGAATAAGTTACTCCATTTATTTAAATTTTTTCCCTTATTATCCATCTGTACTGTTATTTCCTCAATTTCCTTTCTTAATATGAACTCTTTTGACCAACATTTTATTTTATTTAAAGATGAGTATTGAATTGCATGACCTCTGGAGGCACATTTGAAAGTGTAACATACAATAAGGGGGATCTGCTGTACCTATGTTATGCAGGAAAAAGTCAGTAATAAACACATTTGTTGAGCTTAAAAACAGTTTGTCATCCAGTAAACTTTGATTACATTTCCAATTCCTTGCTCAAGTTGAATTTCTGAGTCATGTGGAAGCCAATTATTTAATGGTCTGAGGTCATTCTGTTTTACGTTTGGAACCAGAGAGAAGAAAGTAGTCAAGACGAATAGCTTGATGAAGCCTCCTCCATGTATATCTCACCAGGTCAGGATTTTTAATCCACTAGTTCTAATGTGTCCATGATATTCGTAATTTCCCGAAGTGCATGAGGGTAATAGTTTGTAGTGTGATTTCCAATACGGTCCATTGAGGTACTTTACACTGTATTATAATCTCCCACCATAATAATACAGTCATTTGTGTGGATCATCATTATTTGGACCATATAGATTCATTAGCCAAATCTGTTTATAGTCCAATAGCATATTTAAAAGGATCCATCTTCCTTGAGGATCTGTTTTGACAACTTGCACATTCGGATCTAAATAATTATTAATTAATATCATCACCCCTTTTGAGTTTCTTTTTTCATGACAGAAATATATTTTTTCCTCCCCGTCCTTTTTTCCACACAAGTTGTTGTAGAGTGAGTCTCCTGTAAACATTAGATATTATATATTTTTTCTTTTAGCCAGGTACAAATGTGTTGTATTTTTTTAATCATCTGCTAAGCCATTACAATTGTAACTGGCAATACTACTTCCCCACTTACCATAATGATACCCAAGTTTCAGTTATACTTACCATAATAAATGTTTGTAAACGTACCATTAAAAATTAACCTGATGATTGAGTGTCCATATAACTGTACCATAATATTTGCACTGTTAAGCATTACTGTAGCTGCAACTGTGTAGTCCTCCAATATTACACCCGCTATAAAATCCCCCCACATCTGGGAGGTCTGTTGTTCTTGAGACCATTAGAACACCATCCTGAACCATGACACCCTTTGTCTGAAGCAAACCGTTGGCCGCCGTTTAGCGTAGCCCAGAGGGAAATGTTGGCCGTCCCATGAGAACCTAACTCAATACTGCTACCCTTCACTCACACATTCAAACAAAGCCCAACAGGTATATTGCATGTCTATGAGGGTGCTTCTTAAAGGGGAGCGGGGTAAAAAGAGAAAATATAATGAAATAATATATAGCCTAATAATAATAATAATATTAGAACATAATAATAACAGCACAAAATTATAGATTCATGTTCATATTAAGATAATCACAGCAAATGCATTTCAGCCCAGTCTGTTCAATTAATTGGATCCAATTGTTCGTAAAATGAACATAATGTAAAAAGAGAATGGTCCTTCTATATAATATCGCAAAAACAGTTGTTAATGTCCATTACATGCATGTTTAACCCAGTGTTAACCAGCCCGCCGCTCGCTAGCAGAGTTAACAGAACCCGTTGACACACCCAACCCAAATTGCCGGTGTGTATCTGAACAATAATATCTGCATGTTTGATATTGAGATGTATTGTTTTCTTGGTGTTAAAAAGATAGTGACACCAATTGTTATAGGATCATATAGTCCTACTCCAGTAGAGAACCTAGACAGGTTATTAACCCTCCTCATCTATCAATTCTTCATCCTATCCTACTGTAGCCCCACAGAGCTGTCAATATTCTTTTATCTTCAAATCTATTCGTTCAGATTCACATCGGCCAAAAGGACAGCGCAGTCTAACAGCATTAAAGTCATAATAAACCCCAATCTCAGTCTTCAAAATAAATAAACAAAAAAGTCAGCCTTACCCATTTTCTCCTTCCCATAAATCTAAACCTAATTTTAAAGTCCACATAGTCCAACGTTCTGTATTGCATTAGTAAAAAACGAAAACCATCATGCGTTAAAAAATACAGTAATAATAATATAGGATTGTAACGTGTGGTGCGGTGCAATGTGTATCAGGGACTACTTCAGCATGAGGTTTCACTCTCAGCCAAATTGAAGTCTTTCGAATGCTTGAACAATTAGTTGTTAACATACAACTTATCGACCACCAGAAGAACATTGTGCTTCTCTGTGCTGAGCATTTTGAAAGTGGGGCATAGGGCACTTCATCTCTCCACTATTTCATGGGGGAATAGAGAACGGTGTGTTCCTCGTCTTCAGATCCCTACCCTGTTGTAGCAAGGCAATCTTCATTTCGGAGTGAGTTAGCCTACTATCGGACAGTGCCCAGTGGTGTAAAGTTAAGTCGTTTTGGGGGGTATCTGTACTTAACTTTACTAGTTATATTTTTTTACTTTTAATTTTAGTTCACTAAATTCTAAATAAAATCATGTATTTTTATCTCTATACATTTTCCTTGGCACCCAAATGTACTTGTTCTTGCTTAGCAGGACAGAAATCTTTTCCAATTCACGCACGTATCAAGAGAACATCCGTGGTCATCCCTACTGCCTCTGATCTAGCAGACTCACTAAACGGAGAACATCCGTGGTCATCCCTACTGCCTCTGATCTTTCAGACTCACTAAACAGAGAACATCCGTGGTCATCCCTACTGCCTCTGATCTTTCAGACTCACTAAACAGAGAACATCCATGGTCATCCCTACTGCCTCTGATCTTTCAGACTCACTAAACAGAGAACATCCGTGGTCATCCCTACTGCCTCTGATCTTTCAGACTCACTAAACAGAGAACATCCATGGTCATCCCTACTGCCTCTGATCTTTCAGACTCACTAAACATACACGCTTCGTTTGTAAATTATGTCTGAGTGTTGGTGTGGAGATACAAAGAGCTGTAATGGGTTTGCATAAAAAAATATGTTGCATAAAGCTTACTTCATTATTCTATGTTTTAAATTATTTTTTACTGCATCAGTGATAGCATGCCCCTGGATACCCATAAATAAAAGAACAAGAAAATGGTGCCATCTGATTTGCTTAATATAAGGAATTGGAAGTATAATTTAGCAGTTACATTTACTTTTGATACCTAAGTATATATTCATTTAAAACTGAATACTTTTAGACTTTTACTTGAGTAGTATTTTACTGGGTGACTTTCACTTTTACTTTAGTATTTTTTCTATTAAGGTACCTTTCCTTTTACTAAATTTGGCCCACAGGTGATTTTATTTGTCTCCTACATTTTTCTTAGCAAAGAAAATACATATTTTTTTCATTGTTTGACATAAAATACTGTAAAAAGACCAGCAAATTTTTATTTTGGATATCTTTTCCACTGAACTACCAAGCATAATATAAAGATAAACAGGGTTTAAAGTGATTATGTTTTAGTCATCTGTTTGGGCTTCTTGTGGTCAATTTGCAGTCTATTAACTATTTGTAATTATGTTCAGACCTCTGACCATCCGCTTGAGAAGAAATCGACTCGTAGCTGAATGTAGTTGATTATTCCTGACCTAAACTGTAAAATATATATTTTTTAAATGTGCAATTTGAACCGCTAATTCCATCTCAACTGTTGCTGCTCAACACCAACTAAATAGGCAGCCAGGTCCTCCATCTTTAGTAACACAATACATTATTTTATTTGATATATGATATACAAATGTACTAATTAAATAAAATATTTAATTGTAGTAACTTGTTATAATAATAACTTGTTCGCTTCAATGTGTATGATTATTGTTGGAGCATATCAAAGTGTTGATCGATAAATAGTTGAAGGTTCTCTATATTATCCAGAATGTTTGTTTTGTAGTTATCAGCAATTTCTACATTTTCCGATTAATTCATGGGACAAGCTGTATCTACCACCCTGACACTTGCTACGTCATTTCCCTCCTAAAGAACATGTTACCCTTACCTGAGAGTCTGGAGAAGATGAGGAGGAGGAGGGAGAGGGAGAGATGAGAAACCATTTCTAAATATGTGTCTCTGTATGTTATATGGTACCAATGCACAATGTGTGTGTCAAGGACCAAGGCACCAAAGAGAATGACTGAACTTCCTAATAGCTATAGCTGTCTTTATCTCTTCCTGCTTCTGTTTGAGTGTATATGCCCCCCTCAGTGGCAGATAGAAACTATTACATTCTATGAACTAGTTGTAACATAAGGCTCTAAGGCACTACAATTGATATTTGTATTTTATTAACACATTTTTAGATCTTCTATCAAATAAAATCACGTATAGTGTTAATTAAAATGGATGACCGGGCAGCCTATTTAGTTGGTGTTGAGCAGCAACAGTTGAGATGAAGTCAGAGGTTCAAGTGTGTAAAAAATATAATTAATAAATATATACTATACAGTTCATGGGTTGGTGAAGACTGGATCCAGAGGTTGTATTTACAAACATATACAGATGACAAATATTATGAAACATAATTAACTTGCAAAAAATAATACACTTACTTGGCCAATAACAATATATAACTTCAAATCAAGGACTAAGGCAAAACAGACCACATTTACACTATGCCTCCTGAATAGAGTTTATCCCCAGAGTTGTAAACTCACTGAGGGGCACTAGAACGTCTAGCTGAAGTGTACTTTTCAGATTATTCCATGCCTGGTGCACAATAGGAAAAGGCAGTCTTGCGTAACTGGGTAACGGCCCTAGGGACTTTACGTAGCAAGCACCTAGTAGACCGTGTCTGGTAACTGCTAGTGGTGAAGGAGGACAGGCTATAAAGGTAGTGGGGGAGTTTACCTAGAAAGGCTTTGTATATGAACACATACCAACGTAGCTATCTGCTCATGTAAAGTGAGGTCCAGCCCACGATTTGAAACAAGGTGCAATGGTTGGTGAGAAAATTGGCATTTGTAACAAAGCACAAGGATGCATGATAGACTGAGTCCAGTCTCTGTAGCACAGAGGAGGCTTCATGCATGTAAATTAAGTCACTATAATCAATTACTGAAAGAAAAGTTTCTTGAACAAGCCTTGTTCCAAAAAAATTTAAACCCAATTTCAGTTTAAGCTTCCTCACAATAGTATCAGTATGAATTTTAGAGACAGATTCTTGTTCAACCATATACAGTTGAATTCGGAAGTTTACAGACACCTTAGGCAAATACATTTAAACTCAGTTTTTCACAATTCCTGACATTTAATCCTAGAAAAAATTAAATGTCTTAGGTCAGTTAGAATCACCACTTTATTTTAAGAATGTGAAATTTCCGAATAATAGTACACAAAATGATTTATTTCATATTCCCAGTGGGTCAGAAGTTTACATACACTCAATTAGTATTTGGTAGCATTGCCTTTAAATTGTTTAACTTGGGTCAAACGTTTCGGGTAGCCTTCCACACGCTTCCCACAATAAGTTGGGTGAATTTTGGCCCATTCCTCCTGACAGAGCTGGTGTAACTGAGTCAGGTTTGTAGGCCTCCTTGCTCGAACACGCTTTTTCAGTTCTGCCCACAAATTTTCTGTAGGCTTGAGGTCAGGGCTTTGTGATGGCCACTCCAATACCTTGAGTTTGTTGTCATTAAGCGTTTTTGCCACAACTTTGGAAGTATGCTTGGGTTATTGTCCATTTGGAAGACCCATTTGCGACCAAGCTTTAAGTTCCTGACTGATGGATACTTCCGGCGCCGACCGAGATGGCCGCCTCGCTTCGCGTTCCTAGGAAACTATGCAGTATTTTGTTTTTTATGTGTTATTCCTTACATTGGTACCCCAGGTAATCTTAGGTTTCATTACATACAGTCGGGAGGAACTACTGAATATAAGAGCAACGTCAACTCACCATCGTTACAACCAGGAATATGACTCTCCCGAAGCGGATCCTGTGTTTTGCCTTCCACCCAATACAATGGATCTGATCCCAGCCGGTGACTCTAAACAACGACACCGTAAAAGGGGCAAACGAAGCGGTCTCCTGGTCAGGCTTCGGAGACGGGCACATCGCGCTCCACTCCCTAGCATACTACTCGCCAATGTCCAGTCTCTTGACAATAAGGTTGATGAAATCCGAGCTAGGGTAACATTCCAGAGAGACATCAGCGATTGTAACGTTCTTTGCTTCACGGAAACATGGCTCACTCGAGAGACGCTAACGGAGTCGGTGCAGCCAGCTGGTTTCTTCACGCATCGCGCCGACAGAAACAAACATCTTTCTGGTAAGAAGAAGGGCGGGCCGCATTATCTACCAAGGGAATTCTCTTCGATTATAATCACAGCCGTATATATTCCCCCCCAAGCAGACACATCGATGGCCCTGAATGAACTTTATCTGACTCTTTGTAAACTGGAAACCACACACCCTGAGGCTGCATTCATCATAGCTGGGGATTTTAACAAGGCTAATCTGAAAACAAAACTCCCTAAATTCTATCAGCATATCGATTGTGCTACCAGGGCTGGTAAAACCTTGGATCATTGTTATACTAACTTCCGCGACGCATATAAGGCCCTCCCCCGCCCTCCTTTCGGAAAAGCTGACCACGACTCCATTTTGTTGATTCCAGCCTACAAACAGAAACTAAAACAGCAAGCTCCCGCGCTCAGGTCTGTTCAATGCTGGTCAGACCAATCTGATTCCACGCTTCAAGACTGCTTCGATCACGTGGATTGGGATATGTTCCGCATTGCGTCCAACAACAACATTGACGAATACGCTGATTCGGTGAGCGAGTTCATTAGAAAGTGCATTGACGATGTCGTACCCACAGCAACGATTAAAACATTCCCAAACCAGAAACCGTGGATTGATGGCAGCATTCGCGTGAAACTGAAAGCGCGAACCACTGCTTTTAACCAGGGCAAGGTGACCGGAAACATGACCGAATACAAACAGTGTAGCTATTCCCTCCGCAAGGCAATCAAACAAGCTAAGTCCCAGTATAGAGACAAAGTAGAGTCGCAATTCAACAGCTCAGACACAAGAGGTATGTGGCAGGGTCTACAGTCAATCACGGATTACAAAAAGAAAACCAGCCCCGTCGCGGACCAGGATGTCTTGCTCCCAGACAGACTAAATAACTTTTTTGCTCGCTTTGAGGACAATACAGTGCCACTGACACGGGCCGCTACCAAAACCTGCGGGCTCTCCTTCACTGCAGCCGAGGTGAGTAAAACATTTAAACGTGTTAACCCTCGCAAGGCTGCAGGCCCAGACGGCATTCCCAGCCGCGTCCTCAGAGCATGCGCAGACCAGCTGGCTGGTGTGTTTACAGACATATTCAATCAATCCTTATCCCAGTCTGCTGTTCCCACATGCTTCAAGAGGGCCACCATTGTTCCTGTTCCCAAAAAAGCTAAGGTAACTGAGCTAAACGACTACCGCCCCGTAGCACTCACTTCCGTCATCATGAACGGCTTTGAGAGACTAGTCAAGGACCATATCACCTCCACCCTACCTGACACCCTAGACCCACTCCAATTTGCTTACAGACCCAACAGGTCCACAGACGACGCAATCGCAACCACACTGCACACTGCCCTAACCCATCTGGACAAGAGGAATACCTATGTGAAAATGCTGTTCATCGACTACAGCTCAGCATTTAACACCATAGTACCCTCCAAACTCGTCATTAAGCTCGAGACCCTGGGTCTCGACCCCGCCCTGTGCAACTGGGTCCTGGACTTCCTGGCGGGCCGCCCCCAGGTGGTGAGGGTAGGTAACAACATCTCCACCCCGCTGATCCTCAACACTGGGGCCCCACAAGGGTGCGTTCTGAGCCCTCTCCTGTACTCCCTGTTCACCCACGACTGCGTGGCCATGCACGCCTCCAACTCAATCATCAAGTTTGCGGACGACACTACAGTGGTAGGCTTGATTACCAACAACGACGAGACGGCCTACAGGGAGGAGGTGAGGGCTCTCGGAGTGTGGTGTCAGGAAAATAACCTCACACTCAACGTCAACAAAAGAAAGGAGATGATTGTGGACTTCAGGAAACAGCAGAGGGAGCACCCCCCTATCCACATCGACGGGACAGTAGTGGAGAAGGTGGAAAGTTTTAAGTTCCTCGGTGTACACATCACGGACAAACTGAATTGGTCCACCCACACAGACAGCGTTGTGAAGAAGGCGCAGCAGCGCCTCTTCAACCTCAGGAGGCTGAAGAAATTCGGCTTGTCACCAAAAGCACTCACAAACTTCTACAGATGCACAATCGAGAGCATCCTGTCGGGCTGTATCACCGCCTGGTACGGCAACTGCTCCGCCCACAACCGTAAGGCTCACCAGAGGGTAGTGAGGTCTGCACAACGCATCACCGGGGGCAAACTACCTGCCCTCCAGGACACATACACCACCCGATGTCACAGGAAGGCCATAAAGATCATCAAGGACAACAACCACCCGAGCCACTGCCTGTTCACCCCGCTATCATCCAGAAGGCGAGGTCAGTACAGGTGCATCAAAGCAGGGACCGAGAGACTGAAAAACAGCTTCTATCTCAAGGCCATCAGACTGTTAAACAGCCACCACTAACATTTAGTGGCCGCTGCCAACATACTGACTCAACTCCAGCCACTTTAATAATGGGAATTGTTGGAAATTATGTAAAAATGTATCACTAGCCACTTTAAACAATGCCACTTAATATAATGTTTACATACCCTACATTACTCATCTCATAGGTATATGTATATACTGTACTGTATATCATCCACTGCATCTTGCCATCTTTATGTAATACATGTATCACTAGCCACTTTAAACTATGCCACTTTATGTTTACATACCCTACATTACTCATCTCATATGTATAGACAGTACACTATACCATCTACTGCATCTTGCCTATGCCGTTCTGTACCATGACTCATTCATATATCTTTATGTACATATTCTTTATCCCTTTACACTTAGGGATTACTTGTTAGATTACTTGTTGGTTATTACTGCATTGTCGGAACTAGAAGCACAAGCATTTCGCTCGCTACACTCGCATTAACATCTGCTAACCATGTGTATGTGACAAATAAAATTTGATTTGATTTGATGTCTTGAGATGTTGCTTCAATATATCCACATAATTTTCCTCCCTCATGATGCCATCTATTTTGTGAAGTACACCAGTCCCTCCTGCAGCAAAGCACCCCCACAACATGATGCTGCCACCCCCGTGCTTCACGGTTGGAATGGTGTTCTTCAGCTTGCAAGCATCCCCCTTTTTCCTCCAAACATAACGATGGTCACTATGGCCAAACAGTTCTATTTTTTTTTCATAAGACCAGAGGACATTTCTCCAAAAAGTACAAACTTTGTCCCCATGTGCAGTTGCAAACCATAGTCTGGATTTTTTTATGGTGGTTTTGGAGCAGTGGCTTCTTCCTTGCTGATTGGCCTTTCAGGTTATGACAATATTGGACTCGTTTTACTGTGGATATAGATACTTTTGTACCTGTTTCCTCCAGCATCTTCACAAGATCCTTTGCTGTTGTTCTGGGATTGATTTGCACTTTTCGCACCAAAGTACGTTCATCTCTAGGAGACATAACGCGTCTCCTTCCTGAGTGGTATGACGGCTGCGTGATCCCATGGTGTTTATACTTGCGTACTATTGCTTGTACATATGAACGTGGTACCTTCAGGCATTTGGAAATTGCTCCCAAGGATGAACCAGACTTGCGGAGGTCTACAAAAATGTTTCTGAGGTCTTGGCTGATTTCTTTTGATTTTCCCATGATGTCAAGCAAAGAGGCACTGAGTTTGAAGGTAAGCCTTGAAATACATCCACAGGTACACCTCCAATTGACACAAATGATGTCAATTAGCCTATCAGAAGCTTCTAAAGCCATGACATCATTCTCTGGAATTTTCCAAGTTGTTTAAAGGCAGAGTCAACTTAGTGTATGTGAACTTTCGACCCACTGTCTGTATAAATCTGAATTTAAACAATTGTTGGAAAAATTACTTGTGTCGTGCACAAAGTAGATGTCCTAACCGACTTGCCAAAACTATAGTTTATTAAGAGGAATTTTGTGGAGTGGTTGAGAAATTAGTTTTAATGACTCCAACCTAAGTGTATGTAAACTTCCGACTTCAACTGTGCCTAGGTATTTGTAAGATTACATATTTTTAATGGAGATAAAATGGAGCCCTGGGGTACACCTCTAGTAATCTCAAGGAAGCTAGATTCTCAGCATAGACACATTGTTTTCTGTCTGTGAGATACTTCCTAAACCAATTGACAGCCACTGAGACCAATGTTATTGAGTCTGGCAAGCAACAGTTTGTGGTCAACTAAAACCAAACTGAACCCCACACAGGATGTTGTTTTTCAAGCATAATTTGCAAATAAATTCATAAAAAATCCTACAAAGTGATTTTCTGGAAAAGAAATTCTCATTTTGTCTGTCATAGTTGAAGTGTACCTATGATGAAAATTACAGGACTCTCTCATCTTTTTAAGTGGGAGAACTTGCACAATTGGTGGCTGACTAAATACTTTTTTGCCCCACTGTATATACATTTTTTTTGTGCTGCAATGACAAAATGGAAATATTTGTTCACCTCTTCACACGTTTTATGTGGAAAGTGACCATCTAAGAATAGAATGCTGCTACTTCTACAACCACAGAGATATGAGGAAGTGGTAAATGTATCTGTCTCTATGATGGTATATGTCTCTATAACAGAGTCTGAGGAAGTATGTTGGCCTGTACTCAGTGTGAAAACAATTAAGGAGGGTGTTTTTGTGCTCTAAACTCTCATGTGAAAAACATTGTTCTTCATCTTCAGACCACTACTAGTCAACGTTAAGACATTTCTTCTGGTGACATCTGTCACGTTCCTGACCTTATTTTCCTTTGTTTAACTCTGTTTAGTTGGTCAGGACGTGAGCTGGGTGGGCATTCTATGTTTTGTGTTTCTATGTTGGGTGCAATGTGTTGCCTGATATGGTTCTCAATTAGGGGGCAGGTGTTTTACGTTTCCTCTGATTGAGAACCATATTAAGGTAGGCTGTTCACACTGTTTGTTTGTGGGTGATTGTTTCCTGTGTCTGTGTTTGTTCGCACCACACGGGACTGTTTCGGTGTCGTTCGTATATGTAGCTGCCGCCTTTCAGTCCGGAGCTGCCGCCCTTCAGTCCGGAGCTGCCGCCCTTCAGTCCGGAGCTGCCGCCTCTCAGTCCGGAGCTGCCGCCCCTCAGTCCGGAGCTGCCGCCCCTCAGTCCGGAGCTGCCGCCCCTCAGTCCGGTGTTGCCCCTTAGTCCGGAGCTGCCCCTTAGTCCGGTGCTGCCCCTTATTCCGGTGTTGCCCCTTAGTCCGGTGTTGCCCCTTAGTCCGGTGTTGCCCCTCAGTCCGGTGCTGCCCCTTAGTCCGGTGCTGCCCCTTAGTCCGGTGCTGCCCCTTAATCCAGTGGGGTTAATTTGGAGGGTGGTCATTGGGAGGAAGCTACAAAAGCGGGATTGACTATGGTGGGGTGGGGACCACGCCCAGAGCCAGAGCCGCCACTGTGGACAGATGCCCACCCAGACCCTCCCCTATAGGTTGTGTTGCGGCCGGAGTCCACATCTTGGGGGGGGGGGGGGGGGGTACTGTCACGTTCCTGACCTTATTTTCCTTTGTTTAACTCTGTTTAGTTGGTCAGGACGTGAGCTGGGTGGGCATTCTATGTTTTGTGTTTCTATGTTGGGTGCAATGTGTTGCCTGATATGGTTCTCAATTAGGGGGCAGGTGTTTTACGTTTCCTCTGATTGAGAACCATATTAAGGTAGGCTGTTCACACTGTTTGTTTGTGGGTGATTGTTTCCTGTGTCTGTGTTTGTTCGCACCACACGGGACTGTTTCGGTGTCGTTCGTATATGTATTCTGTTCCTGTTCGTGCGTTCTTCGTGTTCTGTAAGTTCGTTTGTTCAGGTCTGTTGACTTCGTTTATTATTTTGTAAATTCTCATGTGTGTTTAGTTTTCGTCTTGTTAACCTGTTGGGGATGGGGGCGCTGTTTAGACTATTTATGCTAATGTGGCTAATTTTTTAAACGGCTTCCCACAAAATCCTTGATCGTACAATATGCATATTATTATTATTATTGGATAGAAAACAGTCTATAGTTTCTATAGGAGTTGAAATTTTGTCTCTAAGTGGAACAGAGCCCATTCTACAGCAATTTCCCTGACATGGAGTCAGATTTGAGAAATGTTGGCCACTCTTCTGAAGTCATTTAAAAGGGCACTGTCGTTGCTATGACTATACGGACACTTCTTACGTCTTCCCCTGGATGCCTTTACGTGATGACGATTCCAACGGGGTCGATTGCGCGTTCACAGGCCCTACAAATCAAAAAACCCTGAAGCTAGTCATTCTTTGGGAGCTGCGTCATGAGCCTAGAGGACCCCGGCGCGCACCTGTTCCAAGCGTTAGTTTAGCCTGTTATATTTCTCTGGTCATCTTTTCACTCGTTATAGGAGTTAAAAACATCATAAGGTAGTTAATTTAAAGTGTTTTATAGCAATTTATATCCGTTTAGTGCGATTTTGGGACATTTATTTTTGCAACGATGTGAAAAGTTGGGCACGCTTTTCAATTCATCCCGAACGCAGTTGACATTTCCACATGGCAAGAGGACAGCTTTCCACCAAAAGACGATTTCTCCCAAGAAAGGATCCTTTGCCCAAGATACTGATGGAAGAACAGCTCAAGGTAGGACATTTTTATTATGATAAATCGTGTTTCTGTCGAAACATTTTAGTGGCTTAGGACGCCATGTTTTTTGACGTAGCTTCGCTTGGCGCAAACTGTATTGAAAAGTAAGGATAAATTAAAAAATGTAATAACGCAATTGTATTAAGAATTAAATTGTCTATCAATCCCTGTCCACCCTATATTTTTTAGTCACGTTTATGAGTATTTATGTATAAGAGTAGATCACTGTCTAAGTGGCGCAAGGACATTTTCTGACCAGCCTGTCTACATTTCACATTGTCTAACCATGATTTTGGTGGCTAAATATAAACATTTTCGATCAAACTGTATATGCATGTTGTAATGTGATGTTACAGGAGTGTCATCGGAAGAATTCTGAGAAGGTTAGTGAAAAAATTAATATCTTTTGGCGATGTTGACTTTTATCGCTCACTTTGGCTAGAATCAATGCTGGGCTGCTAATTGCTATGTGCTAAGCTAATATAACGATTTATTGTGTTTTCGCTGTAAGACACTTAGAAAATCTGAAATATTGTCTGTATTCACAGGATCTGTGTCTTTCGATTCGTGTATGCTGTGTATTTTTACGAAATGTTTGATGATTAGTAGTTAGGTAAACACGTTGCTCATTGTAATTATTCTAGTCCATTTGTGATGGTGGGTGCAATTGTAAACTATGCCATCTACCTGAAATATGCACTTTTTTCTAACAAAACCTATCCCATACCATAAATATGTTATCAGACTGTCATCTAATGAGTTTTTTTGTTGGTTAGGGGCTATAAATATCTTAGTTTAGCCGAATTGGTGATGGCTACTGGTGTTGGTGGACAAATAAAAGATGGTGGATTATGCTAATGTGTTTTTAGGTAATAGATGTACATCTTTACATATTGTGTCTTCCCTGTAAAACATTTTAAAAATCGGAAATGTTGACTGGATTCACAAGATCTGTGTCTTTCATTAGCTGTATTGGACTTTAATGTGTGAAAGTTAAATATTTTAAAAAAATATTTTTTTTGAATTTCGCGGCACTGGTTTTTCAGTGGGGGGGGGGGGGGGGGGTGCCGCTAGCGCCACGCGGTCTGTTGTAATGTCACTGATGTTCCATCTATATTCACAGAATTCCTCTCCACACAGGAGATACTGCCACTAATCCTGGACTGCTCCATATGTCCAATGTCACTATACAATTTACAATGACACTCCCTCCAACTCCTGTCACCTCCTGTGTGTCCACATAGAGTTCTGGAGTATCTGAACACAGAGGTACAGACACCAAATTAGGTCCTGAGTGATCAAGTGTTTTTTGTAACAACTGACCACAAATATCATAATGATGATATGATGTATAGAGAACAGAAAGTAGACATATACCAACATTCCTCATGTCAACTTCAACAATAATAGTGACACCAATAAATGTAACCAGAACACCAGTCATGTAATTATATGGAAGAGTTTCCTGTAGTAACAGATAGTTCCAACCATCCTGTCCTGACATCTGGTCCACCATTGATCTCCACAGCACACCAGTAATGTCCAGAGTCCTCTGGCTCCAGATCAGTCATGGTCACAGTGATCATTTGCTGGTTGATGTCATCAGAGATTGAGGACATATCTATGCTCTTAGGAGGGTCCGTGGGTACAACAGGGGAGCAACTATACAAATGATCTCCTTTACACAAGTATTTCACATGTGTTTTGTATTTCAGATCATAGCGACATGGGATGGTGATGGAGCCTCCTGTCTTCACAGACACACGATAAGCACCTGTAGACACAAGTGAAAACACATTAGATTGGAATAAAAGCAAAATCTCACAGCAGAAAATTACATTCCATCTGGACTATAACACATAATACTATAACACATAATACTATAATACTTTAACACATAATACAGGAAGTGTTATTTATAAGTGTGGTGGATTTATTCTAATCACAGGAGAGACTTTTAGATTTCCTCAAAACCATCAAACTTTATTTGTAATTACTGCAGTAATGGAACGTTAACAATCACCCAATGGTGTAGAGTTAAAGTTCAAACAAGCAGTACCGGTTACAACGACAGTCTTCCTGATTCCTTGTGACCAGGAACAGATACGTTGAAGTCTATACAAAGGTACATTGTGCTCTCATGCAACAGAAATCAAGATGTAACGTACATGGCGCCAAATATCTGTCTCTAGTTCATTAACTGCTTGATTATACAAAAATACCAATGCAACCTAGAATACTAAATCTTTTCCTTAAATAAACTGGAGATTGGGTCTGTCACTCCCTGACCTTAGATATCTCTGTTTTCTTTATATTTTGGTTAGGTCAGGGCGTGACTAGGGTGGGTACGCTAGTTTTTGTATGTCTAGGGTTTTTTGTAGGTCTAGGTGATTTGTATGTCTATGGTGGCCTGATATGGTTCCCAATCAGAGGCAGCTGTTTATCGTTGTCTCTGATTGAGGATCATATTTAGGTAGCCATTTTCCCTTTGGTGTTTGTGGGATCTTGTCTATGTGTAGTTGCCTGGCATCACTCGTTTGTATAGCTTCACGGTTCGTGTTGTTATTTTGTTAGTTTGTTCAGTGTTTCATTCTTTTAATAAATAAGAATGTACGCATACCACGCTGCGTCTTGGTCCGATCCTTATAACGAATGTGACAGGGTCTCCCTGGCACCGACAGACAGGCACACAGACACGAATCATGGAATTAAATGCAGTCTTTAAGTTATCACCAAGCCATCGTAAATTGAATGTCAGTGTTAACACAGACACATGAGAGCTCTAAGAACCCTATTCTATTGCATAAAACAACCATTTGATGCAATAGCAGTATTAAAACAATCTTGTAAATTCACCACCATATAAGACAAGCTACTGCTCCTGTCTTCAGAGTTTCAGCATGTGTCCAGTCTCAGTCCGTGACCTCAACTTTAGCACTTCATAGAAACATGTTACCCTTACCTGAGAGTCTGGAGAAAATGAAGAGGAGGGAGAGAAGAGAAACCATTTCTGGGTATGTTTCTCTGTATGTTATATGGTACCAATGCACAGTGTGCGTGTCAAGGACCAAGACACCAAAGAGAATGACTGAACTTCCTAATATCTATAACTGTCTTTAACTCTCTTCCTGCTTCTGTTAGTGTATATGCCCTCCTCAGAGGCAGATAGAAACTACTACATTCTACCAACTAGTTGTAACATCAAGCTCTAAGGCCTCCTTTTTAAAAATGTAATTGAATTAGTGTTATAGTGTTGATAAAGATGGAGGACCTGGCAGCCTATTTAGTTGGTGTTGAGCAGCAACAGTTAAGATGGAGTAAACAGTAAAAGTTCACGCATAGATGGTGCTTACAAGCAGACACACCTCAAAAACAACGTATTTGGGCAGAGACACAACTTTATAAGAATATCTTAATAGATTTGAAAGTTTATTAACAAAGCATGCATTTAACATATAGAGCAGACAGCATAGTTGTAACGGCAGTCTATTTCGTCCTCCTCATCGGACGAGGAGAGGCGAGAAGGATCGGAGGACCAATGTACAGCGTGGTAAGTTTCCATGATTTAATAACATGAAAACAATATACAATTACAAAATAACAAAACAAACTAACCGTCACAGTCCCGTGTGGCACAAACACTGACACAGAAAACAACCACCCACAAAATCCCAACACAAAACAAGCCACCTATATATGATTCTCAATCAGGGACAACGATTGACAGCTGCCTCTGATTGAGAACCATATTAGGCTGAACACAGAAACAGACAAACTAGACACACAACATAGAATGCCCACCCAGCTCACGTCCTGACCAACACTAAAACAAGCAAAACACATAAGCACTATGGTCAGGACGTGACAATAGTACAGTAAGACTATGATTCAGTAAATAAGATCAACTACGAAACAAATAATATGTGGCCTACAACATATGGACTAAATGGTCAATTTAGGTCAAAGACCATCAAATGTAACATAAATGAACAGTTTCTTATTTGTGTTTTATCCCTGAAAAAGCAGGTACAAGAAGTAAATCTGTCCCTTGGTCTCACCAGAGAGTCCTGTCTGGTTTCTACTCATCTTTAGTTTCACCACGGAGTCGGTTTGCCTTGAACTTCACCACAGCAATGATGGTACACAGTAGGAAGAGCAATGCATTACCCATTTTTGGCAGGTAGAAGAATGTTCTCTCCCATCTGTAGAAGAACTTAAACATTGAGAACATGTTCCTCTGTACATTTCTGCAATAGAATATATTTTTTTAAGAGGAATTGTAAAGGGAATACTTACTATTTCTAGAGGCAGTGTATATTGAACAGTTAGCAGCAGCAGTGATGATTTTGACTGCACAATATGTTTAATGAGTGAGGATCAATGAAGGTGGTAGTGTAGGGATCTTCCATGTGACTAGGACACCAGCTATCACCACCACCAACATTCCCAGAGGAATCAGTAGGACTTGTAGATCTATGGAACTGATGGTAAGAGACTAGTCCATAAAACATCACAGACACAGTAAATATAATGTATTTTTATTTTATTGTTTTTTTGTGCTGCTATGACAAAATGGAAACATTTGTTCAGCTCTTAACACCTTTTATGTGTGAAACTTGGCCATACAAGAATAGAATGTTGCTATTTCTACAAACCACGGAGGTGGGAGGAAGTGGTAAATGTCTATAACAGTGTCTTGGCCTGTACTCGGTGTGAACACATTAGGAAGTGTGTATTTGTGCCCTAAACTCTAGTGTGAACAACAGAAAATGTTACCTTTCTTCACATTTCTATTGTCATCCATTTGAAAGAGTAAGTGTGAAATACATTTACATTACATTTTAGTCATTTAGCAGACGCTCTTATCCAGAGCGACTTACAGTAGAGTGCATACATTTTATTACATTTTTACATACTGAGACAAGGATATCCCTACCGGCCAAGAGCAGACGCTCTTATCCAGAGCGACTTACAGTAGAGTGCATACATTTTATTACATTTTTTTTTTACATACTGAGACAAGGATATCCCTACCGGCCAAACCCTCCCTACCGGCCAAACCCTCCCTAACCCGGACGACGCTATGCCAATTGTGCGTCGCCCCACGGATCTCCCGGTTGCGGCCGGCTGCGACAGAGCCTGGGCGCGAACCCAGCCCAGCCTGGGCGCGAACCCAGAGACTCTGGTGGCGCAGCTAGCACTGCGATGCAGTGCCCTAGACCACTGCTGAATGAGTGATAATTACCTCATGGTGTCCTTTTCCTTGCCCCCCTCAGGTCCTTGGACTGTGTTGTCAGTCTGAACAGGCTCAGGTCCTTGGACTGTGTTGTGGTCAGTCTGAACAGACTCAGGTCCTTGGACTGTGTTGTGGTCAGTCTGAACAGACTCAGGTCCTTGGACTGTGTTGTGGTCAGTCTGAACAGGCTCAGGTCCTTGGACTGTGTTGTGGTCAGTCTGAACAGACTCAGCATTAATTGGTTGGAGCTTGGGTTGCTGTGAGGTAAAAACAACAATGTCAATACTAGAGAGACACAGGGTAGACTGAACTGTAACAAGACATCGTGGCTAAGCTATGATTGTCTTGATCAATTTATTTAATTTACCCCAACATGTGGATTTTAACTTAGTATTAGCACTGTTGAGTTCAAACCAATGGTAGGACCACTAACTATTCCCAAAAGCTCTGAATCAGGTTACGGCCCAATTTGTTTTAGATGATCAGCCAGCAAGACTGGATAAACCAGGTTAATACTTAATTATACAGTATCTGATTGCTCTCTACTCACTGGTCATAGTGGTGGTACTTTGTGTGGTGGGTTGTCGTCTGACAGTGATGTGAACAGGCATCTTAAGGTCTCCCACTTCACACCTGTACCAGCCAGTGTTCTCCATCTTCAGTCCACTCATAGTCACCATTAAGACATTTCTTCTGGTGACATCAATGGTCTGCTGTAGGGTACTGCTCCTGTCTTCAGAGTTTTACCGTGTCCAGTCTCAGTCCCTGACCTCAACTTCAGCACTTCATAGAAACATGTTACCCTTACCTGAGAGTCTGGAGAAGATGAGGAGGGAGAAATGAGAAGCCATGTCTGGGTATGTGTCTCCGTAAGTTATATGGTACCAATTCACAATGTCTTTGACAAGGTCCAATGCCCCAAAGAGAATGACTGCACTTCCTAACAGCTATAGCTGTCTTTAACTCTCTTCCTGCCTCTGTTTGAGTGTATATGCCCCCCTCAGTGGCAGATAGAAACTATTACATTTCATGGACTTCTATTAGCCTACTTTTCAACAGAGTAGAATTCTGTTGGCGGGGGTAGCCCATGAAACGTGTTTCAATCACCCGTGATTGAATGCTGTTTTCAGATCAGATAGGAGTGCTGAGCCACGCATGTGCACATTTGTTGATATTCTTTGCTACTTATTGAGTTATTAGCCCAGTTATAGATAAGTATAGGTCAACATTGGGCAGTTACTGCTTCCTGCAAGAGCACAAAACGTGTAGGCTACATTTCAAGCCGTTTTTGAATACCAGTCAGATAAGCACGATGCAACGCGGAGTGCCTGGACATCCCTTAGCCGTGTTATATTAGCCACATATCACAAACCCTGAGGTGCCCTGTTGCTGTTATAAACTGTTTACCAATGTAATTAGAGCAGTAAAAATAAGTGTTTTGTCATACCCGTGGTATACGGTCTGATATACCATGGCTGTCAGCCAATCAGCATTCAGGGCCCGAACTACCAGGTTTATAATTCTCTGTATGGTAATAATAATAAATTGTCTTTTGTAAAGGGGTTTCTTGCATCATACAGCACAATGCAATGCAATTTCCAGTCACCTATTAGGCCCAAGATGTTACAGACCAAGTCAAAAATCATTAATTAATGTTATAATGTAGGCCTGCATTGAATACCACATATCGGCTACTGTAGACTATATCATAGAAATCATAAGCTATTTCCATGTGAAAATGTTATGGGATATGTTCCATTGGTTTTGCTTGTTCATACATTAGTTTTGCTGGCCTACATTATGCTCAAATAGCCACAATAGCCTATTGGCTACAGTCTAAAACGTTAAGGGTACAGCCTCAGTGTTCAATGTAAACGCGCGCTGGAAGATGCACAAAATACTCAAAATAAGTTTAAATTCAAAGGACCTAAAATTTGCAATGTGCCCCAAAATATTAGAGGAAACATTTGTTGGTGGGCAGCATTTGCCTAGACAACTATACTAAACACAAACCCATACACTCTACTAAACCCCCCTATACCATACAACCACCCAATACGAGACAAATACATACACACATCCCCCCTGTCACACCCTGACCTAACCAAAATATTACAGAAAACAAAGATAACTAAGGCCAGGGCGTGACAGGGATAAACACATGTAAAAAAATAACAAATATTCCATTCATGCTGGAAGGACAGCCCACTCCCCTTATTATAGAAATAATGATAACAATGTAGTCATCTTCTCTGTATGATGAGGATTAAAAAAAAGTGAGACACTAAAGAGTGATGTATTGTACATATACAGTAGTAATGTATGGTCTTGTCTGTTTCTTGGTTGAGAGATTAGCATAATCTGTGTGGGTTCCAGAGGGCTTCTGAGTGGCACAGTGGTCTAAGGCACTGCATCTCAGTGCTTGAGGCATCACTACTTACTCCCTGGTTCGATTCTAGACTGTATCACAACCGGCCGTGATTGGGAGTCCCATAGGGCGGCACACAATTGTCCCAGCGTCGTCTGGGTTTGGCCGGTGTAGGCTGTCATTGTAAATAAGAATTTGTTCTTAACTGACTTGCCTATTTGAAAAAAGGATTTAAAAAATAAAAAAGGTACATGAGAGAGAAGTCAACACTGACCTGTGTGGTGTTATGCTAGTGAGCTGTAGACCACATTATCATCTGGTTCTGCCTAGAGGAGAGGAGGGACACACACAGGTAGAAGAGGGACAATTTGTGATGATGGAATGTAGACTACAGCTTGGAAACACTTTAACCATTTGTTGCAGAATATCTGAAACGGGGAAGAGATACATAAAGACATTAAAACTCAGAAATGTTTACAGCATAACACATTTTCAGTGTCTGCACCCTATACACCAATAACTGACAAAGCACAGACCACAAAACCCTCCTTTTCAAGTGTTCTGATAACACAGCCATCCTGTCGTTCCTGAATGACCCCCTTCCAGCAATACAGATAATCTGTTACCCAATTCAGGTAATGTTGCCACAACAACTACCTGAATCTCCACGTCTCCAAAACAAAATAAATAACCTGTAACGGCACTGTCCTCATCAGAGAAGAGGCTGTTGAAATGGTTCCTTCATTCAAGTACCTCTGAATTACATAAGACCACAAGCTCACCTTCGATCAACACACCACTGAAATAACAAAGAAGTCTCAGCAACGTCTGTCTGTCATCAGGCGTCTGATCAACCTGTCTGTCTGTCAAACCCAAACTCCTTCTGCTAGTCTACCAGAGCATCATCACCACTACTTATCTACTGAAGTATCTGCTACCACAACATGCACACAGTCTCACACCACAATAAACTATTAAGGATCCACGACACGGCATCTAAACTGATTGGACTCTACACCCCAAAACGGTTCCTTCTTAATGAAGGAGCTATCCAGAGTAAAGCCCACCACATGATCTCCAGTCCAGACTATCCACTCCTCCACTGCTTTGATCTTCTCCCATCAGGTCAGAGATATCAGACTATTAAATATCTCACTGCACGCTTCAGGAGTTTCATCCCAGGGACTATCACAATTATAAACAGTTCCATGTATCTTCCTCCTATGGCCAGGTGGGTGGTGCTATTTATGTCTGACTGTTATTTGTTTCCTGATGTTCCTCTTGTAGGACAATAAAGCTGATTCTGATATGTGACATCATCTATAACCCCACCAGTCTGTACATTTAGCTGGTTCCTCCTCTTGGGGACAACAGTGCTGTACGTCACATCATCACGATTGGCAGAAAATGGGTCCAGCTGTTGGGATAGCGGGCTGTAGACCACATTATCATCTGGTTCTGCCTAGAAGAGAGGAGGGACACACACAGGTAGAGAGGTGAAGAGGGACAATTTGTGACGGAGTTTAGATGCCAATCAGTTTAGATGCCGCTACAGCTTGGAAACAGGTACATAAAGGCTAGCAAGGCTGCCAAAGCTGCAACGCTAGCCGCGTCTTCAGAGCATGCACAGACATTTTACATTTTAGCAGACACTCTTATCCAGAGTGACTTACAGTAGTGAATGCATACATCTTTAAAACTTTACTGCACTGATCCACCGTGGGAATCAAACCCACCACCCTGGAACTGCAAGCACCATGTTCTACCAACTGAGCTACACAGGACTTGCTAGCTAAAGTGTTTTATACATTCTTTTCATTTATTTTTTTTACTTTTTTCTTCTTGGCGGTGGATCATTACGGATAGGTTGTTGCTTCCATCAATGTAATTGTCTGCATCATTTCCTATCCCCCATATATTTTCTGGGGTAAGTAAATATAAATATATATTTTCTGGTGTAAGTAAATATATATATATATACACATACAATTTTATTTTTTGTATATACCTTAGTTTATTATTCTCCGCAAACCCTCCCCCCCTCCCCCAATTGGAGTAAACTAATAAACATAACACTTAGGCTTCTACTTCCAGCTTATACATACTATACACATTTTGCAGACAATCTATTTTACAATAACTATATTTTGTTTGTTTTCAGTCCTGGCCTTCCTCTATTTCTGATGTCCATCCAGTTTGATTTCTATTTGCAACTGTGCTATTTCACAAAAGTTCTGAACCTACATACATTTTACAGATCCCGTATGTTTTACATTTGTCATCTTGTTATTAGTCCCAACCTTCAGCTCCATTCAACCCCTCCCATCTATCTCTTAACACCATCCATTTTGGATTTCTATTTGCCATATATTTTTCAACTGTGCTGTGACACTTCACAAAAGTACTCACTCTTTCTATTGTCATAGTTTCTACAGATTGTAAATTTAAGATAAACATTTTTGCTAAAATAATTATATTATTGATCAATTGACTATGACTTTTCAAATCACCCAGCAGTGCTATTTGCAGAGTTAGCTCCAGGTAAATGTTGCAATTCTTCAGCCATTCCTGGACCTGTGACCAAAAACAAGGCATCTAAGGACAGTGCCAAAATAAATGTAATGTAATCTAATGACTCTGCGTCCTCGCAGCAATATCTGCAGAGCTGGGAAGATTGTATCCCCCATAAATATAACATTCTATTGGCTGCAAGAATTTTGTATAATAATTTTAATTTAAAAAATGTGAAGTTTTGAATCCGGCGCCGTTTTGCGTGTCAATTCATAAACCATGTGCCATGGAATCAGTACAATGAAAATCTCTTCCCAACTATTTTGTAATTTATATGGCACAGCTGTCAGTTTTTTGGTCCTTAAATGAAACTGGTATATATTTTTATTTATCACAATTTTCTTTAACCAATTTTGGTCTTTAATGCAGGGCCAACAGACAAGTTCCTTACTTTTCCCACCTAAACACTAGCTGAAGTGTTTACGGACATATTCAATCTCTCCCTTTCCCAGTCTGCTGTCTGGATTCAAGACACCCACCAATGTTCCTGTACGCAAGAAAGCAAAGGTAGCTGAACTAAATGACTACCGCCCCGTAGTACTCACTTCTGTCATCGTGAAGTGCTTTGAGAGGCAACTTAAGGGTCATATTTGGTATTTAGTATTTTATTAGGATCCCCATTAGCTGTTGCGAAAGCAGCAGCTACTCTTCCTGGGGTCCAAACAGGAAACAACATAATACAGAACATCAATAGACACGAAAAGCTCAAGGACAAAACTACATACATCTTTTAAAGGCACACGAATGACATAACAATACACACAATCAATCTAGGTCAAATAGGGGAGAGGTGCGGTGAGGTGTTGCTTTATCTGTTTTTTGAAACCAGGTTTGCTGTTCATTTGAGCAATATGAGATGGAAGGTAGTTCCTTGCAATAATGGCTCTATATAATACTGTATTCTTTCTTGAATTTGTTCTGGATTTGGGGACTGTGAAAAGGTGAAAAACTTGAAGTTCCTCGGCGTATACATCACTGAAATGGTCTACCCACACAGACAGTGTAGTTAAGAAGGCGCAACATCACCTCTTCAACCTCAGGAGGCTGAAGAAATTAGTCTTGGCCCCTAAGACCCTCACAAACCTTTACAGACACACCATTGAGAGCATCCTTTCGGGCTGTATCACTGCCTGGTACGGCAACTACACTGCCCACAACCCCATGGATCTCCAGAGGGGGGTGCGATCTGCCCAAGTATTCACCGGGGGAACACTGCCTGCCATCCAGGACACCTACAGCACCCGATATCACAGGGAGGCCAAAAAGATCATCAACAACCACCAGAGCCACTGCTGTTCTTATGCACGATGCATCGCGGAGTGCCTGGACACAGCCCTTAGCCGTGATATATTGACCATATACCACAAACCCCCGAGGTGCCTTATTTCTATTATAAACTGGTTACCAACGTAATTAGAGCAGTAAAATGTTCTGTCAGCCAATCAGCATTCAGGGCTCGAACAACCCAGTTTATATAAATAAATATAAATATATATATTCTCCGGACTCCGACATTGCGCATCCTAATATTTATATATTTATGAATTCCATTCTTTACTTTTAGATCTGTGTGTATTGTTGTGAATTGTTAGATATTACTGCACTGCTGTAGCCAGGAACACAAGCATTTTGCTACACCTGCAATAACATCTGCTAAATATGTGTATATAAAATATAATTTCATTTGATAAAGACATTAAAACAAAACAAAAATTAAATCATGACACATTTTCAGTGTCTCACAAATGCACTCACAAATACACACATACAAAAGTATGTGGACACCTGCTTGAACATTTCATTCCACAATCATGGGCATTAATATGGAGTTGGTCCCCCATTTGCTGCTATAAAAGCCTCCAGTCTTTTGGGAAGGCTTTCCACTAGATGTTGGAACATTGCTGCGGGTTCTTGCTTCCTTTCAGCCAGAAGAGCATTAGTGAAGTTGGGCACTGATGTTGGGTGATTAGGCCTGGCTCGCAGTCTGCGTTCCAAATCATCCCAAAGGTGTTCAATAGGGTTGAGGTCGGGGCTCTGTCCCGGCCAGTCAAGTTCTTCCACACCGAACTCGACAAAACATCTCTGTATTGACCTCGCTTTGTGCACGGGTGCATTGTCATGCTGAAACAGGAAAGGGCAATCCCCAAACTGTTGCCACAAAGTTGGAAGCACAGAATCGTCCAGAATGTCATTGTATGCTGTAGCGTTAAGATTTCCCTTCACTAGAACTAAGGGGCTTAGCCAGAACCATGAAAAACAGCCCCAGACCATTATTACTCCTCTACCAAACTTTACAGTTGTCTCTATGCATTGGGGCAGGTAGCGTTCCTCTGGCATCCGCCAAATCCAGATTCCTTCTTCAGACTGCCAGATGGTGAAGCGTGATTCATCACTCCAGAGAATGTGTTTCCACTGCTCCAGAGTCCAATGGCCGTGAGCTTTACACCACTCCAGCCGACGCTTGGCATTGCGCATGGTGATCTTAGGCCTGTGTTCGGCTGCTTGGCCACGGAAACCCATTTCATGAAGCTCCTGACGAACAGATCTTATGCTGATGGTGCTCCAGAGGCAGTTTGGAACTCGGGAGTGAGTGTTGCAACCGAGTAAAGACAATTTTTATGCGCTACATGCTTCAGCACTTGGCTGTCCCGTTCTGTGAGCTTCTGTGGCCTACCACTTTGCGGCTGACCTGTAGTTGCTCCTAGACATTTCCACTTCACAATAACAGCACTTACAGTTGACTGGTGCAGCTCTAGCAGGGCAGAAATGTGAGGAAGTGACTTGCTGGACATGTGGCATCCTATGATGGTGCCATGTTGAAAGTTGCTGAGCTCATCAGTACAGGCCATTCTACTGCCAATGTTTGTCTATGGAGTTTGCGTGGTTGTGTGCTCGGTTTCATACACCTGTCAGTAACAGGTGTTGCTGAAATAGCCAAATCCAATGATTTTTAGGGGTGTCCACATACTTTTGGCTGTGTGGTGTGTGACGTCTATAACTCCATGCACCTGTCTGCCACATAGCCAGCAGATCAACACAGCTACAACATAATCTATTAACATCATAATGATCAGAATAGCAGCCTTACCTTGGTCTGTACATTTAGCTGGTTCCTCCTCTTGGTGACAACAGTGCTGTACGTCACATCATCACCATTGACAGGAAATGGGTCCTGCTAGTAGAGACACACAAAGGGGGTTGATGATAAAAACGTATCAGTCTACATGTATGAGATACCTTTGTACATTTACATAATCCACAATATAAGGCATGTATTTGTTTTAACAACATTGAGATATGAGCTTTCTTACTCTCAAACAGCACAGTGTCAGTCAGGTCAAATAGGAACAGCACAGTGAAGCAACATAGACCTACTGTGTCTGCAAAGCTGACCAGGAAATCACCTTCAAGACCCACTCCAGCCTCCCTAGAACATAATTGATTTCTTGAACAAATGGCACATCTCAGTAGGTGGTCCAGGTGTCCTCTGACATGGCACAAGTTGGGGGTGGTGGGGTGGGGGGAGGGGACTTTCCTCTTATGTCCTCAATTGTTTGTCTATTCTCCCAGAAGCATTGCCAAACCCATGAATTTCGCAATTCTTTTTAAAAAACACCATTTTACTCAGAACATATTTTCTTACCCTGAAGTATGTGTACTTTACTGTATTAATTATCTCTACACTGCAAACCACTTTGACAAACTGACATCACACTGTCTAAACAGTCCTTAGTATGTTTCATTGTCTGTAAATACAGAGTTAACATCTATAAATTATACAGTTACAATGGACATGACACTGTAGCTGAAGAGCTAATGTGTGATTTAAGTCCATCTGATGTTCATGTCCTGTACATGTCTGCATTTTTCACAGGGTGTCTTACCCACAAGGCCTTGAGTCAGATGAGAGGAACATGAGTGTAGCCTACCACTGAGGTGTTTGTTGTCTGGTCCATGGCCTTATTGTCCTCTGGAATAAAGAAAGAGAGATGCAGTATTAGAGACCTCTGAGATACACTAGAATAATACTGAAAACATTCATCATAGAATATTTATACTTCTGAGTCTCCCCTCTTATGTCAAGATACATTGGTTATAACAGTATTCTCCTCTTATGTCAAGATACATTGGTTATAACATAGGCTAAACCAGTTGTCTTCAAGAAAGATATTTATTGACTCCTGAAAATATCTTCAAAATCAAACTTATTACTTTTTCATTATAGTCATTATGGAATGAATACTTACTATGCTTTCTCCACATCTTCCATGTGACTAGAAGACCAGATATCACCACTACCAACATGCCCAGAGGAATCAGTAGGACTTTTAGATCTATTGAACTGATGGTGAAAGACTGTGTTTATTGTAAAATACAGTCCAATAAACATCACAAATAAATATATATATATTTTTTTTATTATATTTTTTTGTGTTGCTATGAACATTTTGAAATATTTTTTTATCTCTTCACACCTTTCATGTGAGGAACTTGACCATTCAAGAATATAATGCTGCTACATTTACAACCACAGAGGTTGTAAAAGTATGAAAATGTATGCACTCACTTCTGTAAGTCGCTCTGGATAAGATCGTCTGCTAAATGACTAAAATGTAAATGTATGAGGAAGTGGTAAATGTCTCCGGGGTCCGCGGCCACAGAAATCCCAGGAGGGGGCCACAAGGGGTGGTCGGCCGAGCCGAGGAGAGAGCCAGAGACCGTCTGGGAGTTGGTGGAGCAGTTTAGGGAAGGATATCGGAGAGAGGTGTTGGCTAGGAGTATGCTGCAGCGCAGGCATTTTGAGGAGCATGTCATCAGTCCGGTGCAATCTGTGCCGACTCCACGCACCCGGCCTTCAGTGTGCCTCCCCAGCCCGATACGTCCTGTGCCGGCTCCCCGCACTCGTCCTGAAGAGCGTGTCATCAGTCCGGTGAAACCTGTACCGGCTCCACGCACCAGGCCTCCAGTGCGCCTTCCCAGCCCGGTACGTCCTGTGCCGGCTCCCCGCCCTCGCCCTGAAGAGCGTGTCATCAGTCCGGTGCCACCTGTGCCGGCTCCACGCACCAGGCCTCCAGTGCGTCTCCCCAGCCCAGTATGTCCTGTGCCGGTTCCTCGCACCTCTCCGCTCCAGGCACGGCGTCCAGTCCTGCTCCATGGCCGGAGCCTTCCTCTGCTCCAGTGCCCAGTCCAGGCACGGCGTTCAGCCTGGCTTCAGTGTCAGATTCGCGGTCTGAACGGGGGCTACGTCCCGCACCGGAGCCGCCACCGACACTAGTTGCCCACCCTAACCCTCCCCATCCAGGTTCAGGTTTTGCGGTCGGAGTCCGCAACTTTGGGGGGGGGGGGGGGGGTTACTGTCACGCCCTGACCATGGAGTGCCCTTGGGGTTCTCTATGGTGCAATAGGTCAGCGTGACTAGGGGGTGTTCTAGTCTTGAATTTATATTTTGGTGTGAGTATGGTTCCCAATTGGAGGCAGCTGATGATCGTTGCCTCTAATTGCGGATCATACTTAGTGTGGTCCTTTTCCCACCTGCGTTTGTGGGATATTGTTTTGTTTTGATTTAGTGCTATGTGTGCTACGAACTGCACGTTTGTTTATTCTTTGTTGTTTTTGAAGGTTCACTTTAATAAATATGTGGAACTCTACTCACGCTGCGCCTTGGTCCGCTCATTGTGTATACGACGAACGTGACAATGTCAGCCCGGTACGTCCTGTGCCGGCTCCCAGCACTCGCCCTGAAGAGCGTGTCATCAGTCCTGTGCCACCTGTGCCGGCTCCACGCACCAGGCCTCCACTGCTCCTCCCCAGCCCGGTACATCCTGTGCCGGCTCCCCGCACTCGCCCTGAAGAGCGTGTCACTCGTCCACCAGCGACGGTCTACAGCCCGGAACCTCCAGCAACGGTTCACGGTCCAGAGCTTCCAGCGAGGGTCAACGGTCCGGAACCTCCAGCGAGGGTCAACGGCCCGGAGCCTCTAGTGACGGTCAACGGCCCGGAGCTTCCTGCGCCGGTGCCCAGTCCAGGCACGGCATCCAGTCCCGCTCCATGGCCGGAGCCTTCCTCTGCGCCGGTGCCCAGTCCAGGCACGGCGTCCAGTCCCGCTCCATGGCCGGAGCCTTCCTCTGCGCCGGTGCCCAGTCCAGGCACGGCGTCCAGTCCCGCTCCATGGCCGGAGCCTTCCTCTGCGCCGGTGCCCAGTCCAGGCACGGCGTCCAGTCCCGCTCCATGGCCGGAGCCTTCCTTTAAGATTAGATCTTAAATTCCAATTCACATCCACCAAAAGGGCTGCACAGTAGGCTATAACAGTATTCAAGTCATAATAACCCCAATCTCTACATTTAGCTTGTATCAGATCAAAGTCAAAACCCAACCTTGGTTTCTCCATTTTAACGCCTGTGTAGGCTTCAAAATAAGTAAACAAAAGTAATAATTTACATTTTCGCCTTCCCATAAATCTAAACCTAATTTTAAGTTCACATAGTCCAAAATGTATGTATTGCATTAGTATGAAATGATGACTCCATCATGCATAAAAAAAGTATAGTAATAATAATAATACAGGATTATAATGTATAGTGAGGTGCAATGTGTATCAGGACTACTTCAGTACGAGTTATCACTCACAGCCAAATTGTTACCTTCAAATGCTTGAACAATTAGTTGTTTACATACAATTTATGGACCACCAGAAGAACATTCTGATTTGAAAGTGGGATACAGGGCACATCGTCTCTCCACTATTTCATGGAGGAATTGCTCATTAATAGAGAATGGTGTGCTCTTCAGCTCCCTACCCTGTTGTAGCAAGGCAATCTTCATTTTGTAGTGAGTTACCCTAGCTACTATCTGACAGTGCCCAGTGGTGTAAAGTAATTCACAAAAAAATACTTAAGTACTACTTAAGTAGTTTTTTATATTTATATATTGTAAACTTTTACTTTTTAGATCTCAAACATACTGCTTACTGACACGTTACATAGGCATGGTTCATAGGGTTGGTTCCAGCATGTGTCTGGCACCGTCTCCTATCAAAACTTATAGAACATATTCACATAATTATTTATGACACTAAGACAAGATGAAAATGTTCAAGGCTGTCTCTTCACGTGATAAAATTCTCCATCACTTGTTACATTTTGAATGCTTAGCAGTACAGGAAAATAGTCCAATTCACGCACTTATCAAGAGAACATCCCTGGTCATCCCTACTGCCTCTGATCTGGCAGATGTCTGAGTGTTGGTGTGCCCCTGGCTATCCATACATTTAAACAACGAAATTAAGAAAACGGTTCCATCTGATTTGCTTAAAATAAGGAATTTGAAATTATTTATACTTTTACTTTTGATACTTAAGTACATTTTAGCAGTTACATTTACTTTTGATACTTAAGTATATTTAAAACAAAATACTTGTAGACTTTTACTCAAATAGTATTTTACTGAGTGACTTTCACTTTTACTTAAGTATTATTCTATTAAGGTATCTTTACTTTTAATCAAGTATGAAAATTGGGTACTTTTTACACTACAGACGGTACCTTCCTCTGCCAACGAAACGCTGAGCCCTTTGAAAATAAATTGTATCCCCCTTTTCCTCCGTCATCTTGAGATTACATGTCATGCAATCCTTGAATTCATCCTCAGTTGCCTGATAGTTTTCATCCTCCTTTATTCCTATTATGACTATATTATTCTTCATAGGCTACTTCTGCACTTCAGATCAAGTAATTCTGCTTTCGTTGCATTATTATCATACCATAGCCTCTCAGTAGTGCAGGGTTCCTCAACTGGTGGCCCGCGCCCGAATTTGACCCCCGGGTGATTTTATTTGGCTCCCCAATTTTTCTGAGCCCAAAAATATTTGTTTATTGTTGGACATGAAACACTGTAAAAAGACCAGCAAATCAGCTCAAATTTATTTTAATTTTGGAAATCTGTTCTGAAGTACTACCAAGCATAATAGTAAGATGTATGTAATTGTATACAAATGTAAGCAAGGTTTGACGTGATTATGTTTTAGTCATTGTTACGCTCGTTGATAGAATGAGACCAAGGTGCAGCGTTGTAGGCGTACATTTTACTACTATTTTCAAATGACACCAAATAACAACAAACCACGAAACGAACGTAAAGCTCTGTAACGCTAAACAGCAACTATACAAAGACAAGATCCCACAAACTAGGGTGGAAAACAGGCTGCCTAAGTATGATTCCCAATCAGAGACAACGATAGACAGCTGCCTCTGATTGGGAACCATACCCGGCCATCAAAGAAATAGAAAACTAGAATGCCCACCCAAATCACACCCTGACCTAACCAAATAGAGAAATAAAAAGGCTCTCTAAGGTCAGGGCATGACAGTCATCTGTTTGGGCTTCTTGGGGTCAATTTGCAGTCTATAAATTACTTGTAATTATATTCCGACCCCCTGACCATCCGCTTGAGAAAAAAATCACCCCGCAGCAGAATTTAGTTGATGATCCCTGACTTAAACTGTAAAATATATATTTTTAATCCTCTGACTCCATCTCAACTGTTGCTGCTCAAAACCAATTAAATAGGCTGCCAGGTCCTCCATCTTTATTAACACAATACATGATTTTATTTGATATATGATATACAAATGTGCTAATTAAATTAAATAATCAATTGTAGTGCTCTTGTTTGCTTCAATGTGTACAATTCTGGTTAGAGAATTTCAAAGTGTTGATCAATAAATAGTTGAAGGTTCCCTACATTATCCAGAATGTTTGTTTTGTAGTTATCAGCTAATCCTCAATTTTACGATGAATTCATGGGACTGTCTACCACGTTGCCACTTGCCATGTCATTTCCCCCTAAAGGACTTGTTACCCTTACCTGAGAGTCTGGAGATGAGGAGGAGGAGGGAGAGGGAGAGATGAGAATCCATTTCTGGCTCTGTGTCTCCGTATTTGATATATGGTACCAATGCACAATGTATGTGTCAAGAACCAAGACACCAAAGAGAATGACTGAACAAGTGAGGGGTGAAGTATACTTTGCAGACTATTCCATGTCTCTGGTGAGCAATAGTCTAAGGCTGTCTTGCCTAACTGGGTGGGGACTTTACGTAGCAACCTGTGTCTGGTAACTGCTAGTGGTTAAAGTAGAACAGGCTACAGAGGTAGTGGGGGAGTTTACCCAGAAGGGCTTTATATATGAACACATACCAATGTAGCTATCTGTGCATGTAAATTGAGGTCCAGCCCACCATAGACTGAATCCAGTCTCTGTAGCACAGAGGAGGCTTCATGCATGTACATTAAGTCACCATAATCAATTACTGAAAGAAAAGTGGCTTGAACAAGCTTCGTTGCAAAAAAAAAACAATTTATGGATTAAAAAGTCAAATTAGGTCAAATAAACTTAGCAAAAAAAGAAACGTCCTCTCACTGTCAACTGCGTATATTTTCAGCAAACTTAACGTGTAAATATTTGTATGAACATAACAAGTTCAACAACTGAGACATAAACTGAACAAGTTCCACAGACATGTGACTAACAGAAATGGAATAATGTGTCCCTGAACAAAGGGGGGGTCAAAATCAAAAGTAACAGTCAGTATCCGGTGTGGCCACCAGCTGCATTAGGTACATCTCCTCCTCATGGACTGCACCAGATTTGCTAGTTCTTGCTGTGAGATGTTACCCCACTCTTCCACCAAGGCACCTGCAAGTTCCCAGACATTTCTGGGGGGATTGGCCCTAGCCCTCATCCTCCGATCCAACAGGTCCCAGACGTGCTCAATGGGATTGAGATCCAGGCTCTTCGCTGGCCATGGCAGAACACTGACATTCTTGTCTTGCAGGAAATCACGCACAGAACGAGCAGTATGGCTGGTGGCATTGTCATGCTGGAGGGTCATGTCAGGATGAGCCTGCAGGAAGGGTACCACATGAGGGAGGAGGATGTCTTCCCTGTAAAGCACAGCGTTGAGATTGCCTGAAATGACAACAAGCTCAGTCCGACGATGCTGTGACACACCGCCCCAGACCATGACGGACCCACCACCTCCAAATCGATCCCGCTCCAGAGTACAGGCCTCAGTGTAACACTCATTCCTTCGACGATAAACGCGAATCCAACCATCACCCCTGGTGAGACAAAACATCGACTCGTCAGTGAAGAGCACTTTTTGCCAGTCCTGTCTGATCCAGCGACGGTGGGTTTGTGCCCATAGGCAACGTTGTTGCCGGTGATGTCTGGTGAGGACCTGCCTTACAACAGGCCTACAAGCCCTCAGTCCAGCCTCTTTCAGCCTATTGCGGACAGTCTGAGCACTGATGGAGGGATTGTGCGTTCCTGGTGTAACTTGGGCAGTTGTTTTTGCCATCCTGTACCTGTCCCGCAGGTGTGATCTTCGGATGTACCGATCCTGTGCAGGTGTTGTTACACGTGATCTGCCACTGCGAGGATGATCAGCTGTCCGTCCTGTCTCCCTGTAGCTCTGTCTTAGACGTCTCACAGTTTGGACATTGCAATTTATTGCCCTGGCCACATCTGCAGTCCTCATGCCTCCTTGCAGCATGCCTAAGGCACGTTCACACAGATGAGCAGGGACCCTGGGCATCTTTCTTTTGGTGTTTTTCAGAATCAGTAGAAAGGCCTCTTTAGTGTCCTAAGCTTTCATAACTGTGACCATAATTGCCTACCGTCTGTAAACTGTTAGTGTCTTAACGACCGTTCCACAGGTGCATGTTCATTAATTGTTTATGGGTCAATGAACAAGCATGGGAAACAGTGTTAAACCCCTTTACAATGACGATCTGTGAAGTTATTTGGATTTTTACGATTTATCTTTGAAAGACCGGGTACTGAAAAGGGACGTTTCTTTTTTTGCTGAGTTTACATAGGTAAAATGTACCATAAAACAGTTTCTTATTTTGTGTGTCTTATCACTGAAAAAGCAGGTGCAAGAAATAAATCTGTCCCTTGGTCTCACCAGAGACACCTGTCAGGTTTTTACTGTAATCATCTTTAATTTCACCAGAGTGAGTTTGCCCTGACCTTCACCACAGCAATGATGGTGCACAGGAGGAAGAGCACTGCATTACCAATTTTTGGCATGTAGAATAATGTTCTCTACCATCTGTAGAATAATAAAACATATACAACATGTTCCTCTGTAAATTGATGCAATACAATGACAATGTTTTTTTAAGGGGAATTGAAAAGGGAAGTTGGTAGTGGACTTAATTCATTGATGTTAATGTACTTCCTATTTCTAAAGGCAGTGTATATTTAACAGTTTGCGGCGGCAGTGATGATTTTGACCACTCAAGGTATTTAATGAGTGTGGATCATTTAAGGTGGTAGTGTAGGCATCTTCCATGTGACTAGACCACCAGCTATCACCACCACCAACATGCCCAGAGGAATCAGTAGGACTTGTAGATCTATGGAACTGATGGTTAAAGACTGTTTATTGTAAAATACAGTCCATAAAATATCACAAAATTGAAATACTTTTCAGCTCTTCATACCTTTTATGTGTGGAAAATGACAATCTAAGAATAGAATGCTGCTACTTCTACAACCACAGAGGTATGAGGAAGTGGTAAATGTATCTGTCTCTATGATGATAAATGTCTTTATAACAGGAAGTGTGTTGGCCTATAGTCGGTGTGAAAAGGTTTAAACCTTAAAGACTGGCACAAGTCAAGACAGAGTCAAGACCGAGACCTGGAGCGGGACAAGGTATTCGAGGCCGGGTCAAGACCGAGACCTGGAGCGGGACAAGGTATTCGAGGCCGGGTCAAGACAGAGACCTGGAGCGGGACAAGGTATTCGAGGCCGAGTCAAGACGGAGACCTGGAGCTTGACAAGGGGTCCGAGACAAAGCAACAGTGAGACAGGAAAAATGCAAGTCCAATTCAAAACCATTTTGTCAAATCGCCTTCATAATAAGAGTTCAAAATGTCCAGTATTTCTGTGTTCATATTTCAGAAGAACATATGGATTCTTTAGACATTCTGAATGGTGAAACAATGCATGTTGAGGACACATAAAGCTACTCTACATATTATTACTAACTCAAAAACAGTGGGGAACAATGAGGGCCTTCTACGCCTTCAGAGAAGGGCTAAGGATTTATACAATAATAATAATACCTTTTAATGTGGCAGAAATACAACCAGTCATGATGTTTTCATCTGATTGTCAAACAATCACTTCAAAAAGGTGCTCCTGTAGGCTACCTGCTAACGTTCCTCCAATTACAAAATCCTTCTAATTCTAAGATATTAAGATTTTTAAATTATTGTTTTTGTGCTGCTATGACTAAATGGAAATATTCTTCAGCTCTTCACACCTTTTATGTGTGAAACTTTGCCATACAATAATAGAATGCTGCTACTTCTACAAACCACAGATATATGAGGAAGTGGTAAATGTCTCTATGACAACAGTGTCTTGGCCTATACTCTGTGTGAAAACATTTAAGGAGGGTGTTTTTGTTTCCTAAACTCGAGTGTGAAAAACAGAAAATATTGCCTTTCATCATATTTCTATTGTCATCCATTTGAAAGAGTAAGTGTGAAATACAGCTGAATGAGTGATAATTTTCTCATGGTGTTCTTCTCCTTGCCCCCCTCAGGTCCCTGGACTGTGTTGTCAGTCTGAACAGACTCAGCAGTTGGAGAGAAAGAGGATTGTTCAGTGGTTGGAGCTTTAGTTGCTGTGAGGTAAAAACAACAATGTCATTATGACTGGTGTACCAGATAGACACAGGGTAGACTGAACTGGTACAAGACATTGTGGCTAAGCAATGACCTTTTTGTCCAGCTTATTTCATTTACACCAACATGGGAATTTTGACTTAGTATTCCCAAAAGCTTTGAACCATGTTACAATCCAATTTATTTTAGATGATCAGCCAGCAAGACTGGATAAACCAGGTTAATACTTCATTCTACAGTATCTGATTGCTCTCTACTCACTGGTCATAGTGGTGGTACTTTGTGTGGTAGTTTGTTTTCTGACAGTGATGTGAACAGGCATCATAAGGTCTCCCACTCTACACCTGTACCAGCCAGTGTTCTCCATCTTCAGACCACTCATAGTCACCGTTTCTTCTGGGGGCATCAGTGGTCTGCTGTAGGGTCACTGATGTTCCATCAAGAGCCCCTGAATTCCTCTCCACACAGGAGACACTGCCACCAATCCTGCACCACGACTTCCTATTTCCAGTGTAGCTACAGTAACATTTTACAATGACCCTCCCTCCTTCAACTCCAGTCACCTCCTATTGGTCCACATAGAGTTCTGGAGTACCTGAACACAGAGGTACAGACACCAAAGCGGCAGGGCAGCCTAGTGGTTAGAGTGTTGGACTAGTAACCGCAAGGTTGCAAGATTGAATCCCCGAGCTGCCTAGTTTTGCCCCTGAACTAGGCAGTTAACCCACTGTTCATAGGCTGTCATTGAAAATAAGAATTTGTTCCTAAATGACTTGCCTAGTAAAATAAAAAGAAGGTCCTGAGTGATGAAGTGTTTTTTTGTAACAAATATCATAATGATGGTATAATGTATAGAGAATAGAAAGTAGACATATACCAACATTCCTCATGTCAACTTGAACAATAATAGTGACATCAGTAAATGAAACCAGAACACCAGTCATGTAATCATATGGAAGAGTTGCAGGGATCTTACCTGCAGTGACAGATAGGTCGATCCATTCTGTTCGGACATCTGGTCCACCATTGGTCTCCACAGCACACCAGTAACGTCCAGAGTCCTCTGGCTCCAGATCAGTCATGGTCACAGTGAAGGTTTGCTGGTTGATGTCATGAGAGATTGAGGCCTTATTTATGCTCTTAGTATGTACATCAGGGGAGCATCTTTTCAAATAATCTACTTTACACAAGTATTTCACATTGGTTTTGTATTTCTGAACATAGTGACATGGGATGGTGGTGGAGCCTCCTGTCTTCACAGACACACGATAAGCACCTGTAGACACAACAACAGAAAACACATTAGATTGGAATTCAAGCAAATTCTCACCGCAGAAAAATCTAATATAACTATAACACACATAATACAGGAAGTGTTGTTGATAAGACAAGCTACTGCTCCTGTCTTCAGAGTTTCAGCATGTGTCCAGTCCCAGTCCCTGACCTCAACTTCAGCACTTCATAGAAACATGTTACCCTTACCTGAGAGTCTGGAGATGAGGAGGAGGAGGGAGAGGGAGAGAAGCCATTTCTGGGTATGTGTCTCTGTATGTTATATGGTACCAATGCACAATGTGTGTGTCAAGGACCAAGGCCCTAAATCGAATGACTGAACTTCCTAATATCTATAACTGTCTTTAACTCTCTTCCTGCTTCCTTCTGTTTGAGTGTATATAGCCCCCTCAGTGGCAGATAGAAACTATTACATTCTATGAACGAAACTATTACATTCTATGAACTAGTTGTAACATAAGGCTCTAAGGCACTACAATTAATTACTTTATTTAATTAGCACATTTGTATATCTTACATCAAATAAAATCCCGTATAGTGTTACTAAAGATGGAGGACCCATTGAGACCAATGTTACTGAGTCTGGCTAGCCACAGTTTGTGGTCAACTGAATCAAACAGTGCAGAACAATGTTGTTTTTCAATAAGTGCATTTATGATGTCATTCGCCGCTGCCATTTGCCAAATCTCAGAAACAATGTATTCTTTAGGCCTACTGTCAATAAGGCTCACACAATATAGTATGAATTTCTGTGGAGCAGGTGGTCTTTATTTGGCCTGTATTTTAGTGTCAATTGTTCCAAACAGTGTATTTATAAAACAAGCAGAACCAATGATCATAATAGTGCCAAATTATGGGACAAATCCTTTCCCTTCTTGTAGTTTCTCCTAAGGAGCTGGTTCATAGTAGCTCCCATTCATCTCCACAGTCATTCGTTGCGTGAAGCAAAGCGACGATCACGGATTCTTCCACCAACGTCGTTTCATCCTGAAGTATGTTTTGTCTGCAGGAAAACAGTTATCTGTCCTCTGCTTGACATTCTGTTGACGTGCCTGGAAGAATGATGGACTCCCTAAGCAACACAGTATACTGAGAAAATAGCCATCTTTTAGCAAAGTTAGAACAGCAAGAGGGAGGAACTTGCATACTAATTAATAGGCCCCTCCTCTTCTTTGGGCTAAGATTTGACTACATTTCCCATAATGTAACAGTGTTGATGCGCAGACCACATCTATAGTGAATTGTGGCCACATTCAGTGAGATAAGCTGTTTCTGGATACTGTTTAAGGAGGGTCATGTTCACTATGCATCAAATTATATTTTGGGGGGCTTGTCTAATTAAGAAATATTTTTTGTTTGTTTACAGTTTGTCTACGGTGTGTTCTACTGAACACGACCCATGATGATTCATTTTGTAGTACTCCAGCACATTAGTACAGTCAAAGAGACCTTTGCCAAGACATTCAATAGTAACATGGTCCAAAGTAGTGTATTTGGACCATTCTCTCTCGGTTCTCTCTCTGTGTCTGTCTGTTTCACTGAAGTAGTAACTTACATGACGTGTCTTCACTGTCAACCAATACGGGTGGCTCACGAGGCAACATGACATTCTGCTGTATTGGCCTCAAGCAGTTCTGATGGCACGTGACATGGACAGAGAGGACAAGACAGAGAACAGTTCTCTCCATTACCAACATCTTCAACCACATACACTGAAATCAACATTACAATCAATGTGCATTTGTGAGAATGTGAGAAATATAAATTGTGACACTATACTTCAGAGAATTTTATTTCAACATTTTTCCAGTGTTCTCCCATAACAAGTAGGCTCCTATACTATATTTGCCTAATTATGATCTACAAGAGAGAGCAGAGAGGACAGAGTTGTCGCCCATCTCCTCAAATTGTGTGACTAGGTCCTTGAAGGCATCCTCACGGTATAGGTTGCTTGCCCAGTGTCAGACGGCATCCAAGAATGTGTGTAGGTCTTCCACCTACAGTGTGGAATATAGAGGGACTTGTGTGAACCCTGAACCCTGAACCGTTAGGCTACCTCATGTCCTTGTGCAAAGCAGTGAGTCCTTCTTCGGATGTAAAGCCTGCCACGAAACATAAATTGAAAATGTGTCACATTTATAATCTTGCATTCATGATATTGAGTTTCACGTGCTGTTGCTATTAAAATCCTATAGATGGTAGTAGAGTTTAGCACAGAGCCTTACAGAATGGACAGCACTGACTTTTCCACATCCTGTGTTGCGGCATTTTCTCTCTGCTGGACCATAGCTCATCGTATTCTTCCATCTGGTTAAGAAGCTGCTCTCAAACCTTCAGCTCTGGATAGACAACACACTTTCACTCAGAAAAAAAGAGAGTGAAAATAAAAACATGCACACCTGAAGTGTCAGGTTGGGAAAAGTGAGAACTAGAATGGGTGCTGCAGCACACAGTGCAGAGAGAACATTAATAAACATGTAACGTTCCGGTCAAAGAGACCTTTCATTAGTAACCTAAATATTCATTATTAGCCTAAATATTCATTAGTAGCCTAAATATTCATTAGTAGCCTAAATATTCATTAGCAGCCTAAATATTCTGTTTGGCTGAGAGGCCTACAGGAGACACAACCAAACCGCATACTGCTAAAAGACAGACATAAGTGCTGCACTTGTGGACATATATTATGTCAACTTTAAGGAAAAAAAGATGTCCTCCTCACTCCTCACAACACATGTTCATAACTTTTTAAATGACTGTCCATGCACACCTGGGCGTATATTAGTCATTGATGAGAATTATTCCATATTGCACGACTGAATAGTCTATGGCTACATGTGTGGTCTGTAAAGGCACAATCAAATGACAACTGTCCTAGTCCGTTGTCCTAGTAACATAATGGATACAGGTGATGATAAAGGTGGAAAGGCTTAAAATGTTTCATCAAATCAATATACATTGTGTTATATTACTCTACTCCTTTTAAAACAGCAGGCTTTGGAGAGCTAAATCACTCGCTCACACAGTTTGAGAGCCGCGCGGTCTTGTCCATGACACTGGCAGTAGCTGCACGCTCTCAGCAGCCAAACAAACCCCATGCTGTGGATTAGTAGTCTCGAAAACCCAACCTGACTGGTCACTGTTGCCTAGAGTCAGGTTTTCGATACTAGTGGATTAGCCGCACCAAATCATTAGGTATTTGTTTCAGATTGTTGTACTCACGCTGAGGTTGGATTCAGTGCGGCACACCTTGATCATCCAATCCCAAAATAACTGCATAAAGACTGGTCTGGTTACATAATAACTTACATTATGTGGTGTTATTAGGCTACTGGCTCTTTGACATTTGTTTACTAAATGTAGTACATGTGTAATAAGTGAAAGTGTGTGTGTGCTTGTGTGAGTGTGTCAAATGATGGGGCTTGACCTCGCTTAGTTGTCAACATTCAAAAGGTCTTTATTATTATTATTATTATTATTATTATTATATATTTCAGTGCAGACAGTGAGTCTTCAGCTGACATGTTTTCAATACCAGGATTGTTTTGAGGGGGTTTACATACAGTATGAATATCTAGGATATAGGTCATCACTGTAAAATAGTATTATTTGTTAATACTATATACTACAAGTAATACCCATTTCAAAATTATGTCCATTATCAATATTGATTGGAAAAGAAATGCACTGCAAATTAAGGTTTGTTATAAACAAACAACAAAAGGCTAAACACTTGCTAATGTTTAACAAATGGGGGCACTCATCTTCTGACTGTCATTTGTCATTTTATGAATGGAAACTTTGTAACCGCTGATTGAACACGTTTCCACAATACTGCCGCGTGTAGGTTTAACTTTATTTGATGGACAGAAAATTGTCCAATAGTGGCACTCTCTTGAACAGGAAGTAAAATGACAGTCAACCAATAGGTATCACCTACATTTGCGTTCCTTTTTCCCCTGTTTTGTTACGCCTGCTCGTCCTCTCAAAGGTGAGATATTTCCTAAACTCTACTCTTTTACATAAATAACTAAGATACTGCCAGGCTTTTGACGTGCATACATTTTTATACTGGATAAAAACATTTCATAGAGAAACATAAACATAGATACAGCGGTAGGTTTATTTACTACCCCAAGTCACAGGTCTACGCTAAAACAAAATATATTGCAGCCAAACAGGAGAGCGACAAACTACGCAATCGGCGCTACTGTTTTTAAAAATGTGTTGATTTCTGACAGATTTACCCAGTGCTTTAGCTTTATATGTGGAGAAATTTGAGATGAAATATGGCTGTCTTAATACTCTGGTCACTCTTCACAATGCAAAGAGAGGTTATTATAGCAATCGAAATGTTTTTGAAATACAAGAATATCTGAATGTCTGTAGCCGTAATATTTTTGACATGTATATACAGTATATATGATAGTATAAATACCTCACATGTGACTAGTAATAAGACTAAGCAATTAGCCAATTAAAATGTTTATCTGACTCCATAAAGATGATTTAGCAATATGGAAGAACAATATATTTGAGTTACACTAATAGGCAATCAAGAAATGTCTGAGAATGGAATCCTAAATACAAGTGTATTTAATTACTTTGGAAAATGAATGGATTACATACAAGGCATCAAGCTTAAGTTCCAAAGCATTAACACTCATTACCAGGCATTCAATGCTGGACCATAGCTTATTTTCTTCCATCTGGTTAAGAAGCAGCTCACCAACCTTTAGCTCTGGACAGACAACACACTTTCACTCAGAAATAAGTGAGTAGAATAAGTGAGTAGAAAAATATTTAAAAAATACACACCTGAAGTGTCAGGTTGGGAAAAGTGAGAACTAGAATGGGTGCTGCAGCACACAGTGCAGAGAGAACATTAATAAACATGTAACGTTCCGGTCAAAGAGACCTTTCATTATTAGCCTAAATATTCATTATTAGCCTAAATATTCATTAGCAGCCTAAGACTTTCATTAGTAGCCTAAATATTCTGTTTGGCTGAGAGGCCTACAGGAGACACAACCAAACCGCATACTGCTAAAAGACAGACATAAAGATTTTTTGTATTAGTTCTGCACTTGTGGACATATATTATGTAAGCTTTAAAAAAAAAAGTACCAGTCAAAAGTTTGGACACACCTACTCATTCCAGGGTTTTTCTTTATTTTTACTATTTTCTACATTGTAGAATAATAGAGAAGACATCAAAACTATAAAATAACACATATGGAATCATGTAGTAACCAAAAAAGTGTTAAACAAATCAAAATATATCAATACGGAAAATGTCAAGAACTTTAAAAGTTTCTTCAAGGGCAGTCGCAAAAACAATCAAGCGCTATGATGAACCTGGGTCTCATGAGGACCGCCACAGGAAAAGAAGACCCAGAGTTACTACTGCTGCAGAGGATAAGTTCATTAGAGTTACCAGCCTCAGAAATTGTGTCTGTTAGTTCAAGTACTTCAAGCTGTCATCAAGGCAAAGAAAGGGTGGCTACTTTGAAGAATCTAAAATATATTTTGATTTGTTTAACATTTTGGGGGGTTACTACATGATTCCATATGTGTTATTTCCTCATTTTGATGTCTTCACTATTATTCTACAATGTAGAAAATAGTCCAAATAAAGAAAAACCCTTGAATGAGTAGGTGTGTCCAAACTTTTGGCTGGTACTTTATATATTATTTACATGTCCACCTCACAACACATGTTCATAACTTTTGAAATCACTGTCCATACACACCTGTGCGTAAATTAGGAAATTTATGAAAATACCATATTTCACGAATGATTAGAGAATGACTACATGTGTAGACTATACATAATGGGTTTGTTTAACGCATAAACTTCTAGAATTTGTTTTTTCTCCACCTCCTTTTTATGGATGCCAATTGTTTGCCAGTAATCAAGTATTTCATCACTTGTTGAATTAATGTTAAGACCATTATTATTTTTCTTGATTCACATTTGAGCTAACTCAAGAATATGAGATTCCCTCAACTTAAAAAGTTCTGTAGCTGGATGTGTAGGATGTGTATTCATTATATATCAGGGAATCTAATGGAATAAATCATCTAAACTTCCTACGGCCCCACGGATGCATGAAGGATACGACCTGAACCGGACATTCAGAGTAATCAAGAATACTCCTAAGTATCCAGTCGTCATTTACCATACTTCCAAAGTTATCAAAATAATCCACAATTTCCTAATGATATATCACGTCGGGGTCATCAGTTACTGTAGTGGGCATTGTACTTGTGTGCCTGGACCATTTGTCATGCAACTCCAGGTAACAGAGAGCATATAAAGTAGTGCCAAGCCTACATGTCTGATGCAGTAATTGTCTACTTTGCAGACAGACAATGCATTTGGTCTTGCCGAGGACTCTCCACAGGACAAAGAGTTCTGCTCATCTGCTTAGAAGACTCTTCTCCCAAAAGTACTTACCTACTTTAACACTTTTTACCAAGGTAATGTGAATTGTTGAGTAATGTAAATTATCAGATAATATTCATATTTTTTATTAATAATGTTCATATTAGTGGTCCCTCTCAGGGTTGACAGAATGCATTAGTTAGCACTATTGATATACGTATTTAACCATTTTTCAGGATCCATGCCCATTGTGTGATGAAGCTAAAGAAGTCCTTGAACCATACAAACACAGGGTGAGGTTATGTTTCTCAGAAAAATGCACCTTATATGTTTGCTGAGCAGTTGGATAAAAGTGTCTGCTAAATGGCACATACAGTGCATTCGGAAAGTATTCAGACCCCTTGACTTTTTCCACATTTTGTTACGTTACAGCCTTATTCAAGAATGTATTAAATCGTTTTTTCCCCCTCATCAATCTACACACAATACCCCATAATGACAAAGTACATTTACATAAGTATTCAGACCCTTTGCTATGAGACTCGAAATTGAGTTCAGGTGCATCCTGTTTCCATTGATCATCCTTGAGATATTTCTACAACTTGGTTGGAGTCCCCCTGTGGTAAATTAAATTGATTGAACATGATTGGAAAGGCATACACCTGTCTATATAAGGTCCCACAGTTGACAGTGCACATGTCAACGCAAATACCAAGCCATGAGGTCAAAGGAATTGTCCTTAGAGCTCCGAGACAGGATTGTGCCGAGGCACAGATCTGGAGAAGGGTACCAAAACATTTCTGCAGCATTGAAGGTCTCCAAGAACACAGTGGCCTACATCATTCTTAAATAGAAGAAGTTTGGAACCACCAAGACTCTTCCTAGAGCTGGCCGCCCTGCCAAACCAATCAATCGGGGGAGAAGGGCCTTGGTCAGGGAGGTGACCAAGAACCCAATGGTCACTTTGACAGAGCTCAAGAGTTCCTCTGCGGAGATGTGAGAACCTTCCAGAAGGACAACCATTTCTGCAGCACTCCACCAATCAGGTCTTAATGGCAGAGTGGCCAGACGGAAGCCACTCCGCAGTAAAAGGCACATGACAGCCTGCTTGGAGTTTGCCAAAGGTCATCTAAAGGACTCTCAGACCATAAGAAACAACATTCTCTGGTCTGATGAAACCAAGATTGAACACTTTGGCCTGAATGACAAGCGGCAAGTCTGGAGGTAACCTGGCACCATCCCTACAGTGAGGGATGTTTTTCAGCGGCAAGGACTGGAACACTAGTCAGGATCGAGGGAAAGATAAACGGATCAAAGTACAGAGAGATCCTTGATGAAAACCTGCTCCAGAGCGCTCAGGACCTTAGACTGCGGTGAAGGTTCACCTTCTAACAGGACAACGACCCTAAGCACACAGCCAAGACAATGCATGAGTGGCTTTGGGACAAGTCTCTGAATGTCCTTGAGTGGCCCAGCCAGAGCCCAGACTTGAACCCTATCAAACCTCTCTGGAGAGACCTGAAAATAGCTGTGCAGCGACACTCCCCATCCAACCTGACAGAGCTTGAGAGGATCTGCAAAGAAGAATGGGAGAAACTCCCCAAATCCAAGTGTGCCAAGCTTGTAGCGTCATACCAAAGAAGACTCGATGACGTAATTGCTGCCAAAGGTGCTTCAACAAAGTACTCAGAAAAGGGTCTGAATACCTATTTAAATGTGATATTTTCGGGGGGGGGGTTCTACATTTGCAAACATTTCAAAATACCTGTTTTGCTTTGTCATTATGGGGTATTGTGTGTAGATTGAAGAGGAAAGAAATCAATTTAATCCATTTTAGAGTAAGGCTGTAACGTAACAAAATGTGTAAAATGTAGAGTGGTCTGAATACTTTCCGAATGCACTGTGTACAAAACATTAAGAACACCTGCTCTTTCCATGACAGACTGACCAGGTGATTCCAGGTGAAAGCTATGATCCCTTATTGATGTCACTTGTTAAATCCACTTAAATCAGTGTAGATGAAAGACAGTAAACAGGTTAAAGAAGGATTTGTAAGCCTTGAGACAGTTGAGGCATGGATTGTGTATGTGTGCCATTCCGAGTGTGAATGGGCAAGACAAAAGATTGAAGTTCCTTTGAACGGGGTATGGTAGTAGATACCATGTGCACTGGTTTGTGTCAAGAACGGCACCACTGCTGGGCTTTTACGCTCAACAGTTTCCTGTGTATATCGAGAATGGTCCACCACCCAAAGGACATCCAGCCAACTTGACGCAACTGTGGGAAGCATAGTAGTTACCATGTGCCAGCATCTCTGTGGAATGCTGGACACCTTGGAGAGTCCATGCCCCGATGAATTGAGGCTGTTCTGAGTGCAAAAGGGGGGGTGCAACTCCATATTCGGAAGGTGTTTCTAATGTTTGGTATAGTCAGTGTATTATGAAAAGGTCAATTTACTAATGAATGTCTTCTCTTATTTCTGTTATTTTACAGTATATTTTTCTGCAGGTAGATATCACACTGCCGGAGAACAAAGTTTGGTGGGACAGATACAAATACGACATTCCAGTCTTCCATCTGAATGGACAGTTTCTAATGATGCACAGAGTTAGCACTTCACTCCTGGAGAAACGGTTGGCTGAAGTGGATGAGGAACAACAATAAAATGACTTTGCAATAGTATAGCCTACTTAAAGCTAGAATCCAGGTCACCCCACCTGTGTTTTGGTAAAGAGCTGAGGGATGGGCACTATAACCACGCTCAAATTCATGGACAGAGTTATGGATGCAAGGTCAGACCATGCATGATATTAAAATTATAGTTTTAACCATTTTTTGGGCCTATTCAGTGTTGGTTTGCATTTACATTGTTTACAATTATTGTAGTAAAACAAGCTTGTATTTTGGGTTCTCATGGAGTGTGACAGTTGAACAAAGCTCATGAGGCATTTATAAGTTATATTCTTCCAAAAATGAAGATAGCAACTAAGCATTCCATCTTTAAATATACAGTTAGGCCTACTGGCTCCCGAGCGTCGTCCGGGTTTGGCCGGGGTAGGCCATCATTTTAAATAAGAATTTGTTCTTAACTGACTTGCCTAGTTAAATAAAGGTTCAATAAAAAATACTATGCACAGTTGAAGTCGGAAGTTTACATACACCTTAGCCAAATACATTTAAACTCAGTTTTTCACAATTCCTGACATTTAATCAGAGTAAAAATTCCCTGTCTTAGGTCAGTTAGGATCACCACTTTATTTTAAGAATGTGAAATGTCAGAATAATAGTTGAGAGAATGATTTATTTCAGCTTTTATTTCTTTCATCACATTCCCAGTGGGTCAGAAGTTTACATACACTCAATTAGTATTTGGTAGCATTGCCTTTAAATTGTTTAACTTGGGTCAAACGTTTCGGGTAGCCTTCCACAAGCGTCCCACAATAAGTTGGGTAAATTTTGGCCCATTCCTCCTGACAGAGCTGGTGTAACTGAGTCAGGTTTGTAGGCCTCCTTGCTCGCACACGCTTTTTCAGTTCTGCCCACACATTTTCTGTAGGATTGAGGTCAGGGCTTTGTGATGGCCACTCCAATACGTTGACTTTGTTGTCTTTAAGCCATTTTGCCACAACTTTGGAAGTATGCTTGGCGTCATTGTCCATTTGGAAGACACATTTGCGAGCAAGCTTTAACTTCCTGACTGATGTCTTGAGATGTTGCTTCAATATCCACAACATTTTTCCTCTTCATGATGCCATCTATTTTGTGAAGTGCACCAGTCCCTCCTGCAGCAAAGCACCCCCACAACATGTGGCTGCCACCCCCCGTGCTTCACGGTTGGGATGGTGATCTTCGGCTTGCAAGCCTCCCCCTTTTTCCTCCAAACTTAACGATTGTCATTATGGCCAAACAGTTCTATTTTGTTTCATCAGACCATCAGACCTCCAAAAAGTACGATCTTTGTCCCCATGTGCAGTTGCAAACCGTAGTCTGGCATTTTTCTGCCGGTTTTGGAGCAGTGGCTTCTTCCTTGCTGAGCGGCCTTTCAGGTTATGTCGATATAGGACTCGTTTTACTGTGGATATAGATACTTTTGTACCTGTTTCCTCCAGCATCTTCACAAGGTCCTTTGCTGTTGTTCTGTGATTGATTTGCACTTTTCGCACCAAAGTACATTCCTCTCTAGGAGACAGAATGCGTCTCCTTCCTGAGCAGTATGACGGCTGCATGGTCCCATGGTGTTTATACTTGCATACTATCTGTTTGTACAGATGAACGTGGTACCTTCAGGCTTTTGGAAATAGCTCCCAATGATGAACCAAACTTATACTTGCATACTATCTGTTTGTACAGATGAACGTGGTACCTTCAGGCTTTTGGAAATAGCTCCCAATGATGAACCAAACTTGTGGAGGTCTACAAAAAAAAAATTCTGAGGTCTTGGCTGATTTCTTTTGATTTTCCTATGATGTCAAGCAGAGGCACTGAGCTTGAAGGTAGGGCTTGAAATACATCCACAGGTACACCTCCAATTGACTCAAATTATGTCAATTCGCCTATCAGAAGCTTCTAAAGCCATGACATCATTTTTTTGAATTTTCCAAAAACCCACTGGAATTGTCATACAGTGAATTATAAGTAAAATAATCTGTATTTAAACAATTGTTGGACAAATTACTTGTGTCATGCACAAGGTAGATATCCTAACCGACTTGCCAAAACTATAGTTTGTTAACTGGAAATGTGTGGAGTGGTTGAAAAACGAGTTTTAATGGCAGGCACAAGGTAGCCGACTTGCCAAAACTATAGTTTGTTAACTGGAAATGTGTGGAGTGGTTGAAAAACGAGTTTTAACATCTAAGTGTATGTAAACTTCCGACTTCAACTGTAGGCTATTTTTTATTTGACTGAAATAAATATAAGCCTATCATTTTCTTTTTTTTAAATTTTATCCCCTTTTCTCCCCAATTTTCGTGGTATCCAATCGCTAGTAATTACTATCTTGTCTCATCGCTACAACTCCCGTACGGGCTCGGGAGAGACGAAGGTCGAAAGCCATGCGTCCTCCGAAGCACAAACCTAGCCGCACTGCTTCTTTAACACACGCGCCTCCAACCCGGAAGCCAGCCGCACCAATGTGTCGGAGGAAACACCGTGTACCTGTTCCCCTTGGTTAGCGCGCACTGCGCCCGGCCCGCCACAGGAGTCGCTGGAGCGCGATGAGACAAGGATATCCCTACCGGCCAAACCCACCCTAACCCGGACGACGCTAGCCCAATTGTGCGTCGCCCCACGGACCTCCCGGTCGCGGCCGGCTGCGACAGAGCCTGGGCGCGAACCCAGAGACTCTGGTGGTGCAGTTAGCACTGCGATGCAGTGCCCTAGACCACTGCGCCACCCGGGAGGCCATCATTTTCTTAAGTGAAATGCATGCTTATGGTGATGATTATTTTTTGTCAAGAAATTTTAAATATCAAAAAGACAACCTTCTTACATTGGATGAATAATAACCAAGTACCGGTAATTGATTTGAAAGTGAAAGTTCCTGGATAAACCACCAGGGTGCGCCACGGTACCCGAGATCATCATTCCGCCGAGGACCCTCCCATTGGTGGCAAGTTTTGTTACTGCAATAATCTGATTGGATGGGGGAGACCGTTATTGTATGTCTGACTGGCTAGACTGCTTGATTTACCAGCTGACGGGGGGAAGTTGGCGTGGATCACTGACATTAAACCAAACGATTATTTGATCATCCTGCGTCGCAGTGTGTATAATCATAATTTGTAGACTTGGGATCTCGCAATGAAGGTATGTATAGTTTAGATATTAGTAAGTACAAATGGTTTAAGGTGTGGCACATGAGTTAACAAAATTAACATTTCGTTTTGTGTCTGGCTCAATACACTCACACACCCTGCTGTCAACACAAGGCAATGGGGTTCACGATGCATAAAGCTAATGTTAGTCCCCGTGTTACAATCTATCAGTGTTTTGACAACAGAGCGTTTTGGATACGTGTACTGTGTATGTTATTACTTGTCTTTATGAACAATGTCAATAGTCACCGTGAAGCGTGTGATTTTTGTAAATGACGAGGCTACTTTCATTTATCTAACATGTACAGTGCATTCCATTTTCTCAAAACGGTATCTGCTCTTTGAGTCTTCTTGGCAGCTCTCTCTTTGGGACTTGCCTGTGATAATCCCAAAAAATGCTGTCATGAGACCGAGGGCGCATTTGCTCCTGAATGTTAGTTAATTAGTCAGTGCATTTCTCGTACAGTTGTCATTGCGTTCAGCTGTTGCATTATTGCTGTCTCGTGTAGGCTTCTTCAATTGGACAGCCAAGCCAATGATGCCATACAGACTGAAAAACATGACAATATTATATTTTAAATTGAAAATTATTTTATTTTAAACTTTAACACACTCTTTTAACGTGTGCCTATTACAGCAAAACGGTCAAATTACCATTTTCAATTGCACGTTGAGTGCACAGACCGCGCGCGCACACACACACACACACACACACACACACACACACACACACACACACACACACACACACACACACACACACACACACACACACACACACTATGGATAGTTAGCTACAGGTAAAGGAAACACTAACTTGGTGTCTTAATAGGGCATTGGGCCAACACAAGCCAGAACAGTTTCAATGCACCTTGGCATAGATCCTACAAGTGTCTGGAACTCTATTGGAGGGATGTGACACCATTGTTCTATGATCAATTCCATAATTTGGTGTTTTGCTGTTGATGGTGGTGGAAAGTGCTGTCACAGCCGCCACTCTAGAATCTCCCATAAGTGTTCAATTGGGCTGAGATCTTTTGACTGAGACATCGGCATATGGTTTTCATGCTCATAAAACCATTCAGTGACCACTCGTGCCCTGTGGATAGGGTCATTGTCATCTTATGGGGGCACAGCCATGGTAGCCAAAATAATAGTCTGCCCAGCATTTTTATACATGACCCTAAGCATGATGGTATGTTATTGCTTAATTAACTCAGGAACCACACCTGTGTGGAAGCACCTGCTTTCAATATACTTTGTATCCCTCATTTACTCAAATGTTTCCATTATTTTGGCAGTTACCTGTATATCATAACTAATACTAAAGTTTCTACTGCAGTTATTAAGAGAAGCACATATGTCTGTGTCTATCTGGTTATTTATCACGTGATAGATAGGGGATCTATTTTGTCGAGAGGTTCAAACAATATGGTCATTGGTCTGTGCCATCAGGGCACTAGACTGAAATATTCATTATGTTTCACAGAAAATGTATGCAGCAAGGTGCTGCTTTAAGGGATCCAGTCCCTGCGGTGTGTCATGATGTACTTTGGCCCTTTAAAAAAAGGTATTGTTTGGCATTGCTTTGTTTACAGTTGTTCAGCTTATCATGCCATCAAAATACTCCCAAACTTACAACACACAGAAAATATGTTTATTTATACAGTATACAATACTTATTTTCCACCATAATTTGCATATAAATTCATAAAAAATCCTACAATGTGATTTTCTGGATTTTTGTTTTCTCATTTTGTCTGTCATAGTTGAAGTGTACCTATGATGAAAATTGCAGGCCTCTCATCTTTTTAAGTGGGAGAACTTGCACAATTGGTGGCTGACTAAATACTTTTTTGCCCCACTGTATTTGAATCAATCTAAATGGGCACCCTTCCAGCATAAGGCCCATGTTGTTTTTTACCCCTGAAAATATCTGTACAGCGGTTTTGGTTAAGTAGTATCTCTAGATTACCATTGGATTTAACTGATCATTCAAAATCCCTATTTCGCCAAAGAGCTTGTTGCTAAGCAATGGGATAGCTTGTCACTCCTCGTCACTCCTCTGATTGGCCCAGAAGAGTAAACAAATCATGACATGTCGTTGTTGATGTAGTTTATCTCAGACTTGATCGACTACTTGACAGCTGGCACACTGCCAAACTAATCCCCTGCAGTTTCACATTAAACTGACAATGACGCAGTATACATACATTACATTAAGTAATTCTGTGGTGATACAGTAATATCCTCTGATTGACAGGGGTAATCCCTCCAAGCTAAAGGCACTAGCCCCTACGGGCTGAATCCATGTACGCGTTGGTTTCCCCTCCCCTTGTCTGTTCAGACCCACGACAGTTCGACGCCTTCTATTAATTGCACAAAGCACAGTGACATCACTGGCAGTTAGAAAAGCCCTCACAGACAATCAGGCCTTCATGCCAATGGTATGTATGTCAACTCATAGATCATATGTGTCAACCAAGGCCTAAACACAGATAATGTTCTAGTAACAGATGACATTCATATTCTGACTATCTCTGAAACTCATTTAGATAATACCTTTGATGATACAGTGGTAGCAATACAAGGTTATAACATTTACAGAAAAGACAGAAATGCCAATGGTGGAGGTGTTGCTGTTAATATTCAGAACCACATTCCTGTAAAGATTAGAGAGGATCTCATGTTAAATACTGTTGAAGTAATATGGCTACAGGTTCTTCTGCCTCACCTAAAGCCCATTCTGGTGGGAAGCTGCTATAGACCACCAAGTGATAACAGTCAGTATCTGGATAACGTGTGAAATGCTTGATAATGTATTTGATATCAACAGAGGTATATTTTCTGGGTGATTTAAATATTGACTGGCTTTCATCAAGCTGCCCAATCAACAAAAAAAAAGCTTCGAACTGTAACCAGTGCCTGCAACCTGATTCAGGTTGTCAGTCAACCTACCAGGGTATTTACAAACAGCACAAGAATAAAATTATCAACACGTATTGATCACATCTTTACTAATTCTGCAGAAATGTGCTTGAAAGCAGTATCCAGATCCATCGGATGTAGTGATCACAATATAGTAGCCATATCTAGGAACACCAAAGTTCCAAAGGCTGGGTCTAATATAATGTATAAGAGGTCATACAATACGTTTTGTGGTGATTCCTATGTTGTTGATCTAAATAATATTTGTCGGTCTGTGGTGTGTAATGAGGAGCAAAAAGACGCTGCACTTGACACATTTATGCAATTCCTTATTCCAGTTACTGATAAGCATGCACCCATTAAGAACATGACTATAAAAATGGTAAAATCCCTGTGGATTGGTGAGGAATTAAAAAATTGAGAGTGATGAGGAATGGTAAATAAGTCTGGCTGCACAACCGATTGGCAAACATATTGCAAATTGAGAAATCATGTGACTAAACTGAATAAAAATAAACTACACTATGTAACAAAGATAAATGACAAAGAATGATAGTAAAGCTTTGGAGCACCTTCAATTACATTTTGTGGAAAAATGCAAACTTTGAATCATATGGCTCATTCATCACAAAATTGGCTGATATTGCCAACTACTTTAATGATCATTCATTAGCAAGATTAGCAAACTTAGGCATGACATGCCAGCAACTGACACTACACATCCAAGTATATCTGACCAAATTATGAAAGACAAGCATTGTAATTTTGAGTTAAGTAAAGTGAGTATGGAAGAGGTGAAACAATTATTGTTGTCTATCAACAATGACAAGCCACTGGGATCTGACATCTTGGATGGAAAATTACTGAGGATAATAGCGGACAATATTGCCACTCCTATTTGACATATTTTCAATTTAAGCCTACTAGAAAGTGTGTGTGCCCCCAGGCCTGGAGAGAAGCAAAAGTAATTCCGCTACCTAAACATTTTAATGCCCCCTTTACTGGCTCAAATAGCCGACCAATCAACCTGCTACCAACCCTTAGTAAACTTTCAGAAAAAATTGTGTTTGACCAGATACAATGCTATTTTACAGTAAACAAATTGACAACAGACTTTCAGCACGCTTATAGGGAAGGACATTCAACAAGCACAGCACTTACACAAATGACTGATGATTGGCTGAGAGAAATTGATGATAACAGCCCCCATAATCTTTTTTTGTAAGACTTCAATGCGGCTTTTGACATTATCGATCATAGTCTGCTGCTGGAAAATGTGTGTTATGGCTTTACACCCCCTGCTATATTGTAGATAAAGAGTTACCTGTCTAACAGAACACAGAGGGTGTTCTTTAATGGAAGCCTCCAACATAATCCAGGTAGAATCAGGAATTCCCCAGGGCAGCTGTCTAGGCTCCTTACTTTTTTCAATCTTTATGAAAACGACATGCCATTGGCTCTGAGTAAAGCCATTGTGTCTATGTATGCGGATGACTCAACACTATACACGTCAGCTACTACAGCGACTGAAATGACTGCAACACTTAACAAAGAGCTGCAGTTTGTTTCAGAATGGGTGGCAAGGAATAAGTTGGTCCTTAATATTTCTAAGACTAAATGCGTTGTATTTGGGACAAATCATTCACTAAACCTCAACTAAATCTTGTAATACATAATGTGGTAATTGAGCAAGTAACCTTGGATTGTAAACTGTCATGGTCAAATCATATTGGGGAGAAGTCTGTCCATAATAAAGTGTGACTCTAACAGCATTAACAAAAATTATATTCCACATCAAGTAACTGATGTAAGCAGTAAAATTAGATTTTAAAAAACACCTTATGGAACAGAGGAGACTGTGAAGCAACACAAACTGGCATCCACACAATAACATTTTTTATTTAACTAGGCAAGTCAGTTAAGAACAAATTCTTATTTACAATGTTGGCCTACCCCGGCCAAACCCAGACGACAATGGGCCAATTGTGCGCTGCCCTATGGGGTTCCCAATCACGGCTGGTTGTGATACAGCCTGGAATCAAATCAGGGTCTGTCTTGACCCCTTTATCACTGAGATGCAGTGTCTTAGACAGCTGCGCCACTCGAAAGCCCGCACTATACACACACGTACACATGGACTTTGTATTGTAGAGATGTGGTAGTGGAGTAATCTGTTGTGAATGTATTGTAATGTTTTTAAAATTGTATAAGGCAGTTAATTTTGCTGGACCCCGGGAAGAATAGCTGCTGCTTTGGTAGGAACTAATGGGGATCCATAATAAATACAAATGCAAATACAGATACTACACAGCAGCCATGCCTGTCTAGATACAGTGGTTTTGCTCATGTTGTGGTAAGATATAGGATGTCAATTTTTGTTTTAGGAGGTTAGCTAGGCCACAGTTTAAGCCATACTTTGAGCAGTTCTGTACTAAACGCTAGCCCTGTCTAGCCCTTTCCCACTATAACCGAAGAGATATACTGTAGCCTATTTATACATGTGGGATTTCTGTTGAGAAGTTTGAGTTAAAAGGGCATCTGAAAAACAAAAGGGCAGATTTTTGCTCTAATTTGTGCCCCGGGGCAGCATGCCATGCACAAGGCAGCATGGAGTCCTTTTCCTGCCAAGCCACAATGGTCGGTTGGCAGCACACGCAGAGCTGGGTGGGCACTGTCCATGGCACACACAGTCAAGGCCTCTTTGTACTCAGTCCCACATTGGCTATTTATATCCATTAACTTCCTTATTGCGGTAGATTAACCATAAACGAGTCGCTATGGGGTTTTATCTCAGAAAAGTATGCAGCTATGTTATGGTCAGACACTAATTGAAGAGGAATGCTGTAGTGTAGTTAAATACCCAAAGGCTGTTTTTGTGTGGGAACAGTCTAGATAATTGTGCCGGCCTAGTGGATGCTCACAGGCATTTGAAATTGGATATTCTCAATCAAAAATGAGTTAAATGCTCAAACGCAAAAATATGAATCATGTGTGTAGAGATGTTTGGAAAATGAATTTGTCTGCTGGCACGCTGAAAGGTGTGAGTAAAACTAAAAAGCTAAATTGTGTTTAAAACAAACAGGCTATACAAGAGTTGGAAGTTCTCATGTGTGTGGTTTGGCATTGGCCAATGCATGTCCACTGTCTTTGAAACAATTTATTTTTGGTCTAATGTGAAAAGCCTTTGTGGTGCGTTTCACTTGGCTGAGTGAAAATGAATAAACAAATTGGAAAAAATTTCCCACACATCTCTTGAGGTCTATAAAAAGACCACCACCTACAGAAACCACCAGTTTTCACACAGTATTTATAGCCAATAAGTTTTAAAGAAGAGACATTTGAAAAGATTTAAGACCCCACAACTATGGGAGGGGGGGTTATATATGCGGTCATGCAAGCTTAGGGAGGACTACACTAGCACTATGAGAACCCAGAAGTGCAGTCTTTTGCAGAGCTAGTTCTCACCAAACTGGCCCACTTCTTAAGTGCCCCTTCCTCTAGCTGTTTGAATGAACCACACTTTGTCCCAAAGGACACTAAGAAGGGAAGGAAGAGGAGGGGAAGGAGGGTCTACGACTGCGTCCTTAAGGATAGAATTAAGACTGGCTAGAGGTTACCGGCTGTGGTCAGCGGGGTGGTGGAAAGCAGTCTGTCAAACAAGCTATATTTAAGTCTCTCTGGTCCCTTTCCCACAGTGCTAGGGCTCGGAAAATGCGAGAGGGGGAGAGACCTCAAGTTGAAGCCAAACAGCATGGCAGCTAGCGTGGAATGCTATCGTGTTATCCTATAGTCTGCTCAGTTTACTGTTTCAGTTGGGGGCTGATTCACAAGTACTCTAACTGTGTGATTTGGGTCAGGCCTAGATAGGCCTTAGAATGCCATCGTGCTACACTATACTCTGTTTCAGTTGAGGACTGATTCACAAGTACTGTAACTCACTCACCCTCTATCTGAGATATCTACTGCAGCCCTCATCCTCCACATACAACACCCGTTCTGCCAGTCACATTCTGTTAAAGGTCCCCAAAGCACACACATCCCTGGGTCGCTCCTCTTTTCAGTTCGCTGCAGCTAGCGACTGGAACGAGCTGCAACAAGCACTCAAACTGGACAGTTTTATCTCAGTCTCTTCATTCAAAGACTCAATCATGGACACTCTTACTGACAGTTGTGGCTGCTTTGTGTGATGTATTGTTGTCTCTACCTTCTTGCCCTTTGGGCTGTTGTCTGTGCCCAATAATGTTTGTACCATGTTTTGTGCTGCTACCATGTTGTGTTGCTACCATGATGTGTTGTCATGTGTTGCTGCCATGCTATGTTGTTGTCTTAGGTCTCTCTTTATGTAGTGTTGTGTTGTCTTTCTTGTCGTGATGTGTGATTTGTCCTATAATTATATTGTATAAAAATATATATATATTTTTAATCCCAGCCCGTCCCCGCAGGAGGCCTTTTGGTAGGTCGTCATTGTAAATAAGAATTTGTTGTTAACTGACTTGCATAGTTAAATAAAGGTTACATTAAAAAAATAAAATGTGATTGGGGTCAAGACTAGCTAGCTTAGAATGCTATCGTGCTACGCTATACTCTGTTTCAGTTGAGGGCTGATTCATATATAGCCCACTGAATGATTTGTTTTTGGGGCGGGCTGAGGAAATCTGCATGGAATGAAGACATTGTTTATACATTGTGATGGCAAAATTTGGGAATTCCTAGTTACACAACATTTTACTGGAAGAATTCAAGCTAATCCGATAACTATGAGTCACAATTTGATAAAAGCACAGTCTTTCCTCTCTGTCCTTTTAGCTTAAAAGGATCGGCGACTAGAAAGACAAAACACAGGGTAAATTTAGCCGATACATTGTTGCTGCAGAGAGATTGACCTCTGAAAGATGGGGAAACGAGTTAATAGGCCTTTGCACAATGGTTCCTCAATAAAAGGCATACCACAATGTTATGACGCACTTTAACTATGTTATTGGTCTAACCTAAAAACAATAGAGATCTATTATGTTTTTTCTATTGATATGGACATAAGACACTGTTTCATTGAATAAGTAACATTTAACTTGAAGGTGTTGGATATTGGTTGTCACCAACTCTATAACAATGTATACACTTAGACTACTGTATCTTACAACTGTGGGACTTGACTGACCAAGGGCCTAGACAAAACAGTGTGAATCAATCTACAACCCAACAAAACGTTATACACTTGACCATAAGCCACATTCTTCCATTACATTCTACATTCTTTCATTGTTCAATACTTCACCCTATCAAGGTTTGATCCAGTTTAGCCAGGCTAGGCTTGACCACAGCTTGTGAGTAAATCACTGATGAGAGTTAAGTGCCTGGTCCGAAGGCTTCAGCAGCAGAAGTGGCTGCCAACTGTTACACACAGAGCCACAGCTGTGACTTGAGGAGTGGCATCCTGTCCACTGAACAGCTTATCATTTGATGGCGCTGGGTCACAATCTGTAGGAATGCCGCTCTCGTCCACTGGAGCCAGCCCAAAGCTCATTTAACACACTGTAACATACTGTAGCACACTGACAAGTCATCTAATGGGAGATCGAGACAGCAACACTATGCCATAGTGGGATTGACTGGGAAAGGCTTACAGTTTAACCTCATTTATCACTTTATCTCACCGTTCCAGAGCCTCCAAATATTGTAGTGAATAGGAAGGATAGCCGATATGAACTGAAAGACCTCAACACACTAGACTCTGGGCCTCTTCGCAGGGTGACATGCAGGCCTAGAGTGGCTTATTCTGTGGGTTGCAACATGTAAAAAACATAGTAGAAACATAGCTCTTTATTCTAGTTGAGAGAGAGGCATGTATGTTCTACACAATACATTTTCTACGACATTCTGTAACATTGAATGCTCCTGAATAAGCCTATGACTGTGTCCCAGTATCCACGCTATGTATAAGCCTATGACTGTTCCCAGTATCCACGCTATGTATAAGCCGCATGACTATTCCCAGTATCCACACTATGTATAAGGCCCATGACTGTTCCCAGTATCCACGCTATGTTTAAGCCCTATGACTGTTCCCAGTATCCACGCTATGTACAAGGCCCATGACTGTTCCCAGTATCCACGCTATGTTTAAGCCCTATGACTGTTCCCAGTATCCACGCTATGTACAAGGCCCATGACTGTTCCCAGTATCCACACTAGAACACTACTTAGAATGAACCAATGTATTTGCCATGCATTCTAATGCTAGTCTGTGTGTTAGTGTGGATACTGGCACAAAGCCAGTGTCTCCATAGGATTAAGTAGAGTAAGTGAGTGAGTGAGGGTCTAGGAGGCAGTAAGGGATAAATAAAACTTCAGAGGAATCTCCACCTCGCTTATCAACGACACCCAGGCTTATCTAGGCAAAACAGTGCTTTCACTGTGTGACTAGGTCCTATTCACTTACAAGAATTGCATTTCATGCTCTTGTTTTTGAAGACTTAGTCCAGTCAGATTCAAAGCTGTCATCGCACTAAGCGAGTTAGCATGGTCTAATATTTAGAAGTTAGCTTAGCTATGTCAGTTAATTTTAAACAGTGATGTCCACACCCAGTGCTTAACAGCTCTCTGAGTAGTTATTTGCAGTATTTTGAAACAGACAGCCTACAGCATGTCGACATGGGTAATCATTCACACTTTATAGGTTATTCTCACATGCAGATGTCCTTAACGTTCACTGTGTATCACTGTCCTTGTCTAACTTTATTCTGGTGTACAGGTTTTAGGCAGGAGAGTCCATTTTTTTAAACCACTTTTTCTAATGCACTTTGACGGTCTTTCCCAAAAGCATGACTCAGAATATGTTTACATCCTTTTCTCCACCATGGGTACTTGAGTCAAATAGTTTCACATTGAGGGACTGATTTACAAAGAATAACAAAAATATATAGAAAGTACCATGAGTAAAGTGTTCCTGAAAGTCGACCAACAATGATTAATGTTCCTGTTTTGGAGGTCTGACTAGTCATTGCCCCTGTGTCCTGCTACGGTCATAGTTAGGCTCTTGCCTCAATGGGTCAAACCTTGTGACATGGTTGGAGAACACAGGTTGTCACGGGGGAAACATTCTGTTGCTGCACCGTGGCTTTGAAATGTAGTTTATGGCAGTAACGAGAGCTGCTGTAGTCCGCCCTGGCATGGGTTGCCTCGCTCCTAGGCCTCGACGATGAGGTCAACAACAACATGTGAGGTCACCCAGTGCCAAACCACAACTTTTCAAAGCACATTGGTCCTGACCTGGAAAATGGCTACCCAAAAAGGTGGAGTGAGGGCCACACTGGGGTAGAGCAAGTTACCATTCAAGGTGTGTGTGCAAAACAAATCAGTCAATGAAGTTTTGTTCTCTGCATTTGCAACCTTAGTTGCAGGATTGCAGCTTAGGCATATTTACAGCACATCTCACAACCACTATCTATCTCCACACCCACTCAAAGCATCTATAAGGGTCTACAGTAGGCCTATGTTTCCATGGGTTGTCTGCACACCAGGTTGTATGAATGACGCAACAGGAAGTGGTTTGACATTTTTCACGACAGTTGAACAAATACGCAACACCACCCACAGAGTGCCAAGGAGGCTCCGCTTCCTCTGTATCCAAACACAATGTGAAACAACTGTTCTTGCCCTTCCCTATCGGAAGTCTGTACCAAATACTGTTCTAAATCATTTCAAATACTTTAGCTGTTCTTGATTGAACTTGCCTAGCACAATGGAACCAATGGAAAAGTCCAGAAAGTGAAAACCCCACCCACTTGACACTTCAGGCAGGCTAAAGCAAACGCTCAAAGTATTTGAAAGATTTCAAATAGTATTTGAAGCCAGGTCTCGTCCCTACCACTTCTCCATCATTTAGTTTTTTACACCCGCTCACAAACGGTTGCATTGTGTAATCTGATAGGCATTGTGAAGAATTTAAAAAGTCACTATCCTGTTGTCTCGCTGGTCCTAGTCAGGAAGAGGTCATTGGCATGGTTGAACGTACAGTACTGAAAGCTCTATCTGTATCCAATAGCATGTCATTCACATCTCTTTGTACTGTAATAGGGAGTGCCAGAATTATAGTGCGTGGTTCCAGGGCAAAAGATCATTATCTGAAAGGAACGTCCTCTGTTGACGTGTTAACAACGTGGCTAGTAATATTACGTCTTCTCTAAAGCTCTTTAGCGAAAACTCTCGGGGAAAACCAGCTGAAGGGCTCTACTGTCTCAGCTGTATAAAGATGCCATTGTTTATCGTTCGCTGCTAGTTTACAGTTAAAACCCTTGTGTTATTTACGTGTCTTGTTTAATGTTGATTAATTGCTATGCTGTCATACGGATGCATTTCAATTGGGTTCGGCCGAATGCTTAGGTAGCTTCAAATGTTTACAATTAAAATCTTTGTGTTTATAATGTGCCTTGTTTAATGTCGTTTAATTGACATGCTTTCATATGGATGTGTTTAGTGTGGTTACGTTGTATGCTTAGTTAGCTACAAATATGGTGAGTTATATTTAATCATTGCTCAACCAACCACATCTTTAGCCTGCAACACTGGGTATTGTTGTCAGTGTGGCCTTCCTCCAATCTGCTGCATTGACAGAATGTTTACCTGAACACCAGACATATGACCTCAGCCGCATTGATGCGAATTAGTTTTGTGTTGACAGCTTTGTTTAGTTGTGTTGTCGCAGCCACCCTCTGTCTGTTTTCACTTTCCCTAGTTGTTCGGTGCGGTCTGGAATAGCTGAACTAGGACACGGTTAATGCCGGCGCACTGAATAGACAGACATCTGTGTTTAGTCTGTGGCAGTTGGAATGTGATCGCTGTCTGTTCGCTTGCTCATTTTTTGTGGTAAATATCAACACAAGCTAGAGGGATTTGTACATTTTTAAGCGATTAAGCATTATGAGAAAACATTGACAGATCTCAAACATCTATATCTCAATACATTCAATCAAAAACATAGAATATATTAAGACACTGCCATTTGTTTATTTTGAGTGTGGGATGTTGGTGTTACTCTGTTTGGAGTAGTAAAGAAACTTAGGTTGTACAGACTACTATTAATTTTTCTTCTGTATAGTTTTTCATCTTTCCTCTGTCACAGGGAAGCAAGGAGTTCTATACAGGTTAGTAAAGCCTCCATCATTTGAGAGTGGTTTTATACTACTAACCTATATAGATCTCCAGCACCTCAAGAGAGATGACCTTTAGTATAATTCGAACAGAAACATGGTAGGGAAGCCCTGCATATTACAGTAGGTCAAACATTGACTGGCATGTCTAACAATATTGATGTAACACGGGAAATGGAAAGGATTCTACTCGACTATGGACTAGTTGACTGAATGTTCTCAGGTGAACTTTACTAACTTCATATCTTTGTAATTACTACACCACAAAATACAGCTTTTAACAAAGGCAGATAGGCCTATTCAGCAAATCACATTTTTTATTGGTCACCCACATATTTAGCAAATGTTATTGCGGGTGTAGCGAAATGTTGGTGTAGTGGCAGATTCAAAGCATTGAGTCTGACCTTCAGGATTTCACACTAAAAGAAGATACTGTATTCAATTCCATTGTGCCACCTGTACGTAGGACGCATCAACACACACACTTTATGATGCTTCAAACCCTTGTCAATATCACTATCTCTCCCCTCCTCCAGACAGATGATGCTCAGTAACCAAGCCAGACGCCAATGAAAGATAACCGTCTGCTGCCATGACAACCAGTCGCTGCACTCTGTTGCCGGAGGTGCTGCCAGAGCGTTCTGACTCTGCCCACACAGTGAGCTGCTTGAGCGACAGGGACTTTGATCCAATGGGTAGCCTGGACTACCCGACAGAGCCTGACCTCCCAGGAAAAGCAATTGAAGAGCAGAGCAGTCCGGCCAATGGAGAGCCGCAGTACTACATGCAAGTGTCTGCCAAGGATGGGCAGCTGCTGTCACCTATCGTGGGAGCGTACGCTAAACAGAGGTATGGACCTGCCAAACATGGATGGAATAGAGTTTTGTACGAGTGTGGAGGGGAGGGGTTGGTGGGGGTCAGAGGTAAAGTGAAGCTAGTTTTAAATATACACCCAAATACAACCAAACACGATTTCTGAATGGTAACAAATCAAGTGACTCTCAAAAGGATTTCCCCCCTCTGTCTGGGATGTCCTTCTTGTTCTCTGTGAAAGAGGACTATATAGATCCTATAGATGAGTAACTATGGCTTCAGACAGCTACATAAAACTTACATACCAATCACACTAACTGGCCCTGTGGGGGAAATGTCTGTTCATTTGAAACACAACAAATGTCCTGTTCTAGCCGGATGGTGCAGAGTCTAAATTTAGCACCTTGATTAGCATGTACGCCTGACGGGACTCTGTCACTCACACACACTATGGGAGACAAAGGGGGGCTTTAGCGGCAACAGCTGCAGTCATGCAGACTGGGTCACAACTGTTAGCCCCCCCAAAGCCCTCTTAATAATCAGCATGTGGCATAGAGCTAGCTAGCATAGGGTGGCTTAGAGATAGATAGCATAGTAGCAAAGCGGTAGCTAGCATAGATTGGCATACAGTAGAGCTGGTAGCATACATTATAGAATTGGGATCAACTTCATTTGCTACCTATTACAGAATAAATATTACAGAATAAATTGCCATGGTAGCTACAACGTACAATGTATTAATAAATACTGATTGAAGAATATGTGCTATCCGAGTCCAAGGTCTACTTGTGCCGTCTTCCCAACTCTATGTCTGGTCATTGGCAAGACAACACAAACAGATCTGGGACCAGGTTATAAATATGCCTTTTTGTCAGATATGTCTAATATAAACTAAATCAACAAACATTATCGCCATAGATGTTTATTAGTTGTTTTCGTATCCAGTGATGTTGTCGTCATGTTTGTTCTGTTGATGATCAACATGAAAAACTATTTCCAGATTAGGTTTAAAGGCTTTTATTACTTCAAACTGACAACGACTCCAAAGTTGTTTTGCTAGCAAAATCTTATTATTCATTCTTTTGTCTGACAAGATGATGTTCATCCTGTTGTGTTAGTTATTGGCAGCGACGAGTGTTTATGTTCAAGGGGAGGTTTGTTGAGTGAGGGGCTCATTCATTCCGTCAAAGACATCGGCTTAGTTTCCTGATGAAATCAAGGCGATCAACAACCCAACATCATCATCATCCAGATTAGAGGATTAGATGCCATATAGGAGATTGGTGAATCATAGATTACAGTCCATATAGTAAATGAAAGTAATAATCCTCCTTGCATATGTTGTTTTAATCCAGAACATTTTTGATTTGAGTCTGTAATCTAAGAGATGTACTGTATGAATGCATAGTACAGAGACGGAATAGACAGGGTATTCTAACAATGTGTGACAGCGTCAAATTACACCAACACCCTCCCAGGGTTTTGTTATTTAACCAGCTAGTTTTCTATCCACTGAAATATTGACCTGATATTTTGGAAAACCTCTAGTCAGTGAATTGTAATGTCCAATCTTAGTTGTTATTGTTCTCAGAAAGGGAGGGAAGAGGGATAGTTAGTTATTGTTCTCAGAAAGGGGAAAGTAGGATCCCTAGTCAGCTGTTATTGTTCTTAGAAAGGGGAAAGTAGGATCCCTAGTCAGCTGTTATTGTTCTCAGAAAGGGGAAAGTAGGATCCCTAGTCAGCTGTTATTGTTCTCAGAAAGGGGAAAGTAGGATCCCTAGTCAGCTGTTATTGTTCTCAGAAAGGGGAAAGTAGGATCCCTAGTCAGCTGTTATTGTTCTCAGAAAGGGGAAAGTAGGATCCCTAGTCAGCTGTTATTGTTCTCAGAAAGGGGAAAGTAGGATCCCTAGTCAGCTGTTATTGTTCTCAGAAAGGGGAAAGTAGGATCCCTAGTCAGCTGTTATTGTTCTCAGAAAGGGGAAAGTAGGATCCCTAGTCAGCTGTTATTGTTCTCAGAAAGGGGAAAGTAGGATCCCTAGTCAGCTGTTATTGTTCTCAGAAAGGGGAAAGTAGGATCCCTAGTCAGCTGTTATTGTTCTTAGAAAGGGGGAAGGGGAATACCTAGTCAGTTGCACAACTGAATGCATTCAGCTCTGTCTTCTGCATTTCACCCAACCCCTCTAAATCAGAGAGGTGCGGGGTGCTGCCTTAATCGACGTCCACGTCATCAGCGCACGGGAAGCAGTTGTATTTGGTGGTTAACTTACTTGCTCAAGTGTGGAACGGCACATTTTTCCACCTGCGGTCCCAAGCTTCTACACCAGCCTTGTGAAAACATCAGCGTATCTAAAGACAATTTCTTTCTGTTCCTCTTTTCCTCACCTCGTTCTATATTGCCGAAGCCCTCTGCCTGAGCGGCCCATGTGTCGGATCTGTCATGACGGAGGGGGTCAGGAGGAGCTGCTCTCCCCCTGTGAGTGTGCAGGGACCCTGGGTACCATCCACCGGAGCTGCCTGGAGCACTGGCTCTCTGCCTCTGGCACCAGCGCTTGTGAGCTCTGCCACTACCAGTTCACTGTACAGAGGAAGAACCGGCCACTGATGGAGGTACAGTATACAGAAGCATAAGTACACACATGCACACACAAAATGCAGCATGTAAATAAACCATTGTCATAATGACATGCTACACATACACATATACTGTGCATGGCCCTTCTCGCTGTGCATGGCTCTTCTGTCCCCATCTGTCCACATAATCCCAACAAACATATATGTTTGTCCGCGCTGGGCTTAAAACCAGGCCTTTGGCCTGTCCTGTTTTTCCATGTTACATCAAAACATGCCAAAGGATTTTGTTGGCTCTTGCTATCTTTTAGGAAGAACACAGTCTAGTAAATATGTAATTTATAGTTATAAGCTGTGGTGTGAAGTTTGGTCTATATGCACAGATGGAATATGAAGTGAAGGGGGTTGAAGACACTTTGGGCTTCTGGTAAACATTCCATGACACTTCACACACCCCACTTCCTCTACATTCTCAGCAGTTACACTAGTTGTCAACCAATCCTCCATGTTACTGTGGGTTATATCAACACACTGATGTTACTGTGTGTCTTATTAGCAATGTAACAGTTAAAAGTGAATGTCTTTCAGGGGTGAGATTCCCGAAAGCTCTTAAATCGCAAAATAATTGTCAACACACAGCAAAAACACCTAGTCCTCTGTAAATGAATACTGCAAGTTAATGAATAAATCAACTCCAAATGAGTTTTGGTTCTCGTGGTAATAAGTAAGCTCACTGCTAATATCGGTTGTGTTTCTGAATTTTTTTACCCCTCATTTCCCCATCTATCTGAAGAAGATTATACCCCATATTTTTGTGGAATGAATTCTACCACAATAATAATGTGTGTGTTCCTATGTGTGTGTGTGTGTGTTAGTGTCCTCGTCTCCACAATAACCTCTAGCTAACATGTTATTCCCCCCTAGCATCTCCTCCATTCTATGTGCATCAGGACACTGCCTCCATATATAATATATCATTGCATAGCGGTGGTACAAAGTGGTTGTTTGGTGGCAATTACACCCATACAATGGTAGCATTTCTCATCAGACCTGGGTTCAACTAATATTCCAAAACGTTCAAATACTTTGATCGTTTGCGTAAGCCTGTCTGGTGTGCCGAATTGGTGGGATTTGCGATTTTGGGACAGTTCTATTGGTTCCACTGTGCTAGGTGAGCTCAATCAAGCACAGCTGAAGTTACTGAAAATATTTAAAATGGTATTTGAACCCAGGTCTGATTCCTCGTGAATATAATATCTCATCCATATATCGTGCCTCATTATCTGAATCATAAAGAGAGCCCTGTTCCATGGGGTTTTGAGGATGCACCAGGATTTTTATTTTATATTCTTGGAGCCATAGACTTTTAATATTGACAAACCACAGACATTGTGGGTTGGTTTGCGATTGAATTTCTCGTTATGTTCAGGAGAAGTCTCCTTTCCAAATATTTGAAGAATGGGCTTTAGTTAAAGATGTACTCTGGAACTTTTGTATAATTTCATCCAGTAGTTTTGAAAATGATGCTCACGAGCCAAAAGTGTTCCGTTTTTTGTGTACTATGTCATGAAATTGTGCAATATGTTGTCCATTTCGTATGATATGTTACGTCCTGAAAATCATACAAATGTTGAACTATAGGTTACCAATTTCTTGTGCTTAAGATCCTGGAGTGCATCTTTAATATACTGAAACTAAAGATATTGTTGGGTAGTTGGCAATCCAAGCTAGCTGTCTATAAAAGCGCATGTTGCGTTGGAATAGAGGCTGTATGCAGACCATGAGGGAGAAAATGGCATAGCTAAATCAGGAAGGCATCATAAGGTTAGCTCTAGCCCAACCTGGCCCAGTACCCGAAGACCAGACCGGCATCCTGTTTTAGAGTAAATCCAGTTACACTCTCCTGTCTCTTAACATATTGCTATCAAACTCAGTTAGCAATTTTCTGCTAGCAATACACTGCACTTCCAGTTCCTGTTAGCTGGAAGACCATAAAACAATATAATGGTGTTAGCTGATCAAATCTAGAATTTACTGTAACAAGACCTCGAGAACCCAAGGGTGGTTACCAGAGCCCTATACTACAGTGCATACCTGGTTTGAGGAATTAGCGAGGTAACTTTGGTCAATTGAGTTCAATTCGGGATAACCAATACCAAGAAAGTGGCTCATATTTTAGCCAGGCACATTTCTATGGCAATGAATCCTCCCAGGTAGGCGAACTCCATTTATCCTGAATTAAGTGTTGAGTTGCGAGCTGAGGAACAATGAAATCAGATTCCCTCCCTCTCGCAAAGATTGTGTCATCATCCCCTTCATTTGAGAAAGACAAGTGACAAAATATTTTATTAATCAATCAAATGCTTTTTTGGTGTGTTAAAAAAATAGCAATGTTAAAATACCTATCACATTACACATTTAGTGTTGATGCACGCGCATCATTTTCATGACGTTGTCAGCCAACCCATCTATAAAGACCTCAACAAGCCTAGTTCACACCATAGCCTGTTGAACTTTATTTCATTTTGATTTCGGCACAAATGAAAATGTGGCATTGACTTGCCCATTGATTTGATGTTTCTGTTGTCAGCAAACGTGACATTTTATCTCCTCTCCGTCTCTAGTGGGTGCGTAACCCGGGCCTGCGCCAGGAAAAACGGACGCTGTTCGGCGACATGGTGTGCTTCCTGCTCATCACGCCTCTGGCCACAATATCGGGGTGGCTGTGTCTGCGGGGGGCCGTGGACCACCTGCACTTTTCCAGCCGCCTGGAGGCCGTGGGCCTCATTACCCTTACCGTGGCCCTCTTCACCATCTACCTCTTCTGGACCCTGGTGAGTGGTGGAGGGTGGCAGCCAGTACATCTCAGCAGAGGTCAGACTGATTTTGGGTGTTTCTTGTGCATTTTGCGCAAATTCGTTCCCGTTTTCACTTGGATGTGTCTGTGACGCAAAACCCTTGCATAAATACATTGCATTATTCACAAATGTCTCATAAGGAGGACACAAACAAGTATAAACATTAGTTGACTCTGGATCCTCCATTCCTATTGTGTATACTGTATGATCCTCTTTTCAGGGTGCTATGCAGGAAATAGGAATGCAACCCTGGTTATTTAGCACTTTTAGTCAGCTACTTGGTTTGCTCATGGTAAAAGATGCCGTTAGGCACAGATCTAGGATCAGCTTACCCTGTCCCAATTCTAGACATTACTCAACACAAAAACAACGTCTAGACTAGTGTCTAGGGCAGGGATGGGCAACTTTGATGGGGATGAGGATCACAAAAAATCTGAAGTCATGAGGGACTGCAGTTGCTTGAGGTTCTTCGTACCCCCCAGATAGCTGGCTGCTAGACTAATTTACCAATCTGAAAGTTAGCTAACATTGGCTAATTGAGTGACTGACATAAGAGAAACTACTGATGCACAACCAGATTTCACCCTGTGTATTGTACTATTCTAACTTGGTTGAGAGACTGCGTTTAAAAAAAAATGGATTGATCAGAGGGCCTTCAAAAGGTGTGGTCGCATGCAGCCTGCCAGCTGCCCATCTCTGGTCTAGGGGCATTTTTTTATTTTTTTTATTTTTACATTTAATCTTTATTTAACTAGGCAAGTCAGTTAAGAACAAATTCTTATTTACAATGACGGCCTACTGGGGAACAGTAGGTTAACTGCCTTGTCCAGGGGCAGAGCGACAGATTTTTACCTTGTCAGCTCGGGGATTCGATTCAACAACCTTTCGGTAACTGACTTAACGCCCTAACCACTAGTCTACCTGCCGCCCCAACATCTTCCTCTTCCACTTGTTTGGGCTTGCATAATGCATTACAGTAATGGGGACAGTATATACACTATTTAAACCTGAATTCATCTCTCTACCACAGGTGTCGCTCAGGTATCACTGTCGGCTGTACAACGAATGGCGGCAGACCAATCAGAGGGTGGTGCTTCTCCTCCCCAGGTCACATGGTGAACAGTCTGCTCCGCCCTCTTCACGAGGCCCATCTCGTGAAAAATGGCCATCCAAAGAGACTATTGTCTGAGCAGCCCTCTCGTCAAAAGCCATGAAGGAGAAACACTGAGGAAGAATGGGGATAGTTCCATAGGCGCCGGAACAGTATTTGCTTCTGGTGCCCTCCAGTGCTGAACTTTGAAGTGCCCACACGTGTGGAATTGCCACCAAATGTCATTAACTTAAAATGCAGCATTACATCCCACCACTGCCACCAAAATGTCATACAGAGATGGACAGGTACATTTGGTGATATAGATGGGGTGGAGTGCGTAGTTGGTTATAAAGCATTTGGACTGAAGGACAGCCAGGAAAAGTTTGCCACTGTGACCATTACATGCTGTGATTGGTGATTCCTGTGAAGTGCAGAAAACATTGTGTCCGGTTCATATAACATACCAACATAATCCTGTGTATAGTATTAGTCACATTCTACCAATCAACAAGTCAAAGCCCAGAGTGTAAATAAGTACTTCAACTACTTCAGTATTTTACATAGCATTAAACTGTTACCTTTACCTACATGTGTGGGTCTCTGTGCCTCAAACCAGGGTCATGTTCATTATGCACCAAACAGAAAACTTACTGAAACAGTGAGGGACTACCTGGACTTATCCAGTAAGACTCATTTTTCATTCTGTTTCAAAAGTATTTCAAACGTTTCACTACGGTGTGCCCTGCTGAACACGATCCAACTTAAGACAGGCTTAGTGGAGTGTTAAACAGGGCATAGGTTGATAGGGCTCAGTCTTTCTTTGCAACACCTTCATTAACAGTTTAAGTACATTGACCTTAACATATCAAAAGGGACATTTTGAATTAATTTATATTTTGGCTACAAAGTAGTTTTGTGTGAAAAATACAATATGGTCTCAGTTGAGAACTGGTTGACTGTGGTATATGTTAATATTTTGTGTTAGTCATTCACTTCACTTACAAATAGCTGTGTTTGTTAGACATCCCATCTTTGACTCATGAGTGGTCATTGTGTTGATTTTCTAGTCACTGCCTTGTAAAGTATTCTTCTGTGATAGTTCTCTTCCTAGAAATGGTTGTATAGCCAAGACTATTCAGGTTGATTAGAAGGGCCAAAAACACTTACATTTTCTGTCTAGGGAACTTCTTGTTATACCAGATGCATTAACCCATCAAAGTATATTTTTTAAATCATAGAGTACATGGTGCACTTAACTCTTCAGCATCTTCATTTGATTAAATGTCGGGATTCACTAGGCCACACATTGAGCTTGTTGGTGAAGTGGAATAAACTTCCGTTATGTTTGTGTGTCCGGATGGCATTTTGATAATGTATTTCCTCTACAGTTATTTTATCAGCTGTTTCCAATAAAAATATGAACTTAGACTCCAGAGCTGTTCCAAATGTTATTACATTAAAGTATAAGAAGTGATTATCTGAATCAGCTCACATAACTATCCTTCCAGATCGTCTCCAATTGGTAACCTTAAAGCATACTCCGATATGAACATGTAATGGGTATTACTTGACTTTCATGAATGCAAGTGCCATGTCATAGGATAGGATACTGTTCTCATTCTAAAGAGAAATAAGATTTAATTGAGTCAAAAAGAATATCTTTGAATAACAAAAAAGCTGTATGTGGTCTACTAGATAAAGGGGTGTATTCAGTGCACAACCTAGAAAAATGTTTTGGAACAAAAACTAGTTTCATTGGATAAGTTATGTTTTATCCCTCTCCATGTCTACCGTATGCACCCCAGTTGCTTGGTCTTGGCTAGATGGGATCCAGCTTGACAAATACATTATTTATTTTTTTGCATTTGAGCTAAACCTAACACTTTTCCTAATTCTCCTAACCCGCTAAATTAATCATCCTAACTTGCTGCGTAAGTTCTAACCTGCTACGAAAAATCAAATCTGACTTTAATTTGACAAAAGCAGAATCCTTCTAGCCATGACCCAATTGCTTCAGAATAACCATCAAAAAGATCAGGGCTCCTTTATTGACAAAGCATCTCAAAGGAGAAGTACCGATGTAGGATCAAGATGACTGATTAAACATGTAAACTGATCCTAGATCAGTTATACGATACACTTTGAATATGGGCAAAGATTTTTTTTAAAGTTAAACAATATTCCTGTCTAACGGAAATACAACAAAATCAATAGTTTATTTTTTCATTAAATGTGAAGGTTACAGAAAGTCAAACAACGCATGCATATGACAACAAATCTGAGGGAGCAAATAAAAATCGGTCCGCTAAAATTTTAAAATGTATGCATATGACCGACGCCCAAATGACTTAAGAAATATTGGCAAGGAAATTTCAGTTTCTGAACAGGTATGTCTAGTACAGCATAAAAACAAAGCATTTTTGCATTCAGATTCATAAGTTAACATGAGTATACAGTGTCATGCTAAATTCAAAATTAACAAATGTCAATTGAAGACTTAACAATCATGATCACAGACCCATTGGTTTACGGAATAATGCCAAAACAGCCATCTTTAACTATTACTTGGCTGCTGGCTGAGTTTAATACAGATAATACTAACCCTTGACACATTAAGCTAATGCCAAGCCATTATATGGACATTAAACCTGTACCAGACATGGATCCAGAAATTAGTGGTTTATTTTAAAAAAGGGGCTCTGGAAGAAAGTCTGACCAAGACAGCAGGTTCGAGTTAGCCATTTCTGCATCAAAGCTGATGTGATACAATTATTATTTTTTCTCCCACAGAGTCAACTGGTAGTATACAGCATTGTCTTGGCTGTAGAATATCGAGTCAAATATATGAAGAACATAGCGGAGACAAGACATTCTTCTCAGTAACCAGGTTTCCATCCAACCATTCCATGCAGATGAATGACCAGATGCATAAAAAGTTATGACAGGCCTTAAGGAAACAGCAAATGTGTCAGTAAAACGTCCCAATGTCGACAACAAAATAACCTAGGCAAGGTGAGATATTGTCAGTGAGATTTTATGATAATTGCGATTGAAATGCTTTTAATGCGCAAATATTTGTATAAAAACCCTCACAGTAAACTTGGGAGTTACGTGATGTAGCCTACTACCAAGGAAATAAAACCATTTTTAGAGTTGAATGCTATGGAAACGCATGTTGTTTTTTCTAGGATACAGGAAACCACTACATCGTCACGCACAGCCTTTTAACCGCAGCAAGTCAGTTGAAACACGTCTGGTGGGAAAATTGCCCAAAAAAATTCTATGCTGACTTCAGAATATTCACTTAATCTCACCTATTGGATGGAAACCTAGCTAATGGAACACTGACACCTTGTGGTGTAGTGTGTAACGTTCAGACAAACTTTGCCAATAACTGCAATACCAAAAGTGGTCATCCATAAGTACACGAATGGAGGACCATTTAGAAAAGCTGCGTGCTTCTTTCAAATTGGAAAGCTTTATTCTTTCGAGTTTCACATAAACATTAACTACATTCCGAAGTATGCAACAACCTGGTTGTCTAACTAGTATCTGAGCGAGAGAAAAAAAACACGAATAAAATTACCTTCTATAAAAGAGGCCGTTAAAATGTTATATTTATCGAAAATCAGATGTAAAAACAAAACAAAGTCACAGCACCTCGAGGTACAGATTCATTCTGCAAGCTGCCTCTCCTGCACAGAGCTGTCCAAAGTAATACTCTACAAAGGAAACTACTGGGACTAGAAAACATTATTTGGTTCAGAAAAAATGCAAGTAGTGATGGTTCATTTTAAGATTACACATAAAAAATAATGTAGGGGGAAAAACAGTTTTACAATCTTGAGATATGAGGAATTTCAAACTAAAAAGAGCAGAATAGAAATTCACACGGTTCTTATAATACACTAAAAAGATACAAAATAGTTGTGTGGTAGTTCGGTTGGCAGCTGAGACTGGTTGAGAGGGGGGTGTGAAGGGGTGGGGGTGTACTGGTAAGATTACATTATGGAGCAACCCCTCTTGGCGGCACGTGGGTCTCCCTGGAAAGCCACAAAACAATCACATTTCAGTCCATCTACACAATATCAACAAAAAATAGTTTGAAAAAAGTTGGATGCCAATACCACAGTATATTCTCGGTCAGTCTAAAACTACTCTATCAAACATGGTGATTTTTGCAAGACAGTGTTGCGTGGGCTTTTTCTCACAGATATATTCTTTCAGTCCATAATTACTCAATTCTAATCCAAATAAATATTTAATTGCTGAAAATAGCTATGGTTATCCATAAAGTCCATTTACCTGCTGGTGGAAGAGATCTTCCTCAATGACCTCCACTCCCTCGTCATCCTCATCATCATCATCCTCCATGGCTGTCTTGTACGAGGTGCTCCTCCTGGCCACCTCCTGGAAACAGGAAGAAACCAAGGTTGTGTTCATTAGGCACTGAACGGAAGAAAATTGACTGAAACGAGGGACTACAGGAACTTGTCCAGCAAGAAATATTCGATTCCGTAAATTTAAAAAAAATTAAACATCTACAGTGTGCCCTTTGGAACACCGCCCTACGTAAAGTAGGTGCGTTACGACGCAAAACATCTGATCCAGGGGACTAAGGAAAGCTGATTAGAATACTGCTCTGACGGCAGCAGTAAAAGATGGAACAGGGCGCCACCTGCTGGTAAAAAAAACGATTACAGCAGACTAGGGGTTGTTTATAGACAGGGCCAAAAACAGAAATATCATATGGGGCCCACTTTAAATAGACAACTTAACAATAACTCAGGCCTCCATAAGTCCTTTATAAGACTTGTATAAATGCTACTTAAGGTGGATTAAAGGTTCTGTACCTCTCCCTGAGGGTTGAGCAGCAGCACCTGGACATCCTCCCCTGTGCCCCAGGACGCCTGGCTCTTCCACACCAAGTCTGTGGGGGGGTTGGAGGCCACACCCGCATTGGACACCCACACCTGGGACAGAGAGAAAACAGGTTACAAGGTTATGGGAATGTGATGTGATGTAAAGTAACTAAACAGGCTACAATTCTAAAATGGATATTCTCCATAGAAAGTGCTCTTTAGTCCAGGGCTAGGTTTAATCCATGTCCAGGAAATCTGCCCATACAGACATTACCAAATATCTGCTTGATGTTCCTCCTCACCATAGATAAATCTAACTCTGCTCTACAGTGTTATACCACAGTGAAGCAACATAATTAATATCTGCTTTCCTGTGTATTAACTAGCACAAAATACAGTCTTACCGTGACTTTCTGGCCTGCCTTCAGGACATATTTGGGAGTAAACTTGTAGGTGGCAGAGACTTCTCCGATGGTCCTGGTCAGCTCATAGCCCACCATGGCTTGGTTCTGGGGAAGAGGACACAAGTAAACAGGAGTTCACTATAATAACTATATGTACCCTTTTTTACGGTACCACTGACATGAATCTCTTTTTCAACGGAGCCCTGGCCACGAGTTTGATTAACTCTGGGTGTATAGTTTAAGTGATAATACCACAGGCTGTGGTTTAAGCTGTAGTATTCACAGTCAGGGTTGGGGGAATTGCAGTGGAACAAAATTAATAATACAGATTGTATGGGACAAAATTACATGTTTTAGAAAAAGATATTTCGAAATAAAATTGAAGATGTATACGGGTTCTCTTCATTTAAGGTTGTGACATTAGATTTGGGGAGGGAGGAGGGATCACCAGAAATGTGGTCACAACAGCGAGTGGGAGTTGCTAGGCTCAAATGCAGTTGCGCACCTTGTCATGTCTGCACCACACATGCTCAACACTATGGCTGTGTTCCAGACAATCTGCAAAGCAGTCATGCACCATCTCACACCTGGATAAGCGTTTCAAATGTCAGTGACAGCATCGATAGAATGCTGCAATCGGACGCACAAATGGTTTATAGACGATCTGGAACACAGCTTTCATTATTAAATAACAATTTGTTCTTAACTGACTCGCCCAGTTAAAAGGTTAAGTTCTGCTGTCAAACAAAAGCAACATGTGTCTGAGCGCACACTAATGTTTGACAACAAATGCAAACACATTCAAATGTATGCAAGAACATTAGATAGCACAGTGCGCGTGTGTGCGTCCCACCCTCACCTCATTGGCGGTGTTGTGCAGGCGGATGAACTTCCCGTCAGTGTCGAGCTCATCAATGCACACTGGGCCGGTGGTCGAGGCGGAGTGGGCGATGGAGACGGAGCTGCTGGCCTCCTGCTCTTCCACATCCACACGCTTTCTCTTTCCCCGGGCGGTACGCACGCTGCGAGAGCTGGACTGGGCACGGGAGACGGTGACACGGGACGACGGGCTGGGGGACAGCTTCAGTCTAGTGAAGGGAGAGAGAGTGATTCATCAAATTTACACCATTATATTCTCGGTAACAGCTAGACGACAAGCTAGGAAGTTAACATTTCTCCAGCATGAAGAATCTACATCGATGTGTACATGTCTGGCCAGTTGGAACACTACCTACACAACTTTTAAACTCAACACCACATCAGCCTGGGACTTGAACCAGAACAGGAGAGACTCAACCTTACATCAGCCTGGGACCTGACCCAGAACAGGAGAGACTCAACCTTACATCAGCCTGGGACCTGACCCAGAACAGGAGAGACTCAACCTTACATCAGCCTGGGACCTGACCCAGAACAGGAGAGACTCAACCTTACATCAGCCTGGGACCTGACCCAGAACAGGAGAGAGGAGCCAAACGTTGAAGCGCTCCACTCCAAAGAGAAGATGACACTGATTGTATCTGAATTATATGTTGGTCTCCCCCCTACCCCTCTGTATGTGTGCTCACCCTAAAGTCAATTTTTACATCCGCATTCATGCAGAACTTTGTGTGTGCATAAGTGTGACTGCTGCATGAGTCACTCTCCTCTCCTCCCTCCAGTAGTTTCCTGTAGGCGTTGATCTCTGTATGCGTCTCGCTTCACCCTCACCTCTCCTCCTCTCCCTCCAGTAGCTTCCTGTAGGCATTGATCTCCATGTCCAAGGCCAATTTGACATCCAGCAGCTGCTCGTACTCGTCCAGCTGTAGCTGCATCTTGGCCCGGATCTCCGCGATCTCCCGCTCCTTCTCCCCCAGCATCCTGCGGCTGGTGTCCCTCTCCTGGGCCAGGGCTGACTCCAGCTCGTGGATCCGGTCCTGCCATCCACGGGTCTAGAGGAGAGATATTTTACAGGTTAGGGTTGTGTTCAGTAGGACACATGCAAGTTAGACACATTATGTGTTAAGGTAGTACCTCATTTCACCTCAACATTGTTATTCCTGTATTATTCCTGTGTAACATTACTCCTTTATCCTCCATATCATCTCTCACCCCTTTATGCATTCTGGATAGTTTAAGTATCAGGCTCTAGTCTAAATGTGTAATCCAAACCATCATCCTCTTTAAAAAGTAACTGGATAGCATCGTAACCATTGTCAGTAGATAGTAATAATGGTACAACTATCATCTCAAATCACGAAAAAAAAAACAACCTTTCCATTACATTTGATTGATGAGGTCTCACCTCTTTCTGCATGCTGGCCATCTGGGCGGCTAGGCTCTCCACACGCAGGCACGACTCCCGGAGCTCCTCACGAGCCATGCTGGCCGACGAGCTGTTCATCTCCGATGACAGGCGCACGTTCTCCAGCTGCCCCCGGGGTACACAGGAGGACAGAGCAGAGTTAAAATGTGTTATGTGGGTACAAACAATGTTAATTTTACACATACGGAAGGATGGATAGTGCAACGCCTCACAAAGAGGAAGTGAACGTCACAGAGAGGGCTTCCTGACCAGCCAGAGAGGAAGTGCAACACCAGAAATGGGTCTTTTTAGATTTGCTGTGTAATGCTACGCTTGATGACATGACTTTATTGGTATCCAACAACTAGTAAGTTTGACAGATTTACATGCAATGTTCCCAATAGGTCACCCCAGCATGGCGAGACCCACTGGAATGAGGTTTACTTTATGGTCAATTCCACAGCAAGTCAGGAACAGAATCTCCTAAAAGCCTTGGTATATGACCAAACAATAAATGGGACCTCCAGTCTGCATCAAGGATCTTGGATGTTGTGTTTCTGCCTCGTACCTTGGCCACAAGTTAACAGGTAGGTGTGTGTTTTCTGTCTCACCTTGGCCACGTAAGTGTTCTCCATCTCGTCCTTGTAAAGTTTGACCTGCTCGTCGTGCTGCCCCCTCATCTCAGTCAGGGCCTGGGCCAGTTTGAACTCGTACTCCACAGCCCGGCCAGAGTCCACCTCCACCAGACTCGTCTCGTGTCTCCTCCGTGTCTCCTTGATCTCCTACAACACAGACAGGGGGGGGGGGGGGGGGGGGGGGGGTTTAGGGGTCATTGTAGAGACGCGTCTGCCCTGCTGTGGGCTCCTCCATTCCTCAGAAGTTAAAGACCCTTTTTAAAGGAAGTAGTACCTATTCAGTATGGGAATTGGGACGGAAGAGCCCATACACTAAAAACAGTCTCAAACGAAGACATAAGACTTTAAAAAGAGCTAGTGTAGCCTGAACGCTACCTAACAAACTCACCTTCATGAAAAGGAGAACACAACACTTTTTACATCTCAGCATCTCAGAGGAAGCAACCAGGAACAATCCAAAGGGAACCGGAGTGGCACAGCGCTCTAAGGCACCATCAGTGCTAGAGGCGTCACTACAGACCCGAGTTCGATCCCGGGCTGTATCACAACCGGCCGTGATCGGGAGTCGCATAGGGCGGCGCACAATTGGCCCAGCGTCGTCCGGATTAGGGGAGGATTTGGCCCAGCGTCGTCCGGGTTAGGGGAGGGTTTGGCCGGGGGGGGTAGGCCGTCATTGTAAGAAAGAATTTGTTCTTAACTGACTTGCCTAGTTAAATAAAATAAAGGAGCAGCCCAAGGAATGAGCCAACAAACACAGCCATGTTCAGGATCTCCAGGTCTTCACTTCTCTAACTATTCACGACCATTATGTTTGTAAAGTTTTTTTGATTAGTGTTAAAATGTTGATTCTATAAAGAGCTTGTGTTCATCTTAATATTCTGGGGGAAAACGCCAATCAATTCATACCTTCAGAGTAATAATGTATTACCATTATTCTAATTTTAGTCTTAAAGTTATTGTAAATAACTCAATTCAAGCCTTCTTTTAAGACCAACTATCTCCAAGAAAGGACTGGTGCTCTGTTAATTAATACTGTCATAGTATAAACTGGGTGGTTCCAACTCTGAAAGCAATGGTATATCAGACCATATACCACTTGTATGACAATACATGTATTTTTACTGCTCTAATTACATTGGTAACCAGTTTAGAAATCAAACCTTTGGGGTTTGTGGTACATTTGTGGTATACTTATTGCTTAAGTAAACCCTACAACTTGGTGCCTCAAAAGTTCAGTCAGTGTTGGACAAAGACAAAAACAAAAGATGGTTCACGGCAGAGCCATGTATTTAGAGAGTAGGGACATTGCGGTTTCTGCATTATGATGCAGTTAAATGGCAATAACAACATTCTATGGCAGCCATGTTAGCTCCCCATTAACATTACATGGGGAATATAAAAATACAAAAAGATGTCACAATGTATATAATTAGAACCATATTCTAAAAGTTAGCCCAACTCTAAATACATGGCTCTGGTTCAAGGTAGTGGGAAAGGTATATGACCATATGGCACTCTGAAGGGTGTGCTTAGCAATATAACGCTACAGGCATGTTGAGACTGACCACATGTGTGGGGTGGCTTGTTTTACCATAACATTGTGCCGTACTCAACATCGCATACTCAATTGTTGCGTCCAGAGGACACAGAGCCAAGTCTGATCAGAGTAATTGTTTGACATTGGACAAGTAAAAGTGTTGTCAAGCCCTGTATACTATACTTCTGTACCTGGTTCACATAAGAAACACTACCGTTCAAAAGTTTGGGGGTCACTTGTTTTCCATGAAAACAGATGAAATTAGTTACAAAATGAATAGGAAATAGTCAAGATGTTGACAATGTTATAAATAATGAATCCTCCATTTGCAGCAATTACAGCCTTGCAGACCTTTGGCATTCTAGTTTTTAATTTGTTGAGGTAATCTGAAGAGATTTCACCTCCCACAAGTTGGATTGGCTTGATGGGCAATTCTTACATACTATACAGTGAAGCTGCTCCCACAACAGCTCAGTAAGGTTGAGATCCGGTGACTGTGCTGGCCACTCCATTATAGACAGAATATCAGCTGACTGCTTCTTCCCTAAATAGTTCTTGCATAGTTTAGAGCTGTGCTTTGGGTCATTGTCCTGTTGTAGCAGGAAATTGGCACCTATTAAGCGCCGTCCACAGGGTATGGCATGGAGTGGCAAAATGGAGTGATCGCCTTCCTTCTTCAAGATCCATTTTACTGTGTACAAATCTCCCACTTTACCACCACCAAAGCACCCCCAGACCATCACATCACCCCCACCATGTTTGACAGATGGCGTCAAGCACTCCTCCAGCATCTTTTCTGCATCTCACGAATGTTCGTTGTGATCCGAACACCTAAAACTTCATCTGTCCATAGACACTTAACGTTGGAAATGACTATTATAGCTGGAAACTGCTGTTTTTTTATGGAATATCTACATAGGCGTACAGAGACTCAATATCAGCAACCATCACTCCTTGCTGTCCCCAGTCCGCCTGGCCTTGCTGCTATTCCAGTTTCACTGTTCTGCCTGCGGTTACGGAACCCCTACCTGTCCCAGACCTGCTGTTTTCAACTCTTAATGATCGGCTATGAAAAGCCAACTGACATTTATTCCTGATTATTATCTGACAATGCTTGTCATTTATGAACATTTTGAAAATCTTGGCTCTCTAATTTTCTCCTTCTCTCTTTCTTTCTCTCTCTCGGAGGACCTGAGCCCTAGGACCATACGTCAGGACTACCGGGCATGATGACTCCTTGCTGTCCCCAGTCCACCTGGCCTTGCTGCTATTCCAGTTTCAACTGTTCTGCCTGCGGTTATGGAACCCCTACCTGTCCCAGACCTGCTGTTTTCAACTCTTAATGATCGGCTATGAAAAGCCAACTGAAAATTATTCATGAGTATTATTTGACCATGCTTGTCACTTATGAACATTTTGAACAACTTGGCATAGTTCTGTTATAATCTCCACCCGGCACAGCCAGAAGAGGACTGGCCACCCCTCATAGCCTGGTTCCTCTCTAGGTTTCTTCCTAGGTTTTGGCCTTTCTAGGGAGTTTTTCCTAGCCACCGTGCTTCTACACCTGCATTGCTTGCTGTTTGGGGTTTTAGGCTGGGTTTCTGTACAGCACTTCGAGATATTAGCTGATGTACGAAGGGCTATATAAAATAAACTTGATTGATTGATCACTCCTGTATTCCAATGGTACGTTGTGTTAGCTAATCGAAGTTTATAATTTTAAAAGGCAAATTCCAATCGTGCTCTATCCAGCGTCAGTTCTTATGCCCATCTTAATCTTGTATTTTGATTGGCCAGTCAGATTTGGCTTTTTACATTTAAGTCATTTAGCAGACGTTCTTATCCAGAGCGACTTACAAATTTTTCTTTGCAATTCTGCCTAGAAGGCCAGCACTCCGGAGTCGCCTCTTCACTGTTGACGTTGAGACTGGTGTTTTGCGGGTACTATTTAATGAAGCTGCCAGTTGAGGACTTGTGGGGCATCTGTTTCTCAAACAGACCTCCCACTTTCTAATCTGGTTAGAGCCAGTTTGCGCTGTTCTGTGAAGGGAGTAGTACACAGCGTTGTACCAGATCTTCAGTTTCTTGGCAATTTCTCGCATGGAATAGCCTTCATTTCTCAGAACAAAAATTGACTGACGAGTTACGGAAGAAAGGTCTTTGTTTCTGGCCATTTTGAGCCTGTAATCGAACACACAAATGCTTATGTTCCAGATACTCAACTAGTCTAAAGAAGGCCAGTTTTATTGTTTCTTTAATCAGAACAACAGTTTTCAGCTGTGCTAACATAATTGCAAAAGGGTTTCCTAATGATCAATTAGCCTTTTAAAATGATAAACTTGGATTAGCTAACACATCGTGCCATTGGAACACAGGAGTGATGGTTGCTGATAATGAGTCTGTACGCCTATGTAGATATTCCATTAAAAATCAGCCATTTCCAGCTGTAATAGTCAGCTATAATAGTCATTTACAACATTAAGTGTCTAGGCTGTTTTTCTGATTAATTTTGTGTTATTTTAAAAAATAAATAAAAAAATATTTTTATTGTCTATGTGACACCAAACTTTTGAACGGTAGTGTATGTCACCTTTCCCCTTAGTTACCCTGGTTAAGCAGTCTTTATAGTGAAAACTGTCCACGTCATCAACCTGCTGTTGTGTATACTGTGAGATTTGCATTTGCTGCACCAAACATACCCACTAAAAGACAGCTGTGCTATAACTAAAAAAACAGGCACACGAATGTGAACATGTATATAGCTATAACTGATGGAGGTGTTGGACAATTCTCTGACCTCCTCGAACATGTTCTTGCGGAACTCCAGCTCCTCAGACAGGCTCTGGTAACGGTTCTCCAGGTCGATGCGAAGCAGAGTCTCCTCTCCCAGCTGCTTCTTGGCAGAGATCAAGCCAGCATCCAACTGTAGGAGAAGAACAAGAGGGTTAATACGTGAACGAGTTCTAATCTTCTGGATGTTTTGAAGTTGTTGTGGACTATGAAAAGACAATGGAGTCAAATTGTCAATATAAAAGACTATCAATGGTGCGATGTTCAAAATGTTGCAGACGGCAAAGAAGATCTCCAATTCCGCAAAGTTGATATCCGATCTACTGAATAAGGCTTAGGAAAGAACAAGACTGGGTACATGTGTGTGCAACAGCTATAAAATAATGGGCTCATGGCTGGAATATAACTTGGGTTTCTATATGTTTGATGTGTTTGACTCCGTTCCATAATTCCATTCCAGCCATTACACTGAGCCCATCCTCCTATAGCCTCTTAACAATGTAATTAAGATGGAGTTATATTGCCCCCTTCTGGTTAGTGATGCAAAATCTCCATCCAAATGTCTATAAATGTGCTCAGCAGCTGTGAGATCTGTTTCAAATCATCTTCCAGGTGCTTTTATTACAACAAGTGCTGTTTATATATACACACACACACACACACACGTGTGTATGTACACACACACACACGATAGTTGGCTTCGTCAACAGTAAGTTTCACTCAAGCAGCAATTGAACTATTCAATGTCATCATTTTGAAAACAAATTGTATAAAGATGATTGAATTTAAGCATGGCAATTTCAGTGCAGCTAGTCATCAATAGGCTGGCCAACAGCTGCCATGACAAATCACAATCTTGATGATAGGAAAGTTAGACAACGTAAACAGTAACTTATCTTTCCCTGAGCCCTACTGCAATCACTAAGGAAAGCCTGTTACAAATTAAAAGTATCGTTATCATTTGATTGTTTACCTCCTGGACAGTTCCCTGCAGGTCAACCAGGCAGGCTTCCAGGGCCCTCTTCTCTGACAGTGTGGTGGCCAACACCGCTTCCTTTGAGTTCATCTGGGTCTCCATGTCCCTGAGTCGGGACTGGGCACCAGCCGCATCAAACTCCTTCTTGGCAAAGCTGCAGGCAGAAGTGGGGGAACAGCAGCATTGAGAACGGCCCAGCCATGGCGGTAGTGTGTGTGTGTGTATTAAAACGCCAAGAGGGGATTTCAATGACTGAAGTCCCCATTGTTTTGTATAGTCATAAAGTGCCTTTGAGTAAACACACGTGAAACACATCAGCAACGACAGGCAACGTTGCATACCATAGCATTGCCTTGTAGAGGTGGTTAGTTAGTATGGCGAGAGTCGTGATATCATCAGATCACCATTTCTCTTGGTATTCAAATACCAAGAGACGAGGCCTGTTGTCTTCAATTGAAATAGCATAAACAGTAGGGTTGCAAAAGTCCATTGGATCTAAGGATTGCTTACTGGTAAACCATGAAGTCACAGTAAATTGGACATTTGGGTGAACTAACCATTTAAACTAGCCTGGTTAAAGCCGACAATGGTAATAATGAGCGTAGATTTTAGTCGTGTTTACCCAGGCTACATATAAACAAACAGTCAAACGTAAACAGCATCTCATAATGTATTGCATAAACTATCCTGTGATTTCACTGAAAGGAAATCTGCTACTTCTCATGCCATAATTCAAGCGCAACGGACAAACCATATTTGGTTTGAGATTAATATCAAACTCCACATTCAATCTGTGAGTTCCTGTGCACACAACTGACTGCTCTGAGTAGCAGAAGGGGAAACAGGATGAGGTTATTCTACTGGCTATTTGTTGAGGCTCATATCTAGACCGCTCTGTATGAAGGCTCCAGATGAGACGAACATAGCAGTCCTTCTCTGGGGCGTGCCCTCCATATACAATACTGCAGAGTTCACGCTGTGTACTGACTGGGGTTGAAAGGCAAGAACCCGGTTACTGAGATTTACTGCCCAAAACCACTCCCTTTTCCTGGGATAAATAACAGACACAGGTAAATTATTTATATGAATAGCATGGCGTGAAATGGAACTGTTGATGATGATATGTGATGTCAAAATCTGGCTTCTCCACAGCCTGATGAATCATCAATGCTCAGTGTTTGACTGACTTGTTGGAAAGGTGACATCCCTTGACGGTGACACTTTGAAAGTCACTGAGATTGCATGGCTGTGCGTTCAATTTTACACACCTGACAGCAACGAGTGTGGCTGAAATAGCCAAATCCACACATTTGAAGGTTTGTCCACTTAGTTTATGTAGTGTACTTTAATGATGCTTTTGAAAGACAGTTACGCATTTTGGCGGGAAATACCGGGTTACCCGAGTGGGGCAGCGGTCTAAGGAACTGCATCACAGTGCTAGAGCCGTCACTACAGACACCCTGGTTCGAATCCAGGTTGTCTCACAACTGGCCATGATTGGGAGTCCCATATGGCGGCGCACTATTGGCCAAGCGTCATCCGGGTTTGTAAATAAGAATTTGTTCTTAACTGACTTGCCTAGTTAAATAAAGGCCAAATAAAATGAAAAATTAAAAACGGGAGAAAAGTGCTTTACTCTCAGGACGGAATGTGTGTAAAATAACAGGAAAATATTTCACCGTACTGACTAGGATCATAGGATGATTCAAACATGCAGTAAATATGTGTCTAGAGGTCAATGTAATGGTGCTTCTGGAACAGTAGAGAGTTCAAGGGAAAAGGGGCATGGAGGTATTTCACCAGTAGCCACTGAAGATTTTACAAACATCACATGACATAGGTGTAAAGCTTTGCGGATGCCAGGTGTGTTTGAAATTAAGATTTTTATTTTTATTTATTTTTTAAAAAGGGGGGCAAGGTGTGTATCCGTCAGTGGGAGGGAAGCATTCCTGCCGAGCGGGGGTGTTTCGTGTCTGGATTCAACCAGTGTGGCCTCTTGCCTGACTCAAACCATGACATCCGTGTTACACATGGACATTTCTGGTTAAATTAAGTATCTGTTTCATCTTGTTCATCCATTCATGCCTGTCTGCATGGTATGTTCTGAGAAGAGTAGAACCTTAATGGTTAAGTTAGAAATGCATGTGTAGGTGGTAAACATACCCTTTCCCCCTTCAAATTAAACTAGCTGCGCAACTGTAGCACAACTACAAATAGGGAGTACTTTCATCAAATCTAAAATATTCTTCAACCTCACTGACTTCGCTTTGTTGAAGTAGGGGTTTTTCAAAAAGTATCAAGCAAAAGATTGGCTATTAGGTGACCCGTTTTTGGGGGTAGACTAGTGCCAATTATATTCTCCCACTCGACTTGGGGGCATGAGGTATGCGTAGGTAGAGCACACTGTGTGGAATACAGGGGGAATGTCTGGTATTTCACAGCTGAATGCAGGGGGGAAATGTCTTATCCGACAAAGGGCTGTGAGAAAAACAGTCAGGGGGGTGCTGATCCTGTGTGTGGCTTTCATGTTACAGAAGAATTCTCTAGGTAGATGAAATGCATTACAGAAGAACAAAGCTGCTTCTTTCAGACAAAGACCAACATTAAAATGTTACTACGTAGTGACATGTTTACTTTATTTTATAGTTAATGAGTGCTTTCTTCATTGTTTTTCCCAGTACCTGCCCTAGGGCGTGATTTGCTTTCTTACTATACAAAAATGTCAAAGATTTTACTGAATTACAGTTCCTAGCCACCGTGCTTCTAAATCTGCATTGATTGCTGTTTGGGGTTTTAGGCTGGGTATCTGTATAGCTCTTTGTGACATCGGCTGATGTAACAAGGGCTTTATAAATACATTTGATTGAATTTGAATAAGGAAACCAGTCCCTTGAAATAATTTCATTATGCCCTACTCTATGGATATGCATCTGTTGGTCACAGATACCTTCAACAAAAGTAGGTGCGTGGATCAGAAAACCAGTCAGTATCTGGTGTGACCATTTGCCTCATGCAGCACAACATCTTTGCATAGAGTTGATCGGGCTGCTGATTGTGGCCTGTGGAATGTTGTCCCACTCCTATTCAATGGTTGTGCGAATTTTCTGTGTATTGGCGGGACCTGGAACACGCTGTCGTACACATTGATACAGAGCATCCCAAACATGCTCAAGGGGTGGCATGCCTGGTGAATATGCAGACCATGAAAGAACTGGGTCCTTTTCAGCTTCCAAGAATTGTGTACAGATCCTTGCAACATGGGGCCGAGCATTACGCTGAAACATGAGGTGATGGCGGTGAATGAATAGCACGACAATGGGCCTCAGGATCTCGTCACGGTATCCCTGTGCATTCAAATTGCCATCGATAAAATGCAATTGTGTTTGTGGTCCACAGTTTCTGCTTGTCCATACCATAACCCCACCGCCACCATGGGGCACTCTGTTTACAACGTTGACATGAGCAAACCGCTCGACCACACAATGCCATCTGCCGGTACAGTTGAAACCGCGCTTTCATCCACGACGAGAACGATTCTCCAGCGTGCCAGTGGCCATCAAAGGTCAGCATTTTCCCACTGAAGTCAGTTACAACGCTGAACTGCAGTCAGGTCAAGACGAGCTTCCCTGAGACAGTTTGGCAGTTTGTGAAGAAATTCTCTGGTTGTGCAAACCCAGTTTTGTCAGCTGTCCGGGTGGCTGGTCTCAGACGATCCTGCAGTTGAAGAAGCCGGATGTGGAGGTCCTGGGAAGGTGTGGTTACACGTGGTCTGCAGTTATGAAGCAGGTTGTACGCTCTGATTTCATCATTAGCATAACAAAGCTTAAGGGCTGACTTCTCATAAGTTTGTGTAGCGCAAAAAGTAAGGAAGGATCCAGCTATGGTGGTAATTTGTGTCATGTCCGACTAGTGCAGTACGGCTTTTCCATTTGGTAGCTAACAGCAACAAGCCCGGACGAGCTATATAAACGTTGTGTCGGCATCCAGCAATGATCAGCTTGGTGGTTGCATAGTAATGGCATCACCAGACTGAATTCTAAATCGAGTTGGCACCAGTCGTGAAACTGGACTGCACTGGCCCAGGTTTCCCTCGACCCAGCTCGAATTTGGCCCTAATTTTAAGTGCCAGTGGAAACAGGGCTTTATTGTCCTCAGCACAAGGTCCACCTGTGTAATGATCATGCCTTTTAATCAGTGTTAATATGCCACACCTGTCAGGTGGCTGGATTATCTTGGCAAAAGGATAAACGCTCACATACAAGGATTTAAACACATTTGTACACACAATTTGAGAGAAGCTTTTTCTGCATATGGAATATTTCTGGGATCTTTTATTTCAGCTCATGAAACCAACACGTTACATGTTGTGTTGATATTTTTGTTCAGTATAGAGTATTCCACTGACATAACCCAACACGTTGAAAAGTACACGAGAGGTGTCCAAGCACTACTGTTTTAAATGTAAGTAAAGCAGCTGCTAGCTTGGTTGGCAGAGCTGGACAAAAGGTCACTTTCTGTAGGAAATGGGCTGAACAACTGGTTCAATGAGGGGGACCAAACAGACATCTTGCAGCTGCCATGTCACTCTTTGCCGAGGGTTGAAAAGCCCTTTAATATCCAAGACGTCTGCCACCACAGCACACAATCTCCAACCCACCCATGCCATCCACTGAAACTAGCCAGAGTACTGGAGAGAAGCAACACTTCAGACAGACCCTGTTTCAGAACTGGTCAAATATGACTCGTCTCAGAGGACTTCCATGCATGCATTGACTGGGCTGAACAGAAATGTCTCCATTAACATTCCATACTACGACATGAGTACAGTACCCCCAAAAATATTGCAGTTTTGAAACTGCAGTAAAAGCACAGTAACTGCAGTCAACTGGGATTTTGGACACAGTAATTACAGAATAACTGCAGTGTGCTACAGTCAAACTGCAGTTATACTGCAAAATTAATCTGTAAAAAAAAATGTTTTAATATATTTTAGACGCAGTACTTGCTGCAGTTACTGTGTGAGAAAGGAGAAGTTCTGGAATGTCCCTTTGCGAATCACAAGTAGAATTAAATTGCTACGTCCCAAAGTCTTGAGGGCAAATATGCATAGCTGTGCAAAGCCACTAGGCAGATGTTCCGAGGAACCAGTAAACCATGTGTTTGCACACACTTCAGTGCAACCGCCTGCTACTTTATCTAAAGCAATAACTATTTAAAATCTTCATAGTGGAACGAGTAATGTTCAAAAGTAAGTCTAGACTACAAAATGACAACATATGGCCACCATCATTTTTAAATGGAGCACAGATGTTCAAGCACTAAAGAAACCAAAAGCTTATTTTTGACCTTTTATGCTAAACAACAGTTTTCACCTCTTTAGTCTTATTAGTCCTAAACTAATCAGCCCTTTCAAACCAAAGCCGGGTCTCTTCCATCCCCAACATGCAGGTTTTCAAAAACATGTGGCATGTTGATAAGTGTTTGATTTCCGCACTGTGCTAAAGCTTAACCAATTACAGCGACACACCGTCAGCCAACCTCTGATTAAAATGGCATGGGACAATAAACCTATTCCAAACGGAAGCAGGCAGGAGGGCTGGGAGACATTAAGGTGTAAACTTAGCTCAACCTTCCACCATTTTGGATTCTGAGACATTTCTTGCACCCCTCCATCAGCAGACTCATCCCTTAATTGATGGCTTTATACACAGTTTGACCCTTTATATGGATACGGGTGCTTGACCAGATCCATAAGAGAAAGCTTGTTTTTATGCCATTACTCCAGCTCATGTGGTGGAGTGCTACACAAAAAATTCCAGGTCCAGGTACATCGAAGGCTGGTTCTGCCTTGAATTAGCAGGTCTGCTCAACACTTGTCCTACCATCAAAAATAAAACACAGCAACAAAAGAGTCCTCTCACTGTCAACTGCGTTTATTTTCAAACTTAACATGTGTAAATATTTGTATGAACATAACAAGATTCAACTACTGAGACAAACTTTACAAGTTCCACAGACATGTGACTAACAGAAATTGAATAAATGGTCCCGAACAAGGGGGGGATCAAAATCAAAAAAGTAACAGTCAGTATCTGGTGTGGCCACCAGTTGCATTAAGTACTGCAGTGCATCTCCTCCTCATGGACTGCACCAGATTTGCCAGTTCTTGCTGTGAGATGTTACCCCACTCTTCCACCAACGCACCTGCAGATCCCAGACATTTCTAGGGGGAATGGATGGCCCTAGCCCTCACCCTCCGATCCAACAGATCCCAGACGAGCTCAATGGGATTGAGATCCGGGCTCTTCACTGGCCATGGCAGAACACTGACATTCCTGACTTGCAGGAAATCATGCACAGAACGAGCAGTATGGCTGGTGGCATTGTCATGCTGGAGGGTCATGTCAGGATGAGCCTGCAGTAAGGGTACCACATAAGGGAGGAGGATGTCTTCCCTGTAATGCACAGCGTTGAGATTGCCTGCAATGACAAGCTCAGTCCGATGATGCTGTGACACACCACCCCAGACCATGACAGACCCTCCGCCTCCAAATAGACCCCGCTCCAGAGTACAGGCCTCGGCGTAACGCTCATTCCTTTGACGATAAATGCAAATCCGACCATCACCCCAAGTGAGACTAAACCTCGACTTGTCAGTAAAGAGCACTTTTTGCCAGTCCTGTCTGGTCCAGCGACGTTGGGATTGTGCCCATAGGCGACGTTGTTGCCGGTGATGACCTGCCTTACAACAGGCCTACAAGCTCTCAGTCCAGCCTCTCAGCCTATTGTGGACAGTCTGAGCACTGATGGAGGGATTGTGCGTTCCTGGTGTAACTCGGACAGTTGTTGTTGCCATCCTGTACCTGTCCCGCAGGTGTGATCTTCAGATGTACTGATCCTGTGCAGCTGTTGTTACACATGGTCTGCCACCGCGAGGACTATCAGCTGTTCGTTCTGTCTCCCTGTAGCTGTCTTAGGCGTCTCACAGTATGGACATTGCAATTTATTGCCCTGGCCACATCTGCAGTTCTCATGCCTCCTTGCAGCATGCCTAAGGCAGGTTCACGCAGATGAGCAGGGACCCTGGGAATCTTTCTTTTGGTGTTTTTCAGCGTCAGTGGAAAGGCCTCTTTAGTGTCCTAAGTTTTCATAACTGACCTTAATTGCCTACCATCTATGAGCTGTTAGTGTCTTAATGACCGTTTCACAGGCGCATGTTCATTAATTGTTTATGGTTCATTGAACAAGCATGGGAAACGGTGTTAAATCCCTTTAAAATGAAGATCTGTCAAGTAATTTGGATTTTTACAAATTATCTTTGAAAGACAGGGTCCTAAATACGGGACGTTTCTTTTTTTGCTGAGTTTAACTTCTTATGGCTGCAGGGGGCGTATTGAGTAGCCAGATTATATGTGCCCATTTCAAACGGCGTCGTACTCAATTCTTGCTCGTACAATATGCATATTATTATTACAATTGGATAGAAAACACTCTAGTTTCTAAAAACGTTAGAATTATTTCTCTGAGTGAAACAGAAATCCTTCTGCAGCACATTTCCTGACCAGGAAGTGAAATGTCAGAAATCTATGCTCTGTTCAACCTCATGCCTATACATGGGCGTGTGACGTAGGAGTCTACAAACACTTCCTACGCCTTCCCCTGGTTGTCAAGATGCGGTGAGAGAAGAAATTTCGTGTCTATCTTGGTCAGAGGTGGAATAAAAGGTCTTTGTTTGACGTGACCGTCCAGTTCCTGTTTCTGGAGCGCGCGAAAGAGGACACGGAAATGGCTTCTGTTTAGCTGTGGTTATGAAAGACGAACATCTCCGTCTTAGATTTGATACATGTCACCATATCATCGTAACGTATGTTTTTTCAATATAGTTTAATCAGATTATTGAAACTTTTTCCGGGAGTTTTGCCGTGTTCCGTTTTCTAACTTTGTTGACTTTGGAGTAATCCGTGTCACTTGGAAAGTGCCCATGCTATATGAAGAGGGATATTTGCCGTTCCAGATCAAAACAACGACTATTCTGGACAAAGGACACCTTATCCAACATTCTGACGGAAGACCACCAAAAGTAAGAAACATTTTATGATGCTATTGTAACAGTATAACTTTACGTCGTCCCCTCGCCCCGACACGGGCGCGAACCAGGGACCCTCTGCACACATCGACAACGGTCGCCCAAGAAGCGCCGTTACCCATCGCTCCACAAAAGCCGCGGCCCTTGCAAAGCAAGGGGCAACCCTACTTAAAGTCTCAGAGCAAGTGACGTAACTGATTGAAATGCTACTAGCGCGTACCCGCTAACTAGCTAGCCATTTCACATCCGTTACACTATTTCTAATATCTGTCGTGCATGTTGACTGGTCGTGGGCGCCCAAGTTTTTCTGTCTATTGTGGCTATGCTAATATCACGCTACATTTTGTTTGCGCTGTAAAACTTTTAATAAATCGGAAATATTGTCTAGAATCACAAGATGCCTGTCTTTCAATTGCTGTACACGATGTATTTTTCAGAAATGTTTTATGATGAGTAATTAGGTATTTGACGTTGGTGTCTGTAAATATTATGGCTGCTTTCGGTGCAATTTCTGATTGTAGCTGAAATGTAAACTATGAATTATACCTGAAATATGCACATTTTATCTGTACTGCGCAGGGTGCATTCGTCCTCTTTTAGCACTAGACACAGCCTCATTCAATTCAAGGTGGTTCACCGTATCCACTGGTCTGGGGCCAGACTTGGAAGAATATTCTCTGATTTTGATCCTACCTGTGTCAGATGTAAAATTGAACCAGCCACACTGTTGCATATGTTCTGGGGCTGTCATAAACTGTCAGGTTTCTGGGAATTAATATTTAAATGTTTCTCTGATATATATGACACTGTTATAGATCCGTCTCCCCTTACAGCCCTTTTTGGTGTACTGCCCATAGGTACCCCCCTGTCAAGAATCCAGTCGGACACTGTTGCTTATACAACTCTTTTAGCTAGACGGCTAATACTACAGAACTGGAAGATGGCAGCTCCCCCATCTTATACATATTGGGTGAGAGATGTGTTGTGCTCTCTGAAACTAGAAAAAATTAAATTCAATTCACGTGGGAACCCCAAACTGTTTAATGAGGCTTGGGCTCCATTCCGGTGTTACTTTAAACAGTCCATCCTCTGATGGCATTCCTATTAAAACCAAAATAAGTCTGTATTTGACCCCCCTGTGACTTACTTAGGGGTTGGATGAGCATTTCTCTGTGTTTTTTCTGGGGGGGGGGGGGCATTAAGGCTGATGTGCTTATTGATTGTGACCTGCGGATGCCTTGTTCATCTTGCCGGGGCAGAGACTAAGGTGTGAGCTTGTTTTTCCCAGTTATTTTTATTTTTAAATTTTGTTCACGCCTACATAAAATTATTATTATTCATTTTTTATTTTAAAGCATTGTAAACTTTTCATTTTTGGTCCAGTGGATGGTTGGTCTGTGGCCTTGACTGTCTGTGAGTGGTTGCATTTCTCCACCCCATCCCTTGACTGTTTACAGGAATAATGGTGAGGTGGTTGCTCTGTCCCTATACTATAGATTGCCCCTTTAACCTTTGTAGCCTTCTGCCTGGTGTGTTTAACTTGTCTAAAGTATGGTATCTTTAAAGCTATTTTTTTTAAATGTATTATTTGTTTTTTTTTTCTAGTTGAGTATATTATTTATATTGCTTTGTCTTGTCTGTGTGTGTAAAACTTAATAAACAGTTTTCAAAAAAAAAAAAGAAATATGCACATTTTTCGAAAAAAACATATGCTATACAATAACTATGTTATCAGATGAGGTTGTTTCTTGGTTAGTGGCTATTTTTATCTTTATTTGGCCGAATTTGTGATAGCTACTGATGGAGTCATAAACTGATGGAGTAAGAATATTGGTGTCTTTTGCTAACGTGATTAGCTAATAGATTTACATAGTGTCTTCCCTGTAAAACATTTTAAAAATCTGACATGTTGGCTTGATTCACAAGATGTGCACCTTTCATCTGGTGTCTTGGACTTGTTAATGTGTGAAAGTTAAATATTTAAAAAAAATATCTTTTGAATTTCGCGCCCTGCACTTGAGCTGGATGTTGTCATAAGTGTACCGGTGTCGGGCTGCACACCTAACAGGTTAAATGCATGTGTGGTGCAGGTACAATATCAGTATCAAGTTCTAAACTGCAACATGGTCCATAAAATGAAACTAGATACCCTTGAATATTGTTCATATTTTTCAAATGGAACACGTGCAATATGCATCCTTAGAGAACTACATTACCACGTGTACTGTAAATGCATTTTGTCAACAGTAGACTGCTGTTCAGGAAGTACCATGTGTTAACATTCTCCAATAGATATCTATATGGAATAGTAGTGTGTGTGAACTTATCCCTTTATTGCTGTTCAAATGACCTCTTATAGGCTAACAAAACCTGCCACGTTACTGGATAATAACATGGTCAGGAGTAGTACACAGAGCTTAATTACTTCTGAATATTCAAATTGCCCATCTGGTCAGTCTTCCAAACTGACCCCAGCCTAGTGCTGGGCCAGAACAACAAGCATTTTTTAAATCTGGCAATAGAGTATGCAAATAATTGGATAAAGCATCAAATTTGTATAGTAGATGAAATAAGAGGCAAGACTTGTCAGGAATTGGTTTGCGGACTATAGACCCCTTTCCAGTTCACGACACCCTGACGTCACGCAGATATGCGCGCAAACTCTCGGTGGTAGTAAGATAATCGTCGCCACCTGTGCCCATTCAACATAGCCTAGATCTATATTTTTATAACTTCTAAAAAATAACTTTGGGGGATTCTAATACACTTACAATGTTTTGATTCTTGCTTCAGTCACTAAGATTATACTTGGTTGTGATCTTTGCAAAATAACTATTTGATGCAGCAGTTGTTAGCTAGACTGCTAACGCTCATTTATATAGTCTGTAGAAAAAGTTAGACAGAGACATTTTACTGGTTGAAGTTCAAGTATTTTTTAAGTATAACAATTTGCGATGACAAACATTAAGGAGTACAGCATTAAAATCCAAAAGTAGTGTGAAATGCACTCAAACAACATGTAAAGAGAGGCTTTTTTTGCTGGGTTTTTAAGTTGAGGTCGACCGATTATGATTTTTCAACGTCGATACCGATTATTGGAGGACCAAAAAAAGCCGATACATCTGCCTATTTTTATTTATTTTGTAATAATGACAATAACAACAATACTGAATGAACACTTATTTTAACTTAATATAATACATCAATAAAAATAAATTTAGCCTCAAATAAATAATGAAACATGTTCAATTTGGTTTAAATAATGCAAAAACAAAGTGTTGGAGAAATAAAAGTGTAATATGTGCCATGTAAAAAAGCTAACGTTTAAGTTCCTTGCTCAGAACATATGAAAGCTGGTGGTTCCTTTTAACATGAAACGTCAATATTCCAAGGTAAGAGGTTTTAGGTTGTAGTTAATATAGTATTTATAGGACTATTTCGCTCTATACCATTTGTATTTCATATACCTTTGACTATTGGATGTTTTTATAGGCACTTTAGTATTGCCAGTGTAACAGTATAGCTTCCGCCCCTCTTCTCGCCCCTACCTGGGCTCGAACCAGGAACACATCAACAACAGCCACCCATCGTTACCCATAGCTCCACAAAATCCACGGCCCTTGCAGAGCAAGGGGAACAACTACTCCAAGTCTCAGAGCGAGTGACATTTGAAACACTATTAGCGCGCACCCCGCTAACTAGCCATTTCACATCGGGTACACCAGCCTAATCTCGGGAGTTGATAGGCTCGAAGTCATAAACAGCTCAATGCTTGAAGCACAGCGAAGAGCTGCTGGCAAAACGCACGAAAGTGCTGTTTGAATGAATGCTTACAAGCATGCTGCTGCCTACCACCACTCAGTCAGACTGCTCTAACAAATCATAGACTTAATTATAACATAACACAGAAATATGAGCCTTTGGTCATTAATATGGTCAAATCCAGAAACTATCAAAAACAAAACGTTTATTCTTTCAGTGAAATACGGAATCGTTCTGTATTTCATCTAACAGATGGCATCCTAAGTCTAAATATTGCTGTTACATTGTACAACCTTCAATGTTGTCATAATTACGTAAAATTCTGTCAAATTAGTTAACGAGCCAGGCGGCCCAAACTGTTGTATATACCCTGACTCTGCATGCAATGAACGCAAGAGAAGTGACACAATTTCACCTGGTTAATATTGCCTGCTAACCTGGATTTCTTTTAGCTAAATATGCAGGTTTAAAAATATATACCTCTGTGTATTGATTTCAAGAAGGGCATTGATGTTTATGGTTAGCTAGTTGTGCAACGATTGTGCTTTTTTCGCAAATGCGCTCTTGTTAAATCATCCCCCGTTTAGCGAAGTTGGCTGTCTTGGTTAGGAAGATAGTTCGCAACGAGCCAAACTGCTGCATATACCCTGACTCTGTTGCAAGAGAAGTTACACAATTTCCCTAGTTAAAAGAAATTCATGTTAGCAGGCAATATTAACTAAACATGCAGGTTTAAAAATATATACTTGCGTATTGATTTTAAGAAAGGCATTGATGTTTATGGTTAGGTACACGTTGGAGCAACAAGTCCTTTTTCGTGAATGCGCACTGCATCGATTATATGCAACGCAGGCCATGCTAGATAAACTAGTAATATCATCAACCATGTGTAGTTAACTAGTGATTATGATTGATTGATTTTTATAAGATACGTTTAATGCTAGCTAACAACTTACCTTGGCTTCTTACTGCTCCTCGTGGAGTGCAATGAGAGGCAGGTGGTTAGAGCGTTGGACTAGTTAACTGTATGGTTGCAAGATTGAATGCCCGAGCTGACAAGGTAAAAATCTGTCGTTCTGCCCCTGAACAAGACAGTTAACCCACCGTTCCGAGGCCTTCATTGAAAATAAGAATGTGTTCTTAACTGACTTGCCTAGTTAAATAAGTGTAAAAAAAAAAAAAAACATTGGCCAAATTGGTGTCCAAAAATACCAATTTCCAATTGTTATGAAAACGTCCCTAATTAATCGACCATTCCGATTAAATCGGTCGACCTCTAGTTAAGAACTCCTCATTGATCTGCCGCCCTCATGTGACAATGTTTGCAAACACAGAAAGGGGTCTACTGTGAACTCCGAGATGGGGGAAATCAGCATTTTCCCTATACTTTCAATTGATATGAATGTACTGGTTGTCTCTATTCTTAGACAAACTCAAGGACTGTAAGTGTTTGGATATTATCCAAATGAGTCAAACCCTCTAATATACTAACTGTAACCAGCCGGTAGAAATTTGTCATACTGATTTTAAAGTCACATGTACATGCTACTTTGTTAACCCTTAACACCAAAACAAGTTTGTGACAATCAAGCGTAAACAGTCATTCAGACTTGTCAAGTGACTTCTACCTGCCTCTGGTACCATTGACTTACAGCATTTACATGCAGCCAGAGGGTGGGGATAAGGATAGTGGACAGTTCATGTGGTATTTCATGTGGTAATGTAGTAAATTCCTACAACATTCATCATAATCATTGGCTCATTTCATTCCCCTCTTCCTTCAATGACTATGAATAATTGTTGTGGGAATGACTACTTCTGAATCCTCTGCCAGACTCAAATAGCTCTGGGCCATCTACACCTCGGGAGTAACCACAAAATTCCCAGCATTTTTTACAGCTTACAACTTTATAGGCAGGAAGTGAGTAGAGAGAAAAGTAGAAAGTGAAGTGACCAAGCCCAAAAACATTTACAGCACCAAAGGCTCATATGTCAAGTGAGATAAGGGCTTGTAAGTAAGCATTGCATTGTAAGGTCTACACCTGTTGTAGTCAGCGCATGTGACAAAATTTGATTTGAAAAGTCATGATTTTGGAGTTACAGTCCACTTTAGTAGGCTACTATAGAAATTCTGTTGTATAAGAGTTTATATTGTATCGTGTTACTTTTTGATAGAAAACAAATGACAAACAATGAGTTTGTAAACACTCGAGTTGTATTTTGACTGGGCAGTGGTCGCTTGGAACGGCTCAGATTTCAAGATTGAAACAATGACGCTATGAGAGCCATTCAACCGTTAGGATGGGGGAGGGGCGCTCCTACCTTAATTCCTATCAAAAAGGTGTGGCACTTGGAAAAGTCAGAGTAACACCCATGCTTGCACTTAAAACGGAAAACTGACTCAATAGAAAAACAAAAACGAATAAAAGTTGTACTGTTTGTATACATTAGTGTTCTACTAAAACCAGTTATAAAAGGGAACAAACCAACTGTGTATTTTTAATGTAGGCTACTTGTTCACATTCTCTTGGGTAGACCATTCGTGAACAGTAAAGAAATTGGATACATTTGAAACAACTTTACCGAGGTTATCGTCTGATGTTGCAACCACTTGGCTCCAATGTTGCAATTCATTGTTTTAAGTGTTCAAATGTGCAACACTTCGGCGACAAATCGGCGACTTTTCACATAGGCCTAATTTCAACAAATGTTATCGTAAATAAAAGAAGTTACTTACTTCTGCAATAACTGCTCATGGTCGGATTTGATCTTTCCCAATTCAATCTGCAACCTCGCGCGTTCTTTGGCGGTGTCATCGAGAGATCTTCTAGCGTCAGCGAGCTCGGTTTCATACAGTGATTTCAAACCAGTAAGCTCCCGGGTTCTTACATCTTCCTTCTCAGAAATCTGCAGGTGAAGAACGCTGTTTTCGGACTCTAGACTCCGGACTTTGTCGATATAAATGGCTAGACGGTCGTTCAAATTGCAGAGGTCTTCTTTCTCCTGCAACCTGGATATCCTCGTGGGGCTCAATGGAGTGCTACCGGCGGCCGAGCGTGTGCTTATTCTTTGGCCGGCCGGAGTTGAAGTTGCGGTTGCCATTATGAAGCAAAAATGCTGAATCAAATAGAGGAATATACATTCAATTAAATACGGTTTAAAATCGACAAAATATATATATTAAACGGTGGGAAAATTATGACCACGGCAGACTAAATTTGGCAAAGCTGTAGGACATGAAATACAGGTCGCCTATTCGCTAACCTAAGCAACAACAAAAAAGGTTACAAAATACATCAATTTACAACAGAAGGAAGTAAACCAAAAGTAGCTCACATACGGCAATATAAACAGGCAGGCGGTGGAATGGGGTTACAAATATAAGAAAGCCGCAAAGCTCATGCAAGTATCTTACTTTGTCTCAACGGAAAGAAAGCAGGCTTGACGAATATGGCCGCTCATGAATATGTAAAACTAACGTGACCTCAACCAACCAATGGTAACATGCAACGCAATATGTCCTTTCAACTTTAGCATTCGAGACAAAATTCAAAATAGATGGAATGCGTTTTCATGCTGCGCATCGTGTACTCCCTAGGCGGACGGTTGCCTCCCACAATGTATCCAATGTTGCGCCAAAATAACCACACGTGGTCAGTATGAGAAACCTCTGTATTTTATGCAACATATATATACATTTACATTTACATTTAAGTCATTTAGCAGACGCTCTTATCCAGAGCGACTTACAAATTGGTGCATATATATTTATGTGTGTGTCGTATAAAATACAGAGGTTTCTTATATATATATGGCCTAATATTTCATTTTTATGGATTTACTCTGCGTTTAATTAGATATCCATATTATTAAATATTTAATTTGTAGTCCATTGTGACACTTTTAGTGTAGGCTACATAACACACACAACATGAATGTTTTGATAATGATCATTTAAGCTACAACCTCTTGCCTCATATGAAAGATTTTAAATATTGAATTAACAGAGTTGGTAAGCTCAGTGTAGTGTTGTAAACTGTGAAGGCATTGTAGGTCTGTGTAAAAGTATATAAGCCCCCCATCACACCTGTCACTAGGCTACCACAAGAGCTCCTGCCAGATGGTCAACTTCACAGCACTGACAGACAACAACAAGCAGTGGAGGCTGCTGAGGGAGGACGGCTCATAATAATGTCTGTAAAGGAGCGTATGGAATGACATCAAACACATGGAACCCATGTGTTTGATGTATTTGATACAATTCGACTAATTCCACACCAGCCATTACCACAAGCCTGCCCTCCCCAATTAAGGTGCCACCAACTCCTGTGACAACAAGGCTTAACAGGGCATGTGAAAAATAACCTACTAGTCAAGAGATCTTTCTCTGGGTTTCCAAGATATTACACAGAAGGTTATAGGCTTGTCATTGCTCTCAAGTAGCCGAATCAAAGTAGTAACTCTGTCATTGGTGTTATTTTAAATATGCCAGTGAGTGAATAAATCATTCATACAATCCACAAAACATCACAATATTGAAAAAATCTATAAATCTATTGATCTGTGTCTAATATGGGGTAGTACAGAACATGTACTGTAGGTGTAGTACTGTACAGTTGTGGGACACATTGACACTTTATTTTGTCAACAGTCAACCCTGTTCACTGCCTCAGGCTTGTCTTTTTCTGGCACCTCTGCTGTCTGTCTACTGTACTCTGACAATATGGTAATGAATCAATGCATGCATCTCACAGTATATGACCTTTGTATAGAAGCTGCCTGTATTTTTGGGGGTTTGTTAAAGTTGCATAGTGTTTATTTCTTATTATCATCATTTTTCTTTCTTTTCATTTTATTCTTTCTGCTTATATTTATATTTTGATGTATTTTCTGTAATTTATGTTATTCAGGTCTCATCTGTAAAAGACATATTGGTCTCAGTATGACTCCCTGATAAAATAAAGGTTACATTTTAAAAAATGAAGATTACAATTATGACATAACATTCGATAACAAACAAACCTTGATTACAAAATTAAATTAAAAGATAAATGTATGAACAAATATGTTTGATGATAGCATTTTATAAAGCAAATGCTGACAGACCTCTAAAAGGTTTTGGTCAGAGGGGCCAAGATGGACTTTGCAGACACCCTCTTTTGACTGAAACCAGTTGGAGGTGTGAGCACATTATTTGACACATGTAATGCAACTTACTTTCCTTTTACAGGCTGATCTTCACCTCTCCTTGTGATGCCTGTCTCTCCAAAACAGATTCAAGGCATCAATCAATCAAATGCTATTTTGTCACATGCTTTGTAAACAACAGATTTAGACTAACAGTGAAATGCTTACTTATGGGTCCTTTTCCAACAATGCAGAGTAAAATATATATATTTTTAAATAGAAATAGTGAAACAAGGAATAAATACACAGTGAATGAGTAAAAAATAACATGGATATATACGGGGTTTTCCAGTACCGAGTCGATGTGCCTTGCAGTTGCCATACCAAGCGGTGATGCAGTCAGTCAAGATGCTCTCAATGGTGCAGCTGTAGACCTTTTTGAGGATTTGAGGGACCGTGACAAATTTGATCAGCCTCCTCAGGGCGCTGTCGTGCCCTCTTCACAACTGTGTGGGTGTGTGTGGACCATGTTAATTCCTTAGTGATCTGGACACTGAGGAACTTGAAGCTTTCGACCTGCTCCACTACAGCCCAATCGATGTGGATGGGGGTGTGCTCGCCCCCTCCGTTTCCTGTAGGCTGACTCATCGTCATTGGCGGTCAGTCCTACCACCATTATGTTGTCAGCAAACTTGGTGATGGTGTTGGAGTAATGCGTGGCCACACAGTCTAGGATGAACAGGGATTACATTAGAGGATTAACCACACACCCCTGAGGGTCCTGAGCTTGGTGATGAGCTTGGGTCCAGAGTGTCTGGGATGATGGTGTTGATGTGAGCCATGACCAGCCTTTCAAAGCATTTCATGGCTATGGATGTGAGTGCAATGGGGCGATAGTCATTTTGGGCAGGTTACCTCAGCGTTCTTGGGCAGAGGAGACTATGGTGGTCTGCTTGAAACAAGTTGATATTACAGACCGGGTCAGGGGTAGGTTGAAAATGTCAGTAAAGGCACTTGCCAGCTGGTCAGCGCATGCTCTGAGTACGAGTCTTGGTATTCCATCTTGCCCTGCGGCCTTGCGAATGTTAACCTGTTTAAAGATCTTATTCTCATCAGCTCCGGAGAGCGAGATCACACAGTCACCCGGAACAGCTCGTGCTCTTACGCATGGTTCAGTGTTGTTTGCCTCTAAGAGAGCATAGAAGGCATTTATCTCGTCTGGCAGGCTTGCATCAATGAGTAGCTCGTGGCTGGGTGTCCCTTTGTAATCTGTGATAGTTTGCAAGCTTTGCCACGTGCGTCAGAGCCGGTGTAGTAGGATTCCATATTTGTCATGTATTGGCATTCTGCCTGTTTGATGTCTGTTTATGTTAAGGCATGAACAAATCCACATATTTTCAGAAATGTATCATATCTGTAGTTACCTGATCATTTATGTATCCAATTTTCTTTTAAATGTATAATTTCAATAAATATCCTAACATGATATGTAATATTCACCCTCATATTTATGATAGAAAATAGGCTAAATCTGACTCATGAAATGTCCAACGCCCAGATCATTTTACCTTTTCAGGCACCGAAAATCATAGTGCTTCTTCACATGAAGGTGATATATCTGAGCATACATTTGCACCACATTCAGTAGTAGGCTATACAAGGCACAAAAAGGCAAGCATCGTCATATTTAATCCAAGTTGCTATTTCCAAAGCACATCTCTGCTATTTCTGTTTAAAATATGCAGCATAGGAAATCCAAAACTCTAATCACAACACATGTTTTCTGTAAAGATGCAAACGTAGGCCAATCTTTGCTAAAAAAACATATTTTATTCACACCCTAAATCCCCCTGCTTGCCCTGTTTGTTATGGACGATGGATGCGATGGGTGTAGATTGGGTCATCAGCGGCGGTCCCGCACAGTCCAGTCCCAATGTGGTTGTTGTGGTGGTCTGTGATCCACTCCAAACTGTAAATGCATACATAATTAATACAAATTGTGTCAATATTGCACAAAAATAATGTCATTTCACATATTACCACAAGGTAGCTACTCTACCTGCTCCATTCATAATGACAAAACTAACTGGAACAAGCTAATGTTAGCTAGCTAAGTTGCTAGTTACCTAGCTAGTTAAGTTAGCCAGTTAACTATCTAATATTAACTAGTAATACAAAATACGCCTAAACGCATTAAAACGTTAGCTGTCACCTTGAGGCTTGATAGGGGGTTAAACAAAATTCCTGATGGGAAGGCAATTTTGTTATTATTTAGCTAGCTATCCCCACTGGCTGCTGGCCAAATTAGCTAAAGTTTTTGATTCTGGTTATTAAGATAAATAAAACATCTCAAATTAGCTATTCACTTTAGCGTGAACGTCTTTGTGGTATTTTCTGAACAGCTTCTCACTTCTTTGTTTCCCCAGTCGTCATTTCGAGCACACACCATTTACACACTCATTTGTGGCGCCAAAATGTAAAAATTACAGTTTCAACTCCACAGCAAATGTGATTCTTGTTGCTAGGCTACCAGTTACTGTGGTTTTAGCTTATGGTTTGAGCGTATTATAGCTAGTGTCTGAAAGAATGATACTGATTAAATATTTGTCAAATTATTGAGCATGTCCTCAAAATTCAAATAAGCATGAAAAAAAGTGTCCTTTATAAGCATATCAAAATGCATATAATAATCCTGATATGATCCTCAGTCAAGAACATGTGCATTGTACATGCTGAAAAAATATACTGTAGCGACCCGCACAGACAGCTGTGTGTTATCTGTTAGGCTAGTAGGTGGTTGTGTTGTACTTACCAGTACCCAGTGTTCGCGGGGTCCGACATGTCAATCAACCTGCTATCTGCCAATCACGGGAATGCATGGAATGTTCTGATGCTGGGCATCCTGGCGGTTGGTGGAGTGGCGTGGAGGGGGGCTGGGCAGGGGGATGGAGCATTGGAAGTTAAGACCAGGTTTAGCCTTTGTTCTCTCTCTTACGTCTGGCCTTCACAAGAGAAGGTCACGGTTGGCTTGTGGGTTATCTTTCATTTATTTGGCGTGGGCTACGGCCAAACAGTAGCCTGTGTAAAGTTGGTTTAATAAACCGTCAATTCGTAAACTTAATCCTCTGTCTGGACAATTGTTCCTTTATGATCTAGTCAGGTCATTACAATACTATGTAGGCCTACTGTCAGTATTTGTCAACATGAAAATAACATGTCACATACTTCAAGATATTGAATGAGCCCATATCCGGCCATAGGAAATGTCCATGTGTGATATTCGGAGTAATCTCTATATCAAATGTTGAAAAGACACATACAGATTCAGAATTTGTCAGGATATGGTGCACATCCACAAAACTCAAAATATTCATTGGACATGGTCTATATTCTGTAGAATATCAAAAATGTGTTATGCAAAGATATCCCCTGATATGGAAAGTTTTTAACCAGTGAATGTTATCGGATGATGCAGTCTGTGCTAGCGAAACAGTCCTGTAGCTTATCATCCACTTTATTGGACCACTTTAGAATTTAGCGTGTCACTGGTACTTCCTGTTTGAGGTTTTGCTTGTAAGCAGGAAGCAGAAGGATAGAGTTATGGTTTGATTTGCCAAAGGGAGGATGAGGGAGGGCCTTGTAAGCACTTCTGTGTGTGGAGTAAAGGCAGGGTTGGTTAGGTTACTTTCTAAATGTAATCAGTTACAAGTTACCTGTCCAAAATTGTAATCAGTAATGTAACTTTTGGATTACCCAAACTCAGTAACGTAATATGATTACATTCCGTTATTTTTAGATTACATTCCCCTTAAAACTTCTCTACGGTACGTGAGACGGTAGCATCCCACCTTTTCAACAGCCAGTGAAACTGCAGGGCGCCAAATTCAAATACAGAAATACTCATTGTAAAAATTCAGAAAACAAAAAATATTTTACATAGGTTTAAAGATTAACTTCTTGTGAATCCAACCACTGTGTCAGATTTGAAAAATGCTTTACGGCGAAAGCATACCTTACGATTATTTGAGAACAACAACAGCAGACAAATCATTACAAACAGTAACCAGCCAAGTAGAAGAGTTACTCAAGTCAGAAATAGAGATAAAATTAGTCCCTTACCTTTGATGATCTTCATATGGTTGCACTCAGCAGACATTAATTTACTCAATGAATGTTCCTTTTGTTCGATAAAGTCTCTTTATATCCAAAAACCTCCGTTTTGTTTGCGTGTTTTCTTCAGTAATCCACAGGCTCAAACGCAGTCAAAACAGGCAGACAAAAAATCTAAATTGTATCTGTAAACTTCATAGAAGCATGTCAAAAGATGTTTATATTCAATCCTCAGGTTGTTTTTAGCCTAAATAATCGATAATATTTAAACCGGATAATAACGTTGTCAATATAAAAGGTAAACAAGAAAGGTAGTCTCTCGGTCGTGTGCATGAAAAAGCTCCGACTACTCTTACTTCCTCATTTTTCAGAATACAAGCCTGAAACAATTTCTAAAGACTGTTGACATCTAGTGGAAGGCATAGGAACTGCAATTTGAGTCCTATTTTGGATAAAAAACTCCTTCTTGAATGGATTTTTCTCAGGTTTTCGCCTGCCAAATCAGTTCTGTAATATGCACAGACACTATTTTAACAGTTTTGGAAACTTTGGAGTGTTTTCTATCCAAATCTACCACTTATATGTATATCATATCTTCTCGGCCCGAGTAGCAGGCAGTTTAATTTGGGCATGCTTTTCATCCAAAATTCCGAATGCTGCCCCCTACCCTAGAGAAGTTTTAAGAGTCATTAGAAGAAGACAAAAATGTATGTTACCAATTGAATGACATCTATTGCAGGAAAATCAACGTTAAAGTTTGCATAGCTGGCCATATCTGGATGTTACATTTTACTTTATGGGTTGGTTATGTAGGCTTCTTCTAATCCATCAGCTTTCTACTACATATAATAATAAGATTAAATGATATCTTTACATTAAAAACCAAAGTCTATCAGAATTCCAGTCATTCCAATAAATGTTATAACCCTTGATCTTCAAGAATAGGACTTGGAAATATGGAAGTATAGATTAGCCAAATTGTTTTACCTGTGTCACGCCCTGATCTGTTTCACCTGTTCCTGTGATTGTCTCCACCCCCTCCAGGTGTCGCTTATTTTCCCCAGTGTATTTATCCCTGTGTTTCCTGTCTCTCTGAGCCAGTTTGTCTTGAATGTTAGTCAAGTTAACCCGTGTGGTTTTCCCCGTTCTCATTTTGATAGTCTTCCTGGTTTTGACCCTTGCCTGACTCTGGACTACTTTCCCGCCTGCCTGATCATCTAGCCTGCCTTGACCTTGATTCTGCCTGCCCTTTGGACTCTGAACTGGTTTTGACCCTTTTGCCTGTCCAGGACCAATCTCTTGCCTTACCCTATTGGATTAATAAATATTGTAAGACTCCAACCATCTGCCTCCTGGGTCTTGCCTTGTGTCATGATAACCTGAGCATAACCCCAAAACTGAGGACTTATTTGCCAACTCTACTCTGTTGTTTATGATTTTGTTGTCATGGAGGACTGATAGGGCTCATTGATTCAAGTTGAAAAATAAATGCTGCACTCATGGAATGGTGTGCTTTGAGCACTATTGAAAAGTGCTATTTACATGTGAAAAATGAATACCATATGCTGCATTTGCTATAGGCCTATCGTTTACCTTTTTTTTGGTGACACTTTTATATCTTCATAATATGCAGCTGTTTAAATTGAAAATCCAGATGAAACTATAATAAAACGGTCGCCCCGCCCCTGTTTTTGTAAAAAGCTGAGGGATGGGCCTGTAAAAATGTAACCACTCTCAGATTAATAGACAGACTCACCATCCATTATATCAAAATGTATGTTTTAACCGTGTTTTGAGGTTATACAGTGTTCGTTTACATTTACAAACATTGGAAGAAGACAAGTTCATATTGGGTTCTCATGGAGTGTGACAGTTAAACTAAGGTCATGAGGCATTTATAAACTATATTCTCCAACAATAAATGGATGTATATATAATTTACAGGTCCAAAAATTGATGTAGCAACTACAGATGGCCCCTTTATGTCTATCAAAAGTGTGTGAGTTTGAGCATGTGTCCATTAGGCCTATGGATTAAAAATAATTATCACCAGGAATTTGATTGAGCAATAAAAGACCCACTTTTATTCCATAGGCTGGGATCCGCACTATGCAGCAGTTGCAAGAGTGCATTTTTCACTGGCTGTCCGCTAGTTTAAAAAATAATGATTGACAGGTAGTTTAAACTTCTTGAATTCAACCATTATTGTGTTCATATACATATTTAGATTTGTGAACAGCCGTCCACAACAACCACAATCCGTGAGGCGCAAATAGCTAAATGAGAGAGCAGCAGTGTGATTCACATCAATGCGCTATGTAGATATCAATAATAAGTAGTATCCACATCGCCATAGACTACACCACTGCTGTCATCCTTACCTCCAAGCGTTTATTCAAGTTTGATAATCTTTGGATGCCAACAGCAGCCGCACCATTGGAAGACATAGCTTGGACTGTAGCCTACAAAAGCCTATTCCTGCTCTTTTCCCATGATCCATCAAACACGTGGTGTGTCATCATAGTGGTGTCTGACTTGTGGTCAGACTCGCTCAGGTGGAACAAACTTAAACTTGCGCCTTTTTTCAATGCTGATTTGAATGTCGTTGAGAAAACAGAGAAGCGTCAAAGATTTTTTTCGCAAACATCCTGCAACGCCTGCTCCCACTCCCTCTCCCTGGCGCTCGAAGACGCCAGGCTCCCCAGCATTACCCACTCCTGCCACCATCAGTACGCACACCTGCCTTTCCCCGTCACGCGCATCAGCGTATTATTGGACTCACCTGGACTCAATCTCCTGTTTATTACATCCCCTATATTTGTCTGTTCCCCGCGGCTGCATTGATTGTCAAATGTCATTGTGTTGCCTGTGTGCCAACGCTGCGCCTGTCTTGTTTCATGTCTGTTCCTTATTAAATGTTAAACTCCCCGTACCTGCTTCTCATCTCCGGCGTCGGTCCTTACAGAATGCAGCTGTTACCAAATGAAGCATCGGGGAGTGCTGGCTTTCCGGTTGGTGGTGACTTCGGGTCCGGGGGCCGCCACCGATGGAACCAGGGGTGCCTAAACCAGCTAGTCAGGCTGTCAAGCCCTAGCTGGCTCGAGAGGTTTCTTGCCCCGGTTGGCTCGGAGGCGCCCATCCCATGTCAGGCCTCAGCCGGATCATCAGCTTTTTAAGCCCAGCCGGCTCATCAGGCTGCTACGCCTCCTCCGGATCATCGGACTCCCACGCCTCAGCGGGATTGACAGGCCTTCATGCCTCAGCCGGATCGTCGGGTACCTATGCCTCAGCCGGCTCGCCAGGCTCTCACACCTCTGCTGGTTCGTTGGGAATTCACGCCCAGCCGGCTTGTCCAATACCCGTGCCTCGGCCTGCCCATCAGGCTCGCCCAGGGGGGATGCCAGGTGGTGCCCCTAGAGAGAGGGTACTGTCACTCCCGCTCCCCCTCCCTGGCACTCGAAGGCGCCAGGCTCCCCAGCATTATACACTCTTGCCACCATCAGTAGGCACACCTGCCTTTCCCCGTCATACCCATCAGTGTATTATTGGACTCATTTGGACTCAATCACCTGTTTATTATCTCCCCTATATTTGTCAGTTCCCCATCTCTGTTCCCCTCGGCTGCATTGAATGTCGAATGTTGTTGTGTTGCCTGTGTGCCGACACTGTGCCTGTCTTGTTTCATGCCTGTTCCTTATTAAATGTTGACCTCCCGTACCTGCTTCTCGTCTCCGGCATCGGTCCTTACACATCCTTTCAGAATTTAAATGTAATCCTCAAAGTAATCATCTAGTTTTTCAAAAGTATCTGCAATCAGATTGCAATATTTTTGCTGGTAACGTAACACATTAGTTACTGTTTTTTTTGGTATTCCCTTTAATGTAACGGATTACATGTAATCCGTTACTCCCCAACCCGTAGTAAAGGTGATCTAGAGTTTAGTTGCCTCTAGTTTCACAGGTGACATGCTGGTAAAAATCGGGTGAAATGGTTTTCAGTTTCCCATTAAAATCACCAGCCACAAAAAAAGATGCCTCTTTGTGCTTGGCCCTCCTATGTTGAACATAATAAACGGCTCTCTATCCACCGGATGTGTACCAAACTCACTAAAAGTGGCAGTAATAAGTATGCTCTCTCTAATTCTCTCCATCTCTCTTTCTTTCTCTCTCTCGGAGGACCTCTTGAAAAAGCCAAACCTTGACCCAGAAAATATAAAAAACTATCGGCCTATATCGAATCTTCCATTCTTCTCAAAAATTTTAGAAAAAGCTGTTGCGCAGCAACTCACTGCCTTCCTGAAGACAAACAATGTATACGAAATGCTTCAGTCTGGTTTTAGACCCCATCATAGCACTGCGACTGCACTTGTGAAGGTGGTAAATGACCTTTTAATGGCGTCAGACCGAGGCTCTGCATCTGTCCTCGTGCTACTAGACCTTTGATACCATCGATCACCACATTCTTTTGGAGAGACTGGAAACCCAAATTGGTCTACACGGACAAGTTCTGGCCTGGTTTAGATCTTATCTTTCGGAACGATATCAGTTTGTCTCTGTGAATGGTTTGTCCTCTGACAAATCAACTGTACATTTCGGTGTTCCTCAAGGTTCCGTTTTAGGACCACTATTGTTTTCACTATATATTTTACCTCTTGGGGATGTCATTCGAAAACATAATGTTAACTTTCACTGCTATGCGGATGACACACAGCTGTACATTTCAATGAAACATGGTGAAGCCCCAAAATTGCCCTCGCTAGAAGCCTGTGTTTCAGACATAAGGAAGTGGATGGCTGAAAACGTTCTACTTTTAAACTCCGACAAAACAGAGATGCTTGTTCTAGGTCCCAAGAAACAAAGAGATATTCTGTTAAATCTGACAATTAATCTTGATGGTTGTAAAGTCGTCTCAAATAAAACTGTGAAGGACCTCGGCGTTACTCTGGACCCTGATCTCTCTTTTGACGAACATATCAAGACTGTTTCAAGGACAGCTTTTTTCCATCTACGTAACATTGCAAAAATCAGAAATTTTCTGTCCAAAAATGATGCAGAAAAATTAATCCATGCTTTTGTTACTTCTAGGTTAGACTACTGCAATGCTCTACTTTCCGGCTACCCGGATAAAGCACTAAATAAACTTCCGTTAGTGCAAAATACGGCTGCTAGAATCCTGACTAGAACCAAGAAATTTGATGATATTACTCCAGTGCTAGCTTCCCTACACTGGCTTCCTGTTAAGGCAAGGGCTGATTTCAAAGTTTTACTGTTAACCTATAAAGCGTTACATGGGCTTGCTCCTACCTATCTTTCCGAGTTGGTCCTGCCTTACATACCTACACGTACGCTACGGTCACAAGATGCAGGCCTCCTAATTGTCCCTAGAATTTCTAAGCAAACAGCTGGAGGCAGGGCTTTCTCCTATATATTCAATTTTTATGGAATAGTCTGCCTACCCATGTGAGAGACGCAGACTCGGTCTCAACCTTTAAGTCTTTACTGAAGACTTATCTCTTCAGTAGGTCATATGATTGAGTGTAGTCTGGCCCAGGAGTGTGAAGGTGAACGGAAAGGCTCTCGAGCAACGAACCACCCTTGCTGTCTCTGCCTGGCCGGTTCCCCTCTCTCCACTGGGATTCTCTGCCTCTAACCCTATTACAGGGGCTGAGTCACTGGCTTACTGGTGCTCTTTCATGCCGTCCCTAGGAGGGGTGCGTCACTTGAGTGGGTTGAGTTACTGACGTGATCTTCCTGTCTGGGTTGGCGCCCCCCCTTGGTTTGTGCTGTGGTGGAGATCTTTGTGGGCTATACTCGGCCTTGTCTCAGGATGGTAAGTTGGTGGTTGAAGATATCCCTCTAGTGGTGTGGGGCAAAGTGGGTGGGAAAGTGGCAAAGTGGGTGGGGTTATATCCTTCCTGTTTGGCCCTGTCCGGGGGTATCATCGGATGGGGCCACAGTGTCTCCTGACCCCTCCTGTCTCAGCCTCCAGTATTTATGCTGCAGTAGTTTATGTGTCGGGGGGCTAGGGTCAGTTGGTTATATCTGGAGTACTTCTCCTGTCTTATCCGGTGTCCTGTGTGAATTTAAGTATGCTCTCTCTAATTCTCTCCTTCTCTCTTTCTTTCTCTCTCTCGGAGGACCTGAGCCCTAGGACCATGCGTCAGGACTACCGGGCATGATGACACCTTGCTGTCCCCAGTCCACCTGGCCTTGCTGCTGTTCCAGTTTCAACTGTTCTGCCTGCGGCTATGGAACCCTGACCTGTCCACCGGACGTGCTACCTGTCCCAGACCTGCTGTTTTCAACTCTCTAGAGACCGCAAGAGCGGTAGAGATACTCATAATGATCGGCTATGAAAAGCCAACTGACATTTACTCCTGATTTTTATTTGACCATGCTGGTCATTTATGAACATTTGAACATCTTGGCCATGTTCTGTTATAATCTCCACCCGGCACAGCCAGAAGAGGACTGGCCACCCCTCATAGCCTGGTTCCTCTCTAGGTTTCTTCCTAGGTTTTGGCCTTTCTAGGGAGTTTTTCCTAGCCACCGTGCTTCTACACCTGCATTGCTTGCTGTTTGGGGTTTTAGGCTGGGTTTCTGTACAGCACTTCGAGATATTAGCTGATGTACGAAGGGCTATATAAAATAAAATTAAAATAACTTGATCATAGACTGATCTCTCTGCTACCACATGGCAGGCGGTACTGGAGCACCAAGTCTACATTGATGATGGCTCCGACAGAGATGGTCACCTCGCTTCGAGTTCTTAGGAAACTATGCAGTATTTGTTTTTTTAAGAGTTTTTTTTTACCTCTTTCAAGTCCCTGGATTCGGGCCTAGTCCGGAGTAAGCAGAACGTCCAGAGCTGCCTACTCGTTGAAGTAGACATTTTCTTCTAAATCGAGGTTAGTGATCACTGTTCTGATGTCCAGAAGCTGTTTTAGATCGATGGCAGAGACATTATGTATATATTTTTTTTAGATAACTGTAAAAAAAAAAAAAAAAAAAAAATAGCAGAATTGGTCAGGAGCCCATAAAACAGCTTCTATCCACTGTAGCTGCCATCTTACATTTTACTGACAAGTCGGCCTACCTCTATAATGACAATTCGGCCTACCTCTATAATGACAATTCGGCCTACCTCTATAATGACAATTCGGCCTACCTCTATAATGACAATTCGGCCAACCTCTATAATGACAATTCGGCCAACCTCTATAATGACAATTCGGCCAACCTCTATTTGTTTTCAGATCTAAGAGGACCAAACAGTAGATTAGTAATGATTATAGTTTTGATTAATAACATCAATTCAAGTAGTGATCCTGATTAATACATTATGTAATTGCACAGTGGGCCTTCTTGGATGAGACAAAATCAATAATTGTGGAATGATTGAGGCCTATAGCTCCAACAGAGGACATAACTGTAACGATGTGCGCTGAGAGTCGGGAAGCAAGTTCAGAGAGTGAGTGTTTTAATAAATAAACACAACATAATAACCACGAAAAACACACAGACATGACACAGGAACAGAAACAATAATGCCTGGGGAAGGAACCAAAGGGAGTGACATATAGGGAAGGTAATCAGGGAAGCGATGGAGTCCAGATGAGTCTGATGACGCGCAGGTGCACATAACGATGGTGACAGCTGTGCGCCATAATGAGCAGGCTGGTGACCTAGAGGCCGGAGAGGGAGCACACGTGACAATAACATAGAATGTGCAGTGTTTGCTTTTAGGCAGTACTTGCATCCTACATATCAAAATCTTTGCGATGATGAAATTACAGAATAAGATATAGGAATTCCTGATAAATGTCCTCTGCCTTATCACCAACTTTGTGAACAGAGTGGGATAAAACAGAGGCTAGTCCGTGAGACCAGTTCCCTTCAAAGAAGGGAATATCTCATTGAGCATCCCGAAAGCTCCCTGATAATGCCAAATATCTAATCTCAAGCTGAGGTATCATGTCGTTTGTTCTCCTATTCCAAGACGAGCCCCCCTTGGCCCTGGCCAAGGAGAAGGGAGTGTGTTGGCTACATACCAGTCAATCCTCAAATGAATCACATTTTATTTGTCACATGAGCAGAATACAACAGGCCTTACAGTGAAATGCTTACGAATTGGGAATTCTATAGTGTTTTGCACATTGCAGTTGTTTTGCCTAAATTGTTTGACCATCTCCCATGAACTGCCAGCTCCCTGAACTCCTTTATAGGTGAAAGAAGCCAACATGAACCATTTCAGACAACAAAATGAGCTGCTGACGCAGGAGAGGTTAGAAGGCGTGACATGTTGTAGGTTTACATTGACCTTAGGCTAAAGTTGTCCTGAACACTTCACCCCTCAATTCCTCAAGTATCACCTTTAAAGTTATACATTAACTGCCTCAATTATCTTGTCAGCAGAACAACGGTTTTGGAATTTCTAGTGTGTTTAGCTGTTTAAACCGAAACATACCTTATTATGAGGTGCTATGCCAAAATGACATAGTGTAAACCGAATCCCATCCGATGAACACAACAGGTTAAATTGTGTTATTTTACAAGTTTCTCAAAGCTATAGATTGCAACTATTCTGAACAAAAATATAAATGCAACATGTAAAGTGTTGGTCCCATGTTTCATGAGCTGAAATTGTCAGGTTTTGGCCAGGACTGTTCTGGTTTTTGGTCACTAGGTGTCCCCATTGCACCTTTTTTGAACCTTTTGTTTTTTCCTTGCTCTAATTATTGTTTGCACCTGTATGTCGTTCCCTTGTTAGTATTTAAACCCTGTGTGTTCCTCAGTTCTTTGCTCAGTGTTTGTTCGTTAGCACCCAGCCCCAGCCCTGCTGTTAAACTTTTTCTCTTGTTGGAGTTTCCAGAGGTTCTCTGGTATTGTTCTTGTTTATTTTGGATTAGTCTTTTGAGGTTTGTTTTTTCCCTTGCTGTTCTTACTACTTTGTGGATTTTCTTTGTATTTTGGAAGATATCTATTTTTGTCTCTTGGCTTTTGTTTTGGACGTTGTGGATTTATATTTTTGCTGGAAGATCTTTCCTTTGATTAAACCACCGTCTCTAGTACTGCTGTGTCTGCCTCAACTCCTGGGTTCTGCCGATTTATTAGTGACTTTCTCACACCGGGTCCTGACAGAAATAAAAGATCCCAGAAATGTTCCATTTGAACAAAAAGCTTATTTCTAAAAAATGTTATGCTGAAGTTAGTTTACATCTCTCTTAGTGGGAATTTCTCCTTTACCAAGATAAACCATCCAGCTGACAGGTGTGGCATATTGAGAAGCCGATTAAACAGCATGATCATTACACAAGTGCAACTTGTGCTGGGGACAATAAAAGGCCACTCTAAAATGTGCAGTTTTGTCACACAACACAATGCCACAGATGTCTCAAGTTTTGAGGGAGTGTGCAATTGGCTTACTGACTGCAGGAATGTCCACCAGAGCTGTTGCCAGAGACTTGAATGTTCATTTCTCTATACTGCCTACAATGTCGTTTTAGAGAATTTGGCAGTATGTCCAACTGGCCTCACAACCACATTCCACGTGTAACTACGCCAACCCAGGACCTCCACATCCGGCTTCTTCACCTGTGGGATGGTCTGAGACCAGCCACCCGGACAGATGATGAAACTGTAGGTATGCACAACCAAAGAATTTCTGCACAAACTGTCAGAAGCCGTCTCAGGGAAGGTCATCTGCGTGCTCGTCATCCTCACCAGGGTCGTAACCTGACTGCAGTTCGGCATCGTAACCGACTTCAGTGGGCGAATGCTCACCTTCACTGGCCACTGTCACGCTGGAGAAGCATGCTCTACACGGATGAATCGCGGTTTCAACTGTACCGGGCAGATGGCAGACAGCATGTATGGTGTCATGTGGGAAAGCGGTTCGCTGATATCAGCGTTGTGAACAGAGTGCCCCATGTTGTCGGTGGGGTTATGGTATGGGCAGGTATAAGCTACGGACAATGAACACAATTGGATTTTTATCGATGGCAATTTAAATGCACGGAGAAACCGTGACGAGATACGTGCCCATTGTCGTGCCATTCATTAGCCACCATCACCTCATGTTTCCACATGATAATGCACGGCCCCATGTCACAAGGATCTGTACATAATTCCTGGAAGCTGAAAATGTCCAGTTCTTCCATGGCCTGCATACTCACCAGACATGTTACCGATTGAGCATGTTTGGGATGATCTGGATCGACGTGTACGACAGTGTGTTCTAGGTCCAGACAATATCCAGCAACTTCGCACAGCCATTGAAGAGGAGTGGGACAACATTCCACAGGCCACAATCAATACCCTGATCAAGTCTATGCGAAGGAGATGTGTCGCACTGCATGAAGCTAATGTTGGTCACACCAGATACTGACTGGTTTTCTGATCCACGCCTCTACCTTTTTTTAAAGGTATCTGTGACCAACAGATGTATATCTGTATTCCCAGTCATCAATCCATAGATTAGGGCCTAATTAATTTATTTCAATTGACTGATTTCCTTATATGAACTGTAACTCAGTAAAATCTTTGAAATTGTTGCATGTTGCTTTTATATTTTTGTTCAGTGTTTATAACAACTATATCACTTTTTTACTTGCAAAGTTTGCGTCTGTAAACATTTGTAAGCTTAATGCCTTATAAGTTTATGAAGTAACTTATTTAAGTGCATGTACTGTATGTAACTACTGAGAAACAAGAATTAATTTTGAACTTCCTAAAATCTGACCATAGCTTTGACGGTATCAAAGCTCCAACTAGCCAACTAAGCATGTCTGACAAAGTCCTTGCTGGCTGCAGGACAGAGACCTCTGTTCTGTCGGCTTGCAGTTTAGAGTTGGTGATTTGTAGATAAGCCAGTGTGTTCTACTAAACCCACCATTATAGCACGCTTGTGTGCTGTGCTGTAATTTACTGTGAACTAACTGTTAGGAGGAGACCCCAGAGCCTGTAATTCTACGGTTTGTCCTCATCAGAGGACAGATTACTTCTGAATTTCAGTTGGTTTTGGTGGGATGGAGTTTTGGCCTGCCTGGTGACATCAACAGGTGGTAAATTAGTTAATAGACCAATAAAGAGAGTTCCAAACCTCTATGCAAATAACAGCAAATTTTCAGTTTTCCCGTCCCCACTCAGACCACTCCCAGCAAAATCTTTACTTGAGAAATTGCTCTTTTTTAAGAAGCTATTTTCGTTTCTTTTTGACCATTTTAATTGAACTGTTTGCAATGATGTTAGGCTGATGTATTTTTGTGGCGTCATGTATGTTGAAAAAATTATAGGGCTCCCGAGTGGCGCACCGGTCTAAGGCACTGCATCTCAGTGCTAGAGGCGTCACTACAGACCCTGGTTTGATCCTGGGCTGTATCACATCCGGCCCTGATTGGGAGCCCCATCGGGCGGAGCACAATTGGCCCAGCGTCGTTAGGGTTTGGCCAGGGAAGGCATTGTAAATAAGAATTTGTCCTTAACTGACTTGCCTAGTTAAATAAAGGTTAAACAAAATAAAAAAATAACCCGGTTGTATACTGTTAATAAAAATATGTGTTTCATTTTGCTACACATGGATGGAGAGAGAGCGAGATATGAAGGACAGAGGTTTGAGTCCCCCTGCTGGACATCAGATATTGTCATGTTTTCCAGCTGCTTGTCAACAGTAAAAGAAGGACAAGTGCATAATGAAGAGTTGAATTAACTCAAGGTTGAGTTAACAGGTTTAGTTGACAGGCTAACTCAAGACAATGAAAAAGTGAAAAGTGATAATGAAATAATCATAACAATGATTTTAAAAAACACAAGGATACTAGAAATGGCTTAGGGTGTTATTCTTGTTCCAATAGTGCTGTATGGTATTTTATATTAATAAAGCTTTATATAATAAGTAACAGCACATTATGTAGTTATTTATATATGGTCTGTGCTATCTGGGATCTTTGGAACATCCCTATCCCATTGAAGTTGACATTTGATATGGTAAAGTTTAGGGTTAAGGTTAGGTTCGGGTAAGGGTTATGATTAAGGTTAAGGTAGGGATTAAAGTTAGGGTTAGAGTTTAGGGTATGGATGTCCCAAGGACCCCGGATAGCACTGACTATTTATATATGGTGTGGGATAATGTCTGTATGGAAAGGATAATAAAATGTACAATAACAATGTTGCTTATGGCATTGTCATTCAGTTGAAACGTTTTTCTTTACTGTCTTTTGCTTTTATGTAAAAAACAAATATTGACAGTACTGTACAATACCATTGGCCTAATTATATGTGTATATCAAGGTGATGCCAGAAAGCAAAAAAAAACCTACCGGTTGCCAAATTGAAGCAATCTAAATTATCTCAAGATCTGAAGAGAGTGGGGACCAACCCTCAAATGCATTTTGGTACATATGGAGCTGCTGAAAATGATAACATACCGTTACATTTCATGGCTGTTATTATACCCATCTATGGGCTTTCCTGAGATAATTTGTCTGGTATAACTTTTCTCTTGTTTCCTTTATTTCAAGAACATCCGTTTCTTTATGACCAAGTTGTGCCCCCTTTGGAAAGGTTTGAATTGTTGCAATAACGTCAGACGGAAGCAAAATTCCTTTTTTGGTGATATCCTGTTAAGAGTTATTTTAAATGGCTCGTCAGACAATTGAAAAGTGTAGCCTATTTTGAGGCCACACAAACTCGAGAGCTGCATCGTGATGAGAGCCCCCGCAGTCTCTACTTGACCGGTGCGGCTCGAGACTATAAATTGGCTCGCAATGGCCATGGGGAGGACATGAACACCTGTATCTGCAAGTAGATTGTAGTTGGGGAAATTTGACTAATCTCGTCAGAGAAGCTTTTCGAAAGCAAGAAGAAAGTCTAATGTTCAGGAGGACCAGGGACGGAGAGCAGAAATGGAGAGCCCCATAAGTGAAGACAGGCAAGTCATATTATCTATGAATTTATGTTGTTTTCATTTGCCTACAAGTTGACAAATTAAAAGGTATGTCTGGTCAATGAACGGCTTAAATTGAATGCACAATCTGGGATATGAATGACATTGACTCTTGAAGAATATAGGCCTATGCCTATTCGTTGTATAACTGTTATGCCCAGAATAACCAATACTCCATGGTGTTATGGTTATTTGAGTCTTGGTAAACAGATTCCAGAATGTGTTTTTCATTTAACAAAATATAGTAAATGATGCATTTAAATACAGTATGGTAATTGTGGTCTGGATGTTTAAAAAAACATGTATTTTTATTTTTTTACATGATTTCTCTTAGATTTATCTGCCGACCTTTTTACAAGGAAAATTATAAAGACATGGAGTTGGATGATTGGTCACCTCCAGATGCTGATCTTACACAGAAGATGGTGACTCAAATTGAACACTATCTTTCTGATGAAAATCTAGCAAAAGATGCATTCCTTTTAAAACATGTGAAAAGAAACAAGATGGGTTATGTGAACATAAAGCTGCTGACATCTTTTAAAAAGGTGAGTTACTTTTCTTTTCCCAAATTTTCCAACTACTGCAATTATTAAAAACAATATCCGGTTTTAAATATGTTGACTTCAATTTTTTTATAACACATTTTTATATCAAGGCATTGAGATATTAACTTGACATTTACATCCATGTTCTATTAGATGAAGCCTCTGACCAAAGACTGGCGAGTCACAGCCTACGCCCTAAATTACTCCTCCAAACTGGAAGTCAACAAGGAGGGCAACAAGGTCCGTCGCAAAGACCCAGTACCAGAGTCCCTCTTGGTTCAGGTGCCCAGCAGACTTCTGTTAATGTGGAACATCTCTGCTGAGCTGACCTCTAGTGGCAATGGTGGTGATGAAGACATCCCTGCACCCCAGAGGAGTACTATGGAAACTGCCATCACTCTCCTGGAGCCCTTTGGAAGCATCTGCACAGTGAGGGTGTTCCGGCCGCGGAAGGAGCTCCCACCAGAAGTCCAGAGGTTCGCCTACAGGTACCCTGAGTTGTGCTCCCAGGAAAGTGTTCTGGTAGAGTATGAGGACTTGGAAGGCGCCGGCAGAGCCTACCACCAGCTGTCCCAGTCCGAGGACTTTGTGAGAGTCGTCCAGATCGGGATGACATCGAAAAAGAAAGCAGGGCATAAGTTGGGAGGCTGCGTTGAAGACAGAGGTGCCGGTAAAGGTGTATCAATCGGCAACCGCTGCTTGGAGCAGCTCCAGTTCCGAGGGGAAGACTCTTCGGCGTGGAGTTCGTCCGGCGAATCCGAGATGGCCTCTCCGATGCACATGCCTCGGTTCTCCTCGGGCCAGGTATGCAGGAGCCCCTGGGACAGTCCTCGCTCTAGCCCCTACCACAGCCCCAGGGTCCTCCGGGCACCTCTGCCCACCCCTCCGCGGGTCTCCCCGCTCCTGGCCTCCGAGATGTGGAGGAGCCCCGACACCAGCCCGGATCTCAGTCGACGCAACTACGAGAACCCGGCCGATAGCAGCAGCCTCTGGTTCCAGAGGCGTAAACTGGCTGCGGTGCAAACCTCCTCCCTGGATGACAGCAGCAGCAGTAAGCAGGGTCGTCTGGGCATTAAGAGGGTCCTAATGGGGGATTCCCTGCCTCCCGGGGTCATCCGGTTCCCCTACGGGCCAGATGGGACAAGAGGATTTCCCAGCTCCTTTGTAGGAAGAACACTTCAGTACACCCTCAAGACATGACCTCAGACCAATGCTGTTCATGTTGTTTGTTATATGTTTTAGGAAGTAATCTATAGATTGATCATTTTATAGTCTCGTATAGACCTGTGTGCAGGAAAAACTGTAACAACCATCTTGAAGGTGAATTCTAGAAATTACATTTAGGGACGGTATCCCGAAAATGCATAGTTCTGGACTAAGATGCACTTACAATGGAGTATCTCCATTGAACATGCTATAAGGACTAGGACTTCTGTTATGGTGTTAAATCATGTGGCTAACATCTCAACATCTACCCACACAGTGACTATATCTTAACTTCCTATCTATCCTCATTCTATGACTCAGCTGCAGTTATTATATTCTTAAAAGGCCCAGTGCAGACAAAAACGTGATGTTCTTGTGTTTTATATATAATTCGACACTATGAGGTTGGAATAATAATGTGGTAATGGCCTGTTAGTGTAAGAGCTGTTTGAAAAAGCCACCTGAAAGTTCTGCCTGTTTTGGTGGGAATTTTGGTGACATCACCAGGCAGTATATTAGTTAATAGACCAATAAGAGTTCCAAACCTCTCTGCCAATAACAGCTAGTTTTCCCCTCCCCACTCAGACCACTCCCAGACAGCCTTAGCAAAATTCTTGCTCGAGAAATTGCTCTTTGCTTAGAAGCTTTGTTCCTTTTTGACAATTTTTAATTGAAAACAATCACAGTAAGGTAATTGTTACCCAGAAAAGATTTGATATTGAGATCAAAATAGCTGCTGTTTTGACTGAGTGCAGGTCAACATTGCACCGTGCTCTAGTGGAAAAAAGCTATTTGTATAGCCCAGTTATAATACAGCCTGAAAATAAACTTCAGTATGTCGATCTGAATGAGAAACTGCCAATATGAATGTCACCATGACAACATGGGAAACTGTCTGAGCCTACTAGTACTGTGTCGAGAGTCCCTGCACCACAGCAAAGGGCATCTATTCTGATTCAAAAAGCTGACAAAGGGGTTTGACAATGACGGAAATGATGCCTCATGAGAACTCTTTTGTTGCCAATTTCAGCGTGTCAATTAAAATGTATGACTAAGTCTTTTGAATGGCTGAGGAGCGTTTACATGATTACTGTGAACCCCCCCCCCAATCATCATAAAATCACATTAGTATGAAAAGTAGGGAACCAAAAAAAGCATAATTTCCCAATCCATATCTGTTACTGGCCAATCAATGACCAACACAGGGCAAGATAACACACATCAGCCTGAATCGTGTACACTACCCATTCAGATGTGAAGCAATAAAACAAATCAAAATACAATTGATTACATCATACTGTATTAAAGCAAAGGTTGGACAATGAATGAGTTTAATAATATTTTCAATAAGGAATGTGTTAAAACACAGAACATAGATTTTTCCTACATGTCTTGTCCAGAGACGGGGGAGGGGGGGGGGGGCAACAATGGGTTAAGAAACTGGAACAATTTAGTGCTTTATCTCACAACGCAACATAATCCGAACCCATCTCAACATAAACAAATGAAAAACAGACCATGGGTCCTCTGAAGATGCATGCATTTTTCACAACGCCCAAAATCACTGGCTTGTGATCAATTTTTTCCCCCCAGGTCGAACAAACAAATTTTATTTAAAGAAAAATCTCAAAATGGATTTGATCTTACTTCTAAGGATTGGTCTTAGTGCAGTTCCCCTGTACATGAGGAACACTCAGATCCTGTTCAATCCAACTAGCTCACAAACTCCATATAAACATATACAGTAGATAGCGAGTAACTGACTTTTGCCATTCCTTTGGAGCGGTGCCATATTTCAATGTCATATTTTTACTTTACATTTTAAATTGTGGACAAACAGAGCATTAGTAAAAAAGCCAAACTAAATCTTATGCTTTCCAGGACGCAAATATATATGAGGGGTTGGTATCCATTTATGGAGAAAAACATTTTCTGTTGTTGAAATGATCAGCCAGGTGGTATCTGTGGTTAGTAACTAGCTGCTCTGTAAGCACGTTACTAATGTTAACAAATCCCGATGCAAGCTTTGGTCTTCAACTGATTGATAAAGAAGACAACTTCATTTGTTAGACAAACATGAGGATGAAGGTCTAGTATTACATAGCGCTGTCGTGGACAGTAATTTACAGTGCATTCACCATTTTGTATCTGAGCAGCGTCCACCTGTCACAGTGGATGCCACAGCCTCATGGGACGTCCTCATTGGGACGTGCACAAGTTCAGACACTGGGCAGCCATTTTGGATCAAAAGACCTCCAGGTCGGCAGCGTTGTAGACTACGGGTGTGTCCTCAGTGCCCATGGCAGGTTCTGGTTCCGGTTCCTGTTGGCCCTCCTCTTCGGCAACCACCTCTAGGGACTCCAAGGCCTCGTTGGTGTCGCTTGCGAACGTTTCCCTGGAGACGTCGTCGTGTTCCTGCAGGTTCAGTGTGTTGATAGCCTGCTTCATCTTCTTGGCAACCACGTGTCGCCTTCGCTTCTGCGCTGACTTCTTGCCCTTGTACTCCTTCTGGGTTTCGTCGTAAAATATTTCCTATTTAAAAATATGTTTACAGAAATTTGATTATTAAAAATGTAGTGTGTGTGCATATGGGGAGTACAGAAAAAAAGATAGGCCTACAACGGATTCAGTGGACGGGATTAGAGAAGTGCATGAAAAGCCACTTGATTTTACAGTCTCAAGTGTCATACCTTAAGGTGCTCACTAGAGATACTGGGAGTGTTCTTCAGCAAGTTGAGATACACCCCTCCAGGAGTCCGTCGCCTGCTGCCATCCTACAGTGAGGTGAACATATCAAATAATTTCACACAGACTTAACAAATGGTTACAGAACAATCTAGCATAAGAGTGAATTAAAATATGTTTTAGAAAGGCATGCAGTTACACAAGTGATGATTCATTGCGATGAGAATTGGGACATTATGGATATCATATAACAGGAGTTGTCAATTAACTCAGCTGTATCTATCTCATATAAACTGAAACAAGAACAGATGCATACCATAATGTACACACCACCAGTTTCCTCAAGTGTGGCGGTCTCTCCAAGCAGTTCTATTGCTTTCTTCTTCCCAATGACTCTCACAATTCGCTCAATCAATTCCTTTTTGGGCTCTTGTAGCCTTGAGGGGAGAAAATGGATCCGCAAGTTAGTATGAGGTTATTGTACGACTGTGTGATATTGTTGACACTGTGGAAAGAAGAAAATAATGACATTTTATTTAGCCCGCATGGCAAGCCAAACATTTCATATGGCCAAATATGAAATAGCCAAAACATTCCAACTAACCAGCTCACCTGTGGGCTATCTCTTCAATCACCCTGTCGTCTGGGTCTTCCTCTGTGATCTGATACCGACCCTCGATGTCCATCTCAGCCCTGGGGCCCAGCCTCTCTTTGGCCGAACGCTTCCTCTTAAAATGGCCGCCTCCATTCTCTTCGGCGGCCGGCCCGCCACGCTTCATGTACTCGTCCAGCTGAGTGTCCAACATGGCTACCTCGCCTGGCTCCTGTTCCTCCCTCTCCTTCTCCATGAGCTTGCGGGCCAGGACGTAGTTGTAGGTTTCCACCTGTCTGCTGGCCATGCTAATGGCACCATCCACACCAAGGAAATCCAGCTCAGCTTCCACTGCCTGCTGGGTCTGCTCCTGAACCACAGAGCCCCAGATGTTGTTGACTTTGCGGCCGCCTGGGTTAGCCTGGGGGGCTCCGAAGTGGGGAGTGGGGACCGGGGCAGGTTGGGGAGCGTTGGAGCACTTCTGCCGCTTCCGCCTCCACACCGCTGCGTCCTCATCCGAGTCTGGTTCGCTATCGCTGGAGTCCACGGTTCTCATGGTGCTACGGTAGCTTGTGGCTGATGTGGCTGTCTGTGGAAGGGCCCTACTCTGGAAAGACTGGCCACTGAAAGCAGGAGCTGCAGCAGGCATCTAGGTGGTAAGAGAAGACTGTCAGATCATTTTCATATTTAATTATACAAGCTCATTTAAAAACCTTTTAAACATTAAGTCTGGTACGCCTGACTGAGCGGTTCTGGACTGGTTCCCACCTACATGCGTGTGTGTACAGGGCGCTCTGTGAATGGCGCAAAATAAATTGTTGTGCACTCCGTGAATGCTCTGGTGGTCCCGCTTCACATGCCATTCTCCTCTCTCATCTGACACTTCACTTGCATAAGGAGTGTCTCACATTTTCTGGCCTATCCAGACAAAGGATCTATTTCCTTCGCCTGTGAAACTCGCAGCTCCGCTTACAATACTGGATATGAAACAGGAGACCCTAGAGATTGCAGCAAAATCGGTTTAATCTCACTGTGATATTCTCAGATGGATTTTGAGCTCTCAACATGAAAAATACCAAATAATTTTGTAGATTTTAAACGAGACTACTTTCTCTTCGTCACAGAGGGATGAATCCGTGCTTAAAGCTGATGGTGTAATGAGTCAGCAGGCATTTGAATGACGTCTCTGCTTCGCTCAGAGGACGCTGGGCAGAAAATGCTCTGTTGTAAGTTATGAGAAATAGTGCTAAATTTGTATTTTACGGTGAAAGTGAAATATTATAGTAAGTCCTTTCTAAATAGATGTCTAAACTATATTTAGAAAGCATTTCAAGCCCTATTCCCCTCACTTTGTGGAATAGGAAAACAATGTATCATTTGTACTGTGTACTGGAGTCCTGAAAAGTGATTACCTCAGCAATTTATAGCTATTCATACCAGAAAGGTGAGATTTTAATATTTCTGGCAGTATAACTAGGTATTGTTTATGGCCCTCATGATAATAAATAATTACTTTTGGTTATTTACATTTTTACATAAAATTGTACAGGTTTTAATACCAAAGTAGTAGGCTCCTCTCATTACCGGTAGGTAACAGTTAATCTACCGTGGACAGATTCATGTGAAGTGACACTTTTGCAATAATTGTACTTCTAGATAACCGAGATTTGTCATTTGTTTAGTCATTGCCTAGTTAAATAAAAAATAAAAAGTCATTAGATGACATGGAGCAGCATAAATTAGCTTGAGTGTCCACACCATAGCAACGCAAGCTAGCTAGTTAGCAAAATGTAGCACACGCTTTCGATGCACTGGGACCACTGAGACTTGCAAAAAATATATAGCAATCTTTGTGGACAACGTGCTCCTCTAGTAAACTGTAACTAAAGACTGTTCTTCAATTTGTGCTGTAGCTACGTTGCAAAGCTAGCGTCGCGAACGTAGCTAGCTAGTTTTAGCTAACGTTTGCTTCCATTCCCACGTTTGCAAAATCAAACAATCCATATTGTTAATGTTTAAGAACGTCTAATTTAATTATTTTCTTACTTGGGGTTTAACGTCAACTGTGGTTCCCATTTCTGAATCAGAGTTTGATCCAGAAATCTCTCCATCCTCCAAATCATCCATTGTATCTCTGTTAACACCCGCCATTTCTCCAGTCTCACTCGGAAGTAAATGAAAGTACCCACACACACGTCACAACTTTTTTCCTCTTGATAAAATATATTAAAATGTTTAGTTTGTGATTCAAACGCAAGACATGAACAATACCCGTGTAAATATAGATTGTAGGTATTTATATTTATTTAACTACAGTTTGCTGGTATGTTGTTATACAAATGTACACTGCGAACTACTTGGCAGAGAACGGTTTCGATCTGTCCACCTCTGGGTTTTGGGCCCAGCACGCTTCCGCTGCGCCACTCTGCTTTAAATGAACATCAGGTCAAATTTGATTTGTCAGATGCGCCGAGTACAACAGGCGTAGACCTTACAGCGAAATGTTTACTTACAAGCCCTTAACCAACAATGCAGTTTTAAGAAAATACACACACAAAATAAGATAAGAATTACAAATGATTAAAGAGCAGCAGTAAATAACAATAGTGGGGCTATATACCAGGGTACCGGTACAGAGGCAGCGTGCGGGGACACTGTGTTGAGATAATTGAGGTAATATGTACATGTAGGTAGAGTTATTAAAGTGACTATGCATAGATAATAACTGAGAGTAGCAGCAGCGTTGCAATGAGGGGGCAATGCAAATAGTCTGGCTAGCCATTTGATTAGCTGTTCAGGAGTCTTATGGCTTGGGGGTAGAAGCTATTTAGGAGCCTCTTGGACCTAGACTTGACGCTCCGGTACCGCTTGCCATGCGGGAGCAGAGAGAACAGTCTATGACTAGGGTTGCTGGAGTCTTTGACAATTTTTACGGCCTTCCTCTGACACCGCCTGGTATAGAGGTCCTGGATGGCAGGAAGCTTGGCCCCAGTGATGTACTGGGCCGTACGCACTATCCTCTGTAGTGCCTTGCGGTCCGAGGCCGAGCAGTTGCCATACCAGGCAGTGATGCAACCCATCAGGATGCTCTCGATGGTGCAGCTGTTAAACCTTTTGAGGATCTGAGGACCCATGCCAAATATTTTCAGTCTCCTGTGGGGGAATAGGTTTTGTCGTGCCCTCTTCACGACTGTCTTGGTGTGCTTGGACAATGTTTGTTTGTTGGTGATGTGGACGCCAAGGAACTTTAAGCTCTCAACCTGCTCCACTACAGCCCTGTCGATGAGAATGGGGGCGTGCTTGGTCCTCCTTCTCCTGTAGTTCACAATCATCTCCTTTGTCTTGATCACGTTGAGGGAGAGGTTGTTGTCCTTGCACCATACGGTCAGGTCTCTGACCTGCTCCCTATAGGCTGTCTCATTGTTGTCGTTGATCAGGCCTACCACTGTTGTGTCATCAGCAAACTTTATGATGGTGTTGGAGTCGTGCCTGGCCGTGCAGTCATGAGTGAACAAGGAGTACAGGAAGGGACTGAGCACACACCCCTGAGGGGCCCCCGTGTTGAGGATCAGCGTGGCGGATGTGTTGTTACCTACCCTTACACCCTGGGGGCGGCCCATCAGGAAGTCCAGGATCCAGTTGCAGAGGGAGGTGTTTAGTCCCAGGGTCTTTAGCTTAGTGATGAGCTTTGAGGGCACTATGGTGTTGAACGCTGAGCTGTAGTCAATGAATAGCATTCTCATATAGGTGTTCCTTTTTTCCAGGTGTGAAAGGTCAGTGTGGAGTGCATCATCTGTGGATCTGTTGGTGCGGTATGCAAATTGGAGTGGGTCTAGGGTTGGGTCCAGGGTGTCTGGGGTGATGGTGTTGATGTGGGCCATGACCCGCCTTTCAAAGCATTTCATGGCTACAGACGTGAGTGCTACGGGTCGGTAGTCATTTAGGCAGGTTACCTTAGTGTTCTTGGGCAAGGGGACTATGGTGGTCTGCTTGAAACATGTTGGTATTACAGACTCAGACAGGGGGAGGTTGAAAATGTCAGTGAAGACACTTGCCTGTTGGTCAGCGCATGCTCGGGAGTACACGTCCTGGTAATCTGTCTGACCCTGCTGCCTTGTGAATGTTGACCTGTTTAAAGGTTTTACTCAGATCGGCTGCGGAGAGCGTGATCACACAGTCGTCCGGAACAGCTGATGCTCTCATGCATGTTTCAGTGTTACTTGCCTCGAAGCGAGCATGGAAGTTATTTAGCTCGTCTGGTAGGCTCGTGTCACTGGGCAGCTCTTGGCTGTGCTTCCCTTTGTAGTCTGTAATAGTTTGCAGGCCCTGCAACATCCGATGAGCATTGGAGCCGGTGTAGTACGATTCGATTTTAGTCCTGTATTGATGCTTTGCCTGTTTGATGGTTCGTCGGAGGGCATAGCGGGATTTCTTATCGAGTCTAACATTGTATCAATTTACAGTCCCACTGTAACAAAGTGCTTATATCCTTCAGTAAACTTTTTAGAAGGTATCCCCTTTCTCTAATCACCATCACTATTATTATTATTATTATTATTATATATTTTTACTGTTATTGTTGATGTCATTATCGCACTTCGATAGTGGCTTTGTCATTCATGCTAATAAAGCTTAACTGAATCTGAATCTCCCATCACAGTGCATCAATACAGTTATGATGTTTACAATAAATAAAACTGAACTGTTTAGTTTACATTTAATTAAGTTTTCTACTGTCATCATTAGCTACTTTGTCACTAACTTCAGAGAAACAGATTTGAATGTACTCAGATGAGATTGTTTCAGTAAATTAAATTCCAATTCAAGAATTCATGGTGCACACATTTTCGCAGTACTAGATAAAAATAGCCACAAAAAAGAACCGGTAATTAAAAAATGTAATAAAAAAAAAATAATGAATAGAGCTAAGCACAGGCAAAATACTAGAGGAAAACCTAGTTCAGTCTGCTTTCCAACAGACACTGGGAGACAAATTCACCTTTCAGCAAGAAAATAATCTAAAACTGGAGGCCAGATCTACACTGGAGTTGTTTACCAGGATGGCATTGAATAATCCTGAGTTGATAATAATCAGTTACAGTTTTGATCTAAACCGTCTTGAAAATCTATGGAAAGACTTGAAAAGGGCTTTCTAGCAATGATCAACTACCAACTTGACAGCGCTTGAAGATTTAATAAAACAATAATGCGCAAATATTGTTCAATCGAGGTGTGCAAAGCTCTTAGAGATTTACCCAGAAAGATTCACAGCTGTAATCGCTGCCAAAGGTGATTCAAAAATGTATATACTCAGGGGTATGAAATTGAATACTTATGTAAATTGAATATTTCTGTATTTCTAAAAACATGTTTTCACTTTATCATTACGGGGTATTGTGTAGATTGGCCAGAACAACATCAATTTAATCCATTTTGAATTCAGGCTGTAACACAACAAAAATGTGGAATAAGTCAAGGGGTATAAATACTTTCTGAAGCCACTGTATAGCATACCGTGCAATACAATCTTTAAAAAATGTGCCCTGCAATAAGATAACCTGTTTGATTTCTAAACCAGATGAGTTCTCAAATAGCAGCTGCCCAATACCATGGTGGACCTGCATGATGTTGGATGTATTGGACTATAAGGTATGGAGAATGATAAAGAGCCTGTAGGATTATAGAAAAAGCAGTTGGGAAATGAATGTTTGAGTTTCAAAAACTAAATGTTCAGTGAATGTGAGTATATTTAGTTTAAATGATTAACTTCAAATGTGTCCTGGCTAAATTCCCAATCTGGCCCTCAAACCATCATGGTCACCTAATAATCCCCAGTTTACAATTGGCTCATTCATCCCCCTCCTCTCCCCTGTAACTATTCCCCAGGTCGTTGCTGCAAATGAGAACGTGTTCTCAGGCAACTTACCTGGTAAAATAACGGTAAAATAAAATAAATAAATAAAAAATCAAATCAGATAGTGTTTCACTATTTATTGAGTACGGAGACAAATAGCAAATGTGTCTCAGGCAGTATTTGAAGTATCTAAATATAGTGTAACCTACAAGTCAATGTATATCAAGTGCCATGGAGGGTACAATCTTACAATGTTGCAGTCCAGAAGTGAGATATTTACCATCTATATGCCAAAAGCCTGGGCCTCTGATAGAGACTGTAGAAGTGGTCATCAACGCATGCTTCAGTATTCCCCCTTCTCTCTAGGAGCATTGGTGTGCCCAGGCACCATAGGCGTGTCAAAAGGATCCCACTCTGGTAACCAATGTAGCTGACCGATGTAAAGAGAGACAAGTGCCTTAGCAAAACGCAATCTAAAGCTTGCGTGGTCCAAAGATGAGAACTACCATCTTTGGCAAAAGCCTGGGCTCCTGACAGGGACAATAGAATTCTCCCCACTGCGTGTTACAACAGTAAAATAATATGTTTGTCACCTCGTCAAACTGATTCTATATTTAATTTAGTCTTTGAGATGCTCAAACAAGCATGTGTGTATCTGTAGTTGGTGTTCTTCAAATGTAAAATGCACTAGACTGTGCAAGACAGAATCCACAAAGAAAAGAGAACAGGCAAATGCATATGTGGTCCCAATGTCTAAATAGTGACGGCAGGGCTAGTTCAAATTGAAGTAGGATAATTATCCTCACAGCTTAGTGAATCAGCCCATGCCTGGTGAACAGCACTTGGTTGATCTCAGGGAGCAGGACAAAGGAGAGCTGAATAGATCATATGAGACAAAAGTGAGAGACAAGAATGAATAAAATAAATCATCACAGAAAAGGAATGTAGTTTGTGAGCTAGAAATGAACATCCTGAGTCTGAGGCAGGGTGCTCTGCAATCATCCTACTCCAACTATTTACAGGGATAATATGGCATTTCTAGTTTGTCAGTAGGAATGAAATGAGTGGGTCCTGCATTGATGACTGTATTAGATTTACACTACTTGTCCTATCAATTGTTGTTGTGTTAAATTATTACTTGGAATAAACTGATAGCTAAAATGCTCCTTGTCCTGGTATGGTGAGATAACTTGATCCCGCGTTGGAATATGGTGATACGAGCTATTATTTAAAAGACCGCTACCGTAAACCACGCCCCTGTGCACTGGGACATGTGAAGAAAAGTATCTTATTTTACAATTGGTCCACCGTGGTTCTGTGTAGCCTCGTTATGCTAAATATATTTGAGATGAGTCCTGAAAATACAAGTGCTATTGTTGGACAGCTGATAGACATGGTAAAGGCCAGATTGTACACCTCAATATTTAAAATATCTAGCAGTTTGTCACTGTATCCAGTCTTAGTATCTACCTTTGAACGGTTTCATTCAGACGCTCCACCAACCCATTCGTTTGAGGGTGATATGGCGGGCAAATGCTCATTTGGATGCAAGTGTGGCACACAATGTCGTGTTTATCTGTGCATTTTCAGAGGAGAAAGTGCAATTATAAAAGTTATAACATAATTATAACAGTAATCCACATAATTGCATCACCATATATCTTGTGCTTTCCCCAAATAATACTATTTCCATAATCATATCTTAAACTACATGCGGTAATCAAGTGAAATTCTGAAACCTACATCACTAGCGATTTCGCACTCCTGATCTGTAAGCATCCGCATTGGAGCAACGAATTTATAAAACCAGGTGACAATACACCCTGACACCTCTTCTGCAGACTTCCTCTTCACAGAGAATGCCTCACTACACCTGGTGAAGTAATCCACCATTGTGCAGATGTAGTCACCACTGTTGGGTACAAATGGCTCCAAAAGGTCCATTCCCAATCCCACCGATTCCCAAGGTTCTGAGGTAATTCATACTGCCTTAATAACTGACGGCCAGTGTTGAGATTTATCGCCTTTAAATCATTGACATTGTCAACTCCATCATTTTAATTGTGCCTTTTTCAAATAAAGACTCCAGATTTTCACTGAGTTATAATTCATTTCCTGAATGGCACAGCCAGAAGAGGACTAAACACTACTCAGAGCCTGGTTCCTCTCTTGGTTTCTTCCTAGTTTTCTGCCTTCTAGGCAGTCACTGTGCTTCTGCCTCTGCATTGCTTTATTTTGGGGGTTTTTGGCCAGGTATCTAGAAAGCACTTAGTGACAACTGCCGATGTAAAAGGGGCTTTAAAACACAAATTTGAATGGAAAGGATTGACTTAGCTCTATTAGGATTAGGTATCCATATGCACCAGACACATCACCTGTACATTCATTGTTGTGAGTATTATTATCACACAGTTAAAAAGCACTTTTTGTTTGAGTGATTATCAAATGTAATGCCATATAAAGGTGTTGAATCAATGGCTCATACATTTGGGTAACAAACAAAAAAACAGCTGTGGAAATCCACAAATATAGAATTTGTCACCTCAGGTGTTCTGACCAGGTGTGTAGAGTCTTTGACCTGGATGCACTTATAATGAAGATCTCCATCTGTTGAAAGTAGATATTTGATAGGTTCCCTGAACACCCGTGGGTAATTTCCACACAAAGTATGTTTATGGATATTACTGGGCATGGCTAATAGGGATGCAAATGATCTTACCCTTCATCTCAAAGGTTTTATCCCTTTGTGTAAAGGCAAACCGTTCTGTTTTAGTTGCATTGTCCTGCTATCTGCTGTGGACTTTAAAGTCCACAATTAACTTCTGGATCCACTGTATTACCTACTACTGCAACACGTGATTGGGAGACCCATAGGCCGGCGCACAATTAGCCCAGCATCATCAGGGTTTGGCCGGGGTAGGCCGTCATTGTAAATAAGAATTTGTTCTTAACTGACTTGCCTAGTTAAATAAAGGTAAAATAAAAATATCAGCCAGGGAAACTAATTGTTTTCACTTTATGATAGAACATTCATATTTTGGTTACCTGAATTGTTAGGATTTACTTGTGATCACTACAAAACTACTTATTTTGCTCAAATAAAGATTTAATTAAATTGTGTTTTCTTTGAAAGATGGGCCTGGTTGAGAATATAACATTCCGTTTTCTACCTGAGTGTGGTGCTGTTTGGCGCATTTTTTACATTATCTTGTGGCCATGACAAAACAACTTATTTTACTCAACTAGAGATTTAAATAAATTGTGTTTCTTTAAAAAGATTGGCCTGGCTGACATGAAAACAAACATTAAGGAGAAAGGATCAACAGACACAGAGGCTGATTACCTTTCTGCACATGCCTTTATTTACAATGCTGGCTGCCATGGTTAACACTAACACAGGACATTGAGTGCTAACTGAATTGACTCAGAAAAGTAACAGAAGTAGGCCTACAGTATCACAGCGAGGTCAAACAGGTGTGTGTTAGTCAGATTATCCAGTGTCCACAGCAATACTATTGATAATTCTCTACCCCCAGAGAATGTGGTGTACTATGGTTTTAGCCGTGGTGTCACTAACCCTTGTCTTTTCTCTTTCTCTGTCTTCTCTTCCGGAGGGCCTGAGGATCTTGGACTGTGACTGAGGACACCCTGTCCTGACACCTGGACGTGCCTGGTGTAACGGATGTGAAATGGCTAGCTAGTTAGCGGGTACGCGCTAGTAGCGTTTCAATCAGTTACGTCACTTGCTCTGAAACCTATTAGTAGTGTTGCCCCTTGCTCTGCAAGGGCCGCATCTTTTGTGGAGCGATGGGTAACGATGCTTCGTGGGTGACTGTTGTTGATGTGTGCAGAAGGTTACTGGTTCGCGCCCGAGGTCGGGGCGAGGGGACAGACGTAAAAGTTGCCGTGGCCTTTGTGGAGCGATGGGTAACGATGCTTTGTGGGCGACCATTGTTGATGTGTGCAGAGGGTCCCTGGTTCGCGCCCGTGTCGGGGTGAGGGGACATACTAAAGTTATACTGTTACACTGGCACAATCCCAGCTGGCCCCCCTCTACCTGCTACCTGCCTGTTGCTTTATGAAAAGCCATCAGACCATAGGGTCTTAGTACTTTCTCTCTAGTCATTATGGATATTGTCAGAGCCTGTTGGCCATTAATACTGGTATTGCTCTTTCCTTAATGAAATGGTGAATAAAGGAAGACTGTGCTTTAATTTTAAATTAAGACATAATGAAGACATTGTTAGATGTCATGCAAACTGCAATTGTGACTTCTTTCCCCAATGATTTCCTACGGCTGAGCTATTTTGTTATCAGTTATTCCATACCAAGGCTAGATGAGGCTGAATGGCAACAACACCACACACAACTGCAATGCAACTAATTCAGCTCATTGGCAGTAGTGTAAAGTATTTAAGTAAAAATACTTTAAAGTATTACTTAAGTCGTTTTTTGGGGTACCTTTACTATTTATATTTTTCACTACTTTTACTTCATTACATTCCTAATGAAAATTATGTACTTTTTACTCCATACATTTTGCCTGACACCCAAAAGTACTACTTACAATTTGAATGCTTAGCAGTACAGGAAAAAGGTCACATTCACACACTTAAAAGAGAACGTCCCTGGTCATTTCTACTGCCTCACATCTGGTGGACTCAATAAACATAAATGCTTCCTTTGTAAATTATGTTTGAGTGTTGGAGTATGGCCCTGTTTGTCAAAAAAAGTTTAAAAAAAGGAAATTGTGCCGTCTGGTTTGCTAAATATAAGGAATATTATGTATAGCATTTACTTTTCTTTGTACTTTTACTCAAGTATGGAAATGTATTACTTTTTCCACCACTGTACTTAAGTACATTTAAAATAGGATACTTTTAGACTTTTTCTCAAGTAGTATTTTACTGGGTTACTTTCACTTTTACTTGAGTCGTTTTATATTAAAGTATCTTTACTTTTACTCAAGTATGACTATTGAGTACTTTTCCCACCTCTGCTCATTGGTACATGACTGTTCAGTCTGTTGAAAATTCCATCAATGAAAATAAGGATTTCTTGGTCCAACAAGTCAGTTCTTCATATTTCTGCCCTGCTAGAGCTGCCTCGGTCAACTGTAAGTGCTGTTATTGTGAAGTGGAAACGTCTAGGAGCAACAATGGCTCAGCCGCAAAGTGGTAGGCCACACAAGCTCACAGAACGGGACCACCGAGTGCTGAAGCGCATAGCACGTAAAAATCGTCTGTCCTCGGTTGAAACACTCACTACCGAGTTCCTAACTGCCTCTGGAAACAACGTCAGCACAAGAACTGTTCGTCGGGAGCTTCATGAAATGGGTTTCCATGGCCGAGCAGCCGTACATAAGCCTAAGATCACCATGCGCAATGCCAAGTGTCGGCTGGATTTTCTTTATAACTTTTAACCTTTATTTAACTAGGCAAGTCGGTTAAGAACAAATTCTTATTTACAATGACAGCCTACACCGGCCAAACCCCGACGACACTGGGCCAATTGTGCACTGCCCTATGGGACTCCCAATCACAGCCTGGAATCGAACCAGGGTTGATGTTAAGCTTGTCGCCATTGGACTCTGGAGCAATGAAAAAGCATTCTCTGGAGTGATGAATCATGCTTCACCATCTGGCAGTCCGACGGACAAATCTGGGTTTTGCGGATACCAAGAGAACACTGCCTTCCCCAATGCATAGTGCCAACTGTAAAGTTTGGCGGAGGAGGAATAATGGTTTGGAGCTGTTTTTCATGGTTCAGGCTAGGCCCCTTAGTTCCAGTGAAGGGAAATTGTAATGCTACAGCATACAATGACATTCTGGACGATTCTGTGCTTCCAACAGACCTTTTCCTGTTTCAGCATGACAATGCTCCATGCACAAAGCGAGGGTCACAGAGAAATGGTTTGTTGAGATCGGTGTGGAAGAACTTGACTGGCCTGCACAGAGCCCTGACCTCAACCCCACCAAACACCTTTGGGATGAATTGGAACGCCGACTGCGAGACAGGCCTAATCACCCAACATCAGTGCCCGACCTCACTAATGCTCTTGTGGCTGAATGGAAGCAAGTCCCCGACAGCAATGTTCCAACATCTAGTGGAAAGCCTTCCCAGAAGAGTGGAGGCTGTTATAGCTGCAAAGGGGGGACCAACTCCATATTAATGCCCATGATTTTGGAATGAGATGTTTGTCGAGCAGGTGTCCACATACTTTGGTCATGGTCATTGCTAATTAAGTCAAAATTAACTGCAATACACTGGTCTCATAGCTGGCTGGCTGCAACCTCTCGTTTTACACTCAATCAAATCAAATCAATCAATCAAATGTATTTATAAAGCCCTTTTTACATCAGCCGATGTCACAAAGTGACATCCACCCCGACTAACCATCCTACTTTCATTTTTGCCTTAAGTAACCATCTGTCCAAATGTAACCATACCAAATGTTGAACATATAACAATTTGAGTGTCCCGGATTTACATTTAAATCAAATCAAATCAAATTTTATTTGTCACATACACATGGTTAGCAGATGTTAATGCGAGTGTAGCGAAATGCTTGTGCTTCTAGTTCCGACAATGCAGTAATAACCAACAAGTAATCTAACCTAACAATTCCACAACTACTACCTTATACACACACGTGTAAAGGGATAAAGAATATGTACATAAAGATATATGAATGAGTGATGGTACAGAACGGCATAGGCAAGATGCAGTAGATGGTATAGAGTACAGTATATGCATATACATATGAGATGAGTAATGTAGGGTATGTAAACATTATATTAAGTGGCATTGTTTAAAGTGGCTAGTGGTACATTTTTACATAATTTCCATCAATTCCCATTATTACAATTCCCATGTACTATATTAGGTCTAGTCTATGAGACCAGGCTGATATATTAGCATGACTTGGCTACACAGAACCATGGCTCTCCAACTGAGGCGGGGCTTACTGAGTGCTCTTTGAAATAGGCGCTGGTAATGCTGAATTCCAACCAAGAGTCCAGGGTTCTTGTCTAAAAGCACGATTTTGACTGCTCATACAGTTCTGCTTCAGTACTCTAGTTTAACTGACACCCGGAACAGAAAGACCATTTCCATACACAGCCACATAGAGAAGTCAGATTTAGTCATCACCTCTGTGCACAAAACATCCATTTAATTAGTCTATTAACTGTTGCTCCCCCCCCCCTCCCATCAGTCACAGCGGAAGACATTAACATAGTTTCTAAACCCAGAGGAGCAACATCATGAGACTTCCGGAACGCTTGGGAAACAGACCAGGTGTAGGTACGCCTACCGGTAAAACATGAGCCTATCACAATAATAAATAAAACATGTAAAGAAACCTATAGGCTATTACACAACTTGTAATCATTACCACATGTCGGAGGCATACAAAATTATTGAATGGACTTAAACGGGTGGTAAAGCCTACGTTCCACAAAATGCGATGTGGTTCAACATGACATCACCTACAAGTGTGATCTTGGTTTTCTATTGAGAAACAGTTTCTGTTTATCCTCATACTGGAAAGGGAAAGGGGGATACCTAGTCAGTTGTACAACTGAATGAATTCAACTGAAATGTGTCTTCCGCATTTAACCCAACCCCTCTGAATCAGAGAGGTGCGGGGGGCTGCCATAATCGACATCCACGTCTTCGGCGCCAGGGAACTGGACTGTCTTTGTTGACATTTTATAGTCATAGGGACATCCTTACCCCCCATTGAAGTTGAAATGTAAAATAGTTAAGGTAAGGGGGTGGTGGAAAAAGTACCCAATTGTCATACTTTAGTAAAATTAAAGTAAAGATACCTTAATAGGAAACTTACTCAAGTAAAAGTGAAAGTCACCCAGTAAAAGTCTCAAAGTATTTGGATTTAAATATACTTAAGTATCAAAAGTAAATGTAATTGCTAAAATATACTTAAGTATTAAAAGTAAAACTGTTAATCAATTAAAATGTCTTATATTAAGCAAACCAGACACAAATATTTTCTTGTTTGTTATTTATTCAGATAGCTAGGGGCATGCTCCAACACTCAGACATCATTTACATAATTTACAAATGAAGCGTTTGTGTTTAGTGAGTCAGTCAAATCAGAGGCAGTGGGGATGACCAGGGATGTTCTCTTGATAAGTGCGTGAATTGGACCATTTTCCTGTCCTGCTAAGCATTCAAAATGTAATGACTACTTTTGGGTATCAGGAAACATGTGTAGAGTAAAAAGTACATTCTTTTCTTAAGGAATGTAGTGAAGTAAAAGTAGTCAAAAATATAAATAGTAAAGTGAAGTACAGATACCCCCAAAAACGTAGTACTTTGAAGTATTTTTACTTAAGTAGTTTACACTACTGGATTAGGGTAAGATTAGAGTTTAGAGTAGGAACGCCCCAAGGATCCCGGATAGTACTAACCAATTATGTCTGAAGGAGGTGCCGCGCGTGGACCAATCACTGGCGAATGACACGAGGCCCAAGTGGAACTTGCGTAGCACGCCGTTTATTGCACCCAATATCCAACTATGCAGCGCTGCTTCACATTAACCATTGTACGGCACTGGGCCCTTCGAAAGAAACTTCTCACTATCAGCTACCAACAATCAGCAGCCATGTCTACACTTCTGATAAACCAGCCCAAATATGCCTGGTTGAAAGAATTAGGCCTGAGTGAGGAGAATGACGGTGTTTACAACGGGAACTGGGGAGGCAAAGGAGAGGTAAAACAAGCAAGGGGAGTAGCTAGCTACCTGTTATGTGGGTCCTGGATTCTAAATATAAATCCAGACATGGTTATAAAACACATGATCTGCAAGCTAACTAGGCCACATAGTAGACTTTGCTTGGTACGTTAAGCTAATAGCCCACGTTTGACAATTGAGACAGATCAAAATGTTACGCAAACTTGTCCGAATAGTTTGTTGCTTTGACTTTTGAGTTTCTTAATTCATTGACATATTTGATAGGTTATACAATGTAACGTTAGTAATCAAATTCAACCAATTTCAGTAGCTATTTTTCAGCGAATGTCTCCACTGCACTTGGTTAGCATAGCAAACTAAGTTAACTAGGTAACGTTAGCTGGTTTACTTTGCTACCTAGACACGTCGTCGAGTTTCTTGAGACTGTATACAGGAACCTACTTTACGCGGTCTAGCTGGCTACCATAACGTTACCTAGCTAGCACATGGTCTCTACAAGTAAAAAAAAAAAACGTGCGACAGATCTACAGCTGTCAAACTATTACATGACACTTACAGACATACAGTACTTAACTAGGTATTTATGAAGTCACTGTAAACTGAACTTCCTGAATTCCTACAGTTTTTCTTTTATCGCTTATTTTTTTGCGCACTGCACATTTCTTACCCTACAGTGACACCTATCGGCCAGATATGATAGTACATAGAAGGTTGAATTTGATTCAGTTGTACTGAAAACGTAGTAATTTACTCTCACTAACCCCCAATGCAATTGTCAGGCAGTATCATGGTATAACCCATCGACATCATTCCCTTTTACTGTATTCTTTATAGACTAATGTATAAAGGGTAAGCTGTATAAGTAGTGGACAGTGTGTTTTGAAAAGTGCACTGCAATCTCAGTGGCTTCAGATAACAATGAAGTATCCAATTCAAAGGCTGTGAACTGTATACAGTCATTTCCCTGCTCCAGTGGTGGGGTGTTCTAATCGGTGTTCCCTCTTCAAGGTCATCACGTCGTATTGCCCTGCCAACAATGAGCCCATTGCCAGAGTACGCCAGGTAATCTCAATAAGGTCTCACAGTTCTATCAGTGTACCACTGTCACCATTTTTAAAATTATAAACCACTTCTACCATTTTGTAATTTAACATAGAAATTGTGCATGGCTCCAATTGTACTTTTCTATTAAATTCTGCTCACCCAAATGTCAACATTGTTTGTTTAAAATGGCCGACCATCTCATTTTCCAAAAGCTTCTGAATGGTCTTGTCTTCAAGGCGTCAGTTGCTACTTGTTCGAGCCAAACCAGGTTTATATTCATAATGCTTCCCTAAAGATCAAAAGTCCAATATTAATCATCTGACCTAGATTCAAAGTTACTTTATATGCTCTTTTTAAAATCTTTTTTTTAAGTCTCTTAAAGGAGCCTTACTGACCCCAATGCAAAACGTTAATGTAGTGAAGTTACTGGATACTGTTTCCTTTGTTCAGGCAACCATGGCAGAATATGAAGAAACTGTACAGAAATCGAGGGACGCCTGGAAGGTGTGGGCAGATGTAAGTATGGTGACTTAACCAAGAATCTGTCTTCATTGCTCATTTCATTTCACCTTAGAACATGCCAACTTTAAAAATCAAATTTTCTCCTCAAATCTAGATTCCGGCCCCTAAAAGAGGAGAGATTGTGCGTCAGATTGGTGACGCACTGAGGAAAAAGATCAAAGTCCTGGGCAGTTTGGTAAGACCTATCACGAATGTGACCGCTGTAGTCTTGGCTGCAATCACACAGTGAAAGGGCTACATAACTAGGATGATGAGATTCATAGTAGCGCCGTAGACTTTGACACAACCATGCTAGAACTTGTTTCTTTGGTGTTTGAGGGGAGAGGACAGAGCCATGCTAATAAGGGATGCAGTACTCAAAATGGAACAGTGCTCAAAAGGGAAACTGTTTTCTGTTTGTAGGTGTCCCTGGAAATGGGAAAGATCTATGTTGAGGGAGTCGGCGAGGTGCAGGAATACGTTGACGTCTGTGACTACGCTGTTGGCTTGTCTCGCATGATCGGAGGTCCTGTTCTCCCCTCTGAAAGTAAGTCTGCAGTTAACAATCCATTAAATATTGTCTTATTTGCCGGAGGGTGGTAGTGGGTTTAACCTGACTAGCTCCGGCGTTCCGCTAGCGGAACTCCTCCCACATTCCACTGAAAAGGCAGAGTGCGAAATTCAAAATATATTTTTTAGAAATATTTAACTTTCACACATTAACAAGTCCAATACAGCAAATGAAAGATACACATCTTGTGAATCCAGTCAACATGTCGGATTTAAAAAAAGTTTTACAGCGAAAACACCACATATATTTATGTTAGCTCACCACCAAATACAAAAAAGGACAGACATTTTTCACAGCACAGGTAGCATGCACAAAGCCAACCTAACTAACCAAGAAACAACTTCATCAGATGACAGTCTTATAACATGTTATACAATAAATCTATGTTTTGTTTGAAAAATGTGCATATTTGAGGTATAAATCAGTTTTACATTGAATCTACAATCACAGCTACCGTCAGAAATAGAACCGAAGCAGCCAGAGTAATTACAGACACCAACGTCAAATACCTAAATACTCATCATAAAACATTTCTGAAAAATCGATGGTGTACAGCAAATTAAAGACAAACATCTTGTGAATCCAGCCAATATTTCCGATTTTTTTATTTTTTATTTTTTACAGCGAAAACACAATATAGCATTATATTAGCTTACTACAATAGCCTACCACACTACCGCATTCATTCATCATGCCCGTTAGCGATAGCAATAGGCACGTTAGGGATAGGGAATAAACCAGCAAAAGATATTAATTTTCACTAACCTTCATAAACCTTCATCAGATGACAGTCCTATAACATCAGGTTATACATACACTTATGTTTTGTTCGAAAATGTGCATATTTAGAGCTGAAATCAGTGGTTATACATTGTGCTAACGTAGCATCTTTTTCCCAGAATGTGCAGATATTTTTACGACACTCAACTATTCTGACCAAATAACTATTCATAAACGTTACTAGAAAATACATGTTGTATAGGAAATTATAGATACACTAGTTCATAATGCAATCGCCGTGTTAGAATTCTAAAAATAACTTCACTACGACATACAGCTTAGTTATAGCGAGAGAGTACCCAAAATCTGGGCGCAAACGACTATTTCACATGTTCGACAGATATATGAAATAGCATCATAAAATGGGTCCTACTTTTGATGATCTTTCATCAGAATGTTGTACAAAGGGTCCTTTGTCCAGAACAATCGTTGTTTGGATTTAGAATGTCCTCTTCTCCAGTCAATTAGCACGGAAAGCTAGCAAAGTAGCGCGAAGCTCTCCTTCCTGAACAAAGGCTCACAACGCAACACGCCTAACGTCCCAAATAAATTTCAATAATCTAATAAAACTATATTGAGAACATACTTTACGATGATATTGTCACATGTATCAAATAAAATCAAAGCCGGAGATATTAGTCGTCTATAACGGCAGCATTTCAGAAGGCAAAACCAGGTCCCTTCACGCGCTCTCCAGAAAACAGGAAACCGGTGACACGTCATGCTTTTATTCGACCCCAGATCAAGTTATACACTCCATTTCTTCTCTCACTGCCTGTCGACATCTAGTGGAAGACGGATGAAGTGCATGTATACTGATAGATATGAAGCCCATTTATAGGCAGGCCCTAGAACAGCGCATCGATTTCAGATTTTCCACTTCCTGTCAGGAAGTTTGCTCCAACTTGAGTTCTGTTTTACAGAACTCAAGTTTTACAAGTGAAAACAGCGCCCTCTGTCCTCAACAGGTTTAGAAAACAAAGTGTGCAGGCTTTTTGCGCCATTCCTGCTCGAACACACCTGATCCTGCTCATCAGTTGCTCACCACGAACTTGTGAACAGGGCCACATATCTAGCATCTGTCCCTGTAGTCTTCTTCATTATAATCTAAAAAGGCTAAACTGACCTTAGATCTGCACTCTGAGATGCTTTGTGGATACGGGTCCAAGACTGGAGGACAAGCCTGCACACACAATACTTTTCCAGGACTGTAGTTGGATGTTAAAGGATCTTGGGATAGGAAATGGTGTGTTAAATACATTTTTGTCAATTTGAAGTAATGTGATGTGTCTTTAGGACCGGGCCACGCGCTGATCGAGATGTGGAACCCTGTGGGTCTGGTGGGCATCATCACAGCCTTCAACTTCCCTGTGGCTGTCTACGGCTGGAACAACGCCATCGCCCTCATCTGTGGCAACGTCTGCCTCTGGTGAGCGCCTATAGGTTCACAGAGTTGACTGTTCTACATTATTGAAATGATAGTGTGTATCAGTCTTTCTCTGCCAGTTTCATTTTGGTGATGTCTTTTAATGTTTACACCATGTCGCAAATAACTTCTGCAAGGGGACAAAGTCTAAGCTATAAGGACTCAAACCTGTTTGAAGGGAATCAGGTTCACATTATGGCGATGTACACGGCTCCTATTCCAGTTCTGAAATGTTTGTGTTGATTTTCCTCTAGGAAAGGAGCTCCCACCACCCCTCTAACAAGTGTAGCTGTAACCAAGTAGGTGTTTTGGGGTATTTTATCAGAGTTTGAAGAGTTAATGCAAATTCTCTTATTTTAGTTACTGTCATGTTGAACAGAGAATGTAGACTACATTTAACATTTGCTCATACTCCAAAATAGATAAGGCTCAATTAGACCACCAAACCATTTTCCAGCAACACACAGATGTTTAGAAACGTGTAGAATTGCGTTAGATTGTGCTCAGTTGTGTCCGTGCGTGTTCCAACAGAATCGTGGCTGAGGTGTTGGAGCAAAACAACCTGCCAGGTGCCATCTGCTCCATGACATGTGGTGGCGCTGACATCGGGTGAGTCCCCTCCCCTAGTGACGGTCTTCTGTCCTTTCTCCCGGTACACTATTCCCTAGAAATACAAAAGGATTGTATTGGGTGTAGGCATGGGCAAGAGGGAGTGTCCAACATATTTCTTACACTAGTCTTTTCCTTTCGACCACACAGCACAGCAATGTCGAAAGACGAGCGCGTCGACCTGGTCTCATTCACTGGCAGCACCCACGTGGGCAAGATGGTGGCCATGTTGGTGCAGGAGAGGTTTGGTGAGTCGGAACCTCATCGTCCATATTTTTTTTCACCTCTCAACCAAACTTGACCACATTTGGGACGCATTGCTTATTTCTTTTTTAAACATGACTTAATAGTGTTATTTTTGTACAGGTCGTAATTTGCTGGAGCTTGGTGGAAACAACGCCATCATAGGTAAGGGCGTGAAGACACTAGCTTGTTGATGATACTGGGACGTTATACATGCATGAGCAGACATATTATGATTTGCCTCAGAGTAGCTAGCACAGAATGGTATGATAATAATAGCCTGTCCATTTAATTTCTCAGGAATTGTGTATATACGATTATGTTTCTCAGTTGGCAATATGTGTGTCTTCAGTGTTTGAGGATGCTGATCTGAACCTTGTGGTGCCTTCTGCCGTCTTTGCTTCTGTGGGAACTGCTGGACAGCGCTGCACCACCACCAGGAGGCTGGTAAGTAGACGGTAACATATAGACCACTATGATGGTAACATATAGACCACTATGATGGTAACATATAGACCACTATGACGGTAACATATAGACCACTATGACGGTAACATATAGACCACTATGACGGTAACATATAGACCACTATGACGGTAACATATAGACCACTATGACGGTAACATATAGACCACTATGACGGTAACATAAAGACCGCTATGACGGTAACATATAGACCGCTATGACGGTAACATATAGACCGCTATGACGGTAACATATAGACCGCTATGCTCCTATCTGACCAATGCAACACACACATGCAGCAGTCACACTCTGAACTACAATCCAAGGCCCTGTTTAAATTATTTTACACTCCTTTCTCCTTTAAGTTACTGATGACTTTGTTTTAGATGCTGCACGGAAGCATCCATGACGTAGTGGTGGAGAGGGTAGCCAAAGCCTACAAACAAGTCCGCATTGGAGACCCCTGGGACCGTAAGTGCTTCTGTGAAATGGATCAGCAAATTCTGTTCAACTTCCATACTAAGATGGCTGAACATGAGACCACAATACAAGTGTGAATAACATGGTGCATGTTTTTAATATAGACGCCCCCCTTTTCCCCTACAGCGAGCACTATGTATGGCCCGCTCCACACCAAGCAGGCTGTGGACCAGTACCTGGCAGCCATCGAACAGGCTAAGCAACAGGGTGGCACTGTAGTGTGTGGAGGAAAGGTACTGTGCTCCTGCTGTGTACTTAGAGCACCTCTGTGTGATGTGGGCTGTTAGGAACACACCATATGAAGAAGTCTATATTCTTTATGTAGTCTAAAGGTCTCTTGAAAAATCTATTTTATCTCAATGAGAAAAACCTGTTTAAATAAAAGTAATGTTTATTTTCCATTATAAGAGGACACACCTTAAGTTGACAAGTGACACTTGCACTACACAATCCTTTACTCTTTTAGCTCCAGCACAAATGATCAATGGATCAATTTGGAACCCAGTAGAAACCACAAATAAGACTACAAACCGTTATCTGCTAATGTACGCAATAGCTGTCAAATAAAACCTGAAAAGTGGGAATATCAGAGTTTGTTTTGGTTGCCAGGTGATGGATCGTCCTGGAAACTACGTGGAGCCCACCATCATCACAGGGCTGGCTCACGATGCGCCCATTGTTCACACAGAGACCTTCGTCCCCATCCTCTACGTCCTCAAGTTCCAGGTAGGGCATCCATTACCTTCTGTCTCAGTAGCCTGGTTAAAGGAGATGTAACACTGCACTTAGTCTGGTTCAACCAGGTAATCTGTACCCTGTGCAATGTTGAAAACCAGAGAACTGGCTCATTTTGATTCCTGGTTATTCGGAGGGGGGGGGGGATCAAATCCCTGCTAACTCTTATCTGTTGTTCACTCAGACTGAGGAGGAGGCGTTTGCCTGGAACAATGAGGTCAAGCAGGGCCTCTCCAGCAGCATCTTCACCAAGGACATGGGCCGAGTCTTTCGCTGGCTGGGGTAAGAGCTGGGTGTTGTGAATGAAGAAGTCCTTCTGGGGCGACGTGGTCCCGTGTGGCTCAGTTGGTAGAGCATGGCGCTTGCAACGCCAGGGTTGTGGGTTCATTCCCCACGGGGGGACCAGGATGAATATGTATGAACTTTCCAATTTGTAAGTCGCTCTGGATAAGAGCGTCTGCTAAATGACTTAAATGTAAATGTAAATGTTCCTGAATGTTAGTGGGATTTGGGTTGTGGCTTAGGACTGGGTCTTAGCTTGAAAACAGGTTTGATCCGCTTGATGGACAACAAGAATACTCAGTCTCAGGTGGACCACCGTACACAACGCAATATAGCATCTAGTCTAAGTGGTGTAGTAGACATTGGAAAGTGGAGGTAGGCCTATTCATTGGAAATATGCTTTCTTCCTCTAGACCTAAAGGATCAGACTGCGGCATCGTGAACGTCAACATTCCTACCAGCGGAGCTGAGATTGGAGGAGCCTTCGGTACGTTGGCTGTCTGTCCTTCTCTGTAGACTTCCCTGTGTGCATTAGGCTAACTGCTGACATGTGTGTGTGTTTTGTTTCCAGGTGGGGAGAAACACACAGGAGGTGGACGGGAGTCAGGCAGCGACTCTTGGAAGCAGTACATGAGAAGGTCCACATGGTGAGTGAATAAAATAAATGCTCTCTGCCAGATCACACCCCACTGGAATATTTCAGTTTGTTCCACATCTCATCTTTATGGCAGACCCTCTATCACAGTTGGAACACTGCCATGTAAATTCTTTAACTCATAAGCCGCAAATTCACTGCACTATAAACCATGGTTTTACCTGGGTCTCCCATCAGTATATTTGGGTTATCATACTCCTTTTATAAAGGGTTGGAACGATTACAGACTATGTAATTGAGCACTGGGGGGGAAATGGATTCTTGATTAACAGTTTTCTTATTCTAACTGTTCTTCTCCCCCTTCAGCACTATCAACTACAGCAAGGATCTTCCTCTAGCTCAAGGAATCAAATTTGAGTGAAGCGGGCACACAAGGAACCAGGACCCAGTCAACCTTGATGAATCCACAAGGGAAACAAACACTAACTAACCATTTGGACTTTGCATAGTTTATTCTCCAAAATGCTAAACTTCTGTCCTAGCAACTTTTACAATCAGAAGATGAATTGGACTTGGCCAAGTGGGGCAACCGGGTGCGTTTTGGGTTGGTCATGGTGGTGGAAGTATATATTTTTTTTATGTGACTAGGGGTTGGTTGGAAATAGAAAATTAATACTCCCATTTTTCTATTGTAAAGATGTTACATTTGGCTGAAACGGTCAAATAGAACTAGCCATCCTAGTTGTGTGCACTTTGTTTGTAGCACTTAACTGTAGTACTTAACTCTGCTTTCTAATACTGTACCAGGTGCTTTGTACAAATAAATCATGCCTTTGTTTTGGAAATATGTCTTATTTATTTTATCAGATTTTTATTGCAGAAGGCAAAATAATTTGGCAAGCACGGATATTTGTGTGTGGCACATGTTGAATCACATCACTTCCCATTTCACATGATTCATTAAGGGGTGTAAAGGTGCATGTAGCCTAATATGGTCCATCTGTTACATAACGCAATACAAACGTGACATGCCTGCCAACAAGTGTTAGTACAGTGTGTACTCGCCATATCTTGGCTCCACTAGGGGCACCATGGAGCCTGAAATAAAGGTTTATCCAACTCCTCTTCTTGATGCTCTGCAGTTGGCGTCGGGATGATGGATAGCAACCAGCTAGGGAAATGGCTCTTATTGCTTTCAAATGAATGATTCCCAGATTTCTTACATAAACCACTGGGCTGGGATGGTTTGGTCGGTGGCTGACTGTCAGGTAATTTAACGAATTCATGATAAAACACAGGTCGAGAAGACAAGGATGTGACATTGCTATGTTGTGACGGCTAGCTAGGCTAGTTATGTTAGCCTCGGCAGAATTGAATACCAATGAACGTGGGCAGTCTTGACACGTAGCAGTAAACACAGGCAGATTTGAAGAAGAGAGTGGATAAAATCCAGGATCTGCATGAATGTAAATCGGGCTGCCGTAGCATGCACTCGGCAGGTTGTTTGTGGAATGTTTTATTGCACATTTAGGTAACTAGTTAACTAACAACGTTATACAGCTGGCTAGATGTCAGCTCAGCCTCTGATGTGACACGTGTGAGAAAGGGTGCACAGAATGATACGCGCTGTATGAAACTTGTCAGTGAATGCAAGAATTAATAGAAACGTCGTTATTCCTCAAAAAATATTAGTTAATTCTGTTCTACTTAATTCATAACACTTTTAGCTACCTGACAACTTCAGATGGGCTAGGACGTGTGTAGAGCCCCACGGTGGATGTCTCAGAATACCCATAACATCTAGCTGTTAAAAAGGGAAAGGGTCCCAATTGTTTTTCCACCATCAATATTTCCCATAGGGTATTTTAGAAACACTTAAAAATAAGGGCTGTGTTTCATGTAGGCGTACACTGGCGTGATATTCTGATAACCATGCGAATCTCCCTCGGACAAGGTGCCTTATCAATATATTCTGCCCTATTCACTCTCAGATTCGAAAATGCTAATTAGCATCAAAGTAGACATCATGCAAAACTACAAATCCCTGCAAGTCATCTCTAGCTGACATCTTTGCTAACAGGTATTGTTTCAATTTAAAACTTGCACAAGACAGTTCACAGAATTGTCCATTTAAATACATTTAGCCAATTTATTAATGACTACATATAGCTAACATTAGATAGTTAATCCAGAGATTCTTACCTTTGCCTCAATTTATCAGTCTCTTTCAGATCTTGGCATTTGTAATTCTTTAAGATAGCCACATTTAGCATTTCATTTTGGGGGGGGGGGGGGTGGGGGTAAACAGGCGTACATATTGATAAGTCTCCTTGTCCTAGAGACATTTACACAGTTATCAAAATGTCACACCAGAGTAGCCTACACAAAACGCAGCCCTTATTTCAAGTGTTTCTAAAATCCCTTATGGGAAAAATGAATGGTGGAAAAACAATTGGAACCATTTCCCTGTTTGACCTCCAGGTTTAATGGGTATTATGACTCATACTGTGGTAAACTGTAAACAACATGGATATGATTCGTTAAACTGATCTGATATGGCATACTTACCAGGTACTGCTTTATTTGTCCCTGTATGAACATGTGGGTGAAGTTAAAAAATCCATGAATGTTCTGCAATTTTCTGTCTTTCTTTTGCAGATGATATCTACTTGATGGATTCCCGTGAACATTATTATTAGAATGCAACCAACTGCCTCAATCACTGAAGACTGTTTGACAAAGTATCACCTTGCTTGACAGAACAGGTGCTTCTTGTGAAGGAGGCCTCCAAACTGTCCTCGATTTACTGAACTGGAAAGCAAAATGAAGACATCCCAGACCATAAATCATGACTCTGGTTTACCTGTCGATTTTTGACGGACGTATAAAATAATCACTTGATGTTTCGGTGTGTGTCTGCAGGATACTGACTCTCTCTCTCTCTCTCTCTCTCACACACACACACACACACACACACACACACACACACACACACACACACACACACACACACTAAAGGACAACTTCTTGAATCAATCCAGAGTTCCCAAAGAGGACCGTCACAATGTTTTCGGCTCTTAAGAAGCTGGTGGGCACCGAGCCTGGCCAGCTAGGAAACAAAAACATTCCAGCTGGTTTGCAGTCAATGAACCAGAGCCTACAGAGAAGGTTTGCCAAGGGAGTACAGTATAACAGTAAGTCATTCAGCTCTTGAAAGTGATATCAAGAAGACCTGAAGCCCGGGATGTTGTTTTAAAGTAATTGTCCAGTGGAAATCTCACTTTCATATTCTGTTCATATTCTGTTAACTCATAACCAAATAATGTTGTTGACTCGTTCTACACTCGTCTTTATGGCCAATGCAGAAATAGGAGAAAAAGAAAACACTTGAAAAACCCTAAATAATTCTTGCTATGTCGTCATATGACTTCATGTTAGCTAATTTTATAAACAGTTTGACTTTTTCATAATCTGTGCTCTCACAGAGCTCTGGTAGTGCAGTGTTGTAGGACTACATTAGAGAAGATCATTAAAAATGAATCATGGCTATCTGATCACCTTACCTACTGGTCTATTTTTCTATGGGGTCGAAACAAGTATTGTCTGTTTAGGCCTTGTCTTTTGAATGTCAATAACATTGACATGTTCCATACCGGCAGCAGGATGCTTGCAGCCATTCATTTGGAAGGAATATTATGTTTTACGTAAGCTATGTACCTGACTGTTTCTGCACTCAACAACGTTGTCTTATCTGACTACTAAAGCAGAAACATACTGGCACACAGGCTGTTTCACATTAAAGGGTTAGTTCACCCAAAATACAAATCAACTAAATTTTATGAAGAGACCTACCTAGAATGTAGTGTTTGGACCTGGAGAGTTAGCCACCCAAGATTTGGGTTTGTTTATTTAGCTATAGCATTAGCATTGTCTGCTCAAATCAATAGGGTCCCAGTTAGCATACTCCAGTTAGCATACTCCAGTCTGCGTACCTCGGCCTAAATTCCTCAGGAAGAGTTCAAGCACTTCTTTGATTTCTGTTATTGTTGCATTCTCTCCACGAGGGTCTTAAATAATATCACAAAAATTCCTCCTTTCTATCCCCCTCTCTCTGTCTCGTTTAGTGAAGATCATCATCCGTGGAGACCGGAACACAGGAAAGAGTGCCCTATGGCACCGACTACAGGGGAAGAAGTTTCTGGAAGAGTACATCCCCACACAAGAAATTCAGGTCTCCAGCATCCACTGGAACTATAAAAGTAAGAAGATGCTGTGTGTTTGTGTGAGAGCCACACACTAGTGGTCCTCTGTAGCTCAGTTGGTGGAGCATGGCACTTGCCACGTCAGGACAGTGAGTTCGACTCCTGGCATCACCCATACGTCAAATGTATGCACGCATGACTGTAAGTCGCTTTGAATAAATGCGCCTGCTAAATGGAGTATACTATAATGTTATTTGTACATGGCGTCAAGTCTATTAGCTATAATGTGTATTGTATGAAGAAAACAACTGCCCAAGTCTTTCAAAAGCGCTTCCACAGAGAGAATAGCATCGTAGTATAGACCTATAAACTGAGATGTGACTTTTAAACAACATCGAAGGATTAAACAAACCTTCAGTTTTTCACCATAGGAATGTTGAAAGCTGTAGTCAAATGTTCCCAAACTGTTGATTCAGAATTGTCTGACTTGTTACATTTTTCTTTTTATCAAAGGCATTTTAGTGATTGCCAATTGTGTTTTTTCCCTCTTAGCGACAGACGACGTTGTCAAGGTGGAAGTTTGGGACGTGGTGGACAAAGGTGAGCCTACAGTGTTGCTCAATGTGATTTGCTGTAAAGCAAAAGTGACCAATGTCATCTGCAGTAGATTGGAATGGATGCAGGCTTTTGTTCCAGCCAAATAGTATTTTCATTTCAGATTAATTTAATCTGGTGTTACTGCATTGTTTGGTTAAAACAAAAGCCTTTACCAGCATTGCGTCTCTGCAGAAGTGCGTTTACGTTTGGCCAACCACTTTTTTAAAGAAAGCTTACTTAAGTGTTCCTGTTGAATGTAAAACACACATTCAACAAAATTAGGTATTCATAAAAAAACTGTGTAGAATCTGTAGTTTTGTTCGCATTGAATTCCATGGAATGGAACACTCAATCTGTTACAAATACACTGACATCATTTAAGCTATAACACTGCCATATTGTTCTACCTCTGTCTGTCCATCTGACTGTCTGTCTTGATTAATCAGTCATTTCAACGAACTAAAAAACATTTCCTGATTTTATTTTTGCCATTTGTGTTGGTGTTTTCTCATGCATTTTTCACCTCCTGTTACCTCTGTAGGCCAAAAGCCTCCTCCTGAGGGCTTAGGTGAGAGGTAGCCTAGCCTGTGGTATTGTGAACTAGTCTAGACTGCCTGTGCAGCTAGGACGGTCCTAACTTGAGATCTACAACAAAACTTCCACTTCTGTGGAAATCTCCCATTTATGTCAATCTGTTATTGATATCAATGTGTGATTTATTTAGTTGCACTTGTGTATCTCAAGTAGGAATCAGCCCTTGCACTGACTTTGACATCTTGTCCTGTGTGGTGTGCTTTCTGGAAACATATTCTGGGCTTTATATGGAGTGCTGTGTGGCCATGTTGTTGCCATGGTCAATGGTTTTGTTCTATTGTAAAAAAATAAATAAATAAACTTGAGTGGTTTGGTGATAAGTAGCCTAAATGAAGATGACTGTACCATGAAGTGACTCTGAAGGGTTGGGATTAGAAGGCCTATGTGGTAGAATAGTGGTGATAACATTAAAGTTAGACCAAGCGATATGACAATATCACCGTACAAAGCAGGGCAACTTCCTGCTTACAGAAATGAACAACAACCAAATCTGCCAAGATTACTGCCGCTATTGTCTCAACGGAGGGCATCAATTGAAGAGATAAGTCTTGGCAGATTTAAATGATGTGGTTGTTGATAAATGTAATCAGGAAGACACCCCGCTGTGTATGATGTCATGTTGCTGAGTTTACCTTTAATGTAGACTGTTGATGGAATAGTGTGCATAATAATTCTATTGAAATAGCGCTGCAGGTAGATGAATGGCTTTGTTTTGACATTTCTCCTCCTTAAATGACAGGTAGTGAACACAGTGGAGAGCTGAATATATTAGGTGCCATTTTGAAACCGTGACCTGCTTTTCTGTCATCTTGATAATAAATACGATACAATACGATATACTTTATTGTCCAATTACATGGACATTAATTTCGTGAAGTCAGCATACAAATACAGAAACACAACACACTATAAATAGACTTTATGATTCGGGTGGGACAGCCTCTTTCTGCCAAACAGAATGTCAGCTGAATGAAAAACATTAAGAAACTATTTTAAGTTTCTCTGGATCACAATAAACCTGGAGAAAAATATAACTTGCTTTCCTATATGCGTTGCGGTTGAGCAAATACCCATATTGATAAATGATCAATATGTTTGACACGTGGAATTGATTTGCACATAAGCCTAAATATTTTAGCATAGTTACCCACTGCTACTTTAAGTGTGTGCTGTCTTTCCTCTTATGCATTTTGGTATGCTATACGTCCTCTGTGTGAAACCACGGTAAGTGCCTCTCCTTAATTGCTTTTCTGCCTCGCTAATTGTAATCTCCTGTTTTCCCAACCACTGCAGGGAAAGGCAAGAAGCGAGGAGAAATGCTGAAAACGGAGAATGAACCCCAGGAGGTAAGTGCCATATGATTGTTAATCATCAATAACAAATTACCTTCATTTCTTACCTTGTCTTTTAAAATGCAACCAAAAGAGAATCCCCCTGCTTTGAACAGCGCTCATAACAGAGCTTGAAGTCTCCTTAGCCATGTCAACTGTGTATTATGTCCAATATAGCACGGCTAAGGGCTGTTCTTAAGCGCGACGCAATGCGGAGTGCCTGGATACAACCTTTAGCCGTGGTATATTGGCCATGTATCACAAACCCCCGAGGTGCCTTATTGCTATTATAAACTGGTTACCAACGTAATTAGAGCAGTAGAAATTAATGTTTTGTCATACTTGTGATATACGGTCTGATATACCACGCCTGTCAGCCAATCAGCATTCAGGGCTAAAACCACACAGCTTATAATAAGTTATATGCCATATTTTAGTAATTGCAATGACAAGAAATTGACTTCAAGATTCTGTCGGTTGGAAGATGGTTTTTATATAACCATTTTAGTATCAACCTTCCATGTAAATGAGTTGGATATAAATTATGTTTCATAAATCATATATAGGCCTTTATTTATTGATATATATATACACACACAGTGCATTTGGAAAGTATTCAGAACCCTTGACTTTTCCCACATTTTGTTACGTTACAGCCTTATTCTAAAATTGATTAAATTAATGTTTTTCCTCATCAATCTACACACAATACCCCATAATGACAAAGCGAAAATTGGTTTTTAGAAATACCTTATTTTTAGAAATACCTTATTTACATAAGTATTCAGACCCTTTCCTATGAGACAAACTGTTTTCAGGATATACCTATTTCCAGATGTTTCTACAATTTGATTGGAGTCCACCTGTGATAAATTCAACTGATTGGACATGATTTGGAAAGGCTGTCTATATAAGTTCTATATAAGTAAAAACCAACCCATGAGGTTGAAGGAATTGTCAGTAGAGCGTCGAGACAGGATTGTGTCGAGGCATAGATCTGGGGAAGGGTAACAAATTTCTGCAGCATTGAAGGTCCCCAAGAACACAATGGCCTCAATCATTCTTAAATGAAAGATGTTTGGAACCCCCAAGACTCTTCCTAGAGCTGGCCGCCCGGCCAAACTGAGCATTCAGGGGAGAAGGGCCTTGGTCAGAAGGTGACCAAGAACCTGATGGTCACTCTGACAGAGCTCGAGAGTTCCTCTGTGGAGGTGGGAGAACCATCCGGAAGGACAACCATCTCTGCAGCACTCCACCAATCAAGCCTTTATGGTAGAGTGGCCAGACGGAAGCCACTCCTCAGTAAAAGGCACATGACAGCCCGCTTGGAGTTTGCCAAAAGGCACCTAAAGGACTCTCAGACCATGATAAACAAGATTCTCTGGTCTGATGAAACCAAGATTGAACTCTTTGGCCTGAATACCAAGCGTCATGTGTGGAGGAAACCTGGCACCATCCCTACGGTGAAGCATGGTGGTGGCAGCATTATGCTATAGGGATGTTTTCAGCAGCAGGAACTGGGAGACTTGTCAGGATCGAGGGAAAGATGAACTGAGCAAAGTACAGAGAGATCCTTGATGAAAACCTGCTCCAGAGCGCTCAGGACCTCAGACTGGGGCGTTGGTTCACCTTCCAATAGGGCAACGACACTAAGCACATAGCCAAGACAACGCAGGAGTGGCTTCGGGACAAGTCTCTGAATGTCCTTGAGTGTCCCAGCCAGGGCCCGAACTTGAACCCGATCTAACATCTCTGGAGAGACCTGAGAAGAATGGGAGAAACTCCCCAAATACTGGTGTGCCAAGCTTGTAGCGTCATACCCAAGAAGACTCGAGGCTGGTATCACTGGCAAAGGTGCTTCAACAAAGTAAAGAGTCTGAATACTTATGTAAATGTTATATTTCATTTGTTTGCTTGTCATTATGAATTATTGTGTGTAGATTGATTAGATATACTTTTTGAATACGGCTGTAACTTAACAAAATGTGGAAAAAGTCAAAGGGGTCTGAATACTTTCCGAATGCTCTGTACATAGCTCTGAATATCAATGAATGAAGGCCTAGTGGAGAATGGTTTTCTTCTCTGTTGTGTTACTAGAATGAGATGGCTCTGGATGCAGAGTTCCTGGACGTGTACAAGAACTGCAATGGAGTCATTATGATGTTCGACATCACCAAACAATGGTAAGCCTCTCTGTCTTTCTCTTCTCTATCTCTCTCCTGTCCTCTTTCATTTTTATAGATCACTCTCTTTCTCCCTGTCTGGCTTTCTTTCTGTTTCTCCTTCCCTGCCCCCAACACACATCATGTAAATTGACTTGGGCTACAGGGCAACTAGACATTCAAGAATCCAATTATATCTGGGTCAGTGTGTGACGGCCAGTGATACGACTATCTGACCCAGGTCAGTGTGTGACGGCCAGTGATACGACTATCTGACCCAGGTCAGTGTGTGGCAGCCAGTGATACAACTATCTGACCCAGGTCAGTGTGTGACGGCCAGTGATACAACTATCTGACCCAGGTCAGTGTGTGGCAGCCAGTGATACGACTATCTGACCCAGGTCAGTGTGTGGCAGCCAGTGATACAACTATCTAACCCAGGTCAGTGGGTGGCAGACAGTGATACAACTATCTGACCCAGGTCAGTGTGTGGCAGCCAGTGATACGACTATCTGACCCAGGTCAGTGTGTGACGGCCAGTGATACGACTATCTGACCCAGGTCAGTGTGTGGCAGCCAGTGATACAACTATCTGACCCAGGTCAGTGTGTGGCAGCCAGTGATACAACTATCTAACCCAGGTCAGTGTGTGGCAGCCAGTGATACAACTATCTGACCCAGGTCAGTGTGTGGCAGCCAGTGATACGACTATCTGACCCAGGTCAGTGTGTGACGGCCAGTGATACGACTATCTGACCCAGGTCAGTGTGTGGCAGCCAGTGATACAACTATCTGACCCAGGTCAGTGTGTGGCAGCCAGTGATACAACTATCTGACCCAGGTCAGTGTGTGGCAGCCAGTGATACAACTATCTAACCCAAGTCACAATGATGTGCACAGAACTGGGGGAAAAAGTATCTCTGATTATTAGTGTCTGTTTGAAGAGACAGAACTTGATAACCCACATTTAGTTGACTCTTTGTGAATGACTTAAACCAAGGCTTATTTTAGTAATTGTTGTTCAGCTAGCTTTCAAATCAAATCACATTTTATTTGTCACATACAGGTGTTTAGCAGATGTTATTGTGGGTGTAGCAAAATGCTTGTGTTTCTAGCTCCGACAGTGCAGTTAGTGGTTTGACAAGATATTGTATTTCAGTTCACTAATTGACTTTCTGTTGCTCTTGATAAGAAAAATGAAAGGTTCCCAGTTTTGCATCTCTAGATAGCCCACCTTTACTAGTATACTTTGCATATTGAAGAACCACACAAGATTGACAGTACAGTACATCGTCAGTTATTGAGACACGGCCACCCTCTTCCTATGCATTTTTATAAATCTCAAGTCGGATTGTTTTTGAATCCCTCCTTAATTTGTATATTTATTAACAATTAACTTACTACAATACCCTTTCATTCTTCCCTCTAGCTTATATTTTGCGCTCAAGTCATGGGTCTATTTCACAGGACATTTGACTACATCGTGCGGGAGCTGCCCAAAGTGCCTACCCACGTGCCCGTCTGTGTGCTGGGCAACCAGAGGGACATGGGCGAACACCGGGTTATCCTGCCCGACGACACCCGAGAGTTCCTCTCTCACCTCAACAGGTAGGGGGTGCCACAACTGCCGCGGGGTACATTCAGTTGATTCATTCTGTTACTCTCAAGGAGTTATGATGGTCAATGCTTTGCAGGAGTGTACCACTTGAGTGTTTTATTCTCCAATGGTAAAAGTGTACAAAACTCTCTACCCTCCACTATCTATTACAGCGCTACACCACTCACCTAGTCCTTCACATGTAGAAATATCTGTCTCGGAGGGCCACTTTTAAGGGAGTTTTGCGCTGTAACCCCTGAACTAACCATATTGAAATCTCTAGCTTTGTTAGTCTTTGTCAATAGTCTTCATGAAACACATTCCTGATCAGTGATGTAGTGGTGAAAAAAATACGTGGCTATACTGGCTCCCTATACTTTCAATGCATTTTTCTGCAAAAGGTGGGTGAACTGCGTTACTTTCGTTTACCCTCCGCTACACCACTGGTCCTGATATGTCCTCTACTTGCTTTGCATTTGCAGGCCTCCAGGTTCTTCTTACATCCACTATGCTGAATCTTCCATGAAGAATGGCTTTGGTCTCAAGTACCTGCACCGCTTCTTCAACATCCCCTTCTTACAGCTGCAGGTCAGTCCAAATAAAATGGCCGCTTCTTCAACATCCCCTTCTTACAGCTGCAGGTCAGTCCAAATAAAATGGCTGCTTCTCCAACATTCCTATGGAATATGTGGAAAAGGCCCCCTTTTTCTCCTAGATTGGTCCTTTGAGCTGCGTATATACGAGTTGCCCCTAATTACTGATACAGGGTCAGATTGTCCCGTTTGGCTCAGTTGTTAGGACATGGCGCTTGCAATGCCAGGATTGTGTGTTCGATTCCCATGGGGGACCAGTACGGGGGGAAAAAATATGAAAATGTAGGCACTCACTACTGTAAGTCGCTCTGGATAAGAGAATCTGCTAAATGACGACAAAAATCAACAACAAAAAATAAAATAATAATTATCCCCTTAAAATCTCTTAAGGATCCGCCCCTTTTTTTCAAATTTTCACCTAAAATGACATACCCAAATCTAACTGCCTGTAGCTCAGAACCTGAAACAAGGATATGCATATTCTTGACACCATTTGAAAGGAAACACTTTGAAGTTTGTTGAAATGTGAACTGAATGTAGCAGAATATAACACATTAGATCTGGTAAAAGATAATACAAAGATGTTTTTTTTGTACTATCTTTGAAATGCAAGAGGAAGGCCATAATGTATTATTCCAGCCTAGGCGCAATTTTGATTTTGGCCATAGATGGCAGCAGTGTATGCGCAAAATCTTAGACTAATCCAATGAACCATTGCATTTCTGTTCAAAATTTTGTCTTAAGACTGCCCAAATGTGCCTAATTGGTTAATTAATAACTTTTCAAGTTCATAACTGTGCACTTTCCTCAAACAATAGCATGGTATTATTTCACTGTAATAGCTACTGTAAATTGGACAGTGCAGTTAGCTTAAATTCTTGTTAATCTTTCTGCCAATATCAGATATGTCTATGTCCTGGGTTACTTACAACCTCATGCTAATCGCATTAGCCTACGTTAGCTCAACCGTCCCGCGGGGGACCCACCAATCCTGTAGAGGTTTTAATGGTTTACGGATAGGTGAAGGGAAGGGTTGTCTAATCTTAGACCTACAACTTGTACCTCAAGCTTCCTTCGGATGCAGTTTAGTCCAAACAAAATGGCCTCCATCAAGGCCCAATTTGTCATATATGGCATCCCCTCTAACCATGAGCCCTCTTTCTATTCATGATTACTTCATCAATGAGTAACACAGGGAAAGAGAAGCCAATACTCTTTTTAAGTGAATGATGAACTACCACCCCAGTATGTGTCAGATGATCAGACTATTTTAGACATGGCTTCGGTGTTGTGCATCGATGTCTTGAGAGTAGGGTATAAATATGCGGCACGCCCTGGCTTGCTATTAGGTTCAACACTGTAACTTTACTCGTACGAACGCTGCCCTGTCCACGGTTGGTGTTAAACATTTACAGAGTCATTGTTCATTCAGTGGTGTTACATTATTCAAGGCGAAAATGACATGGGGCACGGAGTCCTGTATCCTCTTCTCTTCTTTGTCGTAAATTTGTCGTATGTACAAGATACATACGTTATACACTGTCCAGCGAAATGCTTACTTGCAGGTTCCTTCTCGACGATACAACAACAATAAGAAATAATACAAGAATACGAACATGAAGTTAACAGCTCAGTAGAATAGAATAAAATGTTTAGTGTAAGTATAGTACAGGAAGGTACAATTTAGTATAGATATGGACCAACTTTTCCTGGATAACCTGACGTCTTTATCTTTTCCCCCCTTTCTTGTTCTTTCTGAAATGTATGGTTGAACACCTGGGCTGAATCTCATAAATGTTTCAGTGCAAGGTAGTATGGCTTCTCGCCTCCCTTCTTCACAGATCTGTTTCTCCGTAAGTTCAGAGGGAGGTGGAAGCAAATTAGAGACTGGAGTGTAGGATGAGGGAGGAGGGGATCAGAGAGAAAAGGGAAGAGTGGAGGATGAAGGGATAAGAGGGTGGAAGGGAAAGGTTGCCTCGTGACTTTTGAAAAACTCAGATAATTGCCTATACTAGCGTAGAACAACGCTACATCTTACCGTTACCGGAAGAACCAGATTTTGCACGGAAATAAAATGTTGTTCCATTATTTATGATGATGTATGACAAATGAGGACCCTAGAATGTGACATTGGCAAACTACAGATCTCATGTATACATCAGAAGAGGAGATTTCACTGTTGTTAAATGTTGTTTTAGGAATTTCTATCTTTTTCTCAAGGGATTGAATTTCTTGACTGCTAACTACAGATATAGGCCTAGCTCAGGCATCACCATGTGAAACCCTTCACTACAGATATAGGCCTAGCTCAGGCATCGGCATGTGACACCCTTGACTACTACAGATATAGGCCTAGCTCAGGCATCGGCATGTGACACCCTTGACTACTACAGATATAGGCCTAGCTCAGACATCGGCATGTGACACCCTTGACTGCTATCTACAGATATAGGCCTAGCTCAGGCATCGGCATGTGAAACCCTTGACTGCTATCTACAGATATAGGCCTAGCTCAGGCATCGGCATGTGAAACCCTTGACTGCTATCTACAGATATAGGCCTAGCTCAGGCATCGGCATGTGAAACCCTTGACTGCTATCTACAGATATAGGCCTAGCTCAGGCATCGGCATGTGAAACCCTTGACTGCTATCTACAGATATAGGCCTAGCTCAGGCATCGGCATGTGAAACCCTTGACTGCTATCTACAGATATAGGCCTAGCTCAGGCATCGGCATGTGAAACCCTTGACTGCTATCTACAGATATAGGCCTAGCTCAGGCATCGGCATGTGAAACCCTTCCGGATGGAAACTCTTAAGAGCTTGAGTGCCTCCGCTTCATTTCCCACATAACAACCCATCCCTGATACGTGCCATGTCCCACGACAGTGGTTTGAGATTTTGCTCACATGAAAGCCTTTCAGTGTTTTCCACAAGTACCCGGAGTAGCCAGCCTTAATAGAAAATGTAGCCAGCCAGGCCTCCCTGGGCTTGTCCTCTTGGGTTGGCAAACTTTTACTGAACGACCTACATTTTGGTTGTTTCTTGTACATTCTAATGCCTTGATTCCATCAGAAATACACAGCAAAATGAATATACCTTCCACATTGGAAAAAGTAGTTGTGGTATTATGTAGAAGGACATGGCTTTACAATTAATATGTATGAAAATGGATGAATTCAGTGTATTGTTAGTGGTTTTGCATATTGTCTAGGCTTATATGATCAGGATTATTTTCTAGGTAAAATAATATTAAACCTTTTTTAACATGTAATCTGTCTTCTCTTGAGATTAAGGTCTTATTTACATGTCTACTGCAAGATATGAATTGCCACAATGGTGTTTGTTCTTGCCACAATGAAATGTGGCTGCTATATGAAACACGCAAAAGAAAATAAATTAATGTGCCGGGAAACAAAAATATGACTAAGTGGATTTTGACTTCATCATTACCACTTAGGTGACATTACGTGGGACGTGCAAATTCAGGGCTCTACGATGACATGTTTTAGAAGAAGCACAAAGAAATGTAGGCGCACAATGAAAGTATTTGAGGAAGAGTGTTTTTGCGATAAGATATTACTAAAAGTTAATGAATTAAAGGTTTTTTGGGTGTGTTCAATGCTCAATAAAATACAATGTATTCTAAAATATTTGAGTCACTTGGGTGAGACATTTTTAAGGGGTGGTCCTTTACCGTGGTAGAGGTAGGATTCCCATGTCTGTCTGAGAAATGAGATTCTCTGACATCCCTTTGCTAGTAGCAGTTGAGAACTCAAATGAACAACAACCTAGTGTGTGTGAACAGAACAATGTAAATAGTCCAGGAAACAAGAGGACAAAGTCACACTTTCGTAGACTTTTGGGTAAATTAGACCAACTTCTATGCTTGTGTGCTTCTAAAAATGAATCTTTCAGCACTTCACTCACATTGCACACACCACTCCAGGCACTGTTGCTGCGCGTGAGGTGGGATATATTTATTTATTTAATTATTCTTTTTATTTTTTATTTTTTTCACCTTTATTTAACCAGGTAGGCTAGTTGAGAACAAGTTCTCATTTACAACTGCGACCTGGCCAAGATAAAGCAAAACAGTGCGACACAAACAACAACACAGAGTTACACGTGGAATAAACAAGCGTACAGTCAATAACACAATAGGGAAAAAAAGAAAGTCTATATACAGTGTGTGCAATATACAGTGTGTGCAAATGGCATGAGGAGGTAAGACAATAAATAGCCCATAGTAGCGAAGTTTTACAATTTAGCAAATTAACACTGGAGTGATGGATGAGATGGTGATGTGCAAGTAGAAATGCTGGTGTGCAAAAGAGCAGAAAATAAAATAAAATAAATATGGGGATGAGGTAGGTAGATTTGGTGGGCTATTTACAGATGGGCTATGTACAGCTGTAGCGATTGGTTAGCTGCTCAGATAGCTGATGTTTAAAGTTAGTGAGGGAAATATAAGTCTCCAGCTTTAGCGATTTTTGAAATTCGTTCCAGTCATTGGCAGCAGAGAACTGGAAGGAAAGGCGGCCAAAGGGGGTGTTGGCTTTAGGGATGACCAGTGAGATATACCTGCTGGAGCGCGTGCTACGGGTGGGTGTTGTTATCATGACCAGTGAGCTGAGATAAGCCGGAGCTTTACCTTGCAGAGACTTTATAATGACCTGGAGCCAATGGGTCTGGCGACTAATATGTAGCGAGGGCCAGCCGACTAGAGCATACAGGTCGCAGTGGTGGGTGGTATAAGGGGCTTTGGTGACAAAACGGATGGCACTGTGATAGACTGCATCCAGTTTGCTGAGTAGAGTATTGGAAGCTATTTTGTAAATTACATCGTCAAAGTCGAGGATCGATAGGATAGTCAGTTTTACGAGGGTATGTTTGCCGGCGTGAGTGAAGGATGCTTTGTTGCGAAATAGGAAGCCGATTGGAGATTTAATTTTGGATTGGAGATGTTTAATATGAGTCTGGAAGGAGAGTTTACAGTCTAGCCAGACACCTAGGTATTTGTAGTTGTCCACATATTCTACGTCAGAACCATCCAGAGTAGTGATGCTAGTCGGGTGGGCGGGTGCAGGCAGCGAACGGTTGAAAAGCATGCATTTGGTTTTACTAGCGTTTAAGAGCAGTTGGAGGCCATGGAAGGAGTGTTGTATGGCATTGAAGCTCGTTTGGAGGTTAGTTAACACAGTGTCCAAAGAAGGGCCATATGTATACAGACTGGTGTCGTCTGCGTAGAGGTGGATCAGGGAATCACCCGCCGCAGAGCGACATCGTTGATATATACAGAGAAAAGAGTCGGCCTGAGAATTGAACCCTGTGGTACTCCCATAGAGACTGCCAGAGGTCCGGACAACAGCCCCTCGATTTGACACACTGAACTCTGTCTGAGAAGTAGCTGGTGAACCAGGCAAGGCAGTCATTTGAGAAACCAAGGCTGTTGAGTCTGCCGATAAGAATGTGGTGGTTGACACAGAGTCGAAAGCCTTGGCCAGGTCGATGAAGACGGCTGCACAGTACTGTCTTTTATCGATGGCGGTTATGATATAGTTTAGTACCTTGAGCGTCGCTGAGGTGTACCCGTGACCAGCTCGAACACTGGATATGGGACTATACATAGTTCTTTGCATAGAAATAAGAAATCATTCTTATTTCTACAGTTCTTTTTGTGATTTAACAACAACCTATGAAACAAAATGGCAGAATTGTGTGTGGTCATTCTTACATTTTTCAGGTCGCACACATCTATTTTTAGGCGCATATTCAAGTAAAATGGTTGCACTGTAGAGCCCTGAAATTCACTCACACTGTTGGTTTGACTGCAACCAACCACAGCGCAAACAAATCACGCTGCCCACAGAAATCACGCTGCCCACAGGTACCGGGAGGCAGGACAGACAGCAGACTGTCAAACCAGCAGTGTTTCCCTGTCATCACTCGCTTTGTGACTGGCAGGCACCTGTTCTATCAATAGATCGCTAGAAGAGGACTTGTCTGAATTTTTTTGACTAGCGAATTGAAAAGTAGCCTAGTTAAAGCTGCAATATGTACATAGAAATATGAGTTATAGATCTGTCATTCTTTTACCAGCAGCATACCACCCTGCATACCACTACTGGCTTGCTTCTGAAGCTAAGCAGGGTTGGTCCTGGTCAGTCCCTGGATGGGAGACCAGATGCTGCTGGAAGTGGTGTTGGAGGGCCAGTAGGAGGCACTCTTTCCTCTGGTCTAAAAAATATCCCAATGCCCCAGGGCAGTGACACTGCCCTGTGTAGGGTGCCGTCTTTCGGATGGGACGTTAAACGGGTGTCCTGACTCTCTGAGGTCATTAAAGATCCCATGGCACTTATCGTAAGAGTAGGGGTGTTAACCCCTGTGTCCTGGCTAAATTCCCAATCTGGCCCTCAAACCATCATGTTCACCTAATAATCCCCAGTTTACAATTGGCTCATTCATCCCCCTCCTCTCCCCTGTAACTATTCCCCAGGTCGTTGCTGCAAATGAGAACGTGTTCTCAGTCAACTTACCTGGTAAAATAACGGTAAAATAAAAAAATTTTTAAAAAAATTGAAAGAAAGTCTAAGAAGCGGTAGATCTGTTCTTCTATGTCTGCCTTTTCTATGCTTCCCAGTCATACTATCGGTTTTGTATACTAGCTTCAAACTGTTGAAAATACAATATTTTTAGTTATAGAAAATATATTTCACAGCGGTTTAGATGGTACACTGATTCTCTTCACTATACTTGCTTATTTTGGCACAAACATAGAAATTAGGTGAACTATTAGAATTTTACCAACCGGGAAATGGCGGAGCGATATCTGCATAGTGCACCTTTTTAATTTAAGTGGATAAAGTAGGCGCTAGTGGAAAACACAGGAGATCTAGTTGATGCGTTCAGAACCACAGAAATAGAGGAAGACGTGTCGCATCAGCTTGCTGCATTCTATCAAATGCCTGGGCCAAATTAATGACTAGAATTATAGGACATTTGCATCATTATTTTGTGCATTGGAGGATAATAAAGTCAACAGTACATGCACATAAACCTTCTTCAGGCCTCATGCAATTAAAACCAATATTTATTTCGTTTATTCAGGTGTGCTCTAGCAGGGCTGGATCAAAAACCTGCAGACCAAGTAGGAGGGTTGGCCAAACCGTTGGTTTTGTGGTGTCTGTGGTAAATGGTTGAGCATCGCTAATTTGGATTGGTTGGTTATTGTTGGTGCTATTTTGTTTTCTATTGATTAACTGTCCACAGTTAGCCCTGACTGATATACTTGCGTCTATCTTGTTGTCTTTTTCTGCAGAGGGAGACCCTGCTGAGACAACTGGAGACCAACCAGCTGGACATAGACGCTACTCTGGAGGAGCTCAATGTTCAGCAGGAGACTGAGGACCAGAACTATGGCATGTGCGTATTTGCTGACATGCAGGCAGGCTTACACGCACGCACGCACGCACGGACGGACGGACGGACACAAACACAGATGCACATACAGTACACACACACCCACCAATAACCCATCTGTTTCTCGCGATCAGCTACTGCAAATGTATAAGAGCATATTAAAGGTTATTATGATCAATAAAATCACTGTATATTTCCTTGTAAATACTTTGTAAACAAAATGTTGATTTTAAATGATATGTTATTTTTCATGATCAAATCCGCTGTTTTGACCTCCCCAGTTTCCTGGAGATGATGGAAACCAGAAACAAAGCTGGCTTCAGCTCCCCTTCCAATGGCCAGAGCCCCTCCTCAGGCTCCCAGTCCCCCATCGTCCCCCAGAGCGGGCCCTCTACTCCTGGGGCCTGTCCCAGCCCCTGCACCCCCCAGCAACCCCCTCTCCCACCCCAGCCCATAACTATCTCCAACCCTATCCCCAGGTCAGTTCAGGGCCCCCCCTCCTACACCAACCCTAACCTTAACCCCTGTCCCCCTCTCCAGAACACTGTCCTCCCTAGGGGTCCAGGTTACCCACAGCAGCCCCCGGCCCCCCAGCCGCAGCCCCCAACCTCTCAGGGGCCCCAACATGGGGGAACCACACCTGTCCCGACCCCCCAGTCACCCAGTGTCACCCAGGCCCCTCCTGCTCAGAAGAGAGGCTTCATGTCGCGCCTCTTTGGATCAGCCACCTCTGAAACTCCCACTGGTGAGTGTTGGAACCACACTGAACAATAATATAAACGCAACATGCAACAATTTCAAAGATTGTGAGTTAAAGTTCATATAATGAAATCAGCCAATTAAAATAAATGAATTGACCCTTATCTATGGATTTCACATGACTGGGAATACAGATATACATCTGTTGGTCACAGATACCTTAAAAAATAAGGTATGGATCAGAAAACCAGTCAGTATCTGGTGTGACCACCATTAGCCCCATGCAGTGCGACGTCTCCTTCACATAGAGTTGATCAGCCTGTTGATTGTGGCCTGTGGAATGTTGTCCCACTCCTCTTCAATGGCTGTGCGAAGTTGCTGGATATTGGCGGAAACTGGAAAACGCTGTTGTACACGTCGATCCAGAGCATCCCAAACATGCTCAATCGGTAACATGTCTGGTGAGTATGCAGGCCATGGAAGAACTGGGACATTTTCAGCTTCCAGGAATTGTGTACAGATCCTTGTGACATGGGGCTGTGCATTATCATGCTGAAACATGAGCTGATGGCGGCGAAAGAATAGCACGACAATGGGCCTCAGGACCTTTCAAATTGCCATTGATAAAATGCAATTGTCTTCGTTGTCTGTAGCTTATGCCTGCCCATACCATAACACCACCACCACCATGTTGTACTCTGTTCACAACATTAACATCAGCAAACCGCACGCTATCTGCCCGGTACAGTTGAAACCGGGATTCATCTGTGAAGAGCACACTTCTCCAGCGTGCCAGTAGCCATCGAAGGTGAGCATTTGCCCACTGAAGTCGGTTACGAAGCCAAACTGTAGTCAAGTCAAGACCGTGGTGAGAACGACGAGCACGCAGATGAGCTTCCCTCAGACGGTTTCTGACAGTTTGTGCAGAAATTCTTCGGTTGTGCAAGCCCACAGTTTCATCAACTGTCCGGGTGGTTGGTCTCAGATGATCCTGCAGGTTGTGACGCCGGTTGGACATACTGCCAAATTCTCTAAAATGACGTTGGAGTCGGCTTATGGTAGAGAAATTAACATTAAATTCTCTGGCAACAGCTCTGGTAGACATTCCTGTAGTCATTATGCTAACCATCCCTCAAAACTTGAGACATCTGTGGTATTGTGTTGTGTGACAAAACTGCACATTTTAGAGTGGCCTTTTATTGTCCCCAGCACAAGGTGCACCTGTGTAATGATCATGATGTTTAATCAGCTTCTTGATATGCCACACCTGTCAGGTGGATGGATTATCTTGGCAAAGGAGAAATGCGTACTAACAGGGATGTAAACTAATTTCTGCACCAAATTGTTGTGCCTATACAACATTTCTGGCATCTTTTATTTCAGCTCATAAAACATGGGACCAACACTTTACATGTTGCGTTTTATATATTTTTTGTTCAGTATACATTCCATTATGTAGGTCAGATTAGGGTGGAGGGATGGTTCACTTCAAATGCATGGAGCTTTATTTGAACTGTTTGTGGAGGTACTGGTATATTAAAAAACAAGGCCAGGCGATTTGATCTGAAATGCTTATCTAATGGCTTCAAATTCAGTCAATTATTAATTAAGACAACCGGAAAACAAGGTACATGTAGAAATGTGTGAGCGTCTCTCATGTGCATTAAGAGGCCAGAGTCAGTCTGTGGCATGTAATAGTGCTACAGTTTGGTTTGGCTCTAAAGGTTGGCTGGGGCTGAGAGAGAGCTAAGGTTTATATCATAGGCTGAATACGGAGAAGGGGAGGACTTTTGGCCTACGTTTCCATCACCAGCTAGGTTTCCATCACTAGCTAGGTTTCCATCATGAGCTAGGTTTCCATCACTATCTAGGTGTCCATCACTATCTAGGTTTCCATCACTATCTAGGTTTCCATCACTATCTAGGTTTCCATCACTATCTAGGTTTCCATCATCAAGCTAGGTTTCCATCACTATTTAGGTTTCCATCACTAGCTAGGTTTCCATCACTATCTAGGTTTCCATCACTATCTAGGTTTCCATCACTATCTAGGTTTCCATCACTATCTAGGTTTCCATCACTATCTAGGTTTCCATCACTAGCTAGGTTTCCATCACTAGCTAGGTTTCCATCACTATCTAGGTTTCCATCACTATCTAGGTTTCCATCACTAGCTAGGTTTCCATCATTATCTAGGTTTCCATCACTAGCTAGGTTTCCATCACTAGCTAGGTTTCCATCACTAGCTAGGTTTCTATCACTATCACTAAAAATATTTTAAAAAGCTCTGGTGGCAGAAACGAAACTCTAGCTAATGTCTCACAAGAAACCCCATTCAGTATGTAGACCAGTATGTCCACTAGCTAGGTTTCCATCACTAGCTAGGTTTCCACCACTATCTAGGTTTCCATCACTATCTACGTATCCATCACTAGCTAGGTTTCCACCACTATCTAGGTTTCCACCACTATCTAGGTTTCCACCACTATCTAGGTTTCCACCACTATCTAGGTTTCCACCACTATCTAGGTTTCCACCACTATCTAGGTTTCCACCACTATCTAGGTTTCCACCACTATCTAGGTTTCCATCACTATCTACGTATCCATCACTATCTAGGTTTCTATCACTATCTACGTATCCATCACTATTTAGGTTTCCACCACTATCTAGGTTTCCACCACTATCTACGTATCCATCACTATCTACGTATCCATCACTATCTAGGTTTCCATCCAATTGGTTACAGATTTTAATGTGAATATTCTAAAATCCACTTAAAAACAACTTGAGCATTTTTCTACCAGAGATATTTCTTATTGCGGATAAACGGCTGTTCGTGATGACGTAGTGCACATAAAAATAACTTCTAAATTCCCATGTAACGAATAACATTTTTTTATAATTTGTATTATTTTCATTGCATTTTCAACTCTAATGATGGTTTTGTCACAAATGTGTTGTGTTATATAGCGAATGTGCCCTAACCTGGTATTGGCATGTGCGCTTTAGCCAACAGCTCACAGATACAGTGGTGGCTTCACGTGCTCGTGGTATATGCTGGCTTCACATGCTCATGGGAAATAGGAAACTGGGACCTAGGAAGTGGTAATTCTGGCATGATTTGTGTTCAAGTGAATTTGAGGTCGGAACAATTCTTCAACCAGTACGATTTTAGCTAGCTTGATAAGCTTGCAAACATTGCTAGTAATAAAGTTAGTAAGCTTGCTTAACATTGACAATATGGTTAGAATAGCTACATTATCCATATTGATAAGGTTGTAATTATAAAACATTTACTTGTTTAAAACTTTTAATTGAAAAGGTCAGTGGTGAAACGTCACAACTCGGGTTTCCCACTGAGTTTCCCACTTGTAATTCTGACTTGGAGGGTCATTCAAGTGAAATTTCCCACTGGGAACTAGGAGCTTCAGATAACTCCGGTAGCATGTGAATGTGGCGGTGGCCTACCTACCTGACGAGATTATTATAGACAAAAGAGCGGCATTAGTGGGAGAGGAATTGAGCATTTCTGGCACAGTTTATATTACTGACACAAGAACATCCCACCTTGTTTAGCGTCATTTGTTTTGTCGACATTTGAAAAGTTTCCCGGGAAAAAATTGCTCTTTCCATCAGGCCTGTCGTTTACTTCACTCGCATAAAAAGGTTGGATGGAAATCTGGTTAATGTCTATAAACTCAAAATAGCAACCAGTCTACTAATGAATAATGCCTACCAAAGGTAATAGGAAGCCATTTCAAAAGTGATCACTTCGGCATAATGTGATTGAATCAACAGTCATACACGTTAACTGACGTGAAATCCTTTGGGATAGAGGATGATCTTTTTGATTTCCATTTTGGTTTATTAATTGAAAATTACATGCTTGAAATAATGTGGCAGCAGCACGAGACAGGCAGCACGAGACAGACAGCACGAGACAGACAGCACGAGACAGACAGCACGAGACAGACAGCACGAGACTGGCAGCACGAGACTGGCAGCACGAGACTGGCAGCACGAGACTGGCAGCACGAGACTGGCAGCACGAGACTGGCAGCACGAGACTGGCAGCACGAGACTGGCAGCACGAGACTGGCAGCACGAGACTGGCAGCACGAGACTGGCAGCACGAGACTGGCAGCACGAGACTGGCAGCACGAGACTGGCAGCACGAGACTGGCAGCACGAGACTGGCAGCACGAGACTGGCAGCACGAGACTGGCAGCACGAGACTGGCAGCACGAGACTGGCAGCACGAGACTGGCAGCACGAGACTGGCAGCACGAGACTGGCAGCACGAGACTGGCAGCACGAGACTGGCAGCACGAGACTGGCAGCACGAGACTGGCAGCACGAGACAGGCAGCTAGAGACAGGCAGAAAGATGGTTTTCCATTGAATTCTCATTCACATCACAAACTATCACTATGCCAATCAAGCGCAGAAAACAAGTACTGTTTGAAGCCAGGTCTGGTATCCGTACCACCCATTATCATCACCACCATGTTGGGGCGGCAGGTAGCCTAGTGGTTAGAGCATTGAACTAGTAACCGAAAGGTTGCAAGATCAAATCCTCGAGCTGACAAGGTAAAAAATCTGTCGTTCTGCCCCTGAACAAGGCAGTTAACCCACTGTTCCTAGGTCGTCATTGAAAATAAGAATTTGTTCTTAACTGATTTGCCTAGTTAAATAAAGGTAAAATAAATAAAATGTTCATCCTTCCTCTCCCACTCTTCTCTCCTCAGATGGCGCAGACGAGAAGGTGCGGAATGTGGATGACTTTGTTCCTGATGTGGACCGTATCTTGCTGGAGGAGGGGGCTGCTGCCAAGGAGAAAGCCAAGGAGAAAGCTCGAAGAGCAGGCAACATGGACAGTGACAGGTAGATCCTCACTCCCTAATCATCTCCATGATCTTCTATGACCCATGTCCAAGGCTTGTGGCTTTGAATAGGTATACAAGTAAGTGTGGATATAGTGACTTTTTCAATATTTGGACTATTTTGATAGGCTGGCCAACCCTCCACCTGGGGAGCAACTGGAACAAACTCTCCCTGTGTACTAGAACACGTTTCTAATGATCATTGTTTAGTGAAGAAGATCTACCGCTGCTGTGCAGTTCAGACACTCACAGTCAATATGTTCTTCAATATAGTGGAGGTGAATGTATCTTAAAAGGGCATTTCAAACATGTTCATCATCTCCAGCACCAACCCCAACATCAACATATGTGAAAATGGTGCGTTTCTATGTTTTGTAGTAAAAAAGATAGAGGAAGATAATGGTTGCGTCATGTGATTTTTAACCAATTATGAGTAAGCTTTGCCTATTAAGACATGTTCCTTTAATGTGCTTGGTGGGAGGAGGATGAGGGGAGGAGAGGTGGCGGAGGAAAGGGGTGAGGGGTGAGGTTTTTGTTCCGTCAGGTCTCCTCTGCTCAGAATCTAGGTCATTCATCACTCATTTGCTAGAGAGAGAGAGAAAGAGGGAGGGGTGAGAGAAGGCACTTTATTTTATTGGATAAGACTTAAAGGGGCAATCTGCAGTTGCTACGTCCATTTTTAGAAATATAAATTGTTATATGTATCCATTCATTCTTGAAGAATATTACCTTATAAATGCCTCATCACTTCCCATCAGAACCCAAAATGTACGCTGGTTTTCCTCCAATGTTTGTCAACAAAGTAAATTTAAACAAAACTCTATAGCTTCAATACAGGGTTAAAACTATCCTTTTGATGGTCAGTTCTTGCATGCACAGCTCTTTCTATGAATTTGACTATGGTTACATTTCTCTAGCCCCGTCCCTTAGCTTTTGTCGGGAAAAGTTCTTTGTTAATGTACATCTAAACTGCGGATTTCCTCTTAATACAGTCTTACGTTATAGAAATGTGAAGAGAAAAATTGGTCAGATTCCTGTGTTGTATAATGAAGGGAATCAACTTCAATTTGAAGGAGAGAATTGTCCTACAAGGGCCGTTTTGCTGTTTTGGAAAATGAGAAATGAGGCTTGAAGTGCTTAGATGTTAGAAGATGAACTTAAAATGATGAAGTTAAAAGGAGAAGTGGAGAGTGGATGTGAGACACACACACACACACACACACACACACACACAATAGCTTAGTGCTAATAAATACCAACTCTCTTTCACTGAATCAGTCTTCAGGGCTGCCTTTTTGAACTGTCATTCTGGTTAAGATTTTAATGGAGCGTAGCATCAGATAATTAAGTAAGTGTGTAGATAATGGTAAAATAAGTTATTGTTAATGTAATGACTTTTCGATAACATCCCAGTAGGCTATAACTGGATGATGTAATAATATATGAACAGATAATGCAATAATGTTATGATTTAGTCACTGTTCATTTAAATAACGGTAAGTAAAACAAAAGTATTGGGGAACCTGTAGTTGAACCTTTTGTCCTAGCGCAGCTGAAATACTGACATTAGCAACGTTACAGATGTTAACCATGTTATAAGCCTACATGTTATCCAGCTCATGTGCTACATTTCTTAACACAATTCTAACAGAAGGCCACAAGGACAATTCTACAGGTGTCACAAACAACATTAATAAAAAAATGTTTTTAAATGGTTAGGACATCAGACTTAACAAGAGTAGCTTCAAAGTCCTGCATTTGTAAATACATTTAAAACAGTGTGACTTTTCCAGCAGGTGTTGCTCAATGGGGTATCATTACTCAGACGCATACTGATTATATATATTTTTTTGTGGTGCTTGAAAAATGGCCCATCATATTGCTCAAATGTGTTGGTTATTCTTACATCAGGACATCAGAACTGACCACTTCTCTCTCTGTCCATGTTTTACAGTGACGGTGAGGGCCGAGGGGGGAACCCCATGGTGTCAGGGTTCCAGGACGATTTTGCCCCAGATGAGCTGTGCAAGTCTGTGCCCAAATCTGTGCCCAAGGCAGCCACTGTCCCCAGCGTGGGCATCACCCTGACCAGCGATGAAGAGGATGAGGGGATGAAGGCACTTAACGTCATCCAGGACGGTGGATCCGACAGAAGGAGGTATGGGTGGGAAGAGAACTTGAATTGCGTAACCTCAGGTTTTTCTTAAGATGCTAGTATTATACAGTATGTAGATAGAGATTGATGTAAGCATTGGGCGGTAGAGATTGATGTAGTCATTGGGCGGTAGAGATTGATGTGGTCATTGGGCGGTAGAGATTGATGTGGTCATTGGGCGGTAGAGATTGATGTGGTCATTGGGCGGTAGAGATTGATGTAGTCATTGGGCGGTAGAGATTGATGTGGTCATTGGGCGGTAGAGATTGATGTGGTCATTGGGCGGTAGAGATTGATGTGGTCATTGGGCGGTAGAGATTGATGTAGTCATTGGGCGGTAGAGATTGATGTGGTCATTGGGCGGTAGAGATTGATGTAGTCATTGGGCGGTAGAGATTGATGTAGTCCCTGGGGCGGTAGAGATTGATGTGGTCATTGGGCGGTAGAGATTGATGTGGTCATTGGGCGGTAGAGATTGATGTGGTCATTGGGCGGTAGAGATTGATGTGGTCATTGGGCGGTAGAGATTGATGTGGTCATTGGGCGGTAGAGATTGATGTGGTCATTGGGCGGTAGAGATTGATGTGGTCATTGGGCGGTAGAGATTGATGTGGTCATTGGGCGGTAGAGATTGATGTGGTCATTGGGCGGTAGAGATTGATGTGGTCATTGGGCGGTAGAGATTGATGTGGTCATTGGGCGGTAGAGATTGATGTGGTCATTGGGCGGTAGAGATTGATGTGGTCATTGGGCGGTAGAGATTGATGTAGTCATTGGGTGGTAGAGATTGATGTAGTCCCTGGGGCGGTAGAGATTGATGTAGTCCCTGGGGCGGTAGAGATTGATGTAGTCCCTGGGGCGGTAGAGATTGATGTGGTCATTGGGCGGTAGAGATTGATGTGGTCATTGGGCGGTAGAGATTGATGTAGTCATTGGGCGGTAGAGATTGATGTAGTCCCTGGGGCGGTAGAGATTGGTGTGGTCATTGGGCGGTAGAGATTGATGTAGTCATTGGGCGGTAGAGATTGATGTGGTCATTGGGCGGTAGAGATTGATGTGGTCATTGGGCGGTAGAGATTGATGTGGTCATTGGGCGGTAGAGATTGATGTGGTCATTGGGCGGTAGAGATTGATGTAGTCATTGGGCGGTAGAGATTGATGTAGTCATTGGGCGGTAGAGATTGATGTAGTCATTGGGCGGTAGAGATTGATGTGGTCATTGGGCGGTAGAGATTGATGTGGTCATTGGGCGGTAGAGATTGATGTGGTCATTGGGCGGTAGAGATTGATGTGGTCATTGGGCGGTAGAGATTGATGTGGTCATTGGGCGGTAGAGATTGATGTGGTCATTGGGCGGTAGAGATTGATGTGGTCATTGGGCGGTAGAGATTGATGTAGTCATTGGGCGGTAGAGATTGATGTAGTCATTGGGCGGTAGAGATTGATGTGGTCATTGGGCGGTAGAGATTGATGTAGTCATTGGGCGGTAGAGATTGATGTGGTCATTGGGCGGTAGAGATTGATGTGGTCATTGGGCGGTAGAGATTGATGTGGTCATTGGGCGGTAGAGATTGATGTGGTCATTGGGCGGTAGAGATTGATGTGGTCATTGGGCGGTAGAGATTGATGTGGTCATTGGGCGGTAGAGATTGATGTGGTCATTGGGCGGTAGAGATTGATGTGGTCATTGGGCGGTAGAGATTGATGTAGTCATTGGGCGGTAGAGATTGATGTAGTCATTGGGCGGTAGAGATTGATGTGGTCATTGAGCGGTAGATATTGATGTAGTCCCTGGGGCGGTAGAGATTGATGTAATCATTGGGCGGTAGAGATTGATGTAATCATTGGGCGGTAGAGATTGATGTGGTCATTGGGCGGTAGAGATTGATGTAGTCATTGGGCGGTAGAGATTGATGTAGTCATTGGGCGGTAGAGATTGATGTAGTCATTGGGCGGTAGAGATTGATGTGGTCATTGGGCGGTAGAGATTGATGTAGTCATTGGGCGGTAGAGATTGATGTGGTCATTGGGCGGTAGAGATTGATGTGGTCATTGGGCGGTAGAGATTGATGTGGTCATTGGGCGGTAGAGATTGATGTAGTCATTGGGCGGTAGAGATTGATGTAGTCCCTGGGGCGGTAGAGATTGATGTAGTCCCTGGGGCGGTAGAGATTGATGTAGTCATTGGGCGGTAGAGATTGATGTAGTCCCTGGGGCGGTAGAGATTGATGTAGTCCCTGGGGCAGTAGAGATTGATGTAGTCCCTGGGGCGGTAGAGATTGATGTAGTCATTGGGCGGTAGAGATTGATGTAGTCCCTGGGGCGGTAGATATTGATGTGGTCATTGGGCGGTAGAGATTGATGTGGTCATTGGGCGGTAGAGATTGATGTGGTCATTGGGCGGTAGAGATTGATGTGGTCATTGGGCGGTAGAGATTGATGTGGTCATTGGGCGGTAGAGATTGATGTGGTCATTGGGCGGTAGAGATTGATGTGGTCATTGGGCGGTAGAGATTGATGTGGTCATTGGGCGGTAGAGATTGATGTGGTCATTGGGCGGTAGAGATTGATGTAGTCATTGGGCGGTAGAGATTGATGTAGTCATTGGGCGGTAGAGATTGATGTGGTCATTGGGCGGTAGAGATTGATGTAGTCATTGGGCGGTAGAGATTGATGTGGTCATTGGGCGGTAGAGATTGATGTGGTCATTGGGCGGTAGAGATTGATGTGGTCATTGGGCGGTAGAGATTGATGTGGTCATTGGGCGGTAGAGATTGATGTGGTCATTGGGCGGTAGAGATTGATGTGGTCATTGGGCGGTAGAGATTGATGTGGTCATTGGGCGGTAGAGATTGATGTGGTCATTGGGCGGTAGAGATTGATGTAGTCATTGGGCGGTAGAGATTGATGTAGTCATTGGGCGGTAGAGATTGATGTGGTCATTGAGCGGTAGATATTGATGTAGTCCCTGGGGCGGTAGAGATTGATGTAATCATTGGGCGGTAGAGATTGATGTAATCATTGGGCGGTAGAGATTGATGTGGTCATTGGGCGGTAGAGATTGATGTAGTCATTGGGCGGTAGAGATTGATGTAGTCATTGGGCGGTAGAGATTGATGTAGTCATTGGGCGGTAGAGATTGATGTGGTCATTGGGCGGTAGAGATTGATGTAGTCATTGGGCGGTAGAGATTGATGTGGTCATTGGGCGGTAGAGATTGATGTGGTCATTGGGCGGTAGAGATTGATGTGGTCATTGGGCGGTAGAGATTGATGTAGTCATTGGGCGGTAGAGATTGATGTAGTCCCTGGGGCGGTAGAGATTGATGTAGTCCCTGGGGCGGTAGAGATTGATGTAGTCATTGGGCGGTAGAGATTGATGTAGTCCCTGGGGCGGTAGAGATTGATGTAGTCCCTGGGGCAGTAGAGATTGATGTAGTCCCTGGGGCGGTAGAGATTGATGTAGTCATTGGGCGGTAGAGATTGATGTAGTCCCTGGGGCGGTAGATATTGATGTGGTCATTGGGCGGTAGAGATTGATGTGGTCATTGGGCGGTAGAGATTGATGTGGTCATTGGGCGGTAGAGATTGATGTAGTCATTGGGCGGTAGAGATTGATGTGGTCATTGGGCGGTAGAGATTGATGTAGTCATTGGGCGGTAGAGATTGATGTAATCTCTGGGCGGTAGATATTGATGTAGTCCCTGGGGCAGTAGAGATTGATGTGGTCATTGGGCGGTAGATATTGATGTGGTCATTGGGCGGTAGAGATTGATGTGGTCATTGGGCGGTAGAGATTGATGTAGTCATTGGGCGGTAGAGATTGATGTAGTCCCTGGGGCAGTAGAGATTGATGTAGTCATTGGGCGGTAGAGATTGATGTGGTCATTGGGCGGTAGAGATTGATGTAGTCCCTGGGGCAGTAGAGATTGATGTAGTCATTGGGCGGTAGAGATTGATGTAGTCCCTGGGGCAGTAGAGATTGATGTAGTCATTGGGCGGTAGAGATTGATGTGGTCATTGGGCGGTAGAGATTGATGTGGTCATTGGGCGGTAGAGATTGATGTGGTCATTGGGCGGTAGAGATTGATGTAGTCATTGGGCGGTAGAGATTGATGTGGTCATTGGGCGGTAGAGATTGATGTGGTCATTGGGCGGTAGAGATTGATGTGGTCATTGGGCGGTAGAGATTGATGTAGTCATTGGGCGGTAGAGATTGATGTGGTCATTGGGCGGTAGAGATTGATGTAGTCATTGGGCGGTAGAGATTGATGTGGTCATTGGGCGGTAGAGATTGGTGTGGTCATTGGGCGGTAGAGATTGATGTGGTCATTGGGCGGTAGAGATTGATGTGGTCATTGGGCGGTAGAGATTGATGTGGTCTATGGGCGGTAGATATTGATGTGGTCATTGGGCGGTAGAGATTGATGTGGTCATTGGGCGGTAGATATTGGTGTGGTCATTGGGCGGTAGAGATTGGTGTGGTCATTGGGCGGTAGATATTGGTGTAGTCATTGGGCCCTTTTTACATCAGCAGTTGTCACAAAGTGCTTATACAGAAACACAGCCTAAAACACCTAAAACCCCAAACTGCAAGCAATGCAGATGTAGAAGCACGGTGGCTAGGAAAAACTCTAGAAAAGCAGGAACCTAGGAAGAAACCTAGAGAGGAACCAGGCTCTGAGGGGTGGCCAGTCCTCTTCTGGCTATGCCGGGTGGAGATTATAAAGTTACATGGCCTTTAAGGCCAGATTGTTCTTCAAGATATTCAAATGTTCATAGATGACCAGCCGAGTCAAATAAGAATCAGTGGTTATAGAGTGTGCAACAGGTCAGCACCTCAGGAGTAATTATCAGTTGTTTTTTCATTGCCGAGCATTCAGAGGTTGAGACAGCAAGTACAGTAGAGCGAGGGGGAGATTGAGAGAGAGAGAAACAGCATGTCCGGGACATGGTAGCGTGTCTGGTGAACAGGTCAGGGTTAACTTATTGATGTTATCATGCATGTTTTAATATTTAGATCTGTATTGTGCTTTCTGATCAGATCCTCCAACGCTTTGAAGACTCAAAACAAGACCGGAGAAGCCAAGAAACCAGCGGGCTTAAAGATGTCGTCCGAGCCCGTCTCATTCCTGAACACGACCCTAGCCCCGGTGCAGTCCATGTGGGCAGGCAAGAAGAAGGGAGGGGATGAATCCTCCCACTCAGACCAAGAAGCTCCAGGGGCCGATCAGATGCTCTCCTTCGTCATGGACGAACCAGACTATGAGGACGAGGAGTTTGAGAAGCCCAAGAAAAAGAAGGTGCCGTTACAGTAGACTGCTCTGTTACAGTAGACTGCTCTGTTACAGTGGACTGCTCTGTTACAGTGGACTGCTCTGTTACAGTGGACTGCTCTGTTACAGTGGACTGCTCTGTTACAGTGGACTGCTCTGTTACAGTGGACTGCTCTGTTACAGTGGACTGCTCTGATACAGTGGACTGCTCTGTTACAGTGGACTGCTCTGTTACAGTGGACTGCTCTGTTACAGTGGACTGCTCTGTTACAGTGGACTGCTCTGTTACAGTGGACTGCTCTGTTACAGTGGACTGCTCTGATACAGTGGACTGCTCTGATACAGTGGACTGCTCTGTTACAGTGGACTGCTCTGTTACAGTGGACTGCTCTGTTACAGTAGACTGCTCTGTTACAGTGGACTGCTCTGTTACAGTGGACTGCTCTGTTACAGTGGACTGCTCTGTTACAGTGGACTGCTCTGTTACAGTGGACTGCTCTGTTACAGTAGACTGCTCTGTTACAGTGGACTGCTCTGTTACAGTGAACTGCTCTGTTACAGTGGACTGCTCAATCCTCTCATCCCCTTCTATTGGGTCAATGTGAAATGTAGAAGAAGGTGTCCATTACTTTCCAGACACAGGGCCTTCTGTTTTCTCATATATGTGATAGTGGTAGGTAGAGATGGGGTTTTTCTATAGTGGTCACGTTTACATGCACAGTAATAATTGAATATTAAACCGATTATAGTAGTAGGCAGATTATGCAATAGTCAGGAAACACCTTACTCTGGTTATTTTAATGGGCGTAAGATCGATTTAAACACCTGGTTTTCCAAGCAATCCTTTTTGAATTATTAGGAGATGTAAACACCTTAATAAGCGTATCAACTGTGTGTTTGATCTGCGCTTGTGCTTTGATCTCATCGAGGAGCAAGCCTTCTTCTGTAGCGCAAGTGTATGCGTCTTAGAAGTAGTCTTCACATACAAACTATATGTCTGAACTCAATAACACAGTCGCTGTGGTAGAACCTTTATTTCCGTTGGTGATTTCCTGCAGTTATCAGCGTGCCATCAAGTAACCTGATTTCAGATGTGTCCATGTAAACAGGATTATTAGGAAAATCGTTCTTCTTGCAAAGCATGTAAATGTTTTAATCAAACGATTATATTAATCTGATTATTCACAATAATCGCATGATTGTGTGCATGTAACCATACTCAGTGATTGACAGATTGAGAACTTTGATTATATTTGACGGTAGTTAGACCTATGGGTGGCAGCCTTTCTCAACCTAGTCCTCAGGACCCATATATTTGGCTGGGTTTAGAAATGCTGATTTAGACTGAATGTGAAAGAGAACAGGTCCATCTATTGTACCAACCTCTTTCTCCTACTTTCTCTCTCCCCTTCTTTCTGTCTTTCCATCTCTCTTTGTCCCCTACTCATTCTCTATCACGCCCCCCTCCCCCCCCCCCCTTCCTGTCTCCCCTTTACCAAGGAGCCTTCAGCTGTACTGGAGGACCTGAAGCCGGTCCAGCCCTCTGTCCTCCCTATCAAGAGCGACGACCTGGACCTGTTTGGACTGGGATTCCAGGATGTGGCGCCCAAGAGCAAGGAAAGCAGTGAGGACCAAGATGGTGAGCAAGGTTCCGAAGCAAAGTAATTGGAAATCATTGGAGTCATGATCACTATTCTGGACTAGTGTGTCTGTGTGTTTTATACTTTCACAGTTTGGGTATATGTATTGGTAAAAAAAATTCAGAGTTGTCTTAATTTTGCTTAATTGTCTTGCAGACCGAGAAAGTAGATCCTCAACAAAGGACAAGAAGAAGAAGAAGAAGAAGAGTAAAGAGGTAAGGTGAAAGATGAGTCGTCTTTACACCCTGGGTGTCATCCTCAGCTAATAGTAACTATGGGACACGTCTGCTCCTTGCAGGAGGACGACAAAAGCAGCAAGAAACGACACAAACAGAAGAAAAAGGAGGAGTCAGGGAGCGGGGACGAGAAAGAGAAGAAAAAGAAGAAGTCAAAGTCGACCAAGAAAGCCGGCGGCGTGGTGGACGACCTGGAGTCTTTTCTCGCCGGAGACGAAGACTACGAGGAGATGTAGAATATCCCCCCCAGCATCCAATCAGGACTACGTTTCTACTGCAGCATTCTAGGGTCAGGATGTAGCCATGAAGACGACAGAATGCGTCGACTGACTGGCTGCGTGATCGAAGACTGCAATTCTCATTGGGTGATAGTTATTTCCCACTTCCTGACGTTGTGGTGCCTCTACGGTGGTTAGATTTTGATCATTTGTGATTGTTTGTTTTGCTTACCCTTTTACTGTACATGCAACACTACCGTCATACAACAACACTACTGCAAATCTGTAGCTGGTATATCCAGGTTTTGAGTTTACACTCTTAGGACAAAACCACCATTACTTTGATGTTTCCACGGTTGATTACACTTGGCTATACTCACTACAATGTCTTTGCTATTCCATTTGTCTTTCCCCATTGGGCCTGCTTTCTGGTAAAGGCTTTAGAACTGACCCTAGTACAGAGTTGTGACTATTTCTATATGGGAGCGCTTTCCTTTACACTGACCAGTGTTCAGGAGTCGGGGGACGTGTGTGCATTCATTATGAATTATGTTGAACATTGCTTGAGCAGCGATATAAATGTTATTTATGTTTATCTGGTGTTGGCTTTTCGAAGTACGGCTATGTCTAGGTACAGTAGGAGTCTGTGAGTGTTTACTAAACCAGACATTTTGGGAGTTTCTCTGAAATGATTCAGCAAATTTCACTGTGCATGATCATTTTGGTTTGATGTCAATGCCTTAAGGAAAGCTTTACTTTAACACTGGAAAGGGTTACTTTAACACCGGAAAGGGGGTTACTTTAACACTGGAAAGGGTTACTTTAACACCGGAAAGGGTTACTTTAACACCGGAAAGGGTTACTTTAACACCGGAAAGGGGGTTACTTTAACACCGGAAAGGGGGTTACTTTAACACCGGAAAGGGGGTTACTTTAACACCGGAAAGGGGGTTACTTTAACACCGGAAAGGGGGTTACTTTAACACCGGAAAGGGGGTTACTTTAACACCGGAAAGGGGGTTACTTTAACACCGGAAAGGGGGTTACTTTAACACCGGAAAGGGTTACTTTAACACCGGAAAGGGTTACTTTAACACCGGAAAGGGGGTTACTTTAACACCGGAAAGGGGGTTACTTTAACACCGGAAAGGGGGTTACTTTAACACCGGAAAGGGGGTTACTTTAACACCGGAAAGGGGGTTACTTTAACACCGGAAAGGGGGTTACTTTAACACCGGAAAGGGGGTTACTTTAACACCGGAAAGGGGGTTACTTTAACACCGGAAAGGGGGTTACTTTAACACCGGAAAGGGGGTTACTTTAACACCGGAAAGGGGGTTACTTTAACACCGGAAAGGGGGTTACTTTAACACCGGAAAGGGGGTTACTTTAACACCGGAAAGGGGGTTACTTTAACACCGGAAAGGGGGTTACTTTAACACCGGAAAGGGTTACTTTAACACCGGAAAGGGGGTTACTTTAACACCGGAAAGGGGGTTACTTTAACACCGGAAAGGGGGTTACTTTAACACTGTAAAGTGTTACTTTAACACCGGAAAGGGTTACTTTAACACCGGAAAGGGTTACTTTAACACCGGAAAGGGGGCTACTTTAACACCGGAAAGGGGGCTACTTTAACACCGGAAAGGGGGTTACTTTAACACCGGAAAGGGGGTTACTTTAACACCGGAAAGGGTTACTTTAACACCGGAGAGGGTTACTTTAACACCGGAAAGGGTTACTTTAACACCGGAAAGGGGGTTACTTTAACACTGTAAAGTGGCGATATGAATGCCTTTTAGTTGTAGAGATCTGATTGTTCAATGATGCCGTCATTCTGGCAAAATGCAAGGGAAGCCAAGATACGATGTCTTTTTTTCAACCTGCTGTTCTGTTAAGTCGTGTTGTTGTTTTTACTAAGTGGCAGTTGTACAATGTAATTTGACGTTTCTTCTAATTTCTTCCATTAACCAAATGATGTGTTTCTTGGACACATGTTTTAATATCTCCGTGGTTACCTGTAACTTTTACACAAGTTTACTTGGATCCTATTTCTTGATGTTGCTGAGCACCATGTGGGATGGTTTTGCTGTGTAGAGTGATATCTCATAATGGAACATAGTCCTTACTGAACTTGTTAACTTTACTGTAGGGGAGTGTGTAAGTCTGCTAGTCAGTCATAACTACACACTGCTATCTATCTGCACTCCGATCCAGGGGATGTTTACAACAAAGTAAATGGCCTCAAGCTATTCATTCCACCTTAAGTCCCCGTAGAAAGAATTGACAACATATCAGGAATGTATTTAGAGTCATATCATACATGTATGCATTGTTACCATTCCATATTTATTTTGAAATATTAAGAAAATATTTTTGGACATTAAACAGATCCCATGTTAATATATCCATTATAGAAAAGTATATGCACTTGTATTCATGCATTTGTACTGCATATTTCTCTATGTGTGTTTTTACCTTGCTCTGTTGTGTCTAAAATAGGTATTTTGAACTGTCTTTAAAAGAGACACTACATATCCATTTCCACCCAGCCATCTATGGGTCGTGACTGCAGTGTACTGCTAGTTAGGTATCCTGACCACTGCCTCACTGTATATTATCAGGGAGAACATGCAACATTTCCAGACTGTGTATCGGAACCTACTGTACATCAATAGAACTCTTACATCAATAGAACTGTTCCATCAATAGAACTGTTACATCAACAGATCTGTTTCATCAATAGAACTGTTCCATCGATAGAACTGTTACATCGATAGAACTTTTTCATCGATAGAACTTTTTCATCAATAGAACTGTTTCATCGATAGAACTGTTTCATCGATAGAACTGTTTCATCGATAGAACTGTTTCATCGATAGAACTGTTTCATCGATAGAACTGTTTCATCGATAGAACTGTTTCATCGATAGAACTGTTTCATCGATAGAACTGTTACATCGATAGAACTGTTACATCGATAGAACTGTTTCATCGATAGAACTGTTTCATCGATAGAACTGTTTCATCGATAGAACTGTTTCATCGATAGAACTGTTTCATCGATAGAACTGTTTCATCGATAGAACTGTTTCATCGATAGAACTGTTTCATCGATAGAACTGTTTCATCGATAGAACTGTTTCATCGATAGAACTGTTTCATCGATAGAACTGTTTCATCGATAGAACTGTTTCATCGATAGAACTGTTTCATCGATAGAACTGTTTCATCGATAGAACTGTTTCATCGATAGAACTGTTTCATCAATAGAACTGTTACATCAATAGAACTGTTACTTACATCAGTAGAACTGTCCCAAGAGACGGCTCTGCGAGCGTTTGTTGAATCAGGTAGACCTATAGCTCAGTCTTTCCCTGACCGCTCGTATATCCTTGGTTCTCTCTGGTCGAAGGCGGTATACTCTGGGGACACCGGGGTCCCCTCACACCTCATCCCCTCTTCTGGCTTAGTCCTCTTTCTCACCATAGGGAGTGATGTCATTTTTTGCTGTAGCCTAACCCTCCCAGCTGGCTTGACGGGAGGGAACCCAATGTGGCGAGGTCGACTCCCAGGCTGACCATGGGGTCATCCTCAGTGTTTCCCCCTCATGCAGCTGTCTGCCTGTCAGGCTAGCTGCTAGGCTAGGGCACCCACCCCTACCGCTACTATGGACCAAATCCTAACTTCCTCTACAGTCGAATAATGTCAGTTGGTGTCCTGTTGACATTAATGCATGACTAAATGAACATTTTGCTTAAGTGGAAGTTAGGAGTCACCCCTATGAAAGTAAAATCCCAGGCGAGCCATGTCAACTCGTCAAAGAGCCCCACTGCATGAGCGTCACTGTGAGAAACAACAACACACCTGGCTGTACCACTGTAGAATTAGAATTTGTAGAACAGACATTGTTAGTGCATACATTATGGAGGGATAGTGTCTTTTCTAGTTATTCTAATTCTGTGTTTATGTAATATAACCCAGTCCTACCCAGACCTGTTTTGTTTTTTGGTAGTTGATTTTGTTTCATTACGTTATTTTGCTTTTTGTTCAATGACGTGTGAAGGAATTTGTTTTGATTCATGTAGATCAAACCAATGCAACTTTTTGTTTACTGCTTTTTCTGTGGTATGATGTCTTCTGGGTAAAGTTAAAACAGGAATCATCCAGATCATGCAAACTGCCAGTGAAAGGTGGCAACAAGCGAACTTGAGATTATCTCTTGGTTACATCTTCCACCTTGATTTTAAATGTAATATCCGTTGTGCATTGTCTTCATCTTGCTTGCTCCCTGCATATTGTCTTTGTTGAGGTAATTGTGTCTTTAGTTGATTGAACTGTTGGTTGAATTTGGTCTGTTTTATGTGTATGCATCTGAATATATTGAGAGATGGTGGGCAACTGGGGGGGAATAAAAGAGATTATTTTGACATTCCTCATATGCTTCCATCTACACACTGTAAGTGATAAAATTGTCTAATAAATGCAAAAATACTTACATTTTTTGGCTCAAAATCTCATGAATTGGCATGTTTGTAATGAGTTATTTTCTAAACCTTTATTTTACTGTATGTAGTCTGTTCCATTATAGTCTTGTGATAAAACAATCAGCTGAAATACAGAAACAGATTTAGCAGTTGTAAGACCTATGTAAAAACTGTTGTAAATACAGTCCATTATTTTTGTGACACCTAAATGTAAAGTGGGATATCTTTTCAAATAGAACGATAATTGTTTCTTTTTTTTCTGCTCTCCAGAAGCCGTACTTCTGGTTTCAGGTCTAAAATATCTACATTCATTCAGAAGACCAAAACATTACGCTTACACACATTGTCATACCGTTGAAGGGACAGTTCAGTAGAATGTTTCTTAACGGGCCTTTTTTTGTATCCATTGCTCCCAAAAGGTATGTTTTCTCTGCAGCCACTCGGGGGCAGTGTGATAAAATAGATGAATGTTTCGACTGGTCGTTCACCTCAAGGCCCAGTGTGTGAAATTCGCTAGTGCATGGGGTGCATTAGGTTCTATAGAGCACTGGATTTCATATGCGCCAAAGTGCAGTGAGATGAATATACTAACTCTCAATGACAAATTACTTGCATTAAAGAAAATGTAACTTTCTAACTTTTTTGCAGGTCAAGTGAAGAGACCAGTTGGTTTGATAATTGGTAGTTCTGATATCTATACATTTACTGTGTGTCCATGTATTGCTCATTGAGGAATTGCTTTGCCTATGAAGGTTTTCAGTTGTTTTTCTGTGAAGCTCATAGGATGTGTTACTTAGCAACAGGTTTGGGGTCAATTCCAGTCAATTCAGAAAGTAAGCCAAATTCTAATTCCAAACTTTCTTTGTTGAAATGCATTGAAGAGAATCGGGATTTCAGTGTACTTCCTGAATTGACTGGAATTGAAATGGAATTGACCTCAACCCTGCTTTGCACCACTTCACAGCAAAACTCCGTTATTTTCTGTCAACATATTGTTGCAGTATTATCTCCAGCCAGTACGGTCAATCACATGGGACTAACATTGCATTGCAATTCATTCTTATAATTGTACGGCTTTCATGCAAACCTCTGAAATCCATTCTCTGTTATTCTAAGATGATTTGTTGATCAAATCTGCAGTGAAGTGAACTAGATGAACTGTATGCTTGTCCAAGGCGATATGTTGCGAAAAATATATGGTGCATAAAGCCATACAATATAAAATGTAATTGAGAATTATGAAGTTGATTTTCTTATGGTAATAGAAATCGTTTTCTATATGTCAAGTGCAAGACCTGGCTTAAAATGTTTTGAAACACATGAACACCCTGTATACATGACTCCCAGGTTAATCTCAAAGTAGTACATTTCTCAGAGTGGAGATTTCATGGTTTTTATTGTCATGAAGTGTATGCCGTTTTCACAGTGAGATGATTATAAATGGTCAGACCTGACAGAGCCACACCTGCAGCAATTAAGAACCTGTCAGCTCATGATGTACTTCTCTGAGAACTCTCTGCAAAGCTGTCTTTGCAGAGAGCTGTCAGTCTTTCTTTCACGCTTGCTCTCTCTCTCCCTCTCTCCCTCCTTCTCTCACGCTCTCTTGCTCTCCCTCCCTCTCTCTCGCTCTTTTTCCCTTCTCCCTCCCTCCCGCTCTCGCTCTCTCTCCCTCCCCCTCTCTCTCTCTCCCTAACTCTCTCTCTCGCTCTCTCCCTTTCTCTTTCTCCCTCCCTCCCTCTCACTCTCTCCCTCCCTCTCTCTCTTGTACTGCCCTTTCATTGGCCTGAGTTTTATTTTTAGCACAATTCATTTTTGCACAAGGGAACCAATTATTGGAATGACACTCTGGATACTTGACATATTTTTTCATTCAACGCAGTGAAAACAGGATTCCAAAGCGATTCAGTGGAGTGGTCCCTTTTGTTTACACCACATCTTTGAACACTGTTATTTAAATAAGCCTCTGTCATAATGTGGACTTTAGGACTTTTGTTTAATTAACAGAAGGAACCGTCCGCACAGACCTGGGTACTCTTCTTTAAGGCTTTTCCAGAGGAAGTGAATACCTTATTCTGAGTTCCCCGCTGCACTCCCAGGAGGACGAATACATACATGCACTCCAAAAAGAAATAAAGAACTTGCAGTGTGATGGTACATACCCCTCACAGCAGCATTCATTTATGACACTGCTATGGTCCCGTATTCTGAAATTGCATTCTGACTCCATCCAATTGGCTGTTGAGGTTGGTTGCCCAGGAGACAGACAATGTCCTGATAGGCAGTTGAGAGAGTCAGCACTGTCTGAATGTGAGTGATGTTCTCTCTTGGTTAACTCCTTTTCACATCAGGGAAAATGCTGGCAATGTTCCCCTCAGTTGATCAATACAATGTAAATGTTGAAATTCCCTGCATAGCCTAGGTGGAAAGGCTAGAAGGGATTATGTATGTGATTTGATCGCTCTTTATTTTCTAATTAAAGCATCTTTGTGAATGAATTTGATCAGTATTACTTAGTATACCAAGTATCCACCCTTCAGAAGTACGACTTAGAATTATTTTCAGAAGTACTAAACATTCCTATATTCTTGTTCCAGTAACTACAGTTTGGAGGTCACAGCATATCTTATCCAGAAATGTGGTTGTTGATCTAAATGTATAGAGCTGTGTAGCTCTTATGAATGGCCTGTTATGAACCATACACTAACGTGGTACAGCATTAGCTCAACTGAGACATTTGACCATGCAAGTACTGCACCATATTTAATCCCAGCCTATTCTGTGCTTTAGGATCAACCGACAGGCAGAATAAATTGAACAGATTTATATGAGAGCATGAAAATATGACTTTCTTGTGGTTTAACAGAGCTGTAAATGAGAGTGTGAAAAGCTAATATCCAAACCAGCACAGTTTGGATCAGGTCAGTGCGATATAAAGGCTATTGGAAAGCACCATCGTGACAAACGGACAACTCTCAGACACAGATGTTACTGTACATGTACATCCTTGACATAATGGAATCTAGTAAATTATCAACTGAGACTAATTGACCTATTGTATCAACAGATGTTAGTATTGAACCAAAGTTTCTGACCTAGAAGCAGGCTTTCTTTTTCCTACGTGGAAATGGATGTTGCTATTAGATCCCTTTTCCAATGACATTATCGCCATTATGATCTCCAGAGGCTGTTTGACACATGTGATCTCCAGAGGCTGTTTGACACATGTGAACTCCAGAGGCTGTTTGACACATGTGATCTCCAGAGGCTGTTTGACACATGTGATCTCCAGAGGCTGTTTGACACATGTGAACTCCAGAGGCTGTTTGACACATGTGATCTCCAGAGGCTGTTTGACACATGTGATCTCCAGAGGCTGTTTGACACATGTGATCTCCAGAGGCTGTTTGACACATGTGATCTCCAGAGGCTGTTTGACACATGTGATCTCCAGAGGCTGTTTGATACATGTGATCTCCAGAGGCTGTTTGACACATGTGATCTCCAGAGGCTGTTTGACACATGTGATCTCCAGAGGCTGTTTGACACATGTGATCTCCAGAGGCTGTTTGATACATGTGATCTCCAGAGGCTGTTTGACACATGTGATCTCCAGAGGCTGTTTGACACATGTGATCTCCAGAGGCTGTTTGACACATGTGATCTCCAGAGGCTGTTTGACACATGTGATCTCCAGAGGCTGTTTGATACATGTGATCTCCAGAGGCTGTTTGACACATGTGATCTCCAGAGGCTGTTTGACACATGTGATCTCCAGATCACAACCCTCCCCTGTCCAACAAGGTTTAAAGAGGGTGCTGTGAAGGAATGTATATGTCTAATGTATATAGTGCTGTGTTGGTCCTACTGTCAATGGTCTCCATAGGCTTGACTTCCTACGTATGTCCTATTCTAATTGACAATTGTCCTTTCTGGACATAGATTTCTACTTCTACAGAATGCCAAGGTTAACCCACACTAACCAGGGCGGAAAGTTCTGCACCAATTAAAGACTCGCAACAAAAGTTACGGTGAAATATAGTCAGGGAAGGTCTGAAATGTGACGTGGGTGTTACTAATGAACCGTCTGAAGTAAAAGATGCCGTGTTTTGGTGTTTTCTCTCTGCTGTTGGTGGTGGAGAGGCTTTGAATGATAAAGCCTGTACTGAGGAGGAAATATTAGCTTCTCAATTGATCTACTTAGTTTTCCCCGCAGATTTTTCCTGGGATAGTGTATATCTGTGCATGTGTAGGCCTATTTAATAATGCTGCTATGTAATCAGGAGTGTACTTCTGTGTGTTTCTGAGCTTACGTCATATATATGCTAATATCCACATGCGTGTGACTGGGTCAGGTCCATTCACATCCCTATTAAGACGTGGTCTGTGAAGACTCTTCAACAGCATGGCAACAGATGGTCCTGTCACTACCTGGTCATGGTACAAACACAAACACAATAGTAAGTCATAACGGTTCGGTACGGGACAATTCCCCATGCAACCACCGCCAATTACTGACAATGCACTGAGACAAGCTCCCCCTTATTGCATAATCAGGGGATATAACAAGGTTGCAGTCTTATCTCCCTGCCGTCTTATCCTCCTATCACCCCCCCATCTCCCTGCCGTCTTATCCTCCTATCACCCCCCCATCTCCCTGCCGTCTTATCCTCCTATCACCCCCCCATCTCCCTGCCGTCTTATCCTCCTATCACCCCCCCATCTCCCTGCCGTCTTATCCTCCTATCACCCCCCATCTCCCTGCCGTCTTATCCTCCTATCACCCCCCCATCTCCCTGCCGTCTTATCCTCCTATCACCCCCCCATCTCCCTGCCGTCTTATCCTCCTATCACCCCCCCATCTCCCTGCCGTCTTATCCTCCTATCACCCCCCATCTCCCTGCCGTCTTATCCTCCTATCACCCCCCCATCTCCCTGCCGTCTTATCCTCCTATCACCCCCCCATCTCCCTGCCGTCTTATCCTCCTATCACCCCCCCATCTCCCTGCCGTCTTATCCTCCTATCACCCCCCCATCTCCCTGCCGTCTTATCCTCCTATCACCCCCCCATCTCCCTGCCGTCTTATCCTCCTATCACCCCCCCATCTCCCTGCCGTCTTATCCTCCTATCACCCCCCCATCTCCCTGCCGTCTTATCCTCCTATCACCCCCCCATCTCCCTGCCGTCTTATCCTCCTATCATCCCCCCATCTCCCTGCCGTCTTATCCTCCTATCACCCCCCCATCTCCCTGCCGTCTTATCCTCCTATCACCCCCCCATCTCCCTGCCGTCTTATCCTCCTATCACCCCCCCATCTCCCTGCCGTCTTATCCTCCTATCACCCCCCCATCTCCCTGCCGTCTTATCCTCCTATCACCCCCCCATCTCCCTGCCGTCTTATCCTCCTATCACCCCCCCATCTCCCTGCCGTCTTATCCTCCTATCACCCCCCCATCTCCCTGCCGTCTTATCCCCCTATCACCCCCCCATCTCCCCGCCGTCTTATCCCCCTATCACCCCCCCCTCCCCCATGTCTCATCTTCCATTCAGCCACCAACAGACAGTAATTATTTTCGTCAACAGAAAGTTTGGCATGCAGCCAAGTCTACTCATTACTCCGAAAAAAATTAGCATTTCACAGCATGGGACTAAAGGAACCATCAAAGGCAGCTCGCCTGACAGCTTTCGCATCCACAGGAGAGGAGAGAGAGAGATAAAGAGAGGGAGAGCAACCACTGATGAGTAAGCGATAGACATTTACATTATAGGGGGAGGGAGAGAAAGCTCACACTAAGGGAGTGAACGTTATTTATAATAAGGGTTACATGGAGGAAATCGGACTTCTCTGAAATGAATGTGGATGGCCCTCCCTTCAGCAAAATACATTTT